>NC_045596.1:41665885-42329457 GCF_009762305.2 Zalophus californianus | reverse complement strand
TAGCCCCAAAACTTGTAGGAAGTTGCAGCTCATGACGTGAAATGCCTGTGCTGGGTGAATGGTTTTTTGATCGTGTGTTTCTGCATCACAATATCCCATCCTCACGCCCTTCCAGAAAACACCTCATACGTCCTCTAAATACTAATCTCACCCCACTCCTCCTTCCCAGCAATGCTCACTCCTGTGAGTGAGCTATTTCCTTGTTAAGAAGGAAGGAAAAGGTCTGCAAATATAAGTACTCAAGGAGGGTGTTTAGTGTATGTATTTGCAAGGTACCATGTCAGAAGCACCCTTCTGTCAAGGAAAATACCCTATGTGCAAGAATAACTACAAGAGAAAATGTGAAGAGTTCTTAAGAGAGACTCAACACAATATAGGTGCTCAAAGGAGAGTGAGAAGGCACCCCGTTATGGAACAGCAGTGGGGATGTGTGAATTCAGCTTGTCTCAGCTCTTATTTCATCCTCAATAACCCCATTAGGTAAGGAGACCGAGGCTTAGAGAGATGGAGTAATTTAATCAGGCTTCTACAGTACACAAGCAGTGGAGTAGGGATTTGGACTCTGGAAGCCTGGCTCTTAACCACAATGCCACAGCAGAAGTGGCACTGAAGCTGGCCCCCTTGGAAAATGAATGGGATCATGACTGGTGGAGCTGGGAAGGAGCATCCCGATTTGGAGAACAGGAGAAAAGCAGTAAAGAAATGTAGTAAGAAAATCATCGAAAGCATCCCTAGGGAAATTCATTCATTCATTCATTCATTCATTCATTCATTCAACAAATATTTGTTGAACACCTGTGTACCAGGCAACGTGCAGACTCGTAGGATTCATCAGAGTGCAGACAAAGATCCCTGTGTTCATGGAGCTTCTATTCTAGCATGGGGAGACAGATGATAAAAGAATAGTATGTTCTAAGTTACAGCAATAGAGAGATATAGCCTGGTAAGGAAGGATTGGGAGTGCAGGGTGGGATGAAATCAGGTAGCAGTTAAAATAAGGTGCTGAGGGTTAGGCTCATCATTCACTGCTCCAACTCTCCTTTCTTCTTTCATCCATCTGTTTATCCATCTATCACACCAGACTCAGAAACCATGAAATTCTTGAGGTAGTGTCTTAGAACAAATTCTTCCTGCTGCATTGACAATCTCAAGCTGCTGGAACAATCTCTGAACCAGACTGGGAAGTGCTGAAGGCTCAGAAGGTTGTCCTCTGGGCACAGGGCTGAGCATGGTCACTGATGTTTCCTGCTCTCCAGGCCAAGCAGGGCTTGCTGTCTTCCTGTTTACCACATCCCACTTTGCTTCCTTCCACACAAGAGGGTCAACTACTAGGGCAAGGTTGGGTACAAGGCCTCTACAGGCTGTGCAGCCAATAGCTTTGCTACAAAATGACCCTCCAGCTCAGAGGAGGCATCAAAGGAATGCAGAGTGTGACTCAGGAAGGGGAGTGCGGAATTCCACTGAAGAAATACAACCCATCCCCAGCACCCTGGCCTGGATTCTGCAGTAAACAATTCAGACAGAGAGTAGCACACTGAGGGATGTGCGGAGAAAGACGCTGTCTCAGAGCAGAGACACCGCCTTTAGAGTGCCATTAAGGAACTCAAAATGAACCAACGTTCTTTCTAACTCGGTAACAAGGATGCAAAGGAGCTTAGTTTTGGTCTAGACAAGCAGCGTGTGAGTGCACAGGGGATGAAGGTAACAAAGGAGGCCTCCTTTAATCCTTTGTCACTTAGAGAGTGCGCCACCACATTGGTGTATCACCGCATCCACTAAAATATCTTCTCCTGACCTCCGACTAAGGAACGAATCAAACCACAGACGTGTGTCCACACAGTGTCCTCCCTGGCACAGTTCTTTCCCAGTGGGCCCTGTTGACTCCATCCCAGTGATTGCCAGCCAGCCTTCATTATTTTTTCAGGGGAGGAGCTTTAGGAGAGTGCACAAGGATGTCACAAGCTGGTTGAGACAATGTTAAGGTTAGGTGTTGAAAACTCCCAAAAAACAGAGGGCCTTTCCTAGTCAGGTATTGTTTAATTTCAAAGACCTGAAGACATTCAAACTGGTTTAAATGAAAAAAAGAAATAGGGTGGAGAGGAAGGTGAGGACATATTGCTGGAAGACTACGGAGGCATCTCTTGCACCTGGGGGCTGGGGGGTGGGGAGAAGATCCAGACTTCAGCAGGGCCTGGAACAGGAAGCCACGAGCTGAGCCCACTCTGAAGACCTCTCTTTGCCCACCCTTGTCTCCCTTCTTTCTCTGCACACTGTCTTTCTCGCCCTCCAGGATACCTGTGGGTGTACTCCTAACATCACATGGCATCCAGTTCTTGCTAGGCCCTGAGCAGGGTGTCTGGATCCCGATTCTAAATGCCTATGGGGCAGATTTGGCCCACCTTAGGTCAACTGTTTACCCTTTCTTTAATTAGAAGGAGCCAGGGAGGACCAGATTTATATATTATAAAAATGGCACAGAAGTTCCCAGAAAGGAGAGGTGGGGCAGAGGTGGAGGAAGGACAATTTCCTGAGAAAGGGGTTTAGCTGGGCAGTTATTTCAGAAAATGTGTACTGCAGGGTCCTCGCTAATTGGAGAAATGTTTCATAGGCTGAAACACATTAGACACTACTGATTAAAATACAAGTGTGGCTACTCTAATGCAGACCCTGCTTTAAAGAAGATGGGTATTTATTTCACTTTCCCACAGTGGTTGTAGCATAAACAGACCAACAATGAGAGGGCAAGTCCATGGTGTCAGGATCTAGAGAAGGCAGCCTCTCAAGTGGTTCCTAATGATACTCTCCTGGTTTTTATGCCCTTGTATAATCACATCCCCTTGAGTGTGGGCTGGACCCAGTGACTCCCTTCTAACAAACAATACATTGCAGAAGGGGTGGGCTGTCAGTTTTGAGACTGGGATATGAAAGGACCACTTCCCATTTTGCTGGCTCTCCCTCTCTTGCTGACTCTGGGAGAAGCCAAATTCCATGTTGTGAGCTGCCCTATGGAGAGGCCCAGACTAAGTGATGTCTTAGATCAACATTCAGCTGGGACCTGAAGGCTGCCAATAAGCACATGAGTGAGCTTGGATGTGGGTCCCACCACAGTCAAGCTCTGAGATTCAGCAGCCCCAGCCAACACCTTGACCGCAGCTTTGTGAGAGCCCCTGAGCCAGAGGAGGCAGCAAATCCATGCTCAGATTATTGACCCAGAGAACCTGGGGGCTCACAAATGTTTGTTGTTTAAGCCACTATATTTTGGGATGAATTATTATAGAGAAACAGCTAATACAGGCTTCTTCCATCTTGTTTCTCTGCCATTTTGGGGTGTCACCCTCATTCACACGGTCCAAGATGACTCACCAGGATGCTCACAAGGGGAAGAGGGAATGGGAGGGCATGCCTCTGATTTTTCAGGGCATAATTCAGAAGTTACCCACATGGCTTCCACTCACATCTCATTGGCCAGAACTTAGTTGCATGGCTTAGCTACCAAGGAGGATGGAAGGGGCGGTCTTATGCCCAAATGAAAATCAGGGATTCTATTACAATGGAAGAACAGGAGAATGGGGGTGCCTGGGTGTCTCAGTTGGTTGAGCGACTGCCTTCGGCTCAGGTCATGATCCTGGAGTCCCGGGATTGAGTCCCGCATCGGGCTTCCTGCTCAGCGGGGAGTCTGCTTCTCCCTCTGACCCTCTTCCCTCTCGTGCTTTCTATCTGTCATTCTCTCTAATAAATAAATAACATCTTTACAAAAAAAAAAAAGAACAGGAGAATGGACTGGGGGATAATTAGCAGTCTCTGCCACAAATTACTAATGCCACAAATCTTTGTTGGCTTTGTGTGTATGATGGGGTTATAGCCACATCTCTATGGTCCATAGAGGCTGAGATATATAGAACATCATGATGAACCCAAAAAAGGTGAGAGATGGAAGCTAATTCCATAGACCTGGCACAGAGCCTGCAGAGCAGGTGACAGGAGCAGGTGACAGTTTGCTGAAGGGGTTTATGAACCAGAAACTCAGGATCTGTCTGTTATTTCTTCAGGGTCTCACAGCAATTTAGCAGCACATCCATTATCAACCCCAGGGCTTCTGCCTCCCAGCTCACAGCTCCCTCTACTTCTAAATGGCAACCTTAAAGTACTTATTTTGGGTAGGACTAAATGTGTGGTATGAAAATGAGGAGAGAATGACACACAGCAAAAAGCTCATGACAATCACTTGCAGACCTGGCATGTTTTCCCCCCTGCCAAACCAAAATGGTTTGATTTCTAGCACCTAGTGCATATGATGTCGGCTCTTTCCATCACCATGAGCTCATCCGGTGCTATCATCCACGGGTGTGCAAAACATTTTCATTCAATTGAAGCCAGGTGAGAAGAGAAGGGGTTCATCTCTGCTATAATCCCCACAAAGAAGGGATTATGTAAGGGATGCTCTGTGATTTTAAAAATGGTGGAATTTTCCTCTTAAAAGCCTCATGCTAATGAAATCCTTTTTCTTGGAAGATTATCTTCACAGTGAAATAGAATACTGCACACAGAAAGCATCAATAAATGTTTGTTAAATGAAATTACAGGCTCAGTTTCTTTCTACTAGTTACTGATGCGTAGAGAGGAGACTTCTGTCACTCCCCGCCACTCCCTGTATCAGGTTCCTCATTTTTCATTTAGAAACAGAACCCCTGTGTTTCCACTGGGCACGCTGGTGCCCATCAACTGTTATCAACAGATAACAGTATTATCCAGCATCACTTGTGGCTTTGTGACCACATTTGGGTCAATGGCATGCAGAAGGAAGGGAGGTGTGTGACATCTGAGGTGTGCTAACCATAGGGAATGGTGGCAGTGGCCTTGGCAGCAGCATGATTAGATCTGGAAATGGGAGCCACATGTTGAGGAGGGCAGAGACTCCAAATGCATGCATGAGCTCATGGATTAGAACCATCTCCACCCGAGACCACCTGCTTCACTTGGGCCCTTTACATTAGAGAGAAACAAATTTCCGTCTTATTTAAAACTTTTTACTTGGGGTCTCTTAGTTTGTAGCTTAAATAATACATAAGGTTATGTATCATTACTAAGTTTGAGACATTGTTTAACCAATAGCTTTTCCTTTCTTCTAAGACTGTGTGTACACCTTAAAAATGTTTAACCTAAAATGTACAAAGTATTTTAAGGGTTGGTTGCTAACG
Organism: Zalophus californianus; assembly: GCF_009762305.2. NCBI lineage: Eukaryota > Metazoa > Chordata > Mammalia > Carnivora > Otariidae > Zalophus > Zalophus californianus. The sequence continues at coordinate 42,324,259 of NC_045596.1, read as the reverse complement.
TTTCTCCAAGGTGGTCCCCAAATAGAGTGGACAGTCCACCATCCAGTAGAGATCTGCTATTCTGCTTCTCCTTCCATAGATAATGACATTGATTTTCCTCCATTACAGATATCTTTCCACTTTGTCACATAAAGATTTTATTAGAAAATTAGGGTTCTATGACTACACAAAGTATTCTGTGAAGGGTACATCTTTTAAAAAAAGAAGCCAACATGATTATATTTTATGAGTTTATAAGAAGTTCCACTGAGGTGATGGAAATACTTATTATTTGAAAAGAACACACGTACATCCATAAGGACATTGTGAGCACCCACAAAATGTCTACTAAAAGTAATGAAATAACATAAAAAATGGACACTTGCCCCTGCACTGACTATCCTGAATTTTCAGCCTGGCATCTATTCCCAAATACCATGCTCTCCCCACCATTTTCTGTGCATTTGTCATGTGTCGACTTCTAAAGTTTTTTTTTTATTTGAGTGTAGTTGAGATGCAATGTTACATTAGTTTCATGTGTACAACATAGTGATTGGACACCTCTACATTTTCCTGTGCTCACCACAAGTGTATGCTACCATGTGTCAGCATGCGTTGCTATTACAATATTGCTGTGTTGGGTTTTTAATGATAAATTCTTGACATATGGTCTTGTTTTCTCTCTGAGGATCCAAGAAGGATCTTAGGCATTTGCTTCATCCTTTGTAGACCTGACTGGCTCCTACAACTATTATAATGCACCATCTTGGAATGGTGTAGCACCACTCTGCCTTATGCTTATGAACACGTTTGCAAAGACAGTTGTGTGTGTGAGTCGTGTATGAATATGCATAATTGAATGAACTGAACATCAAAAATTCTAACTATGTCAACCTTTTCTTACTATTTTCTATTGACACTCTGAGGCTTGAATTGTTCTTCCCTTCCCATTGGGTGAAATCTCAGGTGGATCCAATAGCCGTTTTGGTTCATTCCAGATCTTAAAGTCCAGTCCCACCCAGCATGGAAACTCTAAAGTCATACCCAACGAGAATTTTTTCTCCTCCTCCAGCTCTGACCTGCCTTGGGCCAGGGGCCTGCAGTGGAAAGGACATGATCATTTTTTTCTCCCTTCCTCACTGTACCTCCTCCTCCTCCTCTTCTAAGTGTTGCTTTGTGATCAGGGTCAGGATGGGGCATGTGTATTGGGCAAGAGGTTGGGTGAATTAGGGGATGACAGTAGAGTTGTCATTGTGGGTTCGCATTAAAGCTCTCTATGGGCTGCAATCCCCCCAGAAGCCTGCTCTTCCTCTTGGTTCCTTGGGGCCCTTGGCACAGAGGATCTCATATCTGAGGTTCCTTTGAGGCAATATCTCCTTTGGCTGCAATTGCCCCCTGCCCCAGTCTCTGGCTTCTGGTTGGTTCTCTGTTGAGGTCACCCCATGCCTCCAGGAGGCCTTCTTGTGCAAGATCCCTTCAGAGATGACCTACTAGCAGCTCCTTTCTTTAGGGGGTCCACATTTGCCTTGGGAAACATGCATGCATCCTTGCCTTCCCCATCCCAAACTCAGCAAGCTCCAACCTTTCTCGGGCAAGGGGCTGTTCCACCCCACATTCACTTGCACGCATCTTAGGTGGGACTATCAGCCTCCCCCAATTCCAGGGGACACAGGTCATTTTCTTTAGTGGGTTGCTTTAAGGACCCCACAGTAGAGTTCTCATCTGCCTTTTTTCTTTATGTTGAACAAGAGAAGGCTCTGGCTTAGATCCTCTACACATGAAGTCTGGCTGAGGGCTGGCCCTTCGGTTCACTTCTGACCCGTCCCAGCCATGTCCATAAGAGCCATTTCCCTAAAGCCCTTCTTTCTGGTGGTGGGTTGTCAGATGGGCCGTTGGCAGCAGTCTTGTGCCTAGCTGCATGGAGCCAGAGGCAGGGGCTGGATCTGTGTGAGGGGAGGTCTCCTAGGTGCCCCCTGGATGGAGCCAGTACGTTAGCACAACCACCAGCAGACAAGCAGTGTGCCAGGCCCTGGGAGAACTGTGGCTCCAGCCTGGGGTGGCACAAACAGCTCATCGAGGAGGCCCCACCCACCAAGCCACGGGGGCTCCTTCTGATTTATGGTCCACCAGACTCCCACCAAACTAAACACACATGTAATAAATGTTTGTTGGTTCAGCCACCACTGACTGGCTAAATAAACTTGGGTCAGTTGTTGTTGTTGTTGTTTTTTTGTGTGTGTGTGTGTGTGTTTTTAAACCTAAGATCCTTGGTTATGTCATCTATTGATAATTAACACCTTTTCTGGATTGTGGTTGAGCGCCAAACCAGACGAACTTCTGTGGCTCTTTTTGGATCAGGATTCTGTCGGGGAGGACTCAGAGCACATTTCTCTCTGCAGCCAAAGTCCACTTCAGGTTGCTTTTGAGAGGGGGGAGAGTCGTGGTTAAGGACTCAGGCAGTCTGAGTTCTGGCACCATCAGTCACTCCTGTATAACCTGGAACAAACACAATATACGTTCCCATTTCCTCTTCTGTTCAGTTGGGAGAATAATCAGTAAAGTGTTCAGAACAGGGCCTGGCCAGTGTCCTCTGTGCTAATTAAGCGGGAGATGGTGAATACTTCTGTTACTCCACTGTGCTCTGGTCCTGTGTTGGCTTGGTGGGTCAAAGATGCCAAGAGCCCAGCACGGTTGTGTGTGTGTCACATGTTAATCTGGATACATAAGCCGACTGTGAACATACTACATCCCAGTTGTGTCCCACAAAGACCCAGTAGAATTATTTTAGTGATCCTCAACTGTCTTAGCTCAGGCTGCTACCACAAGATACCCAAACCTGGTTGGCTTATAAAGGTAATCATGCATGCAAAGGCACTTAGCACAGTACCCAGCAAACAGAAACACTGAATTCATGTTGGATATTAGCATTGTAAAAGTCACTAAAATGCCTACTGTTGAAAATTAGTGGTGTGATGGTTGCAGGTAACGAGCCCATGATTTAGACCAGCAGTGCATCAGCATCACCTGGAGGGCTTGTTAAAAGATGACTGGTTCCTGTCTTGGGAGTTTCTGATTTAGCAGATCTGGTGTGGGGCCCTGAAATATGCATTGCTAATGAGTTGCCAGGTTACCGGTGCTGCTGGTCCAGGGACCTCACTTTGAGAACCACTGATTAGATTATATCCACCCTTAGCCAAATCAACCCCTTTCTTCTTTCAAGTGAAGTCAGGAGCACACAGAGTGGGCACCTTCACCTTGACATTAGACATGGCACTGAGTTTTTCAGAAACGAGGGGTACACTGCCTGTAGAGGTCTGTGAGAAGAGCAGAAGCTCTAACGCTGGAGAAAAAGAAGTGCCAACTCCTAAACTTTAGGGTTGGGGGGCCTCCACTCGACCCTTCCTCCCACTGACAGCCACATGGTCCCAGGCCGGAATGTTTGCCCAGTTTTGCTGGAACTTCAAAGGAAGGTCTGTTTGCCAAATGTCTGCACGTGCTGAGCAGTCACAGAGTCTCGGGAGCCCCTGGAGTTGCTGCAGCCCTGGGACAATTGTCTTACCTTGGCAGCGCCTGGCACCAGCATCCCTATGCCGTCCTGAGCGCCGGGCAGGACCCTGCGCCGAGCAGAACAAACGCTCTGCTCCTCTTATGCAATTTTGCAATACAGCTGTGATGATTCAGATGCACCGCAAGGCTGAACTGCGTTTGAAGCACTTTGGGGAGCTCCCAGACACATGTTTTTGGAATGATTGTGGGGAAAGGCCCAGCTGGAGGGGTGCTGGGATTGCAGAACGGTTCCCGGTCACTGCTGTGCCCACTGTCGTCGTTCAGCCCTCGGGGGTGGGGGTGGGGGTGGGGTCCTGGGCAGGAGGAGGCAGCTGATTCTTTCGTGGGGGCTGGCCTTCACCCGATTTAACCACTTTGCCTAATGGGCAGCCTGGAGGTGGTCGGCACCATGAGCGCTGGTGGAATGAAAGTCTATGGGGTTCGCTTTTGATTCCCCCCAGGACTGAACCCTTTGCTGGTGCTTCCTTTAACACACATGTAGACAGTGGCTCTCTGAGCAACCCATCAGCAGACAGCAGGACTAGCTTCCTCGCTAGTGAGACCTGTGCAGTCAGAGTGGGCCGCATGCTCAGAAGGGTCCGTACCTGGTTTTATGTTCTGTGGTCACCGTCTTGAAATTCTGAGCGATTTTTTAAATTAATTTTATTTTATTATGTTAGTCACCATACATTACATCGTTAGGTTTTGATGTAGTATTCCAAGATTCATTGTTCTGAGCAATTTTTTTAAAGATTTTAATTATTTATTTGACAGAGAGAGAGAGAGACAGTGAGAGAGGGAACACAAGCAGGGGGAGTGGGAGAGGGAGACACAGGCTTCCCGTGGAGCAGGGAGCCCGATGTGGGGCTCGATCCCAGGACCCTGGGATCATGACCTGAGCCGAAGGCAGATGCCTAACGACTGAGCCACCCAGGCGCCCCGAAATTCTGAGCAATTTTTGAATGGGCCCTCAAATTTCTTTTGCACCGAATCCTGCAAATTATGTAGCTGGTCCTGGGTAGCTGTCTCAACCAGAAAGCAAGAATAGAGGCATCAGGGAGAAAACGAATTTCGATGAGAGCTGCTACATCAAGTGAGCTTTCAGTTTTTTTTTCTTTTAATTGTATTATGTTATGTTAGTCACCATACATTACATCATTAGTTTTTGATGTGGTGATCCACGATCCATTGTTTTCTTATAACACCCAGTGCTCCATGCAGTACGTGCCCTCCTTAATACCCATCACCGGGCTAACCCATCCCCCCCACCCCCTCCCCTCTAGAACCCTGTTCGTCTCTCAGAGTCCACAGTCTCTCATGGTTCATCTCTCCCTCCAATTTCCCCCCCCCATTTTTCCCTTCCTTCTCCTAATGTCCTCCCTGCTATTCCTTATGTTCCACAAATAAGTGAAACCATATGATAATTGACTTTCTCTGCCCGACTTATTTCACTTAGCATAATCTCCTCCATCCCATCCATGTTGATGTAAAAGTTGGGTATTCATCCTTTCTGATGGCTGAGTCATATTCCATTGTAGATATGGACCACATCTTCTTTATCCATTCGTCTGTTGAAGGGCATCTCGGCTCTTTCCACAGTTTGGCTATTGCGGACATTGCTGCTATGAACGTTGGGGTGCATATGGCCCTTCTTTTCACTACATCTGTGTCTTTGGGGTAAATACCCAGAAGTGCAATTGCTGGGTCATAGGGTGAGCTTTCAGTTTTGTTCTGAAACCCTGGGAGCTGCCGGTGAGGAAGGACTGCTCAGGTTCACTACCGACAAGTCAATCCACTCAACTTCTGGCTTCCTGGAAACTTCTTTGATGAAGTTTTACTGAGTGTAAAGATTAGGATGGTGGGTAGAAGCAGGGAGAATTTTTTTCACCTGTAGGGATCTCCTTTCTCAACAAGCATGCTATGAGAGAAATCGGGCCACTCTGAGTCATTACATTCAGATGGAATTTCTCCTGAAGTATCATCCTGCAGTGAGATCATCGCTTTTTCGGAGTACTGGCCCTCCCTTATACCTCATCCCCACCCAGCACTGTGGTAGGCACCCTCATATTTGTTATTGATGACAGTGGGACTGACAGTGAATGCAAGTTTCATGTTTGCCTCCTCTGGATTCCCACAAAGCTAGGGCCACCTATCACCCCAAAAGTTCCCTCCTAGTGAAATTGCAACTGCTTACTCTCCAAATTGCTTTCTTCAATACAGGCGGGGAATCAACCACAAATAAACCAAAGCAGTCCCCCAAAGATATCTATAAGGGATCAATTATTTTTGCTCATTTAGCAGTCATTCTTTTCTTTGCTACTTTACTCTCGTTGTTTTCCAGTAATCACACTTCCCCTCTTTCATCAAATGGGATTATATCATAGCTGACCCCCGCCCCCATTGGCTACCTCTGGTTCCAAAGGAAGACACATGACATCATTAATGATTCTTATGATGAGCCATGTATCCTAGTCTGGACCAAGTCTCTGTCTGTCATTTGCTAAGTTGGTAGAAAAAAGCCTGGAGCTGCTCATTCTTATCTTGGCCACCACAATAGCTAAAGCCTGCTGGAGAGTGAAGTCAGTACAAAGGAATGCAAGCAAAGGATTTTAGCAACAACTCTGAGCACCTGAATCTAACTGTGCCCAAAGATGTATCTTCTGGACCTTTCCATTGTGCAAGCCAATGCGTGGCCTGTGTTGTTTAATCTAGTTTGAGTTTGGTGTCTTTCAGTTGCAACTGATAGAGTCCTGACTGATAAAGCATAGTCTTGAAAGTGTGACCAATAGTACCACAAGCAAATGAGACTGATCAGAGTTAAGCAAAGCCCAGAATTCACTCAGCTAGCCACACACACACACACACACACACACACACACACACAGACTGTATTCGGATAATGAGACCAGACGTGGGGACCAGACTTCATTAATACTTACTGAGGCACTTCTAAAGCAAAGTAGATTGACAAATGAATACAGTTATTAAATATATCTGTGTATGCTAAGTGAGGTCTAATCACATTATTTAAAATTACTCATATTGAGGACTGCCACAACAGTTACATTTTTCTTTCTCCCTACTCCTACTAGTAACATTTTCAGTGGCTTCTTCCCAGGGATTGGTTAGAAGGATCTCCCTGAAGTCATTTCTTTTTCTCTATTTGGCTGTGATGAAAAGGCAGAAGCCTAACTTTGGACAGCAGGAAGTAATGCATCACTTTGAACATGTTGTCTTTTTATTATAAATATGATATGGTTAGGTGGGACGGTTTCAAAGAGACAGGATATTACCTTAAACATTTACAAAGCTGTGGTGAAAATGGTCTCCTTAAAATACCTTTTCAACCCATGGAGCTTACATAAATATTTGGCTGCTGATGACAGGCCTAATAAATCTGTTTAGAATGCTGCAGCAATATTTACTTACAAAGTAAAGGCATAAGCCCATGTTGGCCAGTAATTTTAAGAAGGAGAGATGCTACTTTTTAGCACCTTGCATAAATATTTGCAAGACCTATAAATCCAAGATAACTCTGCCTCTTCCCTAAAGCTATTTACTGCTTTCTACCATGTTCCACCTCAATGCCCCTTTTAAGTGTCTCTCGGTTCAGTTGGAAAAGCTTGACATCTACTTGAGATGTATTGGAAGACATCAACGATTATGGGCTATCATGGACGAGTTCTTCAATTTCCTCATGGTCTAACATTCTGCAAGATGCATTCAGGCTAGAGGAAGAGCAGAACCTCATGCCTCTAAAGCTTGTGAATCAGAACATAAATATTTGGGGGGATAAATCTCATCATGTCTGACCAGGAACTTAAGGAGGCACTTCTTGTTTGTCCTTCCATGTTATAGGGATTATAGAAAGTTCCTGGAACCAAAGTAGAAAGAATGGTGGCTCAGCAGAGCACTGTCTGCCCTGGAGAACCTAAGATGGCCACCTAAGTGTTTTCAGCAAGACTGTTGTACAAACTGCAGTCTAGCATTCAGGAAAGAGAATGAAGTGCCTTCTGACTTCTCTCTGGCTCTCTTCAAGAGCTGAGTTTTTCCCTCAATTTCAAGAGACGATTGTCCAAGGGGAAAGACACCAGGAGACATCTTTTTATGAAGGCCAAACAACAAAATAACCTCTTGATTGCCCAATGTATCCCTGTACCGTTTTTTTCATTGTTGGGTTTTTCGGAAACTTTAAGAGGTATTTCCTGTTTACTGTGTGGCAGAGAAACAGGCTGTAGAAAACTCATCCTAAGCACAAACACCAAAGAATCCTTAAGTATTCGATACTTGCATATTACAGTTATGTTATCAGGTTTAATTTCCAGTGACTGCCAATAAGCAAGTGGTCACAGTTTACCAGAAAAAAGAGGAATCAATTTATAAAAATAACGTTTCAGAGTATCATGTAAAATTTGCTTTTTTTCTGAACTTATAATGAGGCCTCTTGGTCTGAACATTCCCGAGGAAGAACAAAAGAACTTTGCTTTGGTATTTACATTATCTAGGGGTAGAAGAAAAGACTACAGGACGACTTTGATGTTCTGAAGAGGACGGGAGATGATTTGGTATTTATTCCTTTTTAGTATGTGAATTTATACCAGATGGTCCATTTAAAATAGACCCCATTTTAAACCATTTTGTATGAAGTGGGGCCTTACAGAAAGCCCTCATTTCCTCTCTGGCAATGGCTGGTGTGAGATCAGCCTCCTGGGAGTGGCTAGGCTGCTGGGCTTGCTTCTGCTGCCAGCCTGCAGGAACTCATCTACTTCTGCCCTGCCACCAGCTAATGCCAGCCTGCCAAAAGGAGCTCTGGTAAGAGCAGTCCTAGCCAGTGACTGCCATGTGGGTCACAATATTTTCTCCTGTCTCTGGGAATGGTGGCTGCTAACTGTACTTTCTTAGTGGGTTTCATTTATTGCTGGGAGAATTGGGAAAGGCTTCACAGATGGTTCAAGGAGTGCATTAGTCAGATGGAGCTATGTGCTGTGAGAAGCATCCCCTGACAGGGCAGTAGGCTCTTGGGGGACACAAAGAGCAGATTAATGTGTTGCGGGTTATTGAGTTTTCCAGTTTGACTTGAGTTGAAGCCTGAAAGAACAGGGTGCCTTTGAGGCATGCAGAATTTGAGGGTGGCTGTGGTGTAGGAGTCTGGTCAGAGGTACAGATTGAGAATGGAAAGATGACAGGACAGGTGAGCCTAAAAGGAAGTTTGAAATCAGATTCTGAAGTCCTTCCATGTTCTGTCTCTTCCAAGTGGTTTTCTTTCTTTTTTTTTTTTTTAAGATTTTATTTATTTATTTGAAAGAGAGAGAATGAGAGACAGAGAGCACGAGAGGGAAGAGGGTCAGAGGGAGAAGCAGACTCCCCGCCGAGCAGGGAGTCCGATGTGGTACTCGATCCCGGGACCCCAGGATCATGACCCGAGCCGAAGGCAGTCGCCCAACCAACTGAGCCACCCAGGTGCCCTCCACATGGTTTTCAACTCTGGCCTTTATACACTGGATAGCTCATGAAAATTTTTAAGAATCATTACATTTACATATTAGAAAGGTCAGTCTGTCTACAGTATGGAGTATAGTTATGAGAGGGAGAGGCTAGAAAAAGAGAGATTTGTTAAGAATTTATATTTCCTTCCTACCTTCCTTCCTTCCTTCCTTCCTTTCTTTCTCTCTCTCTCTCTTTCTTTTTTAGTAGGCTCCATGCCGAGCATGGACCCCAACATGGGGCTTGAACTCATGACCCTGAGATCAAGACCTGAGCTGAGATCAAGAATTGGGCACTTAACCAACTAAACCACCCAGGCATCCCAGGAGTTTATGTACCTAAGTGTATCATTGGTCTCCTTAATTCATGAAGGCCATTCAGATTTTCTTTTTTATGATCAAACAATACTAAATGCATACCTAATACCTAAACATTATGGGGAATGGGTTCCAGGAGTTTTCTTTATGAGAGGACATAGGGCAGATAACTTCCAGAGCTCACCAAGGTCTTCAACCAAAGGTGAAAGACTAGGTCTTGACAGACTGAAAAATTGTACTTAGGTGAAACCATGTCATACATATTATCAATCAGCATGTTATATTTGTTAAAGTAAAAATATCTTTCAGAGGATTCATTTCCTGTGGCTGCTACAACAAATACCTCAAACTGGGTGGCTTAAAACAGCAGATATGTATTCTCTCCCAGTTCTGGAAAGAAACACAGAACCCAAAATCAAGGTGTCCACAGGGCCACACTCCCTCTGGAGGCTCTAGGGAACAATCTGGTCTTTGCCTCCTCCAGCTTCTGCTGGCTGTGGGCTTAGCTTGACTCATGGCTGCATTGCTGTGTCTCTGCCTTTGTGGTCACATCGCCTCCTCCCCTTTTGACTGTCTTCTCCTCTGTGTGTCTCTTATAGGGACACTTGTCACTGGACTTAAGACCCATCATCCAGGATGATCTCCTCTCAAGATCCTTAATTACATCCTCAAGATCCTTTTCCAAATAAAGCAGCATTCACAGCTTCTAGTGATTAGGACGTGGGTACATCTATTGGGGGCCATGATTCAGCCCAGGACAGAAGGCAATACATTCAATTAGACATAGGTTCCTTCTCTCCTCCGTGTGAGTTGGGACAGCAGGCCATTTCCACCCTTTGTTGGTGCTGTCTGGGGACTGACAGTGCGTCCCCACTGGACTGAGGAGGCTGATGGGGAGAAAAGACACTGAAAGGGGTGGGAGGATGCAAGGACACTGACCTCTCTTAAGGGTAAATCTGAATACCATGGAAACAGAGAGTAACTGGCAGAGTAGGTCCCACTTCTCTCTCTGTTGTTATGGATGTGCTTCATTACAGCTTTTTAACTATAACTTGTCCATTTTAGAGTTTCTCTTTTAGTACATGTTACATCATGTTTCTCAGTTAGGTTGGATGTTGACCTTCACTTCCACACCATGAAATAAGGGCAGAAACACCTCATCATTTTCTTTCTCCCCCTGCCCCTGTAGCACCTAGAACACTCCCTTACAGGGTATAGAATCCCTCAGGTTGTGGTGAAGCTTTGTTTATGGGCGGGACTCAGAGATGGTATCTGTCAGGTTGTTTTCAAAAAACAATCACCTTTATTTACCCAATTGAGTTAAAAACTTAAGTCCACAGAAAACCCTATACACAGATGTTTATAGCAGTTTTTTTCATAATTGCCAATATAGGTTTCCCCCACTATCCAAAAGCAGAGTGTTCTTATGAAAGCTTTCATAAGTTCAAATGGCATATAGTGAAGAAGCAAGTATCATTAATTTGTATGGAAAATTTTTGAGCATTCCCAGACACAAAGAATAACCTCTCTTAGGCTCTTCTGATACCTTAGGACACATCTTGGTAATGGATGCACAGAATAAAGGGAGATAAAGCACAGATGCTCACAGACATGGTTCAAGGCTTTGGCGGCTGGGCGCTCAGATGCCGAGTGTGGTCCCAGGGCTGAGATGCCGAGTGTGGTCCCAGGGCTGAGATGCCGAGTGTGGTCCCAGGGTTGAGATGCCGAGTGTGGTCCCAGGGCTGAGATGCCGAGTGTGGTCCCAGGGCTGAGATGCCGAGTGTGGTCCCAGGGCTGAGATGCCGAGTGTGGTCCCAGGGCTGAGATGCTGAGTGTGGTCCCAGGGCTGCGATGCTGAGTGTGTCACAGTGGTAAGATGTCTAGTGTGGTTCCAGTCCTGAGATGCTGAGTGTGGTCCCAGGGCTGAGATGCTGAGCGTGGTCCCAGGGCTAAGATGCTGAGTGTGGTCACAGTGCGGAGATGCTGAGTGTGGTCCCCGTCCTGAGATGTCGAGTGTGGTCCCCGTCCTGAGTTGCTGAGTGTGGTCCCAGTCCTGAGATGCTGAGTGTGGTCCCTGGGCTAAGATGCTGTGTGTAGTCCCAGGACCGAGATGCCGAGTGTGGTCCCAGGGCTGAGATGCCGAGTGTGGTCCCAGTCCTGAGATGCCGAGTGTGGTCTCTGGGCTGAGATGCCGAGTGTGGTCCCAGGGCTGAGATGCCGAGTGTGGTCCCTGGGCTGAGATGCTGAGTGTGGTCCCAGGGCTGAGATGCCGAGTTGGTCCCAGTGCTGTGATGCCGAGTGTGGTCCCAGGGCTGAGATGCTGAGTGTGATCGCAGTGCTGTGATGCCGAGTGTGGTCCCAGGGCTGAGACGCGGAGTGTGGTCGCGGGGAAGGAGCTTGGTGGCACACCCCTCTCACTGCTCAGGGTGCAGCTGCCTCCAGATCTTCTCTCACTACAAGACAAATGCTGAACACTATTTTTACTTTTGGTCTTTTTTTTTGGTAAAAGTGAAAATTCCCTTCAGATTTCTTTCAGTTAGTGAAAACGGGTACCAATGTAGGTCTTTTGTAAAAGCAAAATGGCATAACGCAAACTTTTGGAAAGCAGGGATACCTGTGCTTGGAAGCAACCAAGACGTCCTATAGCAGGTAAATGGATAAACACCTGTCCTATAGCCAAATGATGGAATATTATTCAGTCCCGAAAGAAATGAGCTATCAAGCCACAAAAGGACATGGAGTTCACAACAGTGAGCTCTAATGTAAAATGTGGCTTTTGGTGACTATCACATATGCCATGTTGGCTCACTGATTATAACAAAAGTACCACTCTGGTGAGGGATGTTGATAATGGGGACGTATGTGGGGGAAATGGGGTAAATGGGAGCTTTGTACTTTCCCCTCAACTTCGCTATGAGACTAAACCTGCTCCAAAAAATAAAGCCCAGATATTTTAAAAAAATCAACCATCTTTTTTCCCCCCTTGCAGAAATGTTGGTGATTCATAAGTACTAGTCTCATTTTGGAAATTCTCTCTCAAGCAGATTTTTGCTATCTTATCTTTTCCCCTTGAGGATAAAACCCAAGTTTGATATTCAGACCATTAGATAAATAATATTTTTGGATACAAATTTGAGACTAAGAAGTCATTGAACCAGCATTTCTTCTGAAATGTTAGTTCTGGACAACTGAGAACGCTGCCATTTTGGGAGTGTTTGTTGGACAGGAGAGGGTAATTTCACGGCCATCTCTAAAGGAGATCCCACAGAGGGAGGGAAATGCCTGGCCGTGGGGGATACAAAGGAGGCCATGTTCCCCTCCAGGGCTTCATTCTCCTGGCTGAGGGGGGAGCAGAGTCCTACAGGGTTATTCTATGGTGACAAAACTTGAGTGTTTGGTATCCAAAAGTGATGTCATACTCACCTAACTTTCGGTAAATCATAGGTTTGGTTAGATTGGTTGAATTTCAAGACTAAGAGGAAAACTGGAGGATAAAGTTGGTTCCTTTTGATCACACCCTGGTGCACACAGACAGAAATCAAGTAGAAAAACCAGCTGTCATCAAGTAGTGAAAATATTGGGACAAGAAATAGACAGTGAGGCATCACAAGGAAATTCTGCAAGGCTGAGTTATCTACAGTCAGCCACCAAGTCTGTCGAATGCCCACTGAGCACTTCCTTTCTCTGCTCTCTGCTAAGTATTCCGATCCTCAGTAAGGTAGACTCAGGGCTCAAGAATCTTTGAGACCATCTGGGTGCTTGGGAATAGCCTGGCCCTCTCATGGCCTGAGTGACCTCAAATGGCCTCTGCACTGTCAGGGACTGATATGCTTGCCAACTCAAGGCCACCCTAACCTGACAATTCTGACAACCACACACAAACACACACACGCAAAATGGGCTTCCCCATCTTGTTCTTTAATGTTTAAAAGCTTTAAACTTTTCAGATGTGTTTCAGAGGTAGAATCTTCATAATACAAGTAGAGTTAGGAAGTGATTTAATAATAAATCACTTAGGAGTTTATTCATAGTAAGTAATAAGTGGATAATATTGTTCATTTAATTACAAGCCTTATCAGTGCCAGCCACAGTGCTGGGTGGTGGGACAAATCAGAGATGACTCGGGCACAGATCCTACACCCAGGCACTCCCAGTCCAGGCACCCGATGGGACGAACTTCTAAGCAACAATAACGTGAGGCGGACAGACAGCAGTTACTGCCCGAGAGCGGCTCCCGTGACCAGCAGCAGCGGCTCAGAGGGAGGGGTGGGGGATTACTTCCAGCTGAGGCGATGGAGGAGGGAATATTAGCGCTATTAGCAGTCAGCTGTGGAGGCAGGGGTGGGCCTGCAGACGGACAGAGGGGAGGACGGAGCATTCTAGGGGCCGCTTGAACACCAGTTCCGGGGGAGGAGACACGCCTGCCTAGTGAGCGTGAGGGAAGGGGGCCCGGAGAGGGCCTGAGAGGGAGCAGGCAGTCAGGCCGGGCCATGGCAGGCCTAGAACAGGCGCTGCCATCCTATACCAGTGCTCCTCGAGCTTCCCGGAGGAGATGTGAGGAGCAGAGGAAGGAGAGGGAAGTGGTGAAGAGCTGGACTCTGGTTGGAAGGTTTCTTTTTTAATTTTTTATTGTTATGTTAATCACCATACATTACATCATTAGTTTTTGATGTAGTGTTCCATGATTCATTGTTTGTGCATAACACCCAGTGCTCCATGCAGAACGTGCCCTCTTTAATACCCATCACCAGGCTAACCCATCCCCCTACCCTCCTCCCCTCTAGAACCCTCAGTTTGTTTTTCAGAGTCCATCATCTCTCATGGTTCGTCTCCCCCTCCGACTTACTCCCCTTCATTCTTCCCCTCCTGCTATCTTCTTCTTTTTCTTTTTTCTTAAGATATGTTGCATTATTTGTTTCAGAAGTACAGATCTGTGATTCAACAGTCTTGCACAATTCACAGCGCTCACCGTAGCACATACCCTCCCCAATGTCTATCACCCAGCCACCCCATCCCGCCCACCCCCGACCACTCCAGCAACCCTCAGTTTGTTGGTTGGAAGGTTTCTTAAAACTGTTTCTTTTCTTTTCGCTCAGGAAAGTTGTGGCCATGGGGGTAGGCCCAGGGTGAGAAGCAAGGGCAGAAAGAGGGGGAGACCTGAGTGGAGAGCTGACAGGGGGATGGCGGGAAGAGCCCTAGAAGACGCCAACAGGAGCGTCCACAGCAGTTTTATTTGTCATAGACCCAAAGGGGGGGCTCAGGTGTCCACCCACAGGGGAGTGGGTCAACACACTGTGGCAGATGCACTCACACAATGGGATGCTACCCAGCAAGGCAAAAGTGGAAAACTCGTATTTTAGAAACTACGTGGATGAACCTCACAGACAGTGCTGAGGGAAACTGAATGCGTGCAGACCCAAAACAGTTCCTATTGTTGCATTTATGTGAAGTTCAAAATGAGGTATAACTAATCTGTGGTGAAGGCAGTCAGAATAGTGGTTACCAGTGAGGAGGGTACTAGCTGCCAAGGACCATGAAGCAGCCTGCTGGGGGGGTGGGGGTGATGGAAATGTTCCACATCCTGACTTGGGGGGGGTGATAGCACAGTTGTATACCTGTGTAAAAACTTATTGCACTCTGCATGGAAGAACTGTGCATTCTACGTAATTTATTCCCAGAGAGAGAGAGAGAGAGAGAGAGAGAGAGAGGAGAGATTGGACAGAGCAAAGAGGTGGATGAGAAGAAGATGGGAGCAGAGCAGGGGGAAGGTGTCGGTACGTGGGGACGTTAAGGTAGAGTGAAGACAAATCGCAGTATTGCTTTGGACTCCTCACCCATCCAGGTGTGAGCAGATAAATGCTTCACCTGGAGCAGTGGGCATGATGGGGATGGGAAGACAGGAATGGATCCTGCAAAGGAATAATCTACAAGAGTTGGTAACAAGAGTGTGGCACAGAGGGGGCATCCAAATAAGAAGGGGTAGGCTAAGACACTCCTGAGGCCCAGAACCTAGAAGCATGCCTGCGGCACTACTGTGTCCAAGAGACAGTCATTGACCCACTTACCAGGGGCTCATCCCATTATGGAACACGAATACACCTCGAATTCATGGCGCTCAGTCTCGTGGCAGTATTATTTAGCTGCTGGTTGTAGCTGACTCACCAGGAACATTTGGAGTATAAGCAAATAGCAAATATCTCAGGGAATATTTCAGTTTCACATCAGCTCTTCATCTCATCCTTGACAAGATTGAACGGAGCAGGATTTGGGGTTTGCAGTCTGTTCAATGCAGTCACTCACGATGGAGCTGATGCCACTGTGAATTGGGGGATGCCGATCCTATGAGTTCACAAAGGGCACACAGAGAAAGGCCTGTTCTTCCCCATGCTGGTTGGAGCGGCCCAAGGCAGAAAGCGAAGGGAGGGAGATGCAGCAAGCTCACCCTGGGCATAAAGCCTCGCCTCTCCCAGGCAACACTGGAAGAGCCAGGGAAGCACAATGTATGTGGCCATGCTCTACCACTGGCCTCGTATCCTTCCTAAGGCATCCTGAGCTCCCCTGGGATGGAGTTCTTTTCCTAGGTGATAGATAATGAGATGCAGAAATGTTGGCCATGTAGGCAGGTTCAAGAAAATGGGCTCTCAGGAATGCTGGGGGGCTGGAGGCAGAGATGTTGTCTGGGGTCTACTGGGCACTGATCCTATCTTCTCCCTGCAGACGAGGATGTGGTCTCACTGCTGCTGAGTATAGGTCAGATCCCGGAGAGCTTGATGCTTGTAAACAGTTCCATAAATGTAAGTACGCAGATTGTTAGTGTAAGTTCTTCCTGGGGTGGGATGAGCCTGAGGCTAAAAGGACAGTGGTTGAGTAAGGCCTGGGCTGTTTTCTCAACTCTGGCAGAGTCCCATCCTCAGAGTGCAGCCGGCAGCTGTGCATTGTAAAGGCACCCAGGAGCAGAGGAGGAACCCCATCAGGATACACTGCACCTGCTCCAGCTCGGTGTGACCACTTCCCTTCCCTTATGCTCTGTATCTTGGCTACATAAACAGGGTTGTAACGTGAACATGGCCATTCGACACGTGTATGAGAGCCCTTCACTGAGACCTAACTCACTGAGCCAGTGCTGTAAGGCACTGTGACTGCATTATGGGCTAGGGAGAGGGGTGAGGCATGAAGGGATCGGGGTGTTGGGGGGACTCAGGGAACACAGCAAGTATGTGATGCACCCCTGGGCTTCAAAACATGTATAGCCAAAAATACAGACAGCTTAAGGTAGGCCCCAAAGGCACAAACATGAGAAAACTCAAGGCCTAGAGAACTTAGGGGTAGGGAGAGAGAAAGGGAGAGGAAAAGGGAGGGGAGAGAGCTGCCAGCAAGGGCAGTCTGAGAAGGAAGGCATCACGATGAGAGGACACTTGATCTGGGTCTTAGGGGCAGCAGCTGAAATTTGGGATCAGTAGAGAGAAGGGAGAACATTCCGGAAGAAAGAACTGGTGGGTAAAAAGGCATGGAGGTGTGGAAGTGGACACTATGTTCAGGCACGGGGAAGGAGCAGAACTTTCATGTGCTGGGTGGTAGCCATGCCTGGGTGAATCTACTTGCCGCACATGTATATGAGGCCATATATATATATGCATATATATATGAAGCTGTGAGCTAAGTAGAAGGTGGGAGGATTAAGAAAATGTTTTTAAAGGAATAGTAAAATATAACAGATTTGCTGACTCAGTACTGTACATGTAGTTAACGTAGCAAAAAGACAAGGCAGCCTTTCTGCCGTGCTCACATAGTCACTATACGGCAGATTAACCTAGATCCTCCCTTTGAGCACCTTCAAGATCTCAAAGCAGCCTGGCCATGTGGGATAGCCATCCTGGAGCCTGGCCTACAGACAGGCATGTCTTGTTCAAATCCTGGCTCTGCCACTTTCTAGCCGTGTGACACTTGGCAAATTACTTGATCTCCCTGGGCCTTAGTTTTCTCATCCATAAATAAGAAACCCATAATAGTATGAACCTCAGAAGGTTGTTGTATGGTGAAATGAACCTGGAATGAACCACGTTCAGCGTCTGTGCATGGTGGGCACTCAGCAAATGTTAGCTACTTTTCTTATTACAAGTCAGAGGAGCTGACAGGGTTCAGTGCACTTGCCCCATGAGTGCTAAGACATGTGTGACTCATAAGGCCGCCCTGGTAGGGAGCTCTGGTTGCCCACCCAATATCTCTTCTCTCCCTCCTCTCTACTAACTGACCTTTCATTTTATTCGATGTAGCAGCGTGCCCAGATTAAACACACATACGTGTGCACACACACCTGTTTTTCCTAGCTTCCCTTGTAGCTACGAGTTACCAGGTTCTGGCCAATGAGATGTCAGCACCAGGTGTATCCTCTATGAAGCTCCCAAGTGAGCTGACTCGACAAGCACACCACTCTGTTCTTCGTACTCTTCCTCCTTCTTCCTGCCTGAAATCTAGATGTGATGGCCAAAGCTTCAGCAGCCTGGTTGAACGATGCATTGGTCTTAAGGATGGAAGCCTCGGACTGAGGCTGGATGGAGAGACAAGAGACAGAAGGATAGGTGGTGCTTGGGGCCCAGAAGGTGATGGAATAGCCCAGTAGTTTTAAACTGTCTGTCTCTTAACTTCTCATGACATGATAAACATAAACCCCTACACTCTTTAAGTCACTGTGTCTGTGATACTCACCACTAAGTGCAAATTGGAAATGGTGCATTTCCCCTTGACCAAAAAATGTGATTAGGGGGTAGAGCCGGTTGGACTGATGCCAGAATTCTTGGGTAGGCAACTGGTTCCTTCCATGCCCTGGCTTCTCTCTTTTTCTCTCTCTCATGCTAGTTCCTGCAGTGGGCTGAATAATGGGCTCAAAAAAAAAAAAAAAAAAAAGATATGTCCATGCCCTAATCTTCAGAACCTGTGAATGCCACCTTATTTGGAAAAAGAGATGTAATTAAGTTAAGGATCTTGAGACGAGATCATCCTGGATTCTCTGGGCGATTCCGAAATCCAGTGCCAGGTGTCCGTCTGAGAGACACACAGAGAAGACCGACAGAAAGGTAGGAGGCGATGTGACCACAGAGGCAGAGAGGCAGGGATGCAGCCATGAGTCAAGCTAAGCCCACAGCCAGCAGAAGCTGGAGGAGGCAAAGACCAGATTGTTCCCTAGAGCCTCCAGAGGGAGTGTGGCCCTGTGGACTCTTTGACTTTGGCCTTCAGAACAGTGAGAGAAGACATCTCTGTGGTTGTGAGCCCCCCAGTTTGTGGCGATTTGTCAAAATAGCCACAGGAAGCTCCTACAGACCCAGGGGCACACTGAATCTCAGGCTTGCTTGCGTGGTGCGGGGTTGGGGCCCTGAATCCTTTGCAAATCTTCAATTCTCCTTGAACCAAATAGCTGTGTTCTCACACAGAAATGCATAGGCCAGGCCGCTCGCCCTTCCTAAGGAGAAAGAAGCAGGCCTACACCATTGACATTCCCTGCATATTCCCCTTCACAGACTATAAACAGCTGTATGCCAGTGGTAGCTGCAACCCTACCATACACAGAAGACTAAAACCATTTGGAGCCATCTGGAGGACACAGACAGACCCTCTTTGCTCTGAAATGTCTCCGAGTTTAGAAATCTAAACACATATTCCAGTTTGTCAAACTTCCTGAAGGACTGGGATAGATTATAAGGTTGCATAATGCAGCTAAACGACTGTACTGCTTGAGTTTCTCTCCACCCCCACACTGCGACCAGTGTTAGGAGAGGAAGTCGGCTGGAGAAGACTGGGGCTGGAGGATGGGAAACAGAAGGGCAGAGAAACATGGGGAAGTGCATCCAAGAATCAAGAACCTTCCGACGGGCTCTGGAAAGAAAAGCTGTTGCACTAGCTTTCTCAGAACTGGAAAACAACATAAGGTGGTTGTTGCATGTTGCTGTCAATCACGAATTTGAGTCCAGGTTCTTTCTCTAACCAGCTGTGTATCGCGGACCAATTCAGCCTGTAAGATTTGTCTTACCCACAAAAATGGGGCTAGTAACTATGTTTACCTCTTCGAGTTTCTGTGGGGATTAAGTAGAATAAATGCATGGAAAGTGTTTTGGAAGTAGCTGGTGCAAGGGAAGTACATAATATTAATAGAAACGGTGCTTAATTTTCAACAGAATCCATGACAATAAAGGCATGAGGCTTTCCCAGCCTTAGAAACCTATTAATAAGGGTGCCTGCATGGCTCAGTCTGTTAAGCGTCTGCCTTCCAGCTCAGGTCATGATTCCAGAATCCTGGGATCGAGTCCCGCATCAGGCTCCCTGCTCAGCAGGGAGTCTGCTTCTCCCTCTCCCTCTGCTTCTTCCCACTGTTCATGCCCGCTCATACACTCTCTCTCTCAAATGAATAAATAAAAATTCTTAAAATAAAAAAGAAACCTATCAATAATACATCCTCTTCCTGTGGACAAGTTGTTCAATCCCAAACTTTCAAGGACTTCTGTTTGTATCTTTTTTGTTTGTTTTTAAACAAAGCTGGCCCAAGTCTCATACCATAAAATTCCTCCATTCCCTTACTCTTGCCTACAGTTCCACTCAAGGGCTTTACTCCTCTAGAATCCAGAGGGGTCAGCAAGCTACCCAGTGAGAGCCAGAGAGTAAATCTTGTAGGCTTTGTAGGTGACACATGGTCTCTGTCATGTATTCTTTTTTATATTTTTAACTTGAGAGGACTATGTAGGCTGGATTTGGCCCAAGGGCCAGGGTTTGCGGGCCCCTGCTAGATGAAGGCTTAAAGAAACCTGGAGCTTGTCTGATTAAATTGTTCATCTGCATAAATGGGGCTTTGGGAGGTATCTAACAGGGAAAGGGGCTCTTTGCCTTCTCTCTCTCTCTCTCTCTCTCTCTGTCTCTCTGTCAGGAGAGGAGGAGAGGGCAATGGTGGCCACAGAGGGAAGGGACCCATCACAGAGATTAGCTGGCTGAATGACGTAAAGTAGACAGGAAGATGGGGGTCACGTCTACACTGCCTGAGTCTGCCCAGGGCCAGCCTGTTTCAGACTATTTAGCCATCAGTGAAGAACAGGTGAGAATCAGACTAACATCTGGGCTTCTATTCTTGAGCTTTCATCCTACTACTCAGAAATACTGTCGTTTTTCAGCAGTCCAACCCAAGAAGATGCTCAGAAGTTAAAATGCTAAAGTCCAATTTCATAAATAATTCACTCCTGTTGATAGGTTCACCTCATCTTATAAGTTTTCATTCCAAGCAGCAGAAGATGGGCCTATAGTTTGGACTCTGACAGCAACAAAGAAACTCTCTGGATGATAAAATGGGCTCATAAATGTGAACCCCAGGGACAGGAGGCTTCCATCTGCATTTGGTAGAAAACTGGCTGGTGAAGGCACCGGCCACCGAGCCAGGTTCGAATGGATACAAGTTCACAGAGCAGAAAAGAAGAATGCTAGAGATTGATGAAATTGAGCCTGGAAGGAATGTCAGATATTCTCTGATCAAAAGAGAAATGGTGCTAGATCAAGTTTTTCTTTATCCAAAATTTCAAAAAGAAAAAGATTATAAACATGGTCCACAGAATTTGGGATGATGGTTTCCACTAAGGTGTATATTTCAAGGGGGTCTTTGTTTCCCAATACAATCCATTCTTTCCCTGAGTTTCTTTATACCCAATGTATTTGTTATGTTTCTCCAGAGCAACAGAACCAATAGAATATGTTGTGTGTGTGTGTGGGGGGGGGGGTGGGAAGAGACAGAGAGAGAGACAGAGTGAGAGAGAGATTTATTGTAAGGAATTGGCTCACACAATTGTAGGGGCTGGCAAATCCAAAATCTGTAAGGCAGGCCACAGGCTAGAAACCCCAGGAAGAGTTCAGCTTGTAGTTCAAGTCCAAAGATTGTCTGCAGGCAGAATTCCCCCTTTCTTGGGAAACTTCAGTCTTTCTCTCTTACGACATTTAGCCAACTGGATGAGGCCCACCTGCATGATGGAGGGTGCTCTGCTTTACTCAGAGGTCACTGATTTAAATGTTAATCTCTTCTAAAAATACCTTCACAGCAACATTTAGACTGGTGTTTGACCAAATAGCTGGGTACCGTAGCCTAGCCACTTTGACACATAAAATTAACCATCGCATCCATCATCCTACTTTTTTCTTTGGACTCCTCAAATTAGCCCCAGGTACTGGATAATCTAATTGTGACCATGCCATACATTATTATCTGGGATGAGAAAAGGGAACAAGAATAGATATTATCCCCAAAGGGCAGATTCTATCCATTAGACATGCATTTGACTGTAAGTGAGGCAAAACTGGATGAACAATAGCTCAAAAGAAGAGTTTATTTTTCTCTCATATCCAGAAGTCCAGAGACCCATACTCTTCTGTCCTTTGCTTTGTTGCTTTAAATGTGTTGGATTTTTTTCCCCTCATGTTCGTTGTTTCATGTTAGCTTCAGATAGCACACAGGCATTCAAGGCACAGGAAAAGCAGCGTGGGAGGAGAGGTGGTATGGGCTGTGGCTTTTTCCTCTGCTAGAGAAGCAGAGCTTTCCCAGAAACCGCCTCAGCAGCCTTCCACTTGTTTCAATAGACAGACCTCTTGAGCGTCAAGGGAGGCTGGAAAAGCAAGTCCTTCCTAGGGCTGGGAACACTGCTGTTCCAAACAACGGGTTCTGTTAGCAAGAAAAGAAGGAGACATGACAGTCTACAATGATTTTTATCTGGATTTGAAAAGTTGTTTAGTTATGCATTTCATCATTCATTCAATAAACACATCTTCTCTATGGTAGACTTGAGATACCCTGTTGAATTCACCAATGTACTTGCTTTTAAGAAAATCAAGCCTGTGGTGGTTTCCAAAAATAAACCACTTTTTATGAGACAGAGGTGTAGGAGAGGGATACCTAGTTCACTCTTCAGGAAGAAGTGGGTGGAAGCATTGGGGCAGCTTCAAAGAAAAGGTGATGGTAGAGCAAAGCCTTGAAGGATGACTAAGAGCCGGCCTTGATGATGAGCAGGCAGAAGTAGAGCAGAAGCAAAGGTCTGCGGTGGGAGAGCAGGTTCTGTGAATCAGTCTGGGTCTCCCCCAGAAAACAGACAGTTCTTTGGGTTTATACAACAGAGGGACTTGAAAGCAGGGGGGTGGCTCTATGACAGAGAGAGATGCTGAGAGCTGAACACGGGCTGATGAGGCACCGCGGAAGTTGGCGTCAGCAGGAAGCCACCGTCACCTCTGCTAGAGGGAGAAAGAAGGGCTGAAACCCAGAGCTGAAACCTCAGTGGGCCTGTTTGGGGAGAGCTGGGCCTGCAGAAGACACATACTTACTGCTTCAGAAGCCATCAAGGCAGCAAGGAGGGAAATACCCCACCTTCCCTCTTCTTCCTATCCCCCATAATTTTACCAGTGGCTTACCCCAACCAGCTGGGCATCTGAAACAATGCAGCCTGCAAGGGTCACTGATGATGGGTAAAAACAAAGCAGGGAAAGGGTGAGGCTGGATTCAGGGCAAACAGGCGCAGGACCAGAAATGCCTCTTTGGGTAACTGGGACTGTCACTCATGTGCAATAATGACCACCAACATTTAGAAGCATTGATGAAATGCTGGGAAGTATGCTAAGTGTTCTATATGCATAACCTTCATTACCCTATTAAAGTAGGTCAGGCATGTAAAGAGGAACGGCAGGACATGGTGCTGCAAGATGGAATTAAAAGTAAGGCTTACATCACAAAGAGCGTTTATGCCACGCCAAGAGATTTCGACTTACTTCTGAAGGCACTGGGGAATCAATGAGAGACTGGAAGCACAGAAATGATATAATTTGATTTGCACTTCTCAAAGATCATTCTATGACTCTGCCTGAAGTTCTGAGCATTGCTAATTCACCAAAGTAAATAATGGAGATATGACTCAGGCTACTTGGGAGTGTGACCAGCTTCTCCTCTCTTACCTTTCCTGTCCTTCTGCTTAGAGCAGACAGCATCACTTCTGAACACTTGTGTCATCTGTTGATATACTAGGATCTTCGTTTACTTTAGCTCAGCAACACTGGAGCAGTAAAACCTTTTAAAAGCAAAATATTTATTGCTAATCTTTACAATAGTTACAATAGTTAATGTATTAATATATTACTCACCTCATTAACACACTTCCAGAGGAATCTAGATCCTAGCAATGTTTTAGATATAGTCTTGCTCTACCTTCTAGTCCCTTAGAGAATATGTGGTCCTTCTGATTTGGTTTTCAACTTCTAAAGAAATCAGTGTCATCTGTCATTGGGTGTGGACCTGGCAGTTAGAGACAGAACCTCAAATTAACTTGAAGTGTTGACAATGTTACCGCAGACCTAAGGCTTATGGCCTCAGAAGATACATTTAGAGTTTCTCTCTTCCAACAACCTCTTTCACAGATGAGAAAAGCGAGCCCACACAAACGAAGTAACTAGCCCAAGGATTTGAAAGTAGTTAGTGGAGGTAGGGTTACACCCCAGGCTCCCAGACCAATACTCCTTTCACCCTCGACTTCATTGCCAACGGGTGTAGAGCTAATAAGAGAATGCCGTTTGTTTGTTTGTTTGTTTGTTTTGTTTTGTTTTGTTTTATTACTGAGAAATAGTGCTCAGGTGACAAAAATGTCATCTCACACAAACAGAAGCAGAAAAGGGGGTTTGTTGGTTCAGGAAACAGTTTAGGGGGATTCCAATTTCAGGCATGGGTCTGTCTAGGGACTCAGTAGTCAGGACTCAGTCCCCTTCTGCTTCTTGGCTCTGTTTTCCTCTGAGCAGGCAGGTTTCATTCCGACAGGCTCCTCCCGTGACAAGACAAGGTGGCGACCAAGGTTCAGGCTCACAACCTGTGTCCTGAGTATCACTAGTGAAAAGAACGCAGCTCTTTCCCATTAATATCAAAGGAAGTCTGGGTATTGAATTTTACTGGTCAGTTTGAGTCATGTGCCTATTCTTGAACCAATCACTGCAGCCGAAGGAAATGGGACAGTCTGATTGGCTAGGTCTGACTCCCATGCCTACCTAGTGTTAGGGAATGGGCTCAGTGGCACCCATTGTCAAATTATTTATTTGGAGAGTGAGGACAATGAGATTCCTCAAAGGAAAACCAAAGTTCCGTCAACCCAAGAAGAGAGAACAGGTGCTGCTGGGCAGGCACAAAACTGAGATGTACTCTAGACACATTTGACCTAGATATTAGGTCAAATAGCAGAGTGGATTTCTAGGTAATATGGGTGAGATTTTCTTGTTGGCTATTACCCCTTTCCGTAAAATGAATTTTTCATGTGCCCACCATGAAATTCAGAGAAGCCAACTGTTTCTCCAGCTTCCGGTCTGTGGTTTCATAAAGGCTTTGAAGAATATTTAAGGTCATCCTGAGTAGAGGACTATGCCACCCCCTCCCACCACCATGGATTGATCATTTTTTCTGAGCAATTCTCTGGGAAACACTCTGGTTTTTTGTTTGTTTTGTTTTAAAGATTTTATTTATTTGAGAGAGAGGGAGGGAGAGAACGTAAGAGGGAGAAGCAGACTCCCCACCGAGCAGGGAGCCCGACTCGGGACTCGATTCTGGGACTCCAGGATCATGACCTGAGGTGAAAGGCAGTCACTCAATCAACTGAGCCACACAGGCTCCCTCGGGAAACACTCTCTTTACAAAGAGGCTCTCCTCTTGGCTCTGCTTTAGAGGCAGTCATTCCAACTGGTTTAATAAACTGAGTATTTAACAGGTAAGGTGCTCAGGGGTGAGGAAGGAGCTTGAGGTAAGGTGAATGTGTCTGCTCAGAACTCCCACCAAAGAAACAAGGTTCCAAATGAATCTGAGCTTTCAAACAAAGAAGCAGCCTATGGGGGGGATGCCTTTGGGGATCATTGTGTATTTGGGGGCTTCAGTGGACTTTTCATGCTCTGTGATAAATTAGCAAAAGCAAAGCCAACTCCAGTAAACAAAAATATATAAGATTTTATTCCACTGTGATATAAATCTCATCGATCTAGTCACTGCCTCTGTTACTTTTGGTAAAAGTGCATAAAGTTTAGCCATAGAGGTTTGATGAAGCATTGTCTAAAAGCCACCATCTTCCCTCAGAGAGCAGAGATCAATGGAAAACTTTGTAAACATGATCCCCAGGCAGAAATCTTTTTTTTTTTTTAAATCTGAACAAAACTTTTTTTTGAGTATATGAAAAACAGTATTAAAAAGTTAAAGGGCAAATGACAAACTTTGAAGAAATATATAACTTGTATTAAAATCTGATAAAGAATATCTTTTACATATAAAAGGTTCTTATGAAGAAAAAGATGAATATCACAATAAAAAAAATGGGCTAAAGGGATGAATAGTAAGTTAGTAAAAGAAAAACAAATGGACAATACCTAGATGAAAAATAATTCATCTTACTAGTAATGAAAGAAACCAAAGAGCTGGAGACAGTTGCCCTAGTCCTAGAGGTTAGTGTCTCTGTGAGCCTGAGACCGGCCAAGCCCAGAAGCTCATAGGAGGCAACCGAGGGTGGATGCATTCAATAAACCATTGTTTCAAGTCTACTAAAAAGGTAAAACAAGAGTGCGACTTTTTTACATTACCAGATTCGCCGAAGATTGACACTGCCCAGAGGTAGCCACAGGTGTAACAGATGGGCATGAAGATTGATAAAACTTGGAGCAGGTGTTGGGAAGGTTGCAGTTTGACAACAACTGTTCTAAGAAGCCATAGAACATACACGACATTGACTCAACACGTCTAGGAATTTATCCTAAGGAAATAAATTAGGAATTTGCACAAAGATTTAGCTGTACCTCATTTATAATAACAAAATACTGGAAACAACCGAGCTATCGAATACAGGGGAATTTGGTAAAGCAGGTATTGCTAAGTGGGGGGAGCAAGCAAATTATAGAAAAGGAGTTAGTGTAATCTTTCACTTGGTTTCATAAAGGTTTTGAAGAATACTTGAGAAAATGTTAACAGTGGTTTTATTTTTGCCCATCTGTACTTTCAATCTTAAATGAACACAAATGAAAAATTATAATTTCAAATTATATTATATTACATTTCAAATTATTATTTCTTTCTCTAAACTGCTTTGTTTAACAGGGACCTTTCCTTAGGCACCCTCCATCCTGCTGGGATAGGCACAGAAACTTCTGCCTCCTTCCTGGGGTGGCCCTACAAATCCCTTAGGAAGATAGAACCAAAACACCCATTTGCCCTGCTCAGAGAGGCTTCTGATTTCATGGTGGGGTATTCGTGCTTGGTTCCCCCTAGGTTTGAGGGAGCCCCTAGAGCAGCAATAAATAAGTCTGGCCAACACAGAAGGCTTTGGAACTTTATGCCTAGACAAGTGAGTCCAAGGCTTAGCTAAGGCTTGTTCACCATGCCAATGTGAAGGAGAGGGGCCTTTTCACATATACTTGGGTGAGTTTTTCTTTTATTTTAGAAATATAATGTCTCTTGAATTCCCCACTGCCTTTGCACACAGATATTTATCAGCTTTTACCAAAGAAGAAAAATGGAAGGAGACACAAAGGGAATTCAGTTGGTTCAACTTGTCTCCAGATCCTATCTTGTGTATGTTTTAAGTCTGCCACTTCCTATCTCCTTCTGGATTCTAAAACCCCTTGATAAGATTCCCTTTTAGTATCTCTGTGCTTTTCAGGGAAAGAGGCTCAGAGCTGGTCAGACCCTTTCATCTCTGGCTGATAAAGCTGTATGTTTATTTAGATTCAGTCATATTGAATCCATTTCAGCAATTACATATTACCACCCCCTGCCCCCAAACAATGGATGCTCCCTTTCCCCCTCCCCTTAGTCCTATTCCTAGACTTCCAAGGAATTTCAGAGATGAGAATCAGAGCTCTGGGATGGAATGGTAGGAAAAAGAATGTCTAAGGTCCAGGAGTGTAGTGAACGGGTGTGCAGGATTTTCAAATGCGGTTGCTCATCCCAGCTTCTCCTCCCACCTCATCTCATCTCATTTGATTTCATTTGGGTTTGTTTCATTTCTCAGTGTAGGCCCTTCATTGTTCTGATCATGTCTCATCTGGATGGAATTGCAGTGTTATCCTCTCCCACCTGATGGATAATTTCCTGCATGCGCTTTGCAGGACAATCTGGTGAACACTCCTTCCTCCCGCTGAGCCAAAACGTTTCATAATTCTTCAGGCCTTCCCAAGAGGATCCAGCTCAGAAGCTGCAGTGACTCAGGGAGGATGAATGTTTCCTCTGGTCTTATCTTTTTTTTTTTTCCTTTTAGTTTCTTAGTACATGTCTTGAGCTCTACCTGGGACTATGGGGTCTTGTGGGTTGAGTTCTGCTTCAGAAATCAGGGGACAGCATCTTCATGGCCATCCACCTCACTGGTGACTTTTTCAGTGACTCCAAAAAGATCGGGGGGAGGCAATGTACTTTCTCTCCCTTCTGTTTACAATAAGACCTCAGAGGGCCCCATTGGGCTGGATGAGGCTAGTTTATGGAGTGCGTAGAAATCCCCCAAGGATGACTCATTACCCCCGAAGTCTTTTCATAGTTGGCAGACCTGTAGCTAGGAAGCAGATACTCTACGTAATGGGGTAACCGGTTCCTCTCCCGGTTCTAAAAGTCAGTTTGTAATGGAGCTGACCCACGTCCAGCTTCTGTCTAGGTTCCCACGTGTATTAAAATCTTTGCTTCTAATGATAAATAGTGTTTTTCTTTACCTTGGGGAAAAAAATGGACACACTTTAGAAGTAAGGAAAAGAGACATCCAAACTCCATAGGGAATTTTTGGGGGTGATTTATATGGTATTTTTCTTGATTGTGGTGATGGCTTCACAGGTGTATATATATATATGTCAAACCTTATCAAAGGTGACACTTTATTTTTTAATTTAACTTTATTTTTTTTTAGAGGGAGAGAGAAAGGGTGTGTGCAGGGGGTGGAGGGACAGAGGGAGAGAATCTTTTTCTTTTTTTTGAGAGAGAGAATCTTAAGCAGGCTCCCTGCTCAGCGTGGAGCCCGACATAGGGCTGGATCTCACGACACTGAGATCATGACCTGCGCTGAAATCAAGAGTCAGATGCTTCACCGGGCGCCTGGGTGGCTCAGTTGGTTAAGCGACTGCTTTCGGCTCAGGTCATGATCCTGGAGTCTCAGGATCAAGTCCCGCATCAGGCTCCCTGCTCAGCAGGGAGTTTGCTTCTCCCTCTGACCCTTACCCCTCTCATGTGCTCTCTCTCTCTCTCAAATAAATAAATAAATAAAATTTAAAAAAAAGAGTCAGATGCTTCACCAACTGAGTTACCCAGCACCCCATCAAAGTTGACACTTGAGATGTGTATAGTTTATCGTGTGTCAATTATACATATGACATTCCCCATTTCCGGGGCCGGGTCAGCTATACTGTCTTGTAGGGTTATTAGCAAACAGGTGTCTCAGGTAAGAACAAACTCCACGAGGAAATAAGGTTGGCACAGGCAAAACTTTTTTTAAAGTGGATAGATTTATCCAACTATCTTGCCCACTTTCAGAATCTCAGAGAACCTAAAGCAAGATTCTATTTCTGGGAAGAGTTTGAAGGGTAAGGTGCCATCAGAAGGAAGAAAAAGGGATGAAGTTCTACCATAAATTATTTAGGACAAAGCTGGATAGAGGAGACAGCTGGGAGTCCGCTCTTCAACAACCATTAATAGTTCT
This sequence comes from Zalophus californianus, assembly GCF_009762305.2. Taxonomy (NCBI): domain Eukaryota; kingdom Metazoa; phylum Chordata; class Mammalia; order Carnivora; family Otariidae; genus Zalophus; species Zalophus californianus. Next base: position 42,295,242 of record NC_045596.1, on the reverse strand, counting down.
AGCCGTAGCTCAGGTGATCTTAATTGTTATCGTATGGCTAACTTCTCGCCCTTCTCGTGGACTGTGATTCTGCAGTATTTATTGGTCATTTTTAAGACTAACATTTCAAACAAGGCTCTATGGATTGGAACAGGAAGCATGAGGAAAAGAGTAGAGTCAACTATCATCCAAATGGTAAGAAATTGCCTTTTCTCTTTCACTATCAAGAGTACATTGATTTTGCTCATTTACTTAGATCAAATGTTAAAACTGTTCGTAGACAGGAAAAAAACAACAACAAAAAACAAACCTGTTTGTAGACAGGGAACAGACCAAGGGGGTACAGGCCAGCAAGGCACTTGAAGTGACTTTTCAAGAGTAACACTGGATTATACTCACGGGGAGAGCAATCAACAGCAAGGCTGGCTCTGCTCTACCACCAGATGGTGGTTTTCTCTCTCCGTGGTGAGGGCGTATGAGAGGGTCAGGGGTTGTAAAGCGAGTCCATTTCCCACCTGATGATGGCCAGGCTTGTTTGTTTGCAATATGCTTGATGCTCTATATGTGTCGTTTTTACCTAAACCTCACACATTGAAATAGGTGTGTCATTCCTCTTTGATAGAAGGGCATCCTAAAGCACAGAGATGTGAAGCAACCTGCCCAGGGTCATGTAATTCTAATATGAATATGAATATTACTACTAAAACCAACAAGCATCTATATAGCATTTACTATGAGCCAGGAACTATCGATTGCTTTACCCATATTAACATATTTATCCTCCCAATAACCTTATGAGCTATTGAATATTTTTATTCCCATTGAAGATAAGGAAATGGAAGAAGAAAAGCAACAGTAGCTTGTCCAAAGTCACATATTTGATAAGTGGTACTGTGCTTCATTAAATACAGCATTGTGAGTCTTTCTAGTGTATTATAGGCGCTCAATAAGTGTTTGTGTGTGTGTGTCCATGAGTTTTTGTATGAGTCATTGGGACAGGAGGTTCTGGCAGCATAATACAGTTATTCTATTTCTAACCTGAATCGTCTTTTTAGCTCAAATGATTAAGGCTAGATTGGCTTTAACCCTGCCTGAGGTTTATGTTCTGCCAGAGCCACAGAATGCCCCAGAGGATATGATAGCCACTTTCCACTGATAGCTTCCAACTCCCTTTGGGGAACGGTGCCTACTCCCACTCCTGGTGTTCTAGAATGGGCTGCTAATCACAGAGCTCATGCCTTGACCACAGAAGTGAGCATGTTTTCTATGCCTGGCCAATCTAAAACCTCTCCAGTGGCTATAGCGACAATGGGCCCAGCATTAAACTTTTGACCAAACAAGAACCACTGAGGGTTCTTCCTTGGGATTGTATGTTTATATGCTCAGAAAGCAAACCTCTGTTTCCTCTGGAAATTTTCATGAGGTGTGGTTATGCTTGAAGCTGCTTGAGGCCATGTTTCTCTTCACCCTGTCCCTGTCCATGGTGGAGGTTCAACCATTATGAGAGGAATTGAGACCCAAACACAGCAAAAGCAGAGACTGGTACTGGGGACAGAAAAGGACCAAGGGAGAAAGTGAGGGCAAATGACATCATTTGAGTCTTAGAAATTTTCAGGCCCTCTTGACCACTGAATTTCCTAGTTATATGAACCAATAAATTTCCTGCATTATTTAGGGGGGTTTTATTTGAGTTTTTTTCATTTGTTACCTTAAAAATACGGACATATACAGGAGTCTGCTTCTCCTTCTGCCCCTACCCCCAACTCAGGAACGTGGGCACATGCACGCTCCCTCTTTTGCAAAAATAAATACATAAAATAAAAAAAAAATACTGGCACATACAGGAAATATTCTTTTTCCTTTTTCTTAAAATAATAAAATTATATCCACCACACATTTACTTTTAATAATAGTATGTATCATACTTATGATATTATGAAGGAAAATAACTGATTCTTTACATACTCATAGTGAGAATATTGTTCTATGTATTTTTTTAAAGATTTTATTTATGTATTTGTCAGAGAGAGAGAGAAGAGTATAAGCAGAGGGAGTGGCAGGCAGAGGGAGAAGCAGGCTCCCTGCTACAGCAAGGAGCCTGATATGGGACTCGACCCCAAGACCCTGAGATCATGACCATGAGCTGTGCGCAGACGTTTAACTGAGCCACCCAGGCCTCCCTGCTCTATGTATTTTTAAGTAAGTCGTGCTATGGAATATGGTGTCATTAGAGAGGAAAGTAGGAATTTAAAAAATCAACTTTATACTCCCTATTATAAACAAAACAGAACCAAAAGAGCAGAGATGTGACTTGCATACGACTAGTGAAATCCACTAGATCTGAGGATAAAAATACACTCCTTATTGAAGATGGCTCCCTTGGGCAACACAAATGATTTACCAGGATTGGTAAAAAGTTGGTCAACATTCTAGAATTTCACTTTAAACCAAAATGAATTTGAGTGTTTTCTTATAAAATCTGTTCAATCCAATAGATTTCAAAGACTAAGGGTTCTGGGGCAGGGAAGATCTCATAGAGTCCTATTCACCCGCATATGTTTTCTTTGGTCCCCAAATGCCTCAGTGTCCACCTTTAGTGAGCCACCATTTTGGATTAAACATTCCCTCCTTCTCTGGCTTTCCTTGAAAAAGCTTCTTTGCAGAATAACATGACATGGCTTTCATCTTAAGACAGTAATTTTATAGAAATTAAATGCATGAATTTAAGCCTGAAAGCTTGGGGTCAAATCTTGGCTTCGCCATTTAGAAGCTATGTGCCTTTATCACTCTTCACTTGACCCCTCTCTTTCTGTACTTTATTTTCCCCCATGTAAATGGGGATAATAGTAATACCAACCCGGGAGTGTTGTTGTGGGATTAAAGAAGCTAATACATGTAAGGCTCTTAGCATGGTGTCTGGCATGTAGGATGTGCTCAGTACATGTCAGCGGTTATCCTGAGAGGGCGGCACCCTGGCTGTGTGCAGAGAGCACTGAGGAACCAGCCGGGAGCCCTGATGCTAAGGCTGCTTCTCCAAATGCTGTCTGAGGGGCATTGACAGAGAGCACTTTGATTTTCCTTGTCTGATAAATGGCATCGCTAATGCCCCTCATGCCAAAAACAGATAGGCCTGTGATATTCTAGGCATTCCCCGTGGTGGCAAACCCAAGATGAGTGTTTTGAGGATAAAATGAGCTGATGGCAATGAAAAAGAGGCTTGGAAAGAGTGCATGGACTTTACAGATAATCAGTACTAGAAGAGGAAAAGAGTTTCTTCATTCAACTACTTTTTACCAAGCGTCTACTGCATGCAAGGACCCAAATACAGTTTTATCTTTAAGCAGGTGGTAAATCCTGCTCTGTGAGGGAAGAAACTCAGAAGAGAGCACGAAAGCCTGATAAAATTAGAGAAAAAAATAAGAAATGGCTGAGGAGGGAAAGACCAACCTCACTTTCTTTACATTTTTGCAACAGGCTAATTCCAGTTTTCCTGAATCTTTTCTCACTGTGGCCAGACCCAGAGTCTACCATAATGCAATCTAGTCTTCAAGCCAGTCTCCACAAAGTTAAGTTGGGCACGTATTTCTAAACAGCCGGGGAGAGAGACCATTTCCACACATTATGCCCATGGCTTGGAATTAATGGGAGTCACTCTCTGAGGAGCAGGACATATGTATATTTAATTATGGCAAAACACATGTGATGTGAATTTACCGTCTTAATCATTTTTAAATGTACAGTTCAGTGGTATTAAGTACATTCATTTTGCTGTTCTAGCATCACCACCTTCCACCTCCAGAGCTCTTTCCATCGTGTAAAACTGAGACTCTGTGCCCACGGAACACTCATGCCCCAAGCCCCTCCCCCCACCATGGCCACAGGCATTCTACTTCCAGTCTTGGGGAATTTTGACTACTCTAAGTACTTCACACAAAGAGAATCATATAGTCTTTGTCTTTTTGTGACTGGCTTATTTTACACACAGCCTTTTTTGAAAAGGTCTATGATTACTGTCCCTGGAAATTTGGGATTTGGCCACATTCTTTTTTCTTTCTTTCTTTCTTTTTTATTTTTTTAAATTTCCAGGCCTACCAGTTGATGCCGGGTTCTCTCCCTCTAGATTTTAATGCATCCAGGCCTCAGTAAAAGGGCAGAAGGTGCTAATCTCTTTCGTATGGCTTCTAATCAAAGCGGTGGTGTCCGGTTCCTCGAATTTCACCTTTTTTGGGCTGCTCTCCATTTTCCTCTACTTTTCACATAAACAAAGCCTTCAGAGGGATGGGGTGGGTGGCGTGTGAGCCGCGGCCCCTTGGACACTTTAGTCCAAGGGGTTTAATGGAGGTTTCTGAAGTCTGTAAAGCAAAGTGAGAAACAACAGCTGCTCATCCCCTCCAAGCCTCCATTAATAACGAGATGTGCGTTTGTCATAGCGGTAAACAAACTCTGAAATGGGAACATTGCAAAGAGGGCCCTGAAAGAGGCTTATCAGCAGGGGGGAGGCCAAAGGTAAAGAATCCCAGGGCCAACAGACAGAGGTGTAATGCCAGTGCAAAGTTGCCTTAGGAACAGGCCTCCGCACCCCAAACCTAGGAAGAACATGGGTTCTGTGTGTCCTCATCTGCCACATCTGGGCTCCCCTGTGTGTCCTCATCTGCTGCATCTGGGCTCCCTACAGATGCTCTCAGCTAAGCAAAGCCCACCTCCTTTGTACAGCTGACTTTTTAAAAGGCACGCATTCCAGAATTAAAAACGCACAATTCCAAATGGTGGTTGCCTTCCTCAAAGTCCATGGGGATGTCATCTTGCTTACCAGGGTCTCCCTGGGATGCTGCTTTGAACAGGCCTACAAGCAGAGACAAAGTCTGGTGAGCTTTCTTACTGGTGGCAAGTCAAGTTTTGGCTTGGATTTTGAGACAAATGCTGAAATCTGATAAATGTAGCGTGTGGTCAACCCAGTTACATGGTGTGGAAAAACCAGGCACAAGTTTGTATAAAGTAATAGCTGATGTTTACCGAGGCAGGCCAGGTACTATTTTGAGTATTCTGGATGGCACACCTTATTTAATTGTCACAATAAACTCATGGCTTGGAGAGTTCATCTCCGTTTTACAGAACAGGAAACTGAGGTACAGAGAAGTAAAGTAACATGACCAATGTCACACAGCTACTGAGGGGGAGAGTAGGAGTCCAGCTCCGTGAGGTCTGATTCTGGAAGCCTTGCTCTTAACCATTCACTACTCTGGCTCTCTGACTGACTGGAGTGACCTAGAAACTGCTGAATTGAGTGGTTGCCAAAGGGACTTCCTGTCTCAATCTCTTACTTTTCCCCAGGTCCACGAGGCCTGGAGTCTGACAATCACAGTTGTTCCTCAGGCATTTTGTTTTCACAAAGGCTCCTGTTAAAATGCATGTGTGTTGCTATGGAGAACATTTATTCAGATGTGTTTAATAAATTAAAAAGACTCAAAGCAGAGAGATGGAAAACAGGACAGTGCATTTTGATGAAGCAAGAAATAGTAAGAGATCTTAATCCTAGAATTCCATGGAATGAGAGTAGTCTGGGTACCATATCCAAACATTCATCCATCCATCTATCCATCCATCCTTCCATCCATCCATCCATCCATCCATCCATCCATCCACCCATCTATCCATCCATCCAACCACCCATCTCTCCATCCAGCCAACCATCCATCCATCCATCCATCCATCCATCCATCCGTCCATCTTTAACAGATTTTTATTGAAGGACTGTGATATTCTAGGCATCATGCCAAAAGCTGGGATACAATATTGAGCAGAAATATACCAAGCCCTTCTGAGAGTTCAGAGTCTAGAAGGGGCAAAGTAAAATTTGAACAGTGATGAGATCTGGGAAAGAGAAGGACAAGATGCTATGAGAACAGATAACATAGGGCTGGAATAGAATGATCTGAGGGCACTCTGTGTTAGGAGGGGAGGAGAAAGAGATGCTAAAAGAGATGCAGGGAGGGGACTCAGCATGGGAAATGCTGCTGAATGCTCACCACTATTCAGAGTGATCCCAAGTTAACTCTCCCTTGACATTTAGTGATAGACAAGTACATATGTACATAACCTGCTTTAGCCCTGTGGGGGTAAGTTATTATGGTCATATAGTGTGCTGTTATTTAGAGGGAAAGAAATAATGACTGAACATGCATTCAGCCTTGACTCTTTTCTCTGTAACTTTACTGCTAAAGCGCTTTAATAACCTTGACTTTAGTTGCATCATACAGAAAATGATAAGGTCAAATACTGCCTCTAATCTCTCTTCAGAGTCTGTGTGTGACTATGGCAGGAGCCCAGAGGGCTGCCGCCACTGTCTGTCTTCCATTTTCCTGGAGTCTCTGTGGAACCTGAGTGACATGAGAAGCACCTGGAAGGCAACATGGCGGCAAAGGCATTTAGCACCAGGGAGTGAAAAGGAGAGCAAAGAGGGAAAAGGAGAGCAGAGAGGACTTTCTTCGCTTTGTTCTTGGAGGGAGGAGAATCAGACAGAAAACTCTCAGCGCTTTGTATACTATAATCTGAAAGCTGGGTTCATTTAATGGGGATCGAATCAGTTCATTTTGGAAACATCCCATAAGACAGAATTTGCTTGGCAAATTCATAAAATAAAGAGTGTAATCCAAACTACTGCTAAGAGCACATGTTTCAAGGGGTCATTTATCTATTAATACTATTAATAATAATAACAGTAGTTAACATTCATAGAGAATTTACTATGTGCTGATTGCTTCACGATTATTTTCTCATTTACTTGTCACATTAATTCTAAGAAATAAATACTGCACTATTATCCCCATTTTACAGATGAGGAAACGGAGGTCTAAAGATGTTATATGACTTGCCCGGGGTCTCACCACTGTCAGGTTGGAACTGAGGTCTGCCTCATCACAAAGCCCATGCTCTTAAACTCTTCTCTCTATTGCCTTCATGGTAGAGGCTAGTGATATCCAAATATTTACCAACCGCTTCCTTCTTCATTAAGAAAGGCATTTCTCTAAAGACCATGAGCCAGATGTTGCTAGATTTTACAGATGAATAACATTTTTAAAATATTTGGGCATTTGACAAAGCGGTGTCAAACATTTGCTTTGCTAAATAAGTAACTTCTTTTTTTAAAGCCTATTTCATCATCTCATTAGAGAAAGAATAATTTAAAAATAAAAAAAATTAAGAAATAATTTTCTAATCTCAGAATTTAGAAGCTGAATAAATTTAACCCCATGAACAAATCACTGCATGGTTCTTGCTTTTTTCATTTCCTTTCAAACCAGTGAAAACAAGGGCCCCCCCTGCTGACTGGCACCAGCGTGAGAACCAATACTGGGACTAACCATCCACTGGCAGTTTATTAGCAACACGTTGAGTTTGAATCCAGCTTGGATAAAAAAATAGAATGGTGTTTCTTATAATCTTTTGGAACTCAGACTTCCTACTAACTTCATCTGGTTTCTATCCTTTCCCACCGCACAATTAGTCGGAATATTTGAGGTTTCCCTATTGTCTCCAGTAAGGTTCTTGGAGACAAGGTCAAGTTAAGGGTAAGTCTCACAGGTCAGGGTATTCCATTTTGAGCCATATAAATGTGTCTTTAAATAATTCTTTGAAAATAAAATCACTGTGTTCCTGAAGTTATTTAGTTTCCAAACCAAATAGGTGAGTGAGTCTTGGGTTCCGACTAAAGACCATTATTTGAAAGATGACCAATGATTTTAAAATGATAATCCATCACAGTACAAATGGACAAAGAGAACTCGCTGCAGCTATAAGGAAGGCAAGCCTCTGATCAGTGTTTGGGTGGGTCTGATTTGTTTGGGGCCAGTGACCTTGTCCGGCTCTGGCATTTTTTCAGACCTTTTTCAACCATTCAACATTACACAGTTCTTAGTTTATGAGTCATAGGTCATCTTGAGGGCAGCATCTCCTTTTCCTGGGGGTCTGTATGAAAATTCAACCACGTAAGCTGAGTGCCATCATCTCACTATTCATTTCTTTGACATTCCTTTATTTGACTTCAGGGACAATCTGTCAAAAGTGTACGAAACATCTTAACATCTTCCTTTTTAAATAAAGTGAAGTTCACTGTGAGGAAAGACTATTCAGTGAATTATTTAATGTCAAAAATAAAATGCTGTCCTCAATACTTATAAGATCAGTGAGAGTATCATCAGTCCTAAACCAAGTCTCTATACCCTCAAGTCACTCAGATAGTTTGAACGGTGTAGACAGTTATTCAAATATTTCTGGATTTTGACCTCTCATTTCCCCCTCAGTTTTCACAGTGATTAAGAAGACAAATAAAAATAAAGACAAGGGCTTTGAGATTTTTAGTAAAAATTCCCATTAGTACAGCCTAGTGGCTATGGACTTCTGGAGATTGACATTCCTGAATCCCCATGTGGGTTCTGCCACTTAGCTTTATACGACCTTGGGCACCTTAACCTCTGTAAGTCTCAGTTTCCACACGTCTAAAAAAAGGAATGCAGCAAGACACTCTACGTAGAGTTCCTAGCACTATGGCTAATGCATAACAAAAGTTCAAAAAAAAATGTGACAGAGACCATCTGAGCTCACCAAATATTCTATCTGCTCCCCAATATTTCCCAACTTTCCTTGATATCAGTTGGAACAAATAGGCCATGAGCATATGTGTCCTATTGGGTTGAGACAGTGAAAAGCTGGTGTGTATCTTCTTTGTCTCCATCCACCACAGTGATCATGAAACTCCATGTTGAGATGGCAGCATCACAGGACAGAGGGATCCTGGATCCCTGAGTCACCACTTAGAGGAAAACTCCTGCCGAGCCACATCAAATTTTCTTGTAAAGACACATAAGAATTTTTCATACAAATGCACTAAGGTCTTAAGGATTATCTGTGTGGTAGCTTATGTTAATTAGCTGAACACAGCTAGTGACTGAGAAACATACGCCCTTTCATTCAAATCATCAAAACTCCTTTCTTCTACTAGGAGCCCATGTTCATGGAGCTACCTCAGTTCCTCTTTGTAGGAAATTCATGGCAGCCTTTCTATTCTAGCTCATGAATGATTTGTCTCCTCCTGACTCATAGGAGGAGAAGCACATCTGAAGATATGACTTCCAACCATCCAGTTACACGTCACTCGGGAAGAATCTGCCTACCTGATGGCTATGAGTTTGCTCTGTGGCCTGCCAAGATTTCCAACTTCTTTTCTCAGATTATTTCTACTCACTACAAGCATATATAACTTTCCATGGTCAAATGTATTATTATTTTTTTAACTTAAATAGTAAATGTAAGACCTGAATGAAAGCTGGGGCTATTAGTTTCCTACACCTGCTATAACAAAGTACCACAGACTGGGTGACTTAAATAACAGAAATTTATTTATTCACAGTTCTGGAGGCTGGAAGTCTCAGATCAAGGTGTCAGCAGGGTTGGTTTCTCCTGAGGCCTCTCTCCTTGGCTTGTAGATGGCCACATTCTCCTTGTGTCTTTACATGGCCTTCCCTCTGTACGTGTCCATGTCCAAACTTCTTCTTCTTTTAACACTAGTCATATTGGATTAGGGATCACTCTAATGACTTCATTTTAACATAATTAACTCTTTAGGGTCCCTCCCTCTAAATATAGTCACATTTTGGGGGACTAGGGGTTAGGACTGCAACATATGAATTTGGGGGGAACATAATCCAGCCCATCACGCCGGGCAACCCAGATATCAATAAGAAATGAAGTCAAAACACTGGAGCTCCTCGACTTCTAGCCTCACTGCATGCTTCTGAGACATAGGACTTGTGGAGAGCATGTGGCAGGCCACAGTGTGGTCCACCAGTGAGATTACTAGGACCAAGTAATTGTTGGTCTGCTTGGCTCTTCATGTAGCTGCTTTGAGTGATCTCAGCATTGATTGTTGATCTACCGAGAGCCAGCTCAAAGAATGTATTGGTTAAAATGTCTTGTAAGATAGCAACATGAGAGAGCTTTTCAATGGTTTCTCTTCCCCGAGTTAGCAAACAATAGCAGAAGAAATAAAAGCAAGAGAGTATTCAGTTTCCAATTTGTTCTTTAGCTTTCATGGTTTTGTTTAGTTTGTGTTTATCAGTCCGCTGGAACTGGAAAACTGGATCAGCCTGTTTACTGACTTGAGTGTGAGTGGAGTGGTGGGTTAGTGTGCCTTACTCCGGGGCACATGGCCAGTCCTGCTGAGGAAAGACTGGATCTAAATAAATAAGGCTTGGGCCCTCATCTTTTCCAATTAGATGAAAACATTTCCTTTTAAAATGGTTTTGCTGAAATTTTTGAACGTGTAAAAGACCAATTTGGGGTTTCATGTGTACTTTAGGGTTTTTTCACTGTTTCGAACTCATGCATAAGTGTAAAAACATAAAAGGAAGTTCAATCAAGACTCTTTGAGCAGGGAGATGTGATTAATTGCTGGCCTTTTTAAGGCAAGCCACTACACAAAGTCGAGTAATAAATTAATAATGCCTCAGATCATGAGTTAGTAAAGATGGCTTGCCTAAAAGGCAAATGATAATTTGTAAAGGCCTGTGCAGGCAAAATACCTCAGACAGCCCTTAGGAGATAACACAATTGCGAATAACATCCACAGTGACAGACCCTGCTTATTACTGTAAGAAATGTAACAAATCAGTCTCAGATCCCAGAGCTAATTCCAGTTTAGATGATAAAGAAGATTGTTTCTTTTGACTTGCACAGACTTTGGGCAGGGATGGGGGGGCGCTATTTCATGGTGATGTTGGGGAAATGGTGGGGAAGAGTTCCAACAAAAACTTTAGTGGTCTGGGCTAACATACCAAGTGTTCACTGATGTCCCAGAAGTCTGCAAATGAGCATCATGGGAAATAAAGCAGGTAGGATTCTGTCAGGCCAGGAGGTCGGTTATGCCAAAGGGGTCTGCTGCTGTGTTTCCAATGGAGGAGTGGGGGCCGGGCTGTGGATCTGCACCGCCTCCCAGGAGCTTGCAGGGCGTCGGACTCACGGGCAGGCTCAGCCCCAGGCTCAACCCCACTGACCCCTCCCCTGGGAACATCCTCTCTGTGCACCCAGCCTCCGTCCCAGCAGCCCGGCCCTGGTCAAAGAGGCCCTGCTCTGAGACTGGTGGCTGGGTCAGCAAGGCTGCTGACAGCATGCGACCAACCCAGAGGAGAGCAGCTTCAATCATTAAATCTGCCCGTTTCCCTGCATGCACCTGCATTCAGCACCAAAGGAAAAAAATCCTGTTCTGATTTGGGGGGGGGGGGTCAGATGCCCATCACTTTCTTACCGCTGCTCACTGCCTGAGGTTGAGCTGTGCTCATCACAAACTCTTAACCTTTCTGTGCCCTGGTCACTCATCTGGTTGTTATGAGGTTCAATGAGGTAATATTTATAAAATACTAGCACATGCCTGGCACATGGCAAGGACTATGTAGGATTTTCTTAAAGAAATAAATCAAACACCGCTAAAATCTACCTGTAATGGTACCAAGTCACCTAACTCACTGCCCTCACAATTTCTAAACAGAGGCCATTCAAGATCTGTTCTTTCCACTCTTGACAGCACTAGTCCTGGGAGGCATCTCTCCTTAATCCTCAAAAAAATAAAAAGATAAAAAATCCTCATAGTTGGGCCTTTCTTTGGGGAGGGGCATGCATGGAAGGCTTGGGGATTTGGGGGAGAGTGGCTGGACCAGAGCTTCTGGGAGGACCAACACCACACTTGACCTGCTCCTTCCAGGCGCATTTGGAGGCCCCTGTAAGGCGCAACCACAGGGGCTCTGAAGACCTGACAGAGGGTGTGGCAGAAATGTAAGGATGGGGACAAATGGGACACAGCCATCAGGGGCTGCTGAGTCCGAGGCTGGTCCAGCGGCCCGGACAAGCCTGGAGCTGCTCAGAGCAGCCTCCCCACCTTCCTGCCCTAGTTCTTGTCCCCCCTCCCCCTCCACTCCCGTCCTCCCCGTGCATCTTCCCAATGGTGTGCAAAGGGCGTTGTAACCTGGTGAATTAGAGAAGGTGGGCCAGGGAGAGGGCAGGAAGGAGGGTGGGGACCAGAGATGCTCAGCACCCACCATTCCCTGGCTGCTCGACAAGGTTTAGGTCATGTGTTACAACCCCATTCTCCAGCTAAAGAGATTGAAGCTTTCACTGGTGAAGTGACTTGGTCAATATCCCCCAGCCAGTAAGTGTGGGGGGCGGGAGGGCAGTGTTAGCATTGACTAAGCACGCAAGTGCTGAAGTCAGACCGTCTCAGTGTCTTGGCTCACATCCTGCCCTGGTGGTGGGGGCGGGGGGGGGGGCACAAAACTGTGGGCTGTTGGCAAAAAGGGACCAGGTGCTTATTACTGTGAGAAATACAACAAACCAATCTCTGATCTCAGAGCTGACTCCAGTTTAGATTAGAAGGACTGTTCCCTTTGACCCCCGCGGAGTTTGGGCAGGACTCGGGGACTGTTTCATGGTTCCGACAAAATCCGTAGTGGTCAGGGCCAACATACCAGGTACACACGGGTGGCCAGAGTCCGTGACGAGCACTATGGAAAGCAAAGCAGGTCAGAGTCTGTAGGCCGGCGGTAGGTTATGCGGCAGGAATCTGCTGCCCAGCTTCTGGCATGGAATAGGGGCTCGCTGGGGTCTGTCGGTGCTCTGGGACAGCGACAACCGTGTCGTCCAGCCTCAGACTGTGTCACTGAGGAAAACAGGCTCAGAGTGCTTGTGGGGAGAGCACTGTGCTCAGGGTCGGTAGTGTGGATTTGAGTTCTGACCATCATAAATGCAGCCGGCGCCTGTGACAAGTCATGTAACCTCCAAGACCTCTGTTTCTTCACTGGTAGATTGAGAATTGGGGAGGGCTTTCCAGATGTTTTTAGCTGTCTACCTTTTTCTTCAGCCCAAAGCTTAAGTGGAAGCTCACGGAGCTGAGCCCTCTGGTTGAAGCAAGCATGAAGGTGGCCTCCCCTCCATGTCCCATCGCACCTGAGGGACTTCCTCAGACAGCACAGCTTAAAATCCAGTTTAAAGCAGTGCTGCTCACATTTTCATGTGCATTAACATCATGTGGATTCTGTTAAAACAGATTCTGATTCAGAAGTTCCGGAGGGTGGAGGGTGGGGGTGTGGAGAGTGTGGAGGGGTTGGGTGGGTAGGAGCTGAGATTCGGTATTTCAGTCGATCCCCCAGGGTAAACTGGTACATTTGGTCAATGGACCGTACTTTGAGAAGTGAGATACTCCCTGTTGAGCTCTAAAAGCCCACGCATGCTTTTGACCCCTAACTCAGTGCACATCACTACATGGGGTCCCCTCCAGTGATGGTTCTCAGTGGAGTGGGGAGATATCAAGCACAACTTGCTCTCTGTCTGTCTGTGTGTCTCTCTCTATAGAAATTGGTATGGGCACTGTTCGACTTTCTAGTGAGCAAGCACAGCGTTGGTAGAAGCTCAGGAAGTGCTGGATGTTCTGGGAAGTATGGGGCTGTCCCACACGGCAGAGAATTGTCCCATATTCTGCATAGCTTTCTTTTATGTAAGCTCCGCAGCTAACAAAAAGCTTCTTCCCTCTTCTTGAAGTTTTTATTTTGGAAAATATTCACCCCTACAGAAAAGATGCAAGGATAGTCCAAGGAGCACCTGAATCCCTTTCACCTATATTCTCCAAGTGGTAATATTTTGGCACATTTGCCATATTATTTTCTCTGTGTATGTGTATTAAAAAAATCCTCTTTCTCTCTGACCAAATCATGTGAGATTTAATTACAAACATCATAGTACTTTACTCCTAAATATTTCAGTGCATCTTTCCTAATTACAAAGGCATTCTCTCACACAACTACAGATATTACAGTCAGGAAATTTATAACTGATTTTACATTAATAATTTATAGTTCATATTTATAAATTTCCCTAATTGTACCAAGTGTTCAGTTGTGCCAATAATGTCCCTTAAAAAAAAATCTCACACCTGTCAGAATGGCTAAAATCAACAACACAAGAAACAACAGATGTTGGCAGGACAGTGTTACACTGTGGGTGGGAATGCAAACTGTTGCAGCCACTCTGAAAAACAGTATGGAGGTTCCTCGAAAAGTTAAAAAGAGAGCTACCCTACAATACAGCAATTGCACTACTAGGTACTCATCCAAAGGTTACAAAAATACAGATCCAAAGGGGTATATGCACCCCGATGTTTGTAGCAGCATTATTAACAATAGCCAAATTGTGGAGAGAGTCTAAATGTCCGTTGACTAATGAATGGATAAAGAAGATAAATAAATACATACACACACACACACACACACACACACACAATGGAGCCATCAAAATGAATGAAATCTTGCCATTTGCAAAAAAGTAAGTGGAGTGAGAGTGTATTATGCTAAGTGGAATAAATCAGTCAGAGAAAGACAAATACCATATGATCTCATTCATATGTGGAATTTAAGAAAGAAAACAGATGAACATATGGGAAGGAGGAAAAGAAAAAAAAGGAGAGAGGGAAACAAACCATAAGTGACTCTTAATGATAGAGAACAAACTGAGGGTTGGCGGAGGACAGTTGATGGGGGATGCGCTAGATAGGTGATGAGTATTAAAGAGGGCACTTGTTGGGGTACCTGGGTGACTCAGTTGATTGGGCAACTAACCCTTGATTTCAGCTTGGGTTATGATCTCACGTCTCAGGGTTTGAGCCTCATGTCGGGCTCTGAGCTGCGTATGGAGACTGCTTGGGATTTTCTCTCTCTCCTCCTCTCTTTGCTCCCCCCCCCCCAAATAAGTAAATCTTAAAAAAAAAAATAAAGAAGATATTTGTGACGAGCACTGGGTATCGTATATAAGTGATGAATCACCGAGTTCTACTCCAGAAACCAATATTGCACTGTATGTTCACTAACAAAACTTAAATAAAATAAATAAAATAAATAAAATCATGACCTAAGTCTGAGCATAAAAAAAAAAAATCCAGAATACAAAGATCTCGCCCACATGGATTTCTAACGTCCACTGGATGTCAGGGTAGGTAAAAATCCATCAATCAATCCCTTTGTATCTGAGCCTAGAATCTAACTTTATGAGTAAACACAAAACAATTTTTCTATAGTTTTAATAAACATTAAATCTTACACAAATGCAATTACTGGGTGCATTAAGGAAGAATGCACTTTGTTTTGTCTGGGAATTTAGTTGAAGTGGTTCACCACTTTAGAAAATCACATCCCTGTTGGCAGCATGACCCCATGCTGCTTGTGGGGTGTGGGCTGCCAGTGGTATGTCTGCGTCTATCTGCATTTGTCACTGGGACTGTCACCATTACTCCACAAGCAGGTGTAAGCCTTTGACTATATTGGCATGGCTTCCAGTTTATGCCCGCTTATTTACATACTGAAATGCATATTATTTTCTTAGAAACTCTTCTTTTTATTTCTCTTCTGCTCACAGCCGGGGCATTGTAACTGCTGTTGTTTTAATGAGGCATTATAGGTCCATATAGTAACAATAAATTTTATTTCAGGATAATAGTGGGGGTGTTACAAAGCATTTATTTATTTATTTTTTAATTAAGGCAGCCACTTTATTTTGCACAAGAAAGTGGCATAAGCAGCTCCCAGTATGGCCCCACTAGGATGAGAGCTCGCGCCCTCCCCCCTCCCCAAAACGACAGCACTCCCCACCCAGTTTTGGAAGAAAAGTATCTTCTGTCTGGCCAATCCTGCCATCCACTCTGACACCTTCTTACAAGGCAGGCGCCGCATCCACTGGCATCTGCTAACAGTCGAAGAATCGGGTCCGGAGGGAGCAGCTGGGCACTTAGGTTCGGGGAGATGGCTCTCATTTGGGGTCAAGTCCAGTGCGCACTAACACAGGGCTGCAGACCACTGATCTTCAATGAGGTAAAGTGAGTGTGACCTGACCACATCCCCCCAGTTGCTTCCATGTAAAAATCACTTTTATAATAAAGCTCCTTTCACGAAAACATACTCTGATCAAATCATCTTGCAAAGGAGAGCTCACCTAGCCCCAAACCGACAATATAAAAGCAAGGAGAAAGGACAAGCTCTCTGCTGGGATCACGTTCAGGACATTCACAAGGGCAAAGGCCCGGGGAGCGCCACGGCGCCACCCGCCCCAAAACTTCCACCTGTTGCCCCCCTGAGCCTCCAAATGGTCAGCTGGCCGTGCGTCCGCGGTTCACCCCGGTTCTCCCCTACACAGCCGCCGTTCTCTTCCCCCAGCGTGAAGGGCTGGTAAATCCCTGCAGGAAGAGTTATCATGTCTCTTTTCCATGAAAATGCGGATCCGCTTGTCCTCTCTCTCACAGCAAGGTACCCCCTGCCCAGCAAGACCTAGCGGATCTCCTGGTCCAGGTGCCAATGCTCCTCCCAGAGCATCTTCATCTCCTCTTCATGATTTGGTCGTTTATCTTTGCATAGGGCTATTATGACCGTCCAGGAGTAATTTCTCTCTTTTCGGATCTTTTCTCGTTCTGGATCATTCTCATATTTGTGGGCACCCAGCTTCCTGTAAAGAACCGTGAGCCGCCGCGCAGCTGTTCCAGGCTGACTGGGTGACGCGGCTCGGGGCGGTGGGGATGCCTCGGACGGTCGCCGGACTCGTTCATGTGCCAAGTCTGCACTGTGATCTGGTGCAGGTGCCTTGAGCACTTGCCTGCACCATCGCCCGCCCCTACCCCGCTGACCCCGCGCAGTCAGCTATGGGAGCCGGCGGAGGAAGAGCCGCTAAGCATTTATTATAAAAAGGAGTTACCCCAATTAGAATGTCTAAAATTGGAAAGACTGACCATAGTAAATGTTGGTGAACATGTGGAGCAACTGGTCCTTATCTTTCAATACTCAGGTCCAGCGTCACCTCCTCTAGGACGGCTTCCTTGATGTATACTCCCTTCTGGGTTTAGACTAGATTATATACCCCTACTCCTGTGTTCTTAGGTTATCCCCCCCCTTTTGTTTTTACTGCACGTAATCAGCTGTTTGTAATTCTCCTTTTGCTTTAGACTGGAAACTTCTCGGGACAAGGTTGTGTTTCATTTATCTCTACTTTAGCAGAACCTAGAGAATAATTGACACATAGTAGGTACATAATAAATACCAGATCAACTGAATTGAAACTTTCTAGCAAATGGGTCTCACTGGCCTCCAGTTGTTCCCAGACTACGAATTTCTGAAGCCTAAGAATTCTTTTGGGGTTGCTCTTCCCTGTCATCTTTAGAAACTGGAAGTTATCTTTGAGGTCTCCCTGCACCTATAAAAGGCCATATTCCAGGTGTGTCTCTGTTGGCTGCAAGGCAGGGAGGGAAGGCGGTTTGTCTCCTATTTCTCCCTGCTGTAGCTGTGGCTCACCCGGGGAACCTAGGCTTTTCTGTCCATAGTGTGACAGTGAACTGAAGGGACCCTGTACTTTCACCTGCCCCTCTCCCAAGTCCACTTGGGATTATTTTTCTACAGATGTCTTGGCCCAAGTTTGCCAGAATGTCTAAGTTCTCTCTAATAGATCCAATTGTATGTCCCACCGGGGCCTTTCCTACCAGCACCAACTACAGGGATACTGACAGGTGGTCTTTCTCTGTTTCCCAGGTCATTACCAGTGAAACAGTTGTAAGCACTGGCCAAGCCCCCGCCCCTGGGGGCTCCTGCTGAACATTTTCCTGCCCTTCCTTGGAGCCTGAGGCTGGAGGCAACACTCTTTATCACTTCTTTGGCTGAAAATTGTGCAAGAAGATGGATTCCGTTTCTGGAAAATGGAATAAATATAAAATGGCATCTTCCCTCTCCCTTTCCCTCCCTCCCTCCCCCTTCTCCTCTGCCTACCCCCTCCATTATCCTCTTTCTCTCCCTCCCCCCTCTTAGCATTTCTGCTGTATCTCTGCAGATTAGTGCTTAAGTGCACAGACTCGGGAGCTAGGCAACCCGGTTTTGGATCCTTGTTCCATCACTTAAGAGCTAGGTAATCTTGGGGGAGAAACTTCACCCTTTTATACTCAATTCCCTCATCTCACAAGTGGTGATAATCAGGCTACACCTATCCTATACGGGTGTTTGGAGTTTTAAATGTAGCATGTAAGGGGTTTAAGTACATGCAGGGCGTAAGCGAGCGAGTACATACAAGGTTTAAGTACAACAGGTATCGAGGGTTGTATTACTACCGTTACTACTATTGCCACCACCACGGATGCTACTCCTGGCTACCATCATTGAACATATACTGCTTTTTTTTTTTTTTAAGATTTATTTATTTATTTTGGAGAGAGAGAGCACGAGTGGGTGGAGGGGTAGAGGGAGAGGAAGAGAGAGGATCTCGAGCAGACTCCCCACTGAGAGAGGAGCCCCACATGGGGCTCGATCTCGCGACCCCGAGATCATGACCTGAGCTGAAACCAAGAGTCAAACGCTTCACCGACTGAGCCACGCAGGCGCCCCGGGCACAGACGGTTTACTACATGCCTGGGGTTTGCTGCACTAAACTCCAAAAACCTTAATCCTTTCAATCCCCATTACAGCCCTAAGAGATAGTTGAAAAGCTAAGTTTTTTTAAGCGCTCTGTGGCAGGCTCTTTCATACATTCTGGACACCTATTTTCTTAATTTTCACAACAAACGTATATTAGCTACCACTAAGGTCCCGCTGATGTAGATGAGAAAACTGAGGTGTAGATTAAATATATTGTCAAAGTCACCCCAGCTATATGTGGAGGAGTTAGGACTCTCGGATTCAGGTTTGTCTCAACCTGTGATTCTCAAACATGCGTAGGCATCAGATCACCTGGGGGCTTATGAAAACACAGAGTCCTGGGCCCCACGCGGCCTATACCCAGCAAGTCTCTGATTCTGGGTGAGGCTGGGGTGGGGTCTGAGAATTAGCATTTCTAGTAAATTCCCGAGTAATGTTGACACTGCCAGTCTGCGGTCGTATTTTGAGGTCCCCTGTATTAGTGGTAGGCACTGGTTTATCCTTAGAAGGCTTAATTCTTTAGTTGATGCCTTGAATTTTGCTAAAAACTCTTAAGTAAAGTCATATTTTTTATCAGACGAATAGAGGAAACGTTTTACATTCATCTTCCCCCTGATACTGTTCCAGGGGACTTCAGCTCAAAATCTTACTTACACAGCTAGTGGTTTCAAGCTGGTGCTCAAGGAAACAGACTCTCACCTACATCCCATGCTTTGGTTAGCCTCATCTCCTTGTTTAGATTTGTGTTATTTTATTGGTTTCTGTCTTTGTCCACAAAGATCTTTTTTTTTTTCCCCCCAGAGCTTTTCCTGCAAAGGACTCATGAGTCTGAGCACTAGAGATGTTGACATTGTAGATTTCAAATGCCAATATGTGGAGAGGCACAGGAGACAAGCAGGCATCAGGTCGGTTAAGGGGTGTGATAGGTAATTTTATGGGTTAATTTGACGGAACGTGGGGTACCCAGATTCGACATTATTTCTGGGTGTGTCTGTGAGTGTTTCTGGATGAGATTAGCATTTGAATTGGTAGACTTGGTAAAGTAGATTGCCCTCCCCAGCGTGGGTGAGCATCATCCAATCCTTTGAGGGCCTGAATAAATAAGATGTATAGAAGGAAAAAAACCTCACCCCTTTTCTCCTTGCCAAGCTGCTTGACTGGGACATATCTCATCTTCTTTGGCCATCAGACTCAGACTCATAGTTTTTGAGTTATACCACCAGGTTTTCTGGGTCTCCAGCTTGCAGACAATCATGGGATTTCGCAGCCTCTGATCACACAAGCCAATTCCTCATAATCCCTCTCCTTCTCTACATATATATACACACACATCCATACATCCATGCACGCATACATCCGTATGGGCTTGAGTGCAGTGAGGAGGTCCTTGCCAGTGGGAAAGAGATGCTAATCACGGCATTCAGCGACTTGACCGTTAATCAAGCTAAGATGACTGGTGGAGAATGAGCTAGAGCAAGGCCTGGGGTGTTGGATGGGTCCTCCTAGGTGCAGTGGAGCATTGAGAGAAAGCAAATGACAAGCTAAGGTCCTTCAATTCTCAGTTCAAGCCATGTTCTGAGAACCAGAAAATTGCCACAGCAGACCTAAAAGAATCTTTTGTTTATTGGAGCCACAGGCTCACATTGCTAAACGTCAAACACAAAATGTGATTGGGAGGGTTGCAGAATTACAAGGTCAGTTGAATTCACAGCCTTACCAAGTTTCTCATGTAGAAGTTAGTTGGTTGAGAAGGAAGGAGATGCTGAAACGTGAAGGGGGAGTGTGTGTGTGACACTCCCAACGCGGCCAAGTCACTCTGGGCCTCTCTTGCCAGTGGATGTGTGTTCCTCCTATGTCTGAGCAGACTAACTTTCTTGGTTGAAAATCCTGGGGTAACTTCACCCAGGACAGAAGCCTTGCAAGGGGTGCTTATTCTCTTCCAGACACACCACAGCTACCCTTTGTTGCTACGAGACCAATAACTAAGGTCAAATCTCAATATGCCCCAGGGTCAGGAACATCTGAGGAGGGAGTAGCTAATACACATTGCAAGATTTTACTAAGATGTAATGGCAGAAGCCTAAAGAACGTGTGTGGGAATGGATTTTGTAAAATATAATAGTATGTCTTTTCTTTGGAGCATAATCAAGAGTCCTTTTTAAAAAAACAAACATTTTATGGAAGAGTTATGGGGAGATTAGCCTCTATAGAAACTGAAAACGTATCATAAAGCTACAGTATTTGAAGCAGAATGATGCTAGTACATGAATGAACAGAACAATTCATTGAATAGAGTCTAGAGAAGTACCTAAGTATGACTAGTAATTTGATTTAGGAAAAAAGTGGTATTTCATAGAAAGGGTCAAAGAACAAGTCAACCAACCAATCAATCAATAGCATTAAGAAAATAGACTAGTGATCTAGGGGGAAAATGAGAGGAGAAAGGGAGAGAAAGAGGAAGCTGAGTTCCTACACCATTCCTTACCTAAAGGAAATTCCATTTTGGTCTATTATTTGTAACATATATATAAAAAAAAAAACCCATAAAAACTTTAGAGCAAAGGTAGAATTATATCCCTTTGGAGTAGTGAGGATCTTCCAAGCATGACATTAAGACCCAGGAGGTATAAATAATAGATTTATAAATGTGACCACACACACAAATTTTATTTTATTTTTTCTCTTTAAATTTTTATTGTTATGTTAATCACCATACATTACATCATTAGTTTTTGATGTAGTGTTCCATGATTCATTGTTTGTGCATAACACCCAGTGCTCCACGCAGAATGTGCCCTCTTTAATACCCATCACCAGGCTAACCCATCCCCCCACCCCCCTCCCCTCTAGAACCCTCAGTTTGTTTTTCAGAGTCCATCGTCTCTCATGGTTCGTCTCCCCCTCCGATTCCCCCCCTTCATTCTTCCCCTCCTGCTATCTTCTTCTTTTTTCTTAACATATATTGCTTTATTTGTTTCAGAGGTACAGATCTGTGATTCAACAGTCTTGCACAATTCACAGCGCTCACAATAGCACATACCCTCCCCAATGTCTGTCACCCAGCCACCCCCTCCCTCCCACCCCCCACCACTCCAGCAACCCTCAGTTTGTTTCCTGAGATTAAGAATTCCTCATATCAGTGAGGTCATATGATACATGTCTTTCTCTGATTGACTTACTTCACTCAGTATAACACCTTCCAGTTCCATCCACGTCGTTGCAAAAGGCAAGATCTCATTCCTTTTGATGGCCGCATAATATTCCATTGTGTATATATACCACATCTTCTTTATCCATTCATCTGTCGATGGACATCTTGGCTGTTTCCACAGTTTGGCTATTGTGGACATTGCTGCTATAAACATCGGGGTGCACGTACCCCTTCGGATCCCTACATTTGTATCTTTGGGGTAAATACCCAGTAGTGCAATTGCTAGATCGTATGGTAGCTCTATTTTCAACTTTTTGAGGAACCTCCATACTGTTTTCCAGAGACACACAAATTTTAAATAGCAACACACACGAAGCCAAGAGACAATCAACAAACTGGAAAATGTAACTGCTACCCGTTTTACAGACTAAGATTCACTAGTTTAATTTACCAAGAACTGCTCTAATCCAATAAGAAAACAAAGGTGAAGGCCAAACAGAAAAAAAAAGGAAAAAATAAAAAACCCCAGCATTTCACACTAAAATAAACACAAATAGCTATTCACAATGCAAATGGATGTCTAACTCTACTCAGTATTCAAGAATATGTGTGAAAACAACACAAGGAAACAGCACAAACATTGATGATACCCAGTGTTGATGAAGGTTTAGATGAAGGGGAACTGGCTCACACTCTTGGTGGAAATACATATCGATTCAGTTTCTGAAAGTGTAGCTAGTCAAATCTATCAAAATTTAAAATGTATATGCCCTTTGACCCAACTCTAAAATATTTACGAGAGAGACGCTCACATAGGTGCACAAGATACTTATTGCTGGCTCGTTTGTATTAGTGAGGAGAATGCTGAAACAATCCTAATGCCCATCGTTAGAGAACTGGCCAAATAAATCATTTTCCATGCAAATGATAAAACACTGCAGGGGCGTTTAAAACAATGAGGTAGATCTATAAGCATTGACGCAGAAAGACCTGCATAGTATATTATTAAGTAAAAAAAAAAAAAAAGCAAATTGCCAAACAAGATGTATGTATAATCTCACTTACGTTAAAACAAAAAAGTATATACATATATATGTATAGAAAAAGCCTGGAAGACACGCTAAAAATTGTGAACAGTTTTGACCTGTGGGGAGTGAGAGGGGGAGGCTGTGCCTGACAAGGAGCATGAGATTTTCCCATTTTGTTTCATACAGTTGTCGTTTTAGTGAGCACATATCAATTTTGTATCTGAAAAACACATTTCTTTCTCTTCTCCCTCTCCCCCTTTTTCATTTTTTTTTAAAGATTTTATTTGTTTATTTGAGAGAGAGCATGAGAGAGAGAGAGAGAGAGAGAGAGCACGAGAGGGGGGAGGGTCAGAGGGAGAAGCAGACTCCCCGCCGAGCAGGGAGCCCGATGCGGGACTCGATCCTGGGACTCCAGGATCATGACCTGAGCCGAAGGCAGTCGTCCAACCGTCTGAGCCACCCAGGCGCCCTCCCCCTTTTTCAAAAAGCATCTTGCTTTCCCTTTCTTCCTTGGTGCTCCCCAGCTTCATGGAAGTTTTCTTCTCCAACATTCTGGTTATGCCCAGAACAATCACGCTCAAGGTCCATCTGGGTCTGATGACCCGGGAAACGTGGGGAAGGCACCAGCTGGGCTGAGTGGTGGGAGACCCGGGTCCTTCTCAGTTCTGCCTGCACCTAATATGTATGACCTCGGGTAACTCGTGTAAACTCTCTGAGCTTCGTTTCTTTTGGGAGATGCGGCCGGAGGGGAGGTTTCTTTTAGGGTCTATGTCATGTGGATGGCCTGAGCAATGACTTTCTCCAGCTGGTAGTTTGCCAACCCCTCCCTTGTCTCCTGGGGACCCCGCTCCTGCCTTATATGGGAAGCTCGCGGTGCTCTGAGTCGGCAGCGCCCACCTTTCACACGTACTTGCCGCTGACACTGATGGGCAACAGAGGGCTTTTACTCCAGCTCACCTCAGCTCTATTTTGGGATTGCTATCAGCCATTTCACATCTCAGACTTGTCTTTGTTATCTAAATAGCCTATTTGGGGCTGGAAAACAGACCCTTGAGCCATCACGGAGAGCTGTCTTTGTCTCGGGTTGGAGTGAATTTCTCTGAACGTGCTGCCACTCAAAAAAAACGCCTGGCTTTCTCCTGAGTTGCATCTGGAGACACTGTAGGTTGGATCACCTGTATGTGGAAGGACTGTAGTCCCAGGTCCAACATGCCATGAACAACTCCATAAACATGACACTGGGCTTGTGTGTGGGTGACTGCCTTTCATGAGCCACTCCTACTGTCCTGCCAGCATGCTTGGTGCTTCCCATAGGATCTACCGTCTAATCCCCCAGCTCCTCTAAGAGCTCCGCATTCTTAACCCCATTTCATAGGTGAGGAAGACTGAGACTCAGAGGGAGAAAGTAACTTGTAGACACGTTCATAAGAGACCAGTTTTTTAAGAAGTTGAGTCAAAGGGTATACCCTAAAATTGTCTCCACCTATATCCAGACCACCCTTTTGTTTTGCTTTTGGCAAGGACATAACAGGTCACCCGAAACACTCTAGTGAATAGTGGAGGAGAAGGAAATTCCTTGCTGGTCTTCTCTCAATTCTTTCCCCGCACTCACCTCCCCCAACCACCACCAAAAAATGATTATTTCCATTTTCTTTCTTCACCAGATATTTGTTTAAATAAATAAAAACCTTATGGCCAGCAGTATTTGCCAAGTCGTGGTGGCTGAGTGCGGTGGTGGTGGTGGTCGGGGGCAGCACTGAGGAGAAGGGGGTACACAGCAAATGTTTCTGTGCCATTTAAAATATGGTTTGTGCCTCTGTCAGAAGTTTGCACAAAGCTCTGAACTGGTGCGTTGACTCGGGCACATTTTGGAGGATAATCGACATGTCCTGAAATATGGGCAAGGAAGCAACTTTACTGGAGTTCATTTCTCGGTGACAAGTTCCACCGTATCTCAAGTGGCCCCATTCCTAAAATTGTAAGCATATGTCCTACGACAATTGAAAATAAACTTGTTGGGACAACAAACTACCATGGTGGGAGACAGCAGGCAAAACAGGAAACTGCGCACGTGCTTTCATGCTTCTTCAGGAGACAAATTACTTTGCCATTTTCACTAGCAGCAACCATTAGAGGTTAGTGTTTTATTTCCTTGACCTATAAAAGCCTAATTGATGTCCATATGTCAGACTAATATTTCTTCCAGCTTTTTATACTCTGCTGCAAGATTAGGATGGGAGGGCGGGGGCAAGAGTAATTGAGTTCTCTGGAGAATGAGATGACTTCACCCCAAAATGCCCAGACTCCACCTATAAGCTGTTTGGATATTACCTTTACTTTTTCTTGGCTCCTCTCTCAGTCCCTTTCTCACAAGGAAAACCCCACCCAGCCTTTGCATCTTCTCCATAATGTGAAAGTCCCAGATTGCTTTTTTATGAACCTAGAGATTATTCTAGAGCCCGCTGGCGAGTTTGGTAATATCCCAGAAGAAGATACACAAAGCTTTCTAAGAGGACACAAGAAATTGCTTCATCATTATTGAAATGTGAAGGACCTTTCGGGAGGGCAGGGATTTTTGTCTGTTTTCCTCACTCCACATCCGCATCATCTGCGACAAGGCCAGGAACATTCTTGGTGTTGTCGATAAACATTTGTGAGTCAAGAAATAAATTATAGTGGACACTGGCACTTGTCACCTGTTTGCATTCATTCCTTTCATTCTGGTAAGAGCACCTGGACATTTCTCTGGAGACCCTCATCTTTCCCACTATCCATGCACCTGGCTCAGGTAGAGCTGAACTATCTCCAGGTCCAGGGATGGGCCCAGGTCCCAGGCCTGAACCACGGTCCTCAGTGTTTGGTTCATATGGGCACATGATCCAATGAGAGTCCAATGAGAGTCAGTCTTTAGGATTTCATGGAAAGTCAGGGGATAAGGAGTTTTTTCCCCACTGTAACTGCTATCTCTAAGGGTACTGTGAGCCAGGAGCTTTCAGCCATTTCACAAAGAGGTCCTGCCCGGTCGTTAACCCAAGACAGAGAAAAGCAGAGCCAAGACATAGAGGCTGACGTCTGTGAACAATGTTTAACCCCTGAATCTAACTATACCTGGGGCCCAAAGTCCCCTCGAGGTATTAGCCATATGACCCAATAAATTCCTGTAAGCCAACTGAGTTTCTAGAAATCTAATATTAAGATAAAATAAAAGAACTGAATTCAGGAAATGTCAATGGTTTAGCCATCCTGGTAACTATGGTTTCTATTAGAATGTGTCTGTACTTGACTGATGGTAGTCAAGAATCAGTCTGCTATTTTTTTTTTTTTTAAAGATTTTATTTATTTGACAGAGAGAGACACAGCGAGAGAGGGAACACAAGCAGGGGGAGTGGGAGAGGGGGAAGCAGGCTTCCCGCCGAGCAGGGAGCCCGATGCGGGGCTCGATCCCAGGACCCTGGGATCACGACCTGAGCTGAAGGCAGACGCTTAAGGACTGAGCCACCCAGGCGCCCCTCAGTCTGCTATTTTTAAGAGACCCCAAAAATACAGCAACTTAAACAAGATACTTTTTTTTTTTTTTCTCCCACGCAGAAGTCTGGAAGGCAGTACAGGGCTGTAACTGTGGCTTAACTAGGATTCTGTCTTGTTACTTTGTCACCCTCAAACTGTAGCTTCATGCTCTCATGGTCCCAGACAGCCTTGGAGCTCCCTGTCATCATGTGTCTTCCCGCCAGTAGGAAGAGAAAAGGAGGAAGAAGAAGACGTGTGTGTCCCTTTAAAGGCACCATCAGCTTGGACAAAGGTGCAGGTGGGTGGATCAGAAGTAAAGTGGAAAATAATCCCTCTCTCCCTCTCTCTGTTCCTGCCTCCCTTCCTCCCTCCCTCCTTCTCTCCTTCCTTCCTCCCCTCCTTTATTCTTTCCATCTTTCCTTCATTGAGCACTATGTACCAGGTACTGTGCTGAGTGCTGAAGATACAACACTGAATGAGACAGACTCAGTTCTCAACTTCTCGAGCTTATGCTTCTGAGTAGTTTATTAAAAATGACAGAAGTCCAATTTTAGGTGGTGGCAGCTCTGAGAATGATCTGGGGCTTCATTTTTACAAGATTAAGAAAGCCTAGTCACCCGCAACTTCCAAAAGCCCCAAGACTTGCAATCTTCTCATCCCACGCCTACTAAACCAGGACGGAATCTACTACCTTTATGTCCATTTTGAGTAACGTTACTCACACGCTCATATTATTTTTCTCCACCATGTGTGTGGTATAAACAGTTGATCTTTAATACGCTCCTACAGACTTTGTGTCTTTTCAAGGGAATTTCAGGCAATTGCAGAAAGTTGAAAAAGATAGTTCTTTCTCTATGAAAGGGAGATGTTAATGTTACCGGCTTCATAGATGTGTTGTGAAAATTAAATGAAATAATACATGTAAACTGCTTAGTTTAAAGATGCTATTTCTAAAATCATGTTTATTATATTTTCTGATCCGAGAACATTCTCTCTCATTCTAATTCTATTTGGGGCATCTGGTAGAGAAACTGGATATATATATATATATATATTTGGTTTTGGTTTTTTTTACAATGAGTATATACCGCTTTTGTATTTAACAATTTAATATACAAGAAGGATGACTTTTTATGTTTGTAAAAATAAGACATGCCTATTATAAAGTATTTAGACAATGGAGAAATGTACATTTTTGATAATAACTCCAAATGATTATCATTAGGTAAATGCTATTCCACAACTTTCTAAATAGACGTTTCAGGGATCCTTTCTATAATTTGTTACAATGTTTTCAGCATCAAAATATATATAAAATCTGATTCTGATTGGCTTACCACACATGGAAATGTGTTGACTTCCGCAATTGACATTCAGAGACAAGGTGGGCTGACCCGGCTTTATTTCTCTGTGACTCTGCCCTCTGTGGGTGGGGGTGTAAGTCTCAGGGTGGCTTTACTCGTGATAAAAATGGTTATAGCAGCAACAGGGTTTGTACCTTCCCCCCACCAAGTTCAGAGGTAGAGAGGGAGCCTCCTGTGGTCAGCATTCTCTTCAAGCTAGGAAGCCTCTTTCCTCAGAAATCGCTGGTGAACCTTCCCTCCGGTTTTGTTGGCCTCAGCCAGGTGACGAGCGCATGCCAGATTCTGTGGCAGGAATATCCCACACTCTGCTTGTCTTTGCCCCAAGTTGCATGGGGTGAGGAGAACAAGGATTATCCTGGGACCAACCACATACACCAGAGCTGGCTCCGGAGCTGGGTTCTGAGTGTCTCGGAGCCCACAGCTGGCCTGGTAGAGAGACGGTATCCGAATGAAAATCCAAGTCCTATGTGGAAGGAAGAATAGTAGAAAGGGGAATGTAGGCTAAAGATGGGTTGAAAGAGAAGCAAACACAGGCAGATATATTTTGTTTGCAAAAATACGAGTATAATACCCATGCTGTTTTAAAATAAATAATAGATGTAATATCACTTGAATTTAGCATTTGGAAAAGTAAAGCTCAAGTAAAACTGAACAATTTGCTGCCCTTTCATTAAATGCATCTTTACCACAAGAGATATTATTTCCTTCCCAGTTCCTCTTGGGGAAAGAAGGTTAAGAAAAGCAATGAAAAATGTTAAGAGGTTGGAGTCAGTATTTTTTTTTAGTCGTAGGTTTCAATTTCAGGCAGTATTGAATGACTCATGGATATGAAAAATGAGTAAATCTTTAGACGTGTGCTTCCTCCCATCTCCCTGCCCCTCACCTCCCAATGTTGGCTCTAGTACTATGTGTACAATATCATAGTTTGTATTATTCACATTCTGTGGTAGAAATACCACTGCCATGGTCGCTTAATATCATCGGTTCTATGTTCAAATGAATTGTATGTTCATGACAAATCCTTTCCACCCCAGCCTGTCCTTCCTCACTTTCTTTTGACTCATCTCTAAATTGACTGGGCTTCATCACTAAATAATGTCCTCAAAGAAGACCCACGGGTGCGTATTCTCAGAGTGCCTTCACGTGTCGGGGTATTTGTCTACGGCTTTCATGCTGGAACTTATCTCAGATGGATGAGATCGTCTTGAGTCACACTTTCCCTTGGAAATTCCAGATGGTGCTTCAT
This sequence comes from Zalophus californianus, assembly GCF_009762305.2. Lineage (NCBI taxonomy): Eukaryota > Metazoa > Chordata > Mammalia > Carnivora > Otariidae > Zalophus > Zalophus californianus. The sequence continues at coordinate 42,266,494 of NC_045596.1, read as the reverse complement.
TATATTCTGGCACTGAATATAGATTATCAAAGATAGAGGCCAATCCAATTGACTTCCCTTACTTTTTATGTCAGTATGCCAAAAGATTTTTCTTTTTCTTAAGTCCTTGAAGTTCAGCAAGTTAAGAAGGCTATGTCTTGGTGTTGATCATTTAGTATCTGTTTTCCTGGGTCTTTGTGTGCTTTTTCAATCTGTAGATTCGTTTTTTGTTTTGTTTTGTTTTTTTCATTTGTCAGAGCAATTTTCTCTTTTCATCTCTTTGTATATTTAGTCTGTCCTATTTGTGGGTTCTCTGCTTTAGGAACAATGAGGCTCAAATTGCTTATGCTTTTTATATGCATTCATTATGTTTATCTCAAGTGTTCTTTTTCTGTATCTGTAATTTTATTTTGAGCTGTGTCTATTTAGTTTTTTTGTTATTTTTATTTATTTATCAGTTCCATGGTAATGTTGTTTTGGTTTTGTTTCCCTGGAACTGAAATTCCCATTTTTTCCCCCCAGATCATTCTCTTGTATCATTTTCTCTCTGGCCCCAGTATGTTGAATTCATATTCTTATTCACCTGTTCTCTAACTCAAAATACTGAGGGGAAACAATATGCTCTGCTAGTCTGCTTCTTAGATTTGGAGCTTATGATGAAAATTCTTAAGATTTTTAATAACACAAGGTTCCAGGGTGACCACAGTGTTAGAAGCTACACTGTTTGAAAATCACCCCTTTCTTGTCCCTCACTTCTTGAAGTACATGACATTAGGTTGTCCACATTTCCTTGTTTGCTTGCTGCTGCCAATGTTCTTTTTTTGCTGGTGTTCATTATTTCTGTTCATATTTTAGATGTGGAGGGAGGAGAATCTCTATTTTGCTTTCATTCTGTTCATCTTCCTTCACAAGTCTACATTGTTTATATTTACTTACACTCATTATAAAGTCAGAAAAAGTCATCTCCGTTTAAAAAAAATCAATGAGATCGTGAGGTTCATTAAAAACTTTGAAGTACTATGCAAATGTTATTTTTACCTGGTGAAATCATGGAATCTTATAGACCTAGGGTCTTGTGTTTTAGCCCCACACCCAATTCAGACACCTGCCAACAGCATTCCTGGTGATGGCTTCCGCTGCCCCCTGTGAGGGAACTCACTTCTTGGCTTATTCCGAGGTTGGACAGCTCTGAAAATTTGTAATTATCTCCATCTCTTAAGGTGAAGTATGCTTTCCTGAACATCAGCCCATCACTGCTAGCTCTGCTGTCCTTAGCAGGGGGCACGCCGGACAGCATTAACGCGGTCACAATAGAGAGACACTGGCGTACTGAAAAGAAAAAGTAACAACGAAAAGATTTAGGTGCTTAGACGGGAACAACACAGATCACAAAATTTGTGTGAATCGTTTTCTGTTTGTGCCCCAAAACACAGCAGAAAGGATGATTTTAACTGTAAAAATGCCAGATGAACTTTGTAACAAGTTTTTATCTGGATTTAACTGAAACCGACAATATGTTGTGCAAATTTCATGGAGAGTTGCTCCTACAACCTTAAAAAGAAGAAGAAAAGAAACGAGTGTGGCTGATGTCTGGCCGCTCTTGCTTCTCTCTGCCTCTCAGTCCGCTGACTAAGCCCTTGCTGAGTGAGAAGCACATTTCCCAGCGCTCAGACCACTTCTCCGGAGGAAACTACAGGAGGATTGCTTCCTAATGGACGCACTTCTACGCGGCAGTGCCAAACTAACCCATTTGAAAAGTTGTTTGGATGAGTAACTGTTCCTGTAGCCAAATGTTGTAAAAATACTTAAAGAAAAACCTTTTCAACAATGCTGATTCTAGTCTATGGGCAGAAATGCATTTATATTTTACACTCTTGTTTGCATTTTCATCCGCTTCAGTTTCCCTTAAAAAAGCTTAGGAGTTTCTGATGGTCTTTTGTTCTCCTTTTGAGAGTAAATGTTCCTCAGGAATTTGCATGACACTTCCATCCTGATGACTTAGGGGTTAGATGAGAAGCAGATGGAGGTTCAGGGGTGGTGTAGAGACCCAGAGTGCAAAGGTCAGGAGACCCATGACTCTCTCCAGCCTCACCCCTGCCTTCACTGAAGGCAGAGAGGCTTTGCCCATTCTTTCCACAGCCTCTGTAACAAAGGGTGACGTCCCTGGGACTGGAGAAGCCCTTGAGACCCTTCGGTGGAGTTTCATTTTTAGATCAGTGTACACAAACTAGGGAATCCTCATCCAATTCTGCACTTTCAAAGAGCATTTCTTACCATCTTAATTCCCCCCCTCCCCCACCCCCGAGCACTGGGTCAAATTCTCTTCAGTTACAAAGGTGATGACCTCAGCCTTTTTCCACATCCTTCTTCCTTTTTTATTTCTGGGAAGGGTCAGGTCTCTCCTATGAGCTATTGTCCCTCCAGCCCTGACCTCATGTGTGAGAGCTCAGAGAAAACGGATGTCTTCCCCAGCACAGGGGCTCTCCCTTCACCTACCAGAGGCTCACCCTCCCTTGTTGTCCTCCCTTCACGTGCTGGTACATGAAGTTGCAGGGAGGTTCAATGACTCGCCCAACGTTACCCATCTTGGAAGGAGAACTCAGACTTAAATCTAGACAGTCTGATTCTAGAGCTCGTCTTCTTCAGCCTGACACAAGCCTGATGCTTTACACAGGAGTATAGGAGTGCCTACGTAGAAAGCACATTGCTGGCAGGCTCCGCTCTACCCTCTGGAAACTCACTCAAGTGATCATCTCCAGGAGACCTCTCGCGAGCACCTCCCCAGGTGCTAGTCGAGGTGATAAAAGTGGCAGAGGAAGGTCTCTGCAGGTGGCATATGACATTGGCATGGTCTCACACAGGCTCACAGGCCTAATGGGATTTCCATTTCCGGCAATGTGGTGGATTGCGTTACATAAAACCCTCCTGCTATGAAACACCTGGAAATGCAGTATAAAATAGAACTAGCATCCCTTTAAATGTCCAGCTGGGCTCAGAAGAAAGAAAAGGAAATCCCAGGACCCAAAAATGAAATGGAAGCTAAAAACCAGAGTACAACCTGCGCACTAAAGCTGGGGCTGCCCCGGGGGTATTTGATGATCTCAGAAACCAGGGAGCTCTCGGGATTTAATGGTTACTCTGGGACAGAAGGAAAAATTGATATCCCACATAAAGCTGCTACCCTTAGTAAAAGGGTAAAGAGAAAAAAGACTCCCAAAAGATGAAAGGAAATGACAAGCAAGCTTGCATTTCTTGGAGTGAGCTGTGGTGGTGGTGGTGGGGGGGTGGATTTGAAACCCCAGGGCTGCCCTCAGCAGCTTTGGGGTTCAAAGGTGCCCTTGCTATAGGGTGCTGGGGACCTCTGGATGTTATATTAGCATAGAAACAGTTCTTAGATGCTCCCAAAGTTCCTGGCAAAAGCTGAGGTGAAGCCTCCCTGGAGAGACACCCCGAAACCTGTAGCTCCAGGATTCCTGAGGATCAAACACCGCTTAAGATGAATTCACAATCCAAGATTTTAAAAACCTCAAACACAGGAACCTACGCCAGCAGGCATATGAATAGAAGATATGAATCTTTCTGAAACTCAGATATCAGATACAGACTATAAAATAAGAAACTTTAAAGTGATTAAAGGTAAGCAGGAAGTAATGAGAGCAAAAAGAAACCATCAAAAAGACCAGCAGATTGTGTTACATAAAACTTCGAGAAACGGACAAAGTTACAAACTCAAGGTCTCAAGAGAAAATCCGTGGAGCCCTCAATCCAGCTCTCCCTGACATCGGAGACAGAAATGAGAAAACTTTGCACAAGGCAGATGGTCCCAGGAAGGCTGTCTGGGGTCTTTTACTGGAAGCAATGGACAAAAATGGTTCTTTTTGTAGTGGAGCTGCTATGTTCACAAATGCTTTCTGTAAAGAGCCAGATCATAATTATTTTTGGTTTTGTCAGCTCAGCCATATGTCTCTGTCACATAGACCTTCTTTGCATTTTTTACAGCCCTTTAAAAACGTAAAACTTTCCTTAGCTCACGGGCTGTACAAAAGCAGGCATCGGGCGGGATTTGGCCATGGGGCTAGAGTTGTGGACCCCTGTGCTAAGCCATAAATCTGGAGCTGCTCGTGCGCATTTCCCGTTGCATAGAGAGAGTCTGCCCGAGAGTGAAACGGCTCAGGGGAAGGCCTCTCCAGGAGGACAGACAGAACACAGATTCTCGATGACATGTTTTAGTATCTGGACCCACCATGTACAAAGATCCAACCCAGAAATTTTTAGTTATGTGAACCAATAAAGGTTGCTTTTTTTTAAAAAGCCACTTTGCCTTGGTTTTAGGCCACTGAGAAACAAAAGAACAACACACACATTTCGCAATGCCCTTGAAGCTCACTTTAAAAGAATCTCTGACTCCTTTGTGTGTGATAATCTGCCTGCCTTAATATTATCTAAACTGCAATCACTTTTGTTCAGGAATGACTTAAAACCAAATGAATGCCATAGTATTTTATAGTCAGTTGCTGTGTGGAGGAAAAAAGAAGAAAAAGGCAAATAGTGTTTTTGTGCGTGTTGAGCACTGTACTGAGTGTTTTTTGTGTTGTCTCACTGAAGAGACACAACAGCTTGGTGAAATAGACACAACAGCTCATTTTATAGGTGAGAACACTAGCCTCAGAGGTGAAGTCACTAGTCCAACGCCGCACTTAGAAAGTGACAGGCCGGCTGCTTGGATCTAAGACTATTTGGCTCCAAAATCTGTGCTCTGTTACAACCGCACATCGCAAATGTCCTAGATCAGGGGTCAGCAAACGTTTTCTGCAAAGGGCCAGATAGTAAATATTTCCGGCTTTGTGGGCTATAGTCTGTCAAAACAACATTGAACGCAGAGGGAAAGTGGCCAGAGACAATATGGGAAGGAACAGGCGTGGCTGTCCCTTAAACGTTATTTACAAAAACAGGTGGTGGGCGGGATTTGGCCTGGGGGCTGTAGATTGTCGACACCTGTGTTCGATGACCCTGTTCTCCTAGCAAATGAGCCTCTCTGCGAGGAGCTCTTCCCCTCCAACACTACCCAGAAGTTACCAGGGCTTCATGCAATATTGCATTCAGAAATTTCATTAAAATGTCAACTTGCATGACCTAAACCATTCCTCTGGAATTTATCATTTATTGTCTCTTAAAAATATTAGTGATCTTTTCATGTTTCTGCCCTGATTCCCAGACTTGACTGGAAGCTCTAGAAGATCAGGGGTGGTTCACTCATTCTCCAGATGAGGGGTCAGGAACTATCATCTCCGAGTCAAATCCTGCCCATTGGCAAACTGGGGCCTGGGGGCCAATCCTGCCCCCTCCCCACTTCTTATAAATAAAGTTTTATTGGAACATCATTTGTATATCAGCTGCTTTTGTGCCACAGCGGCAGAAGTACAGTGGCAGAGATCCTATGGCCCAGAAAGCCAAAATTCTTTGCCATGTGGACCTTTCCAGAAAAGGTTGGCCAGCACTTTCTCTAGACAGAAGTTATTATTCCCTTAACTGTCGTCTGACATTTTTCTTAAGAGGGTACTGCCTTTGCTGGGGAAAATACCTTGTTAAGGCTTTGGGTTGGAAAATGGCCAATATATAGGTGTCTGAAGGAGTCCAAGCAGAAGGGCAAAGATGCACCATTCTATGTGAGAAAATGAGAGGGCTTTTGGGTTTGGGCTCCTAAAAAAAAAAAAGAAAGAAAGAAAGAAAATGGAGGGGGAAGCAGAGTGGGTGGCAGGAAAAAGATTAGAGAGAGGAGCTGGGAAGGTTTGAGAAGTGGGAATGTAATAGGCCTGGGCTGGGGGGTTAAGAGCAGGGTTGCAGAAAGATCTAATACGTGGTTTTGAGGTTTTTGCTCTGTTGTATGCCATGTCACCCGTTCCCTGGGATCATGTGGTCTCCAGTAAAACGCCTTGCTTACATGGTTACATGGTTGCTTTGGGGACGGGGAGAGAAGAAGAGAGAAGCTGTATGTTGTATGGGGGCTGATGCCAGAGCAGAACTGAAGACGTAGCTATGAGACCTAGAGCAGAGCAATTCTGACAAAGTCAGTACGTAAAAAACAGAATGAACCATAAGACTGTAAGAGCGTCTCCCGAGCTGCGGAGAATCCTGAGGAAATGCTTTAGGTTTCCCTAATCTATGGAATTGGGACTTGAATCAATCTGACCTAGAATTTAGGGACCAGGAACCTTGCAGATAGCTGAATCAGACACCTACCCAACAAGTGTTGAATCAAGCATTCTCCTTGCTTCCAGGAGCTCACCCTCTGGGAAAAGACTCAGAAACAAATGTATAGTAAGTGCTCTGATAGAAAGACATTGTGAACCCATGAAGGGCAAAATGATTTACTCTGCCTGCAGTATCAGGGAGGACTTCCTGTAGGAAGTGATGTTTGAGCCATATCTTAAGGGATAAGAAGGAGTTCATTGCTCAGACTGGAGAAGGGAGAATCTTCCACCAGAGGGAACAGGAGATACACAAATGTAAGTCAGGAAAAGACATATCAGGAAATAGGAAATTTCCTGTGAGAGAAAGTGAGGAGGGTAGAGGGTGTGGAGGTGGGTCAGAGCCAGGTAATTTTGTGTACTTCTTTTTTTCTCCATAATGCCTGCTATACAGGAAATTGCTCAGGGCACCCGGCTGGCTCAGTCAGTGAGCATGTGACTCTTGATCTCAGGGTAGAGATTACTTAAAGATAAAATCTTTAAAACAAAAAATGAAAACAAGGAAGGTGCTCAATAAAATTTGTTCTCAGATGAGTTAACATCTATTATTGAATAAGAATTGGGATTTGATGGGGTGCCCCTTTCTTTTCTTGTTGCTCTCCTGAGTGGTTAATATTTGGTGGCCTTACAGCTGTGCTTCTTACTGCGAAGATGTGTCTTGAGTGAACATCATGAGTCTATCAAAGACTCAGGGATTTTAGGGGCACCTGGGTGGCTCAATCGCTAAGTGTCTGTCTGCCTTAGGCTCAGGTCATGATCCCAGGGTCCTGGGATCGAGCCCCACATCGGGCTCCCTGCAGGCTTCCCCCTCTCCCACTTCCCCTGCTTGTGTTCCCTCTCTCGCTGTCTCTCTCTGTGAAATAAATAAATAAAATCTTAAAAAAACAAGACTCAAGGATTTTAATTGACTATATGGCCAAATTAAAAGCATAGGCTTGAGTTTAAAACCTGATCCTGACAACGAAGCACAGTTTATTTAACTGCGCTGAGCCTCAGTTTCCCCTCCATAGAAAGAGGAGAATGATACCTATATGGGAGAATCATGGTGAAGAGTAAACAACATGACGTATATAAAATTGTCAGCCCCGTGGCTGTCACATACTAGGTGCTCTGTAATTAGGAGTTGCCTATTTTTTTTTTTAAGATTTTATTTATTTATCTGAGAGAGAGAGAATGAGAGATAGAGAGCACGAGAGGGAAGAGGGTCAGAGGGAGAAGCAGACTCCCTGCTGAGCAGGGAGCCCGATGTGGGACTCCATCCCGGGACCCCAGGATCATGACCTGAGCCGAAGGCAGTCGCTTAACCAACTGAGCCACCCAGGCGCCCCAGGAGTTGCCTATTTTTTAACTAGATGGATTCTTTTATACATGATTCTTTGATGATTGTTTAGAGTAGGGTTGTCCAATAAGGTAGCCACTAGTCACATGTGGCTGTCAAGCACTGGAAATGTAGCTGGTCAGAATTGGGATGTGCTGTGTTATATATGTAGCAGGTTTTGAAGACTTAGTATGAGCTAAGGAACATAAAATATTCCATTAATACATGTGTATGTTAAATGCATATGTAAATGATAATATTTTGCATATGTTAGGCTAAATAAGATATAGTCTTAAGAAATCTCACCTATTTCTTTTTAATTTTATGACTTGGTTACTATAAAATTTAAATTTAGATTTGTGGCTCACCTTATACTTCTATCGGACAGCTATTGGTCAAGAGAAATGATGAAATTAAATTGCAAGTCCTCTCTGAAGCCCAGATGATCAATGAAATATTTCAATTTTTTTTCATCTTTTGCTATAAAGATCTAGTTGCCTAAAATTCAGTGGCGCTTTGTTGTCCCCTGATTGCTGTGGCTAGGACTTCTAGTACTATGTTGAACAATAGTGGCGAGAGTGGGCATCCTTGATGTGTTCCTGATCTTAAGGGAAAGGCTCTCAGCTTTTCCCCATTGAGGATGATATTCGCTGTGGGTTTTCATAGATGGATTTTATGAACTTGAGGAATGTTCCCTCTATCCCTATACTCTGAAGAGTTTTAATCAGGAAAGGATGTTGTATTTTGTCAAATGCTTTTTCTGCATCAATTGAGAGGAACATATGGTTCTTCTCTCTCCTCTTATTAATGTGTTCTATCACATTGATTGATTTGCGAATGTTGAACCACACTTGCATCCCAGGGATAAATCCCACTTGGTCGTGGTGGATGATCCTTTTAATGTATTGTTGGATCCTATTAGCTAGGATTTTGTTGAGGGTTTTGGAATCCATATTCATCAGGGATATCGGTCTGAAATTCTGCTTTTTGATGAGGTCTTTGCCTGGTTTGGGGATTAAGGTAATGCTGGCCTCATAGAATGAGTTTGGAAGTTTTCCTTCTGTTTCTACTTTTTGAAACAGCTTCAGTAGAATAGGTATTATTTCTTCTTTGAATGTTTGGTAGAATTCCCCAGGGAATCCATCAGGCCCTGGACTCTTGTTTTTTGGGAGGTTTTTGATCACTGCTTCAATCTCGTTACTGGTTATTGGCCTATTCAGGTTGTCAATTTTTTCCTGTTTCAGTCTTGGCAGCTTATAGGTTTCGAGGAAGGCCTCCATTTCATCCAGATTGCTCAGCTTATTAGCATATAGTTGTTGATAATAATTTCTAATAATTGTTTCTATTTCCTTGGTGTTAGTTGTGATCTCTCCCCTTTCATTCATAATTTTATTAATTTGTGTCCTTTCTCTTTTCTTTTGGATAAGTCTGGCCAGTGGTTTATCAATCTTATTAGTTCTTTCAAAGAACCAACTTCTAGTTTCGTTGATCTGATCTACTGTGTTTCTGGTTTCTAATTCACTGATTTTTGCTCTAATTTTAATTATTTCTCTTCTAATGCGTGGCTTAGGCATCATTTGTTGCTTTTTCTCTAGTTCTTTAAGGTGCAGAGTTAGTTGGTGAATTTGGGATTTTTCTATTTTTTTGAGTGAGGCTTGGATGGCTATGCATTTCCCCCTTAGGACCGCCTTTGCAGTATCCCATAGGTTTTGGACCGATGTGTTTTCATTCTCATTGATTTCCATGAATTGTTTAAGTTCTTCTTTGATTTCCTGGTTGACCCAAACATTCTTGAGCAGAATGGTCTTTAGCTTCCAAGTGTTTGAATTTCTGCCAAGTTTTTTCTTGTGACTGAGTTCCAATTTTAAAGCACTGTGGTCTGAGAATATTCAGGGAATAATCTCAATCTTTTGGTATCGGTTGAGACCTGATTTGTGACCCGGTATGTGGTCTATTCTGGAGAAAGTTCCATGTGTGCTCGAGAAGAATGAGTATTCTGTTGTTTTAGGGTAGAATGTTCTGTAAACATCTATGAGGTCTATCTGGTCCAGTGTATCATTCAAAGCTCTGTTTCTTTGTTGATTTTCTGCTTAGATGATCTGTCCATTGCCGAGAGTGGAGTATTGAGGTCTCCTACAATTAACGTATTGTTATCAGGGAAATTCAAATCAAAACCACATTGAGATACCACATTACACCAGTTAGAATGGCAAAAATGGACAAGTCAAAAAACAACAAATGTTGGAGAGGTTATGGAGAAAGGGGAAGCCTCTTACACTGTTGGTGGGACTGCAAGTTGGTACAGCCGCTTTGGAAAACAGCGTGGAGGTTCCTCAAAAATTTAAAACTAGAGTTACCCTGTGACCCAGCAATTGCACTTCTGGGTATTTACCCCAAAGACACAGATGTAGTGAAAAAGAACCCCAATGTTCATAGCAGCAATGTCCGCAATAGCCAAACTGTGGAAAGAGTCGAGATGTCCTTCGACAGATGAATGGATAAAGAAGATGTGGTCCATATCTACAATGGAATATTACTCAGCCATCAGAAAGGATGAACACCCAAATTTTACATCAACATGGATGGGACCGGAGGAGATTATGCTAAGTGAAATAAGTCAAGCAGAGAAAGTCAATTACCATATGGTTTCACTTATTTGTGGAACATAAGGAATAGCAGGGAGGTCATTAGGAGAAGGAAGGGAAAAATGAGGGGTGGGGAATTGGAGGGAGAGATGAACTATGAGAGACTGGACTCTGAGAGGCAAACAGGGTTCTAGAGGGGAGGGGCGTGGGGGGACGGGTTAGCCCGGTGATGGGTATTAAGGAGGGCACGTATTGCATGGAGCACTGGGTGTTATAGGAAAACAATGGATCGTGGATCACTACATCAAAAACTAATGATGTATGGTGACTAACATAACATAATAAAATTAAAAAATAAATAAAATAAAATTCAATGGCGCTTTGAAAATAGGGTTAGGTACTTAATCATTAGAGATTAGGTTAAATGTCTTTGATGGGAAAGAAGCCCAGTTGTCAACATTTACTTTTTTTGCATTTCACCACCATCTGTGTAATCTGAATCCCCTATCCTCTAATGTTACGAGTAAGTGTGAAGGTTCAAGAGCTGTCTCTCTCTCACTTCTGAGGGACAGAATCTGGAAGCCTAGCCATATGCTGTGCTCTTTGCCCCTCCTGGACTACACAGTGAATTTGTTTTCTCTTTTATGAGTGATAGCACCTTCACTTCGGAAACTCCTCATCCTTCTTACAAACCACACAGGGATGTTCCAGACTATAGAGGAGATTCTTTTGAACTCTAAATCAGCAGTAGACCTTGGGTTTGATATTATAATCATTTAAACACACATACAGATGAGGAAACCCAACGCAGGATGTATGGCCTCTATCAAAAAATACCCAATGCACTAGCTGTCTTTGGGATTCAGGAAAGGGCTGAGGCATTTATCCTTCCATTATATCTCCTCTTCCCTGCTACCATCTGTGGTTCCATATTCTGGGGGAGGCAAGGAGTAAATAAGGTTCTTGTTAAGCACTCAGGCAGGTAGAGACAGAGACAAAGGAGGGCAAAGCCAGTTTTCATTATGAGGTCACATCATTTTTATAGTCTCCATTTCCTTCTCTTCCAATCCCCAACCCTCTTTCCCAACCCTAATACCCACCCCCCCCACCATGGCTGCCTCTCTCTAAGGACACCCATGACCTCCATGTTGTTAGATCCATTAAATATTTTTAGTCATATCCGAGGGATGTCTTTGATGCCCACATCACGTAAGCCAGCATTGGCCCAGGGTGCCACAACTCTGCTCACTGTCTCTCTTGGCTCATCTCCCAACCAACGCTCTTCAGTAGGCTTCCTCCCACCAGGCCCAGCACTCTTCCAAATGACTCCTTCAGAGGTCACCCATGACATAGACAATGCTGCATTAATGAGTGTTTTTCAATTCTCATCTTTCTTCACCTTTCACCAACGCATCTCTCCTTCCATTTTGAGACTCTCTTCCTTGGCTTTCCAATGCAATCCTTATCTGATTGGCTCCTAGGTCTTTGGACAATCCTGTCTATGTCCTTTGTAGGCTCAATTTCTTCGGCCTGGGTATTAAGTGTTGGCCTCCTAAGACTGGCCCATGAGCCTTATTCTCTTCTTCTATACTACCTCCCTCAGCATTTAGCAACCATAACCACATCCAGAGTTTCAACAGCTGATCCAAAACCATATACCTAACCTCTTACTTGACATCTTAAGTTGAACGTCTCAAAGATCTTTAAAATCAACAAGGCCAAAACTAGACTCCAAGGCCTGGTTCTCTCTAAGTATTTTATTTTTCAGGGAATGATAGTACTATTCATTTGTTACATTAGCCAGCAATCAAATAATCACCTTTGAAACCCTCTCCTTCTTTTGCCTTTGCTATCTTTTTATTATACTGTCAAGTCCTGACATTCTAATGTGCTGATAATCTCTTGGATCCATTCAGTTCTTTCTTCATTTCTGCCAATCCCCAAGCCCAAGCTACTGTCTTGTCTTGCTTAGACTACTGCAGTAGCCTCCTCTCTTCTTTTTCTCTCACTCCATTCGAAACCTAGCCACCGGAGGCATATAACATCTTATATAATCGGACACATAACTTCTCAGGCCTGTTGAGTCCTCTCCAACCTGATTTCCTTCCAGAGTATGGAAGCCTTGGGCACTTTGGGATATGTCCTGGGAACTCCATGATTCCTAAAAGCACTAGGATTTTGTAGGAGTTCAGAGAAGTTACTGCCAGCAAGTGTACAGGGAGAGTCTTTGGTGTTTGACTCTGAAGGATGTTTGAACTCCTATCATGTGGATATGAGAGAAGGTCATTGGAAGGAGTGGAACCATGAGCATAAAGAGGGAGGTGACAAAATACAAGGATTGATTCATCAAACAATTATTGAGCATTCCTTATGAGCTAGGCACTATTGTGGGGGTGCTGGGAATTGACTGGTGAGCAAAACGGACATGGTTTCTGCCTCCATGGAGCTTACAGTCAAGAGATGCCATGTGGGGAGTGTTCAGAGCAGATAGCACATGAAGAGAATAGCTGGAAGAGTGAGCTAGGGCCAGATCATGGAAGGGTCTTGAAGAGAAGACAAGGTGTTTTAGTTTTCACTCTTTCAGCCAAGATTCATAAACTCAAATGCTTTCAGGGGGTAGTCAGAAAATGTAAATTGGGGAAATGGTCTGGGTATGGTCTGGGAAGAGGCAAGAGAAGGGCAAACTGGAAATCCCAAACGCTATCCAAAGCAGTGACTGATTACTCAACTACAGCTAATTATTGCTATTTAGGGATGTGGGCCCAGAACCTCTGCTATCAAAAGAAGGAAATGCAGGATTTTAGAGAGAATTTTGGTTTGTTAAACTTTGGTAAGTAATTCAATTCAGTGGTACATAATTTATTTGGTTTTGAAAGTACCATGAAGGTCAATCAGAATATGACTATAGGCTGGATTCAGTTTGCAAGGTACTAGTTTGTGGGCTCTGCTTGATGCAAATGAAAGCTACTGAAGGCTGTGCATGTGTAAAATGGGTTGAAGATGGGAATTTTTGGACAGACAGCCCATGAGAAGTGGCCTAGAAGACAAAGAATAGGAGTCTGGATTAGAATCTGGGCAACAAGAAAGAAGATGGTCTATCCCAATAGGATTCTTTAACGGCAATTGAACCCCATACAATGTGCCAGGCTGGGAAAAACATGCACCAGCCTCTCTTCCAGCTGGGTGTGGCCATGTGAATAATTCTGGACAATGAAATGACAGCAGGCTGTTGGATAGGGCTTCAGGGATAGTTTTTTTAAACGAGTATGCCTTTTTGTCCTTTCTTCCTTCCACCTTTTTTTAAAAGATGTTTATTTAATTATTTGAGAGAGAGAGAGAGAGAGAGCACAAGCAGGCGGAGAGGCAAAGTGAGAGGGAGATGCAGACTCCTGCTGAGCACAGGGCTGGATGTGGGGGTGGGGGTGAGGGTGAGTGATGAACGCAGGGCTCGATCTCGGGACCCTGAGATCATGACCCAAGCCAAAGTCAGATGCTTAACTGACTAAGCCACCCAGCGTTCCTTCCTTCTACCTTTTATCTTTCTGGGACATGGACATGACGATGGCCGAAACCCCAGCAACTATCTGAAGCCAGAGTCAATGATGATGGAGAAGAAAGATGCAAGGAGTAGGGTCTCTAATAACCCCAGAGCCACCATCTCAGCCTGGGCTTGCCTACCTCAGGATTTCTACTTGAAAGAAGAAGAAGTTTTTTATGTCTAACCTGCTTTATATTGTAGTCAAACCTAATTCCAAGTGAGAGAGGAACTAACTGAACTAGAGAGCAGGAGGGTGGCAGGAGTCTAGGTTTGGGTATTAAGATATTGGAAAGACAGGAGTAGCTAGACAAAGTAGCTAGAAAGCTAGACACACCTTCGAAAGAGCAGGTGTGTAGGTGTAAAGGACCTATCGAGTGCTCACAGTGTTGCAGAACGGTGAGAAATAAATTCCTGTTGTTTAAACCCCTCTAACAACCACTCTATAAAGATTCTGTTCTATGACTGTTTTAAAGTGGGGAAAGCTACAGCACAGAGAGACTAAGTCACTTATCAAGGTCTCCCAGCTAGTAAGTGGTAGAACCATGGGCTATCCAAACGGCCTGCCCCAGAGCCCATTCCGGTGACCTCCATGTTGGGCCATCTTCACCCGGCATGTGTTCTGTTCCTGCCATTGCTGCCTTGGCAGGTCTGCCCACTCTCCCGCCCTCTATGTATTGCCCTCCAGCCATACTGCTTCCTCTTGTTCTTGAAAACGCCAAATCCCTTCTTGCCTCAACTTGAGGCCTCTGTCCTAGCTGAACTCTCTGCCTGGAAGGCTCTTCCCTCTGGCTGTTGCGTGACTAGCTCCTTCTCCTAATTCTGCTCTCAGTTCAAATATCCCCTCTTCAAAGAGGCCTCTGTATCAGTCGTTGGGTTGCAATGCATGTTCCCTGTGCAGCATTATGCCTATGTCCACAATCTCAGACATTTATGGCTATGTGTCTACATTTAAGCTAAATGGAATGTTCTATTGCAAGAAAAAAAAAAAGCCCAAACCTGGAACTTGAGTTCAAGTCACCCATGCCCTCAAGGATTTCTCCAACTAACGGAGAGACACACAAGAAAATCCATGTATAGAGTATATTATGCAAATAGTTGAGAGTGAAAATATGAGAGTCTTTTTTTTTGCCGGACATATGACCACCAAAAACAATGACCCCATTTCCCAATCTCTTTTGCAGCAAATTTAGCCATGTGACAAAGTTATGTGAGACCTAACTGGAAGTTCCTAAGTGGAACTTCTTGGAAGGGACTATCAAAGGAAGGGCACAACTATCTTTGGTCCTTCTACCTTTTCGTGGGCTAAAATGTGGATCTGAGAGCTAGATCTCAAGCAGCCATCTTGGCCAATGCTATGGAAGCTACATGATCGAGAAAACGGAATAGCAATGTAGGAAGAACTTGGACTTGGGATAATTAGAAAACCACACCTGCCATATGGAAAGGGGAAAAAAAATCAGCTTTTTATAGTTTATACCACTGTTATTTTTAGCTTTCTGTCACTTGCAACCAAATATAATCCTGATCCAGGGAGTATTGTATACTAAAGGAGGCTGGAATGATAGAGCCAAAACAGTGAAGTCATTATAAGGAATATTAAGAAATTTGAACTTCTTCCTGAAGCAATGAAAACGGAGTATTTTTAATAGTAGATGAACAGGATTGGATTCACAATTTTTGAAAAATCACTCTTGGGAGTGGAAATATCCTCGGGAAGCATGGCTAGAGGTGAGAAGACAGGAGTCAGGGATGGAAAGTAGGAGGCTGTTGTAAGTTACACAATGAAATGGTGACTTTCTGAACCACAGTAACAGATGTAGCACTAGAGAAGATAGATTGCAAGCAACTAGAAGGGGTAGAAGAACCTTCAGAACTCAATGTATCGATGAGCTGGCTGGAGGAGAAGGAAGCCCCTTCCACACTTCCAGGTTTCTTACTTGGGCAACAGCATCACTTAGGAGTGGAAGACAACAGAAGGAGTTGTTTACTGGGCTGCAAAAGGGAGACCAACCCCAAGGGAATGGAAACTAGGCAGTTGCAGATTCTGGAAACAGAGTGTTAACCCAGTTTTAAGATTGCCAGCTCATATGTCAGGTTTTTTGGCAGTCAAAAACTTGAACCAAACATTTGATTCAAATTTTGGATTTAGACCACACCCAAGCTGCCTGACCCTGGGCCCATTTATTTAACTTCCAGGACCTTCAGTTCCCTCATTTATAAAATGGACCTGATCACAAAGACCTTACTGGATTTTGTGAAGAACAAGTGAAATCCCCAGTAGAGTCCCCAGTCAATATGCGGTAGCTGTTGTTATTTACTGCCTGTTAAATGTTCAGGTCATTCATGTGGGAGTATTTTTCCTTCCCCTGTGCAATTGTGTTCCTCCCACATTCAAATGTTGAAGCCGATGTGATGGTATTTGGAGGTGGGGCTTTCGGAGGTAGGTAGGTTCCGACAAAGTTATGAGGGTGGAGCCCCCATGATGGGATTAATGCTCTTATAAGAAGAGGAGGAGACTTGAGCGCGCTCTCTTTCTCTCCATCCTATGGCAATACAATGAGAACATGGCCATCTGCAAACCAGGAAGAGGGCTCTCACAGGAACCTAGTTGCCTGGCACCTTGAACTTGGACTTCACAGCCTCTAGAACTGTGAAAATTTTCTGTTGTTTAAACCACATTTAAAGTGTTGTTTAAGTTTATGGTATTTTGTTACAGCAGCCCAAGCAGACTACAATACCCTACTTAGTCTCTCAAAGGTTGTTAGTACATAGCACAGAGTGTGGGACCTTCAGTTTCAACAAAGTCTCGATACACAGTACATTCAGTAAAAACAAAGGGAATAAAAGAGCCCAGTGTGTCCATGCTAGTCCAAGAAGAACCTATTTAAGTTTATCTTCACTTTGATTCTCTTCCTGCCCTGAGAACTCTCTCCACTTCTCCCACTGGCTATATACTTCCCCTAGAAGTTTTGGGAAAACATTTAAAAAATTAAATGTCCCTAACAGATTTTGGTAAATTTCTTAATGCCTTAATGTGGTATAAAAAATAATTCCTTCTCTTTTGTAAACCTTTTTCTTTTTGAAAGAATCTCACTTGACATTATTGAGCCAAAAAATAAAAAAATAAAAAGCAGCATGACATATATAATATTAACCAGCTATAAATCTGGAAGAAATTCAAAAACTGGACAGAAGTCTTCTTTTAAAGCATATTTAATCATATTTTAAAGCAAAATGAAAGACCACAAATCTATTCAGACATTCCAAACAGTAAAGAAATAATTTTTATCAAAATCTTGTAATCTTACTTATGCCAAAAGAAATTGTCCATAAGCAGTGCAGACAGCCCTGTCTGAGACATGAATCTGAAAACACTGTGTATTTTTAAAATTATACTTTGGAAGCATTGAATGTACTCAATGAAATTCCAGAATTAATCCACTCCAGTTTTGCAATAGGCACTGACTCATCCAAAACTCCTCCCCTCTTTCCTTTTGGCAAAGTCTGTCCTTCCCCCCACCCACCCAACACACCCCCCCACCACACACATTTACAGTAAGAACCAATGACCATAATACATCAAAATATTTACAGTTAATCCAATAGACTTTCTGTTTCCTGCCTCTGTTTTTCCATCCCAGATGGATGGAAAAAATCAAATTTACCACCTGGAATATCTCCCAGGATGAACTGATTTGCAGAGAATCTCCCAATCTAAGGTGGTAGGTTGGCTCTTTGTGCCCATAAATCCAGGCTGCTCAGCAGTTTCTCACAGAAGGCTAAGAGAACTGTGTGTTACTGATCCCCGCCAATGCCCAAATTGCAGTGGGCTGACATTTATTGTGCAGTCATCATAGAACAAATGATTTGCCTAGAAAGAGACACAGTCTTCCAGTGAAATGACAGTTCATTTTACTTCCAGTGCTAAAGAGGTAGGGAGAATTCCTGAAACAAACTGGCTTCAAAATCCATGGTTTTAGCTCATAATAGTTTCTTTTTAAAAAGTTTAACTACTTTTGAGATACAATTTACATACTTAAAATTCATCCCTTTAAAGTGTACAATGCAGTAGATGTTAGTATATTCACAAATTTCCACAGCCATCACTATCGTCTATTTCCAGAACATTTTTATTACCCAAAAAGAAACCCCATACCCACCAACAGTTAATCTCTATTCCTCCAACCCCTTAGCCATAGGCAATCACTACTTTATTTTCTGTCTCCATAGATTTACCTTTTCTTGACATTGCATGTACACGGCATCGTGCAACACGTGGCCTTTTGTGTCTGGTTTCTTTCACTTAGTACTTTTCAGATTCTGGATGAGAGTTTCTGAGAATAATTTGAATTTCTCTTCTAATACTCAGTGTGTTTCTATGTTGAAGTGCTTTATGTTCAAGGGGGGTTTTAGAGAAGCCAAGTAACTTGTCCTAGGTCAGACAGCTAATAAGCGATACAGCAGGGTTTCAATCCAGAGCCATTTGATTCCAAAGCCAATGATCTTAATCTCTAGGCTTCACTGCCAGAATCCTTATGGATGAGTTCTGATTTTGCCGCTCCGTCCAGTGTCTTAAACAGGAAAAAGCACATTGCAAAGACGTTTGAACAATAAGGCACTTCCCTAAAGGCTGGACTTGGATGAGATGGGTCCGTGAAATGCAGGATAGCTCATCAGAGAGCTGAGTAGCAGTGAGTGGTGGCTGGACATGCAGGGCCCCAGGAATCCCAGGGTCTTCAAGGAGGTGACCCCAGAACTTCCAACATATCATATGGGCAAATAGGTTGGGGTGTCTGGTTGAAGCTTGGAATGCCACTAACGTCCATTTTGGGGTCTCTCATTGGTGGGCTAATAAATCAGAATATTCACCAATGGAAACTGGTCTTCTTGCTGAATCTGGGAGAAATATAAAAGAAAAGTCATCTTGCCCATCACTGGGTCTCCATAGCAAGGTTCAACCCTAAGAATCTGGGGATGAGATTCACTTATTTCTGAAGATTCTCCAAAGAGTGCCAAAACATCTAAATTGAAATCTGTTGAAGGCGTTGATTTTCCTGTTTTTCCTAGAAGAAATGACATAAATTATGGCTGAAATCCACAGTTCAATCTTCAACCTCATTTCAACTATTTATTTCACCTACCCTGACATGTCAAGAAGCCAAATGGTCAGGAGTTACCAGTCTCATTCCTCCCGGTTTCCAGAGGCCTTGCTATCCACAAACTGTGATCCAGTTTAGTAGTGGCTGGGTGAGTTAAGAAGCAAAATAAAGGGTCTGAGTAATTCTTCCCTGAAATACCAGACCCTGGATACATTCTGGATGCAGGTGCAGAGGAAATGGTCTTTGGATGATGATGAATGATTAGGCACATGGTTAAAATGAAGCCAGCCAAGCTCAAATGCTTAGATCTTCATCCTGGTTCAATTTTAGGCTTGAGTTGAATTCTTTCAAGGTAAGAAGAGAGCATCATTCTCATTGCAAAGGGATGGGCTGTCCGTCTGCCTGGCTTTTGCTCTGTTTCTGCTGTTTCTGTCAGCAGGAGCCTTTGCCTCAGACCAAGCTGAGTTCTCTCTGACGTTACACCTGAGAGAGTTTCTCTAGCTCTGTATTCAGACAAAAGCATGTCTGAAACCCTGTGCTGCCAGTTCCCAGGGGCAAGGCAAATGAACCTCCCCAAGCCTTGTTAAATGGGAATATTAATGCCAACCTCTCAGGCCTGTTAAAAGGATTCGATGAGATAAAATACATAAAGCACTCAGCAGAGTGTTTGACACGTAGGGAGTCCCAGTAAACGGTGACTATTGTTTTCATAAACGTCTCTCAGATATTTGGAAGTACATCCCAGTGAGCTATTACATGATCTTTATTTCAGCCTGCTGAGCATGCACGGCGCTTAGAGAGGCTAGAAGACAATAATACTGTGAGCTAGCTCTCCTATGTGATTTCTCTCATGAGCACTGCGTCTGAAAGGGAGAAGCTTTCAGGAGCCTCAGAAATTGACATGTTTTTGTCTTTGGCTCATCAGATCTCCTCTTGGTGGAGAAATGGATTAGAGGTTGGGCCCAGGTAAGAAGTCCAAAGAACGGCAGATGCAGACGCAAGAGGGGAAGGCCTCACTTCAGAGAGGGGGTGGGGCGAGGGTGGATCTAGGTCAGGATGTAAGATGGGGGCGGGGGACAACCTTGGCCACTGCTAGCCGCACGCCTCCTGGGAGCCAGTTAGGAGCAGGCTCCCCTTCTCCCAAACAACCAGCCCTCACCAGGACCCGTGGCTTGGGGGGTGGAGCACAAACTGCATTTCAATCCCCCACCCTCCCCACTCGTGGCCTCCAGTGCACCCCCGCGCAGGACCCAGACTTCACAGCCATAGGCACAGGCCCCGGGCTGGGGGTGGGCGTCCGTCTGGGTATGGACCCAGAGTCCGGAGCCAGGAAGGGAAGAGCAGGTAGGCTGGTATCTGCGGAGGGCCCAGAGAGGACGAAGGCAGGATCTCAGCAGAGCATTTCTCTACTTCGCGCTCTTTGGGAACTGGCACAGCAGGTTGGGGTCCTCAGAAACTGAAGCGGAAATGAAGGTCGGGATAGGAGTCGGGATGGGAGATGTTAGGAATCAGCACCCGTGAAGGCAAGGGGGCGAAGCAGGATCCCGCAGAGGGAGAGGCCGAGTGCAGTGCAACCTCGGCGAAGCCTCGGCGGCGTCGGGAGTGGGGTGGAATGGAGGGTCTGTTCTGCTGGTCATAGTCCCCTGGCACCGAATTAGCAAATACTGAAGTAGTGCTGCGGGGGGCGGCGGGGGTGGGGGGGAGGGAACAGAGGGTTAGCCTCCACGACATTTTCATCCACAGATCAGCGTATGATGCCGTTTTATGTGTCTTTCTTTCTTTTCTATTCTTTCTTTCTAAGATTTTATTTATTTATTTGACAGAGAGAGAGATAGCGAGAGAGGGAACACAAGCAGGGGGAGTGGGAGAGGGAGAAGCAGGCTTCCCGCCGAGCAGGGAGCCTGATGCAGGGCTCGATCCCAGGACCCCAGGATCACCACCGGATCCAAAGGTGGACGATTAACCGACTGAGCCACCCAGGCGCCCCTTATGTGTGTTTCTTTTTAAAGACACCTCTCAAAATATATGCTGTTGATTCATTAACATTGAACTCATGGCCAACAACGCTACCATTTGGACCTGAACAATGCTTATCTAAAGCACGGCTTTTCTCTGTAAGGCCCTCGGTGGCCTTCTTGCACATAGGGGCCCTAGCAGGCCTGCCAGCACAAAGCCCGGGGCCACTGTAAACAGCAAATAAACAAAAATGCCAAAAATGTGGCACTAAATAGACCACAAAAAGGACACTTGCTTTAAGTAGGGAAACTGAAAAAAGACCACAGAGCCACCACCTTGTTGAACCTCCACCGGGAACGTGTGCTGGTGGGCAACCCCAATTTCTTGTTGCTCTGCACGTCTGCAAATGACCGCAAAAGCCCTGTGAGTATGGACTTGGGGGTTACAGGTACATTTCAGCAAGGAGGCAAGTTCCTAAATTCAGAGTCCGTGAATATTGACGATCAATTGTACTTAGTATCTTTTTAATTTAAATATTCTTTTTTATTTCAATATTTACTTTCATCCCAGGGAGTAGATAGAATTGAGGAAATCATGGTTTGATTGGGCAGGATGTATTTTTTCTAGCAGACGTTAATTTCAATACATGCCTGTTAAAATGAAATTTTTGGTCTTTATACCTCCCCAAATCATCTCAGCACTCCCAGGGGTGCACAGACCTCAAGGGTCGATGATCCTCGGAGGCTGGGTTTTGTGAAGTCAGGGATTTGCTATGTGGATGGTTTGGCCTGACCAGATCTCGGGAAGCCCTGCTCTCCTCGGGTTTCGGCTGGAATCATTCATTTGTTCCAGGATCACTGGGCTCAGAGGGAATAGGCTCCTCCCTATTCCACTCAGCACAAGCTATGTTTATCCTTTACTTGCTAATAAAGAAACAGCTCGTGTTTAATGTGGATTGATCCAAAAAAGAGAATTCAGCAACTTTCCAAATCCACCAACTTCTTCCTGTGTGGTTAAATGTTCCCATATTGGATGAACATGGAGACAGGAAATGACAAACGATTTGGATATTACGCCGAAAGCTAGTTGTTTGCTTAAAAAAAAAACTTAATAGAAGTTTTCTCCAATTTATTTTTCATGACTTCGTGGAAAGCAAGAATAATTTCTGTGAAAGAGCTGGTTTTTAGGCAAAAACACCGTGTAATCTTTAAGGACACTGTAAATCAGTATTAAGTGCTACCTGGCGTTTGTATTTTGAGGTGTCCAGGGTTGATAGCATTGCAAAGATTCTTTGATGGAACAATAATCACAAGGATGCAAATTGATTTCCTTCGGTGGGACATCCCTTAAAAGCACATGAGGTTTTAAACTGGTCTCCAGCCTCTCTGCCATGATGTGATCTTACTACATTTTCCCATAATTTATAGACATCAGCTGGATTTTTTAATAGATAAAGCTAGATATTTGTTAGTTGAAAGTGGAGATGATTTAAACCAAACCAAAGACCACATGCATAAATTTTATTAACATTTAGACTATGTTCAATGTTCAGGAATCTACGTTCTATTTTCTTCTCCTTTGTTGTGTTCCTTTTACCCCGCCCCCACATACACCCCCCCCACACACACACCTTTTTAAAAAAATTTCAGCTTTATTGAGGTATAATTGACCAAAAAATTCTGAGATATTTAAAGCATAATTTTTAAAGCATAATATTTAAAGCATATTTCAAGATAATGAAAACATTCCCCCATCTACTCAGTTAACGCATCTATCACCTCACAGATTTACCTTTTTGTGTGTGCGTGAGACCATTTAAGTTCTACTCTCCTAGCAAATTTCAATTGTGCAATAGTGTTGTCAACTAGAGTCACCATGTTTTACGCTAGATCCTCAGACCTTATTCATCTTATAGCTGAAACTTTGTACCCTTTTACCAATCTCTTCCTATTTCCTCCACCTCTCCCCTCAGTCCCTGGCAAATACTTTTTTTACTCTGTTTCTATGAGTTTGACTTTTCTTTTTAGATTCCACATATAAGTGATAACATGTGGCAATGTAGTATTTGTCTTTCTCCGTCTGGCTTATTTCACTTAGCATAATGCTTTCAAGGTCCATCCATGCTGTTGCAAGGGGCAGAATTTTCTCCTTTCTCATAGCTGAATAATATTCCATTGTATATACGTACCACCTCTTCTTTATCCTTTTAGCCATTGATGGACACAGTTGTTTCCCTATTTTGGTTATTGTGCACAATGCTGCAATGAACATGGGAGTTTGGATATGTCTTTGATATCCTGTTTTCACTTCCTTTGGATATATACCCAGAACTGAAATTGCTGGATCATATGATAATTCTATTTTAAAATTTTTGAGGAACCTCTACACGGTTTTCCACAGAAGCTGCGCCATATTACCTTCCCACCAACAATGCCTTTTCCCCACATCTTTGCCAATACTTGTTATCTCTTTCTTTTTGATGATAGCCATTCTGGCGGGTGTGAAGTGATATCTCATTATGGATTTGATTTAAATTTCCCTGATGATTCATAAAGTTGAGAATTTTTTCATGTGTCTGTTGGCCACCTGTATGTCTTCTTTGGAAAAATGTCTGTTCAGTTCCTCTGCCAATGTTTTATGGGATTTGTTGTTGTTGTTGTTGCTATTGAGTTGTATGAGTTCTATATATTTTGGGTATTAATCCAGTATCAGATAAATGGTTAGCAAATACTTTTTTCCCGTTTGACAGGTTGCCTTTTCATTTTGTGGATGGTTTCCTTTGCTCTGCGGACACTTTTTAGTTTGATGTCGTCCCACTTGTTTAGTTTTGCTTTTGTTGTTTTTGCTTTTGGTGTCAAATTAAAAAAATCATCACTAAGACCAATGTCAAGGACCTTACCCCCTGTGTTTTCTTTTAGGAGTTTTATGGTTTCAGGTTTTACACTGAATTCTTTCATCCACTTTGAGTTGATTTTTTGTGTATGGTATAAGATAGGGGTCCAGTTTTATACTTTTGCATGTGGCTCTCTGGTTTTCTAACACCATTAATTGAAGAGACCGTCCTTTCCCCGCTGTGTATTATTGGTTTCTTTATCATAAATTAATTGACCACATATGCAGGCAGTTATTTCTGAGCTCTCTACCTCGTTCCTCCTGACAGGGATTAATGTCCATGTCTGGGTTTCTTTTGTAATGTTCCCCCAGTTAATTACTTCAGGAGAGGGAAATAAAAGTTCTATAAATATAACATAATTGATAGTCCAACTCACAAGCCCTCCTCACCAGGAGGGACCCTCCCACTCGGAATGTGGATTCCAGATGAAGGGACAGTTCGTGGTTCCAGCACTTGATCATCCCATAGAGTCTTTCAGGATAATTCTGCTTCCCCTGGCTTTGACAGCACCTGGCTTCACTCCCTGGTTTTATCCCGTGATGGTGATAGTAGGTTTTGGTCTTCATAGAATACACATTCTGATGTACATCTCACCTGCTTTGTTCTCTAAACCACAACATCCCCCCCAGGAAGGCACAGCACACTGCTATGTCGCAGACAGGTGACTGGTATATGATCCTCAGATATCACGATGGCCACGTGGCCTCCTGGAGTGATTGGAGCCTCCTGAATGTCCGGACTTGAATAGCCTCACCCATAGTCTAATACAGAGTGTAAGAATCCTCACTTTCTCTGTGTTCCATGACATGAAAAGGCTGAGGAGCACCACTCTGGACCAAGGTTCATCATGGCCTTGGGGACTTCCAGGGGTCCTTTAGTATTTTTATCCTCAGGTGCATTTGCCTGACTCTCTAGTACCTGGTTGACCAGTCCCCAGAACAACTGGTGCGTCTCTGGACTTCAGACTTATTTTTTCCCTGTGGCGGCGACTGACTAGATGCTCACCTAGCTCGCTCCCCTCCTGGGCTTAGACACAAACCACATTTCTCAGGCCCCTTTCACCTGGGCGGGGGTATAAGATCGGCTCTTGTTGGTGGAACGTCAGTGGAAATGGTGTGTCACTTCTGGGTCAAGGCCACTAAGAGCCATATGTCTTCTTCCCACTTTGCTCCTACCTTCTCTACCCGAAGTGTCCTTGGACACAGCATGTGTTGAAGCTGGCAGCTAGATCCCTAAATGACCACATGCTGTCCAGTCATCCCACAGCCTTGGAAATGAACTCTGATGTGAGTGAGAAAAAAAGGTTTTGTGTCAAACCTTCAGACTTCATTCAGATTTATCTATTATAACAACTAGCGTTATTGGTGGTAATCAGTACAATTTCTTTGTCATAGACATTCGTGGTGTTAGGAGCTGAATTATGTCCCCCCACCCACCTCCCAAATTTATGTGTTGAAGCCCAAACCCCAGTACCTCAAACTATAACCATATTTGGAGGTAAGATCTTTAAAAAGGTGACTCATGAGGTTAAAATGAGGCTGTGAAGGTGGGCACTAATCTCACGGGATTCGTGTTCTTCTAAGAGGAGCAATACACGAGAGGATAGTCTACAAAGGGATGACTGTGTAGAGATGGCCACGGAGACGGCCAAGGCAAGAGGTCTCTGAGGAAACCAACCCTGCCAACACCTTGATCTTGGACTTGCAGTTTCCAGAATTATGAAACAATATATATATTTTTAAAAGATTTTATTTATTTGACAGAGAGAGACACAGCGAGAGAGGGAACACAAGCAGGGGGAGTGGGAGAGGGAGAAGCAGGCTTCCCGCCGAGCAGGGAGCCCGATGTGGGGCTCGATCCCAGGACCCTGGGATCATGACCTGGGCCGAAGGCAGACACTTAACTGACTGAGCCACCCAGGCGCTCCAAAACAATTTCTACTATTTGTTATGGCAGGCCTAGCAAACCAACACACATGGTCACATCTTCTCATGTAGAGCTCTCCTGTATTATCCTGTTTCCTTCTTATTTCCCGAAAGATTTGCTTGTACTTTTAACCTGTGAGTAACCGTGGGTCCACAAAGATGCCAGTTTCCCCAGCTTTGTCTCTGCCATAGGTATCTTTCATGACCTACAGTCAATTTTAATAATTCTCACGTGAATCCAAATACACCCATATTGCTTTTGCATGATATTTTCCACACTTCACAATTGTCTTGGTCACAGAGGTTAATTTAAAAGTCTTCACCAAGGGCTGTGCCAGATTTGAATTTAGCCTACTCCTAGGCCCCGCAGGGAGCAAGGTGGGTAGGGTGAACACAAGCTCCAAACATTTTTGCAAGATTCTCCTATTACTGCATCCCTTCTCAGCCTCTGCCCTCAAGCCTGTCACTAATAAATCCGCTACATTATAGGTTTCTCTGACAAAACTATCTCTGGAGACTGCGAGCCTGAGCAGCCCTGCCTGGAGTGTGAGCACAAGATCAGCAGAATTGTGCATCTCCCTTACCACGCTGGAGCCAGGGCCTGCCTGTGGAATCTACAAGCTTGTCTAATGGTGGCAACTGTCATGTTGAGCCAAAACCAAGTTCTGCTGATGGAAGCAAGACGCCTAGCCCTGGGCAGCCCAGAAAACCCAAGATACCACCTTGCAGAAGTTTTGCTCTGGCTCAGAGCTTTTGAATAGGCGACCACTCCATTAATAGATGGAGTTTCCAAAGTATACACAAGGCCACCTGCTTGGCTAATTCCAAGTATTTTACTGTTCAGCTTGGAGAATTTGTTTAGGACAGCTCCCTCTACTGGGCTATTAGCCACTCTGACATTTTCAGTGTCCTAAAACTGGAGGAGAAAAGAACCAACCCAGCTACCAAGGAGGAACCAGCTGATAGAATCCAGATGGAATCGGCATTGTCTGATGTGAGAATCCTGAGGGGGCATAAGTGGGGCCCTGTGGGATTTTGCCAATCCTTTTTGAGTGGTCTGCCACCTTAGATCCCTCTTTGCATTTCAGTAACTTGTCATCTGAGAAAGAAGGGGCAGTAAATCTGACTGAACTTCCAAGAGGCAAGGGATAATACCACAGCATTGTTTTCTTCTAGGGACAAGTAGGATCCAGGTTCAGTTCCACGGGAAGTAGACAAGCATGAAGAACAACAGGGCAAAGGTGTTGCAGAAAGGCAAGCCATAACACATTGACAAAAGCGGCCCTTCCAAAATAAAGACAGACCGAAGGGCAAGCAGGCAGCTATGCTGCAAGTCTCATCTGGGACCTCAGGGGGAACTCTGGGCTTGGACCAAAGGCTGTTTGTGACCCTTGCAGAACTGCCACGTATTCTTAAAAAAGGACAATCTGGGTTTCATCCTGTATGCTCTGCTCCTTCATCTCTTGCTGCAGATGTGGGTCAACAGGAAGCTGTAAAGCAGGGGATGAGGTTGTGAAAATCCTGGAAAAAGAGCCTTCTCTCTCTGCGGAGCTCAGGGTCATCCTGGTCCCGGGTCAGCACATGGAGGGCAGAGTACCCTCACTTGAGCCCCAGTGGCAAGCCCACCCTGTTGCACACCTCTTTATGTCCGCATCTTAATATCAGCATCGCCTGGGTTAGGGTTTGAGGGAATGTAATAAATAGCGCCTTTCTTCCCTCTCCCAGGAGTCAGGCAAATGGAGATCAAAATGACAATAGTAATTGTCATTTTGACAATTACTGGAGAAGTAATTGGAAGCCCAGGAAGCTGGGCTGGAGAGTGTGGCTTTAAACATGTAAGCCAAGTAGACGTTCCAATTTCTCTTCCTGTGCTGAACTTACCCAGCTACAAGCAGCACCTTCCCGGCAAAGGCCTGCTTCTATAAAGTTTAGGGCATGGAGGAGCAGAACGGGAAGTGTCCCTACCAGGAAATGACTGAGTCACACTGTCACAATTCCCTCTCCTGAACTCAGTGATCAGATAAGTCATCTCTCCTCCCCTGGGGAGATGAATAAAGGCTGGCCAGAGCCCAGGAGTGGTATTCTAGTGAAGGTCTCTACAGGGAGAGAGAACCATCGAGAGGAAGAAAGTGTCCCCCACCAATCTCCTCTGGAAGCCTCTGTAAATCCTTACCTTCCTTCCCTCTGGGCAGGCCCCGTGGCCACACTTGGGCACACTCACCCACACTGCTGGGACCTCCCACAAGGGAGTCAGGAGCTCCCCCACCCGCAGGGCTTTTGAAGCTTGCGGTTACATCTATGGCTTCCCTTATCATGCTGTACCATAATTATTTTTCTTTTCATCTCCTGCATTTGAGCTTGAACTCCCGAAACGCAAGATGGTATTGCATTATTTCTCCATACATTTCTTTGTCCCTTAGTGCCTCGTATATAGTAGATACTCAAGAAATGTTTCTGGGGTGGGCGGACGGATAAAACCAATGAATAGAGAATAAAATTGTGAGAATCTAGAGATGTAGGGCTTTTTTTCTAGAAATAAATTAAGGCTTTGACTTCGTCCATGGACAAGGCTGCCTCAGGCCTGGGGGTTATCCTAGAGCAAGCCTGCAGCTGACCAGCCTCACAGAGGCCACTAGAGTGAAGAGAATTGGGTCTGAACCAAATTCCTCAGAGTATTTTGCAGGTTCCATCAGCACCCCCACCGGATCTCCACAGCCTGGCTTGGGGCCCTCAGCCCAAGAGCAGACCTCCTATGGATCCTGTGCGGTCTCTCTCAGCTTTCCCTATGCCCCCCTGCTTCCCACCCTCGCTCCTCTAGGCTGCAGATCTTCTAGATTCTGGCTGGAGACCTGGTTTGGGGATCTCCAACTCGGGGGAGCATAAGACCTTTCAAGACTGCATCACAACTGTTAATAAAATAAGAGCTAAATATTCACATATTACACATCATACTTTTTTTTTTTTTGGTTTGGTCTGGACTTAAATAGCATCTGGTCTGGAAAATACTGGTTGGATAATGAATTGATCAGTATCTTCTGTTTAATTACATTGATAACAGGCATAGCAGCTTAGACTTTGAAAGAAGGAAGGCTGTGGAAAAGAGGTTCCATAAGACTGACTGACTTTTTTCCTGGGATACGTGATGCAGACGGTAAGATAAGACTGGAGCCTGTGTTCTCCTCTGCCGCATCTTTGGTCCTCTAACTTCTCTAGCCTGTAGTTTACTGTTCTGTAATCTGGAGATAATACTTGTATCTAGCTCATAGGACTGTTCAACGGGAATTAGATAAAATAGAACATAAAATGCTTAGCATGCTATCAGGCACATAGTAAATTTTTAACATAAATATTTTTCTAAATTGTAGATGTTGTTTTTGTTATTTTTATGAGTTAAGGTTCTGGGGCAGTGCAGGCAGCTGGTGGGGGGATGGGGGGGTTATAATAGGTTTTCCGGGGCCTGTGTGAGAGGGGTACAGCCCAGGCAGGGTGACCCCGTGCCATGTCACAGATCTGTGAATCTCCAGACGTTCACAAGTGGAATGGTTTTCCGCAAAATGAAGACGAGGTATAAATGAGGGTCAGGGAGACCCATAGCGCCTCACAGAAAGAGTTAGGAACAGCGTGTTCGATCACCAAATCCAGCTGAAAAAGAAACCCTGACAAGGAAACTTGCGCTCTTTCCTGGGAAGTTGGCTCTCAGGATCTCGCTCAAACTCTGTCCTACAAAGAATAGGAGAGAAAGAGACAGCCAGCCGGTCCCTCTCATGCCTCCTGCTGGCCGGCCCAGCTGTCCCTCAGAACCTTCTTCCTGCCTCGCTGGTGAGAGGACGCTCGTCCTTTGGCCCAGGAGCCATCTAAGGTCTTAGAGGGATGCCTTGTGTCTGGCCTGTCCGGGAAAGTAAACCCTGGGGAGAGAGTCCTGGGGACACAGCAGCGTGGGGTCCGCAGGTATGGTCACCGAGGGACGCAGCTCACCCACACCAGGGACCGTGAGGGGTGGCAGAGTAGCTGGAGTTGGGGTTGGGCGGGGGGAGAAGCCTCTGGGCTATTTGAAGCCAGGCCCAGAACTGGGGTCAATGGAGGTTTTGTTTATGTAACATGTGCACAAGGCCCTTTGGAGAAAATAACCCAGGTCTGCAGGCCAGGCTACAGCGAACAGGGGTGCGGCTGCGAGCTTCCTGTTGTTCTTGGCCAGGCTGCCCAGCTGTTTGTTCGGCTCCTCTCTCGGAGCCCTTGGCTTCCGTGCTGCCTGAGCCTTCCAGTGTCTTCAGCTCCCTTCCTACAGGGCAGCACAGCGGGATTGTTCCCCAGAGGTGGTGACTCAGGCTCTGGGCCCAGAGAGTCGCCCCACCCCCACCCCTCAGGGTGCCCTCCGTCTACACTCGCCTAGCTGAGCAGGTTCACTTTCAGATCTCGTGTGGTTGGGGAAAGGCGCATGGCCTGACATCAGCTGGGCATGGGTCTGAATCCAGGTCTGCCATTTGATAGTCGCTTGGTCCAGGGCAAGTTGCAAAATTCCTGGAGTTGTTTATGACGTGCAAACATGTATATAAATACACAAGGGATGAATAATACATGTTCATTCCCCTTATACCGGGCTTGCTCAAAGATGTTAAGACGATATGGTTATCTTTCTGAAACACAGATTCCCTTGGTGCTATGGTCTAAATGTTTGTGTCCCTCCAAAATTCATGTGTTGAAATCCTCACCCCTAAAGGTGATGGTACTGGGAGGTGGGGCTTTTGGGAGGCATATCAGTCAGAGGGAGGGTGGAGCCCTTATGAATGGGATTAGTGCCCTTGTACAAGAGGCTCCAGGGAGATCCTGACCTCTTCTGCTATGTGAGGACACCGCTGAAGAGGGCCTCACGGGACCTGGTCCTAGACTCCAGTCTCCAGAACTGTGAGAATTAGCTTTCTGTTGTGCATAAGCCACCCAGTCTGTGATTTTGTGCAGTACGTTGAATGGACTAAGACAATTGGGAAGGGGGAAAAAGGCTTTTTTTTCAGTTTAAATAAAATTTACATATGCAAAAATGTACAAATCTTAAATGGACAGTTTGGTAAATCTGTTTCCCTATGTAGCCACTCGTGTAATGATTACTCGGATCGAGATACAGCATATTTCCATCACCCTGGGGTGGAAGTCTTTTTGTGTCCCTTTCTAGTCTAGAACTGGCTCACACCTCATCTCCCTGTCTTAGTCGGCTAGGGCTGGGAGAATGAAACACCACCCAGTGGGTGGCTTAAACAACAAAACTTGATTTCTCACTGTTCTGGAGGCTGGGGGTCTGAGACAGGGTGTTGGCATGGGCGGGTTGTGGTGAGAGTACTTTTCCGGGCTTGCAGATGGCTGCCTTCTCGCTATGTGTTCGCACACCCTTTGTGCACATCTAGAGACAGACGGCAAACGCCCTTGTGTCTCTTCTTACGTGAATGTTAGTCCTATCAGGTCAGGGCCCCACCCTTATGAACTCATTTAACCTTAATGACTTCTATAAAGGCTCTCTCTCCAAATGTAGCCACATTGGAGGTTGGGGTTTTAACGTGTGAATTTGGGGGGACAGAAGGATATTAAAATGGACAAAAGCAGAAAAGCCAGTGAAGTGACGAGGAAGGGTCTGCATGTTAACATCAGAGAGACCCGGGTTTGAGTCCTGTATCCTCCCTGCCTGGCCGTGTGAGCTTAACCTTTCCAAGTCTAAGTTCATCACACCTAAAGTGGGGATGATAATGCCTACCTCTGAGTATTGATAAGAATTTAGAAATAATATCTGTGGAGTGCCTGGCCTATAGTAGTTTATTCATTCAAAATAATTTTTTTTCCACGAAATATTTATTGGCCATGTGCCAGAAACTTTAACAGCGGGAACATAATGGTGAACACAATGATCTCTGCCCCCACAGAGCTCAAAGTTGTTCAGTTAATAGCCACTGTTCCAACTGGTACATGAAAAGATGTTTTATATCACTAATCGTCAAGGAAATGCAAATCAAAACCGTAATGAAATATCAACTTACACCTATTGGAAAGAACGCGAGGAAATTGGGACTCCTGTACACCATCGGTGGGACTGTAAACTGATGCAGACACTATGGAAGACAGGATGGCAGGTCCTCAGAAAATTAACCATAGAACTACCCCATGATCTAGCAAACTCACTTCTGGGTATTTATTTGAAAGAGTTGAAATCGGGATCTTGAAGAGATATTCGTACTGCCATGTCCAATGCAGCATTCTTGACGATAGCCAAAATGTGGACGCAATCTAAATACTCACTGATGTGGGAGTAGATAAAGATAATGTGGTTTATGCATACAATGGAATATTGCTCAGGCTTTAAAAAGAAGGCAATCCTACAATATGCAACAACATGGATGAACCTTGAGGACACCATGCGAAGTAAAATAAGCCAGCCACAGAAGGACAAATACTACATGATACCGTGAATATGAAGCATCAAAGTAGTCAAACTCATAGAGAGAGGAGAATGATGATTACCAGGGGTTGAGGAGAGGTGGAAACAGGGGATTGCTATTCAATAAATATAAAATCTCACTTAATACAAGACGAATAAGTTCTGGAGATTTCCTATACAATGTGGTACCTACAGTTAACAATACTGTATGATATATTTGAAAATTGTTAATGGGGTAAATCTCATCCTAAGTGTTCCTACAACAATAGAAAAGGAAAAACGAAAGAGAAAGAAATGTGGATTATAGTAATGTTTGCATAACTCTGTAAATTTAAATTGATTAAAATTCATTGCATTTTACGGTATGTAAATGATACCTCGATAAAGCTGTTTTTTAAAAACTGGCTGTGGAATATTATTCAGCATTAAAAAGAAATGAGCTATCAAGCCCTGAGAACATAGGGAGGAACCTGAAATGCATATTACTAAGTGAAAGAAGACCATCTGAAAAGGTTACATACACCTATATGATTCCAACTATATGACATTCTGGAAAATGCAAAACGATGGTGGTTGCCAGTGATGGGACAGAGAGTAGGGATAAATAGTTGGGGCATAGGGGATTTCTAGGGCAGAAATGACAGAGTGAAACAACTCTGTATGACAATGGTGGATTCATTTGTCAAAATCCATAGAATGTACACCAAGAGTGAGCCCTAAGGTAAAGTCCATCCTTTGATGGACTTCAGGCAATCATGATGTATCGACAATGTCTCATCCTTGAGACAAATGTATCAGTCTGGTGAGTAAGGTTAGTAACTGGAGAGTTCTGCATGTGTGGGGGCAGGAGGTACAGGGGAAATCTCTGTACCTTCCTCTCAATTCTATTGTAAACCTGAAATTGCTATGAAAAATGAAGTCTTAAAAAAACTTAAGGACCCCATCTCTTGCAAGTCTGTTCAATGTCGCCGCTCCCCTCCCAAACTTCCTTTGCCTGTTCCATTTTTTTCCTCATAATCACCTTCCAATACATGATATAATTTATTTACCATATCTAATCTAATCTAAGTTGCGTGATTTTTTTTTCACACTTTAACATACATGAAATCAGGAAGTGTTTTATAATTGATAGCAGTTAGTAGCCTTCTTTCTACCTGTCTCTAGTGGTGCATGGAATCATGGTGCATCTTCTATGGTAGCGATTTTAGAGATGGTAAGCTACAGTGTTATGTTATTCTTTCTTTCTGTTTCCCCCTCTAAAACACCAGTTCCTGGAGGGTAGGAGTCTTTATTTTATTTGCTGCCATATTTTAAGTGCCTGGAATAGTACCTGATATGGAGTCGGTCCTCAGTGAACATTTGTTGAGTGAATGAATGAAAATGTGTTGGGCCTGCTATCAATAAACTGACAATAAAACAAAGGAGCTGAAATTAAAAGACAAGATGAGTTATTAGAACAACCTAGTTTCGTTATTTCTTCACTGTTCTATCCGCCGGACACTGGGAAAAGAGCCTAGTTAAGAAGAATATTAGTGGGTCACCAGGGCTCATCCTCCAGGGTAATAAGAGGCCTGCAGAGACTTTTGGGAAGGTTACTATGACTAGCTCAGTCCCAGAACCTTCTGTGCGAACTGTCTCTCCACTGAAGCACTAATTGATGACATTCCCTGGAGATGCGGAGAGTAGCCCAGACTTGTAGGAAAAGTGGGTAGAGGAACCCCCCCGCCCCCCCTTTGGTCAATTAATCTCTTTTCAACCCTCCCCAGTGGGCCAGGAATCACCTGTCCCCAAAAGCAGCCTGGGTCTTTCAGTTTTGTTTGCCAATCTTTGCGTTGGCCCTCATGAGCAGTGACCTGGAGCCCCCTGAATTGGGGCTGGGGGTGGGTGGTTTCCTGGCCACTCTGGAGGGGCTGCTTGGCATTCATTACTGCTGGCCTGGGGGCATGACTTACACCGGGCCTGGGTGTGCGTGCCTGGGAATAGTTAATTTCCTTGTTAGACGGAGCCCATGCTCTGGTTCCCATTAGCTAACGTTTACCGACCTGTCACAGGCTGCTTCTTTGTTTCCCATCAGTTTCAGGGGACAGATCTTATATTGTCCCTTCTCTTGCCAGCCCTCGAGAAGGGATTGAAGGGTCAGGGAGCTGAGGAAACCCATTTGGGGGATGAGTAAACTTCCCCTAGAATGGAGACCCCTTTCTCAAGCAGCCTCCAGCTGCTCCCCCTTTTTCTCTCTGGACCACTCATCCATTAGGCACAGCACCCGGGGCCCACAATCCTTTTCAGGGTGCACAAAATGTCTTCATTTCTTTTAAAATCAGAAGGAAAAAAAATAGAATTTTAGGGTTAAAAATGCTTTTATTTTTATCTCACAGCAGGAAAATAAAACCCCAGAAAATTCTAGGGTCTAGGAAAATCGATTACATTTTGCCTAAACTAAAAAATGAATAAAATGTTGAAGTATTTAAAGTTATACCAAAAATAATTTTTAAGTTGGATATTACACGAGGAAGAGGCCCACAAAAGTCATGTTGCCACCCTGCTTGTTACCAAACTAGAAGAATGATCTTGTCATTCACAAGAGTTCTGGTGGATGAGGAACATTCGAGCTGTGGCAAATGAGCCAGGGGAATTTTGAAGGAAAAAGGCAGGAAAAACATTTCTTGAGTGCCACTCTCTGGTAAGCTTGGTGTTGGATGTTTTTGGTACATTTGCTCACTGAGGCCTCCCAACTCTGGAAGGTCAAATAATCACCCAGTTTTGCAGTGAGCTTAAGTCACTACTCACTACCTGGGCCCCAACGTCTCGCTGTGTCTTTCCCTTTCTTAAAGAAATTATTTCACGTATTCACAAATCCTTCTCAATTAGCTTATCTAAATATTGTTTTGGGATCTTTTCTAAAATGCCTTTTCCTTTTTGATCTTTAAATTAGAACCAGAAAGATGGGTTTTGACAGTCAGAGGTCCAACTGAGGTTCGGAACAAGTTTTGGCTGTATTCGAAGATGCACCTAGGCTCTGGGGGTACTTGATTACTTGAAGCAGCCTGCCTTGAGATTGTATAGTTTTTAAAAATCTTTTTTAAAGAAAGCATGTTTCAAATGCCCAAACATAATTTAAAAAACAATTTCACAATCAGAATTTGGTTGCGTTGGCCCCCATGCAAACACCCACGCTGTCTTCAAAATGTGGCCTATGAGGCATTTAATTAAGAAAAACAGAAAACAAAGCTTACCCACTGGAAACAAAATCCTGCAAAATCTGGCCCTGGAAAACAAACAGTGCTGACTTCAGGAGCTCTAGTTTCTTGATTGGACAACTTGGTTCCCTCATTTATTCAATGCCTTTGAGAGCCTGCTGTGTTAAGTGTTGCGAGCGCTGTGCTAGCAGCTGGGGATTAAAGCATGCATGGGAGTTAGTCCCGGCTCTCAAGTCACTCCCAGTCTAGTGGAGACAACCATCCTGGGCCAAGCCATCACAGCCTTTTGTTCGGATGGTTCCAGAGGCCTCCTAACTGGTCGCCAGGCATCCAATCCAGCCTTGTCCTTTGTTCTGCACATACCAGACAGAGGAATCCCTTCAGACACATGTCAGATGGTGCTCTTTCTCTGTTGCTCCGCTCTGACCTGTCTCCTCCTTCTCTCCCCCATGGCGATGGTGCTGCGAGCATACTGGCCTTCTTGCTTTTTCTGAAGCAGGCCAAGCCCACTTCCATGTTCATGGCTCTTCACTTGCTATTCTGCAGGCTGGGAACGCTCATCCACATGGTCCACGTGGCTCACTCCCCCATCAAGCCTTTATTCAGACCTCGTTTCAGTGATGCCCTCCCTGGTTGCCCTATTAGAGATTGCAGCCTCCATTCGCCTCTTCCCGGAATTATTTTCTTCCATTGCATTTCCCATAATCTAACCATACTGGGTGTTTTACTTACTTTCATTGTCTGTCTTCTCTTTGCTCCTTAAGAGCAAAATATTTTGTCTGTCTTATGCCCAGCTGTATTCCTAGTTCTTGGAATAGTGCCTAGCATATAGTAGTTGCTCAAAAAGAATTAGTCTATTTTTTGACAAAATGAGACATTCATGGAAAGCAAAGAAACAAATGCTACACAGGTATGGTGTTTTGAGAGCACCAAGGAAAATCCTATCTGCTTATACAAATCAGAAGACTCATTCAAAGACTATGCTAATCTCAAAGGATAAGTAGCACGTAGCTAGGTGAAGATCAAAAGGACGGTACTCAAATAGAGGGAACAGTGTAAGGAACTGCAAGTAGATGTGGTACAACAGGAATGCAAGATGCATATGGAAAGGGTGGTGGCATGAAATAAAGTTGGGAGTATAAAACAACTCCAGCTCATGTCCAGCTAAGGAATGTTGACTTCCTCCTTCAGGTGACGGGAGCTATTGAAGGCTATTAAGCAGAAGAGAGACAGGATTGGATTTATGTTTTGTTTTGTTTTGTTTTTTAATTTGAGAGAGAGAGAAAAAAACATGAGTGGGTGGGAGACAGAAAGAGGGAGAGGGAGAAGCAGCCTCCCTGTTCAGCAGAGAGCCCAATGCAGGGCTTGATCCCAGGACCTCAGGATTATGACCTGAACCAAAGGCAGCCACTTAACTGACTGAGCCACCCAGATGTCCCTGGATTTACGTTTTAAAAAGACCTTTTGGGAACTCCTATGGGGAAAGAACTGGGGGGAACTTGGGAAGAAGGGCTTCAGAGGTTGCTTCAGTAAAACTGCTGAAGATGGGTGACCCATGCAGCAGTGACTGGGGGCAGTAAGAGGAGGGATCTAAGAGATGTATCGAGCAGACATTTGCAAATATCTTCTTCCATTCCATCAGTTGCCTTTTAGTTTTGTCAACTGTTTCCTTTGCTGGGCAACAGCTTTTTATCTTGATGAAGTCCCAATAGTTCATTTTTGCCTTTGTTTCCAGTGCTTCTGGAGACGTGTCTAGCAAGAAGTTGCTGCAGCTGAGGTCGAAGAGGTTGCTGCCTGTGTTCTCCTTCAGGATTTTGATGGATTCGTGTCTCACATTTAGGTCTTTCTTTCATTTTGAGTTTACTTTTGTGTATGGTGTAAGAAAGTGGTCCAGTTACATTCTTCTGCATGTTGCTGTCCAATTTCCCCAACACCATTTGTTGAAGAGACTGTCTTTTTTCCATTGGATATTCTTTCCTGCTTTGTCAAAGATTAGTTGACCATAAAGTTGAGGGTCCATTTTTGGGTTCTCTGGTCTGTTCCATTGATCTATGGGTCTGTTTTTATGCCAATATCTTACTGTCTTGATGATTACAGCTTTGTAATAGAGCTTGAAGTCCAGAATTTTGATGGCTCCAGCTTCGGTTTCCTTTTTCAACATTCCTTTGGCTATGTGGGGTCTTTTCTGCTTCCATACAAATTTTAGGATTTTTTTATTCCAGCTCTGTGAAAAATGCTGATGGTATTTTGACAGGGATTGCATTGAATGTGTAGATTGCTTTGAGTAGTATAGACATTCTAACAATATTTGATCTTTCAGTCCATGAGCATGGAATGTTTTTCCATTTCTTGGTGTCATCTTCAATTTCTTTCATGAGTGTTCTATAGTTTTCAGAGTACAGATCCTTTACCTTTTTGGTTAGGTTTATTCCCAGGGATCTTATGGTTTTTGGTGCAATTGTAAATGAGATTAATTCCTTGATTTCTTTCTTCTGCCTCATTGTTAGTGTATAGAAATGCAACTGACTTCTTGCATTGATTTTATATCTTGTGACTTTGTTGAATTCCTATATCACTTCTAGCAATTTTAAGGACTAGTATCCAAAAGCTGTAAAAAACTTCAAACTCAACACCCAGAAAACAAATAATCCAGTCAAGAAATGGGAAGAAGACACGAACAGGTATTTCTCCAAAGAAAACATACAAATGGCCACTAGACACATGAAAAAATGCTCAATATCACTCAGCATCAGGGAAATATAAACCAAAACCACAATGAGATACCATCTCACACCAGTCAGAATGGCTAAAATCAAGCAACTCAGGAAACAACAGATAATGGCTAGGATGCAAAGAAAGGGGAACCCTCATGCTGTTGGTGGGAATGCAAACTGGGTGCAGTCACTCTGGAAAACAGTATGGAGGTTCCTCAAAAAGCTAAAAATAGAACTACCCTACAACCCAGCAATTGCACTACTATTTATTCAAAAGATAAAAACATAGTGATTCAAAGGGGCACATGCACCCCAGTGTTTATAGCAGCAATGTCCACAATAGCCAAAATACAGGAAGAGTCCAGATGTCCATTGACAGATGAATGGATCAAGAAGATGTCACACACACACACACACACACACACACACACACACACACACACACACACGTGTGTGTGTATGTGTATGTGTGTGTATAATGGAATACTACTCAGCCACCAAAAAGAATGAAATCTTGCCTTTTGCAACAATGTGTATGGAACTAGAGGGCATTATGCTAAGCAAAATAAGTCAATCAGGAAAAGACAAATACCATATGATCTCACTTATATGTAGAATTTAAGAAACAGATGAACACAGGGGAAGGGAAGGAAAAATAAAATAAGATAAAACCAGAGAGGGAGGCAAACCATAAGAGATGCTGAACTCTAGGAAACAAACTGAGAGCTGCTGGAGGGAGGTGGGGGGATGCATATAATTGTGTGATGGGCATTAAGGAGGGCACTTGATGTAATGAGCACTGGGTGTTATATGAACAAATGAATCACTAAATTCTACCCCTGAAACTAATAATACAGTATGTGTTAACTACATTGAATTGCACTGGGAATATGGCTTTGAGCAAAACAGAGAAAGTCCAAGTGACAGAGACTGTCAGTAAGTAAACAAAGAGATTGTATAATTTCAGATTGTAACAAGCCTTATGACAAAACATAAAGCATGGTAAAAAGATGGAGCACAATGTTAATTTTATGCAGGAGTCAGGGGACAATTCTCTGAAGAGGTGATGTTAGAAGCCAGGAAAGCTATGTAAAGACCCAGAGGGAAAGATACCCTCTGGCAGAGGGAATAATGAGCATAAAGAAGCTGTGACTGAAACAAGGGATGCTTGTTTGACAAACAAGGAAAAGGTCAGTGTGGCTGAAGGTCAGTAAGTTAATTAATGGGATGGGGGTGTAGGCAGGGGCTAGATTCTTATAGCTTCCACCATGACGGTGGGTGTGGATTTCATTCAAAGTGTGATGGGAAGCCATGGGATGGCTTTGAGCAAGGGGGAGACACAGTTTGACCATTGCTGATGTTGTCATTGAAATCATTCTGGTTGTGGAGTACAGAATGAATTTCAGAATGCAAGAATGAAAGCACTAGTCTGAGCAAAAGAAAATGATGGTGGTAAGTTGGGTTGCGACAGTGAAAGTGTTGAGAAGTAGATAGCCTTTTGTTCTGTTTGAGGGTAGAAAAATCAGGATTTGCTGAAAAATCAGGATTTGCTGATCAAGAAACACTCCTAAGTTTTTCACCTGAGGAAATATGTGAATGTTAGCTCTCTTTCCTGAGGTTGAGAAGTGTTGGGCAGGATTAGGTTTTAAGGTAATTGAGGAGGGAATCAAAGGTTTTGTTTCAGGCATATTTCACTTAGAAAGGCTTTACAATATCCAAGAGGAAATATGGGAAGACAGCTACATACACAGGTCCAGAGCTCATAGGGAAGGTTTGGGTTGAGATAAATTGATAAAAATTTCAAGGTGTTTGATGTCATGACTTTGAGTGAGCCCACCACTCCAGGGAGCCGAATGTAGATAGGAAAAAGAAAGTGGTCCGGGACTGATCCTTGTTCACTCAGGATAATAGTGGTTGAGTAGAGAAGGAGGAGCAGCCAATGAAAGAGAAAGAAATGTTGGTGAGATACATTTGAGAGGATGGCGTTCCAAATGCCAACTGAAGAAATTGCTTCAAAAAGGAATGATCTTGCATGTCCAGTTGCTGCTGAGAATTCTCCTAAGTTGAGACCTGAGAATTGACCATTGGACATAGCAAGATGGAGATCCTTGGCAACCTTGACAGGGGTTGTTTTGGCAAAAGTGGTGGTGACAGAACGCAAGGAGACTGGGAAGTGAGAAAGTGAATATAAGGACCATAGATGACTCTTACAAGCATCTTTGCTTTACAAGGGTAGAGAGAGATGGAGTAAGAGCTGGATGGGGACAGGAGGCCAAGGGGATTTATTTTGTTTTTTTCTTCTGCAGCTTATTTATGTGCAGATGGAAATTATTCAATAGAGAAAGGAAAGCTAACAATATAGGAGAAAGAGGGGTGAATTGTAGGAGTGGAACCACTGCCTAAGCAAGAGGGATGAGATACAGTGCACAAGTGGAGGGGGTGGTCTTAGGAACAGGTACCATCCCACCTGCTGGAAGAGGAGGAATGGCGGAACGCCGGGGCACAGGTGCTTGGTCCTCCCAGGAGTCCTCTCTAGCTGTTTTTATGTTCTCAGGAACATATTCAGCTGTGAGTGAGGAAGTGGGAGGAATGTTGGAATTTTGCGAAGCCACAAGGCCAGGAGAGTAAGTTGGATAGCAGATGTAATAGGATTGCCAGACCATGGTGAGTGCTCACCTAAGATATTTTTATCTTTATCCTTAAATTTTATCCAGCTTTATTAAGATATAACTGACATATAATATTGTAAAAGTTTAAGGTGTACGATGGGTCTATTTGATACACTTATATATTGTGAAGTGATTACCAAAGTAGTGTTAGTTAACACCACCATTGTGTCATGAAATTACCATTTCTTTTTTGTGATGCGGACATCTAAGAGCTGCTCTCTTAGAAACTTTCAAGGAAATAATCTCCAGTCCTCACTCGTCTTGTAACTGGAAGTTTGTACTCTTTGACGGGCATCTCCCTATGTCCCCCGCCCCCAGCCCTGGCAGCCACCATCCTACTCTCTGTTTCCATTCTTTTCTTTTTTTAATGAAATATTTTATTATGTGACTTGCAAATTGATAGTTCCAAGTTACCTCCAAAACATTTATTGTCAGCATCAACAATAAATTAAGTGGATAAGTTAACATGACAACTATGGGGAAGGGCAACTTAAACTAGATACATTCTGGTTTCCTTAAAAAAAAAAGATTGTTGTTCCATATTCACATAGTCCTATATACCTTCCTATTCTTTTTCCATTTCTGATCATCTTCCACAAATTGCAGAGTGTGCAAAATTCAGAGCCAGAAGATATTGACAAGTGTTTTTTTTTTAATTTAAATTCAACTAGCCAGCATAGAGTACATTATTAGTTTCAGATGTAGAGTTCAGTAATTCATCAGTTGCATGTAACACCCAGGGCTCATCCTATTCTCACCACCAACAGCTCTCCAGAGCTTCGCACTGTTTTTATGAGCTTAGCTCTTTTAGATTCCACATATAAGTGAGACCATACAACATTTATCTTCTCTGTCTGACTTATCTCACTTAGCACAAGGCCCTCAAGATCCATCCATGTTGTTGCAAATGGCAGCATTTCCTTCTTTCTCATGGCTGAATAACATGGTGCTTAATTTAAAGTGTGATCAGGCAGTCTGGTTGTATGTTTAACTTCAGCAAGTTTAGCCACAGGAGGGCAGATGTGAAGTAGGCAGAGAAGAGCAAATGATGTTGCTTTGGGAGGGGGGAAACATGTTGCAGGGTAGGAAGACAGAGAGCTCAGCTTGGCATGTGTTCAGTTTCGAATATCTAAGGAGAGACAGGTAAAGCTGGTAGACAGAGATAAGGAGTCATGCTGTAAATAAAGGTTTGGGAATCACTCGGATATTTACACACAATGTGTGGTGTGTGAAAGACACTGTTGTAAGCCCTGGGATGCGGAAGTGAAGACATGACAGAATTTCTGTCTTCATACAGAGCTTTCATGCCAGTGAGGAAATTTACTGTGTGTAGCTCAGAGGTTTCCACCGAGGGGGATACACAGCTCAGAGATGGGCAAGACAGTCCTTGGGTATGTGGGTGGGAAATATTTGAACTGCCCCTTACATCTTTCCTATGCTCTTTAATATCTGTCTTAATAGTGTCTTATTAATTTTATAATGTGTTAATAAAGTAGTACATATGTTATTACATAATAAATATGTATATGTTGGAAGATGCATGCTCAGCATTACTTACTGTTGGAGGTGTTGATGGAAAATATTTGGAAACCACTAGCCACTTGTGAGAGAGCAGAGAGAGATTGTAGTTAAGTACCCCTAATGTTGACACTATTGAGTATATATCTAAGGAGTTAGATGAGCTTTCTGCAGGGCACAACCCCTGAGCTATCCCATCCTGTGTTGGGAATGAAACTTCCTAAGTGATGAGCCTTCTATAAATGGAACAGGATAAGAACGTGAAGGAGAGCTTTATCATGATTGCGCTGTTGAAAAAACAAGCTGCCATTTGGTAGAGGCAAGGTTAGGTTGGTGAGGCAGGTCACGGAGGAGTGTGGTCCTTGCTGGATCCCACTGATCTGACAGAGAAGATGGAGCCGCGCGACCCTCAAGTGAGTTGGAACTGCAAGCATCAATGGGTGTATGAAGAACGAGCTGTGAAGTTGGAATTATAATAATCTCTTTATGCAAGGAGTTGGATAGAGGAAGGGTGGATCATAGCCTTGCATCTACAAACAGAGGGGTGATGGTCTGCCCAGACTGTAGCGTAAGGAGTGCTGGAGAGTGTCAGCATTTCCAGCTCACATCGTGGGAGAGGGTGCCTGAGGAGCAGATGTGAACATTTTGGTTTCTGTGGTTGGTATTTTCCTGCAGTGGAGAAGAGTGACTCACAGGGTCCCCACAGGCCGATGAAAATCATGCTAGAGAGGCAGCTCAGAGTAGTGGAAAGTTACTCCATGTATCGTTAGCACCAGTGTTAGGACTCTGAAGCTCAGAGAGGCTAAGTCAGTAGCTCAGAGTTACCCAGCTGATAAGTGGTGGAGCTGTAATTCAAAGACAGCGTTATCTAACAAAAATCCCATGCTTTCTATATGATTTCACTGATATGTGGACTTTCAGAAACAAAACAAATGAGCAAAGGGAACAAAAAGAGAGAGAGACAAGCCAAGACACAGACCCTTAACTATAGAGAACAATCTGATGGTTTCCAGAGGGGAGGTGGGTGGAGCTCCAGGTGATGTATGGAAGTATTGAATCACTATGTTGTCCACCTGAAACTTATATAACACTGTATGTTAACTAACTGGAATTAAAATAAAAACTTAACAAAAAAATCCAATATTTTCTCTGTTAGGTGGTGAAGAAATGCTTTAGGAAAAACGCAAAGGGCCACAGGTGGTCAAAGAAGCAAGAACGCATTCCCAAGGATACAGGTGGGCTGCTATAGCAGACAGAACGAAGAATTACCAAAACCAAACAATGGTTTAAGCAAGGTGGAAATCTCTCTCTCTCTCTCTCACATAATGGTCTGAGCATAGGCCGTTGATGTGACCGCTCCATTGTGTTGGGGACCAAAATCCTTCTAGCTCTTGGCTCTGCCATCACTAGAAGCGTTGCCTTTATTTCCACAGTTAGAGAGGGTACCACCCACACATCCACGGGGTCTTCATTTCCTGCAGCAAGAAGTGAGGGAGGGAGAATGGAGGCCCTGGGTCCCCTAAGTGTGACCCATCATTGCACCCCTTGCTTCTGCTCACAGACCCTTGCCCAGAACTAACCACATGGCCACACTGAGTCATGAGGGGAGCTGGGTAATGTCTGCCCTCCAGGGAGCCATGTGCCTAGCTAAAACTCAGAGATTCTATTCCTAAAAGAAGAAAAGGGGAAATGGATATTGATAGGCAACCAGCAGCCTCTGGCATTGAGAATTACAAATGTTAGAACAAGAAAAAATGCGCAGAGAGGAAAGACTTAGGCTATACTAAAGCAAAGTTGGGGAGGGCAGTCAAGGCACGGAAAACAGTTTGGGCAAGGGCAGAACAGACAAGCCTCTCTTAGAGAAGAGCTTAGAGCCAAGTTTGGCTGAAGAGTCTAGGAATGCACACAAAGGAAGTCTAAAAAACAAGACAAAAATTTTTATCCCAGTCCTTCCATACAGCAGGTGAGGAATGTGTGCCGCCTCCTGGCAGGCAAGTTTGCAGGTGAGTGTGCAGAATGTTATGATTAGGGTCGTACTTATCAGAAACTGTCCTAGCAGCTGTGTGCATAGTGTGAATAGAGTAAGGCAAGGTAGAAAGTGGGCTGGGATAGTGGAAAACAACTGGATTGTGTTCCGGAGGCCTGCCCACAAACCCCAGCTGTACCACTAAGCAACAACTGTATAGTGGTTCAGAGTTCGGCTCTGGAGTCATGGTCCCTGCATTCCCGTCTAAGCTCCGACACTTCCCAGCCATGTGGGAAAACCAGATAATATTCCATGGAGAGTGCTTAGCACATGCCTGGCACATGGTGAGTATTAGCTTAACTGTTCCCTCAAATAAACCTTCTTTTAGCTAAATGTAAAGGTTCCTTAGTTAAATGAGTTGGTTTCAAAGACATGTTTAGCTCTAAAATCCCCTGATGCTAGGAGTACAATACAAATGTTTAACACTGGCTGAAGAAG
The DNA here is from genome assembly GCF_009762305.2 of Zalophus californianus. Taxonomy (NCBI): domain Eukaryota; kingdom Metazoa; phylum Chordata; class Mammalia; order Carnivora; family Otariidae; genus Zalophus; species Zalophus californianus. The sequence continues at coordinate 42,221,973 of NC_045596.1, read as the reverse complement.
TCTGAAAATAATAGTTTAGAATGGTTTTCTTTCTGTTAGGTACCATATTGCTATATAATATTGTGAAATTCACCTTTACTCCCCCAAGCCAAATTATAATGATTTGTCGATTAAAGAAAAACAGAGGGGCACCTGGGTGGCTCAGTCGGTTAAGTGTCTGACTCCTGACTTTGGCTCGGGTCACGATCTCAGGGTCATGAGATCGAGCCCCTGGTCGGCTCCACACTGGGCCATGGAGCCTGCTTAAGATTCTCTCTCTCGCTCTTCCTCTGTCCCTACCCCCACCTTCTCTAAAAAAAAAAAAAAAAAGAAAGAAAGAAAGAAAAAGAGAATTATATTCGAACTATATTTGACTTAATGCCAGAAAAAAAAAATGATGCTAGCTTAGGGCATTGAGGCAATCTTGCCACACACTTCTGTCTTCTGTCTTAGAAAAGGGATGGAGTCTCCATGCAACCTATTTACTTTCTGGATCAAATGGGGATGCAGGTTCTTTCTCATGTTCTTTTTTTTTTTAAGATTTTTATTTATTTGTTTGTCAGAGAGAGAGAGCAAGCAAGCACAAACAGGGGGAGCAGCAGGCTGAGGGAGAAGCAGGCTCCCCCCTGAGCAAGGAGCCCCATGCGGGACCTGATCCCAGGACTCTGGGATCAGGAGCCGAGCCGAAGGCAAATGCTTAACCGACTGAGCCACCCAGGTGTCCCATCCCATTTCTCATGTTCTTTTAAGGAAACTACTACAGGGAGCTCTAGGTCCAAATGCACCTCCTAGACAGATTTTTCTACTTCCTGGAGCATTACTGGGGATGCTTGGGTCGCAGGTTTGAGGGAGCAGGGCTCTGCAAAGATGCTACACCTCTATAGCTACAAGGGACAGATACAAGGGGCCTTAGCAGCAGGTCTGAGAGGATTCAGTCCACGTAACGGGTGAAATTTTGTCCCCTCTCCCAAATTCATTTCTTTAATTTAAGCACCTCAGAATGTGACCTTGGCGGGAGATAAGGTCTTTACAGAGGTAATCAGTTAAAATGCAGCCATCAGCGCAGACTTTCATCCAATACAACTGGTGTCCTTCTAGAAAGGGGAAATTTGGAGGCAGACACACATGTGGGGAGCATGTCGTATGAGGATGAAAGCAGAGGTCAGGGTAGTGAACCAAAAGATCACCAGAAACAGCGTGAGAAACTCTGAGAGACGCATGGAACATGGTCCAAAGAAGGAGCCAGCCCTGCTGGTACCTGGATCTTGGTCTTCCAGCGCCCAGAGCTGGGAGGTAACCCATCTCGGTGATTTAAGCCACCTAGTCTGTGGTAGTTTTGTTACAGCAGCCCCAGCAGACTGATGCAGTCGGCATCACACCAATGAAATGACCAGCGCTTAGAAACAATAAACATTTGTTGGGTGAATACATGAATGCACGGAGAATCTATTTTGAATGAATGAATGACCTCTCGCCTGCTCTCTCCAGGAATTCTCCCTCTGTCGTCAGCTGCACAGGTCACACCGTACCAGAGAACAAAAGAGGGAAGAGAGGGGTTCAAGAGCAGGAGGAGGAAGCCACCAGCAACAACCTGCAGTTCCAGAAATTCTCCCCAGGCTGCAGGTGCCCAGGTCTTGGCCGGGCCTGCTCGGTTGGGGGAAATTCACCAGGGAGGGGTGAAAAACGACCATTTACTATTATTCATTATTAGAGTTAAGAACTTATTCATGTCTAGAGATGACTTAGTTTTTAAAAATCAGCAAAATAGCTTAAAATATGTTTAGAAGGTTTGAGGACCTGGGGTAACCTCTGGCGTGTATTTTCTGAGCAGTTTTCCGCTTCATTGTGGAGGACATCTGAGTTTCTGGGAAAATAGAATCCATATGTCTCTGGCCCATTTATCCTGAAAACCCCAGGAAAACTTGCTTTGTAAGCAGCACGTGAGGGAGAAGAAATGCCGGAGAGCTGTCAGTCCATTCTCTTCCAACGAGCTGCATTTCCTTTCGCCAGCTTCACTCGCGATGTCCTTGGATTCTGTCCTAACCTGTTTCTCAACCGACCAGTGCAGTTCACCAGTGACTTTTCCGGTGGTTTCTGTTTCGGAGCACAGACGTCTGCCAGTCCCCGGACACGCCTGGAATGAGGCTCCCACGGGCTGCACAGCTCCAGACCCTGACCATGCTGCCATTGCCTTACCCCCCTCACCCCCTCTCTTCATGGAAGGTGGTAGGTCATTTCTTTTAGAGTTTGGGGTATATAAAAAAAATCATGTAAAACACAGACACCTAAGAGTTGGACAAGGTAAGGACTTGCTTGGTATTATTAGGAACAAAATGTTGGTCCCGTGCAGGTCAGAATAGGAGAGTTTCATAATAAATGCGTATGTGTCTCCTGTTCAGAGAAGCGCGACGCTGCTCTGTTTTAGGAAAATTCCAGAATGTATGAGCCATGTGGGACTGAGCCCCTTCTGTTCGATGCTGCTTACAACTGGCCTCTTTACTTTAGGATTTGTTTTACTTAGTTGTTTATTGTTGTATGTAGATAGGTAACTTCATAAACTGAAAAAGCACATTATTCTTAAACAGCAAAAAAAAAAAAAAAAAGTTAAAGGAGAATTTTGTCCTTGAAAACATTTTGGTAGAAGATATGAGAGGGAGAGAAACAGTTAATACTTGGGACAGGAAATCTATCAGTTTTGGGAAAAGAACTTGAAGACATAAATCGCAGAGCTGGCTGACAGCTACGTCTCTGGGCTGTCAGTCGCTTACAGACAAGCTACGTCACATCCCTTAAAGAGGCAACGAGCGCTTCCATCTTAGATCATCTCAGTCTTAACTCCTACATCATTTAATCACCTGACCCACAGGTTCCCCAACTGAGAAGTGAAATCACAGTAAATAAGCACTCTCTGTTCTCATTCATAAAGGGGAAGAACAGTTTAAGTTAGTGCATTTTTTTCATTCTTTTTTTTCATTGTGACAAGTGCCCTCCTTAATCCCCATCACCTATTTCCCCCATCCCCCACCCACCTCCCCTCTGCTCACCAGCAGTTTGTTCTCTAGAGTTAAGAGTCTGTTTCTTAACTTAAGAGTCTGCTTCTTATTTGTTTTGTTTCTTAAATGCCACATATGAGTGAAATCCTATGATATTTGTCTTTCTCTGACTGATTTATTTCACTTAGCATTATATCCTGTAGATCCATCCACATTGTTGCAAATGGCAAGATTTTGTTCTTTTTTATGGCTGAATAATATTCCATTGTGTATATACACCACATCTTCTTGATCCGTTCATCTATTGATAGACATTTAGATGGCTTCCATAGTTTGGCTGTTATAAATAATGCTACAATAAATATAGGGGTGCATATATCCTTTTGAATTAGTGTTTTTGTGTTTTCTGGTAAATACCCAGTGGTGAAATTACTGGATTGTAGGGTAATTCTATTTTTAACTTTTTAAAAAAATTTTATTATGTTATGTTAGTCACCATACAATACATCATTAGTTTTTGATGTGGTGATCCACGATCCATTGTTTTCCTATAACACCCAGTACTCCATGCAGTACGTGCCCTCCTTAATACCCATCACCGGGGTAACCCATCCCCCCACCCCCTCCCCTCTAGAACCCTCAGCTTGTTCTCAGAGTCCACAGTCTCTCATGGTTCGTCTCTCCCTCCAATTTCCCCCCTCATTTTCCCTTCCTTCTCCTAATGACCTCCCTGCTATTCCTTATGTTCCACAAATAAGTGAAACCATATGATAATTGACTTTCTCTGCTTGACTTAGTTCACTTAGCATAATCTCCTCCAGTCCCATCCATGTTGATGTAAAAGTTGGGTATTCATCCTTTCTGATGGCTGAGTCATATTCCATTGTAGATATGGACCACATCTTCTTTATCCGTTCATCTGTTGAAGGGCATCTCGGCTCTTTCCACAGTTTGGCTATTGTGTACATTGCTGCTATGAACATTGGGGTGCATATGGCCCTTCTTTTCACTACATCTGTGTCTTTGGGGTAAATACCCAGGAGTGCAATTGCTGGGTCACAGGGTAGCTCTATTTTTAAATTTTTGAGGAACCTCCACGCTGTTTTCCAAAGTGGCTGTACCAACTTGCATTCCCACCAGCAGTGTAAGAGGGTTCCCCTTTCTCCACAACCTCTCCAACATTTGTTGTTTCTTTCCCTGTCCATTTTTGCCATTCTAACTGGTGTAAGGTGGTATCTCAATGTGGTTTTGATTTGAATTTCCCTGATGGCTAATGATGATGAACAATTTTTTATGTGTCTGTTAGCCATTTGTATGTATTCTTCAGAGAAGTGTCTTTTCATATCTTCTGCCCATTTTTTGACTTGATTATTTGTTTTTTGGGTGTTGAGTTTGAGAAGTTCTTTATAGATCTTGGATACCAGCCCTTTCTCTGTAGTGTCGTTTGAAAATACCTTCTCCCATTCTGTGGGTTGTCTCTTTGTTTTGTTGACTGTTTCCTTTGCTGTGCAGAAGCTTTTTATCTTGAGGAAGTCCCAAAAATTCATTTTTGCTTTTGTTTCACTAGCTTTTGGAGATGTATCTTGAAAGAAGTTGCTGTGGGTGATGTCAAAGAGGTTACTGCCTATGTTCTCCTCTAGGATTTTGATGGATTCCTGTCTCACATTGAGGTCTTTCAACCATTTTGAGTTTATCTTTATGTATGGTGTTGGAGAATGGTCGAGTTTCATTCTTCTGCATGTGGCTGTCCAATTTTCCCAGCACCATTTATTGAAGAGACTGTCTTTTTTCCGTTGCATGTTTCTTCCTGCTTTGTCAAAGATTCTTTGACCATAGAGTTGAGGGTCCATATCTGGGTCCTCTATTCTGTTCCATTGGTCTATATGTCTGTTTTTGTGCCAGTACCATGCTGTCTTAGTGATCACAGCTTTGTAATATAGCTTGAAACCAGGCAACATGATGCCCCCAGCTTTGTTTTTCTTTTTCAACATTTCCTTGGCGATTCGGGGTCTTTTCTGATTCCATACAAATTTTAGGATTGTTTGTTCCAGCACTTTGAAAAATGTCATTGGAATTTTGATCAGGATGGCATTGAAGGTATAGATTGCTCTGGGTAGCATAGACATTTTAACAATGTTTATTCTTCCCATCCATGAGCATGGAATATTTTTCCATCTTTTTGTGTTTTCTTCAATTTCTTTCATGACTGTTACATAGTTCCTAGGGTATAGATCCTTTACGTCTTTGGTTAGGTTTATTCCGAGGTATCTTATGGTTTTTGGTGCTCTTGAAAATGGAATCGTTTCTCTAATTTCTCTTTCTACGGTTGTGTTGTTAGTGTCAAAGAAAGCAACTGATTTCTGTGCATTGATTTTGTATTCTGCCACATTACTGAATTGCTGTATGAGTTCTAGTAACTTGGGGGTGGAGTCTTTTGGGTTTTCCACAGAAAGTATCATGTCGTCTGCGAAAAGAGAGAGTTTGACCTCTTCTTTGCCAATTTGAATACATTTTATTTCTTTTTGTTGTCTGATTGCTGTCACTAGGACTTCTAGTACTATGTTGAACAATAGTGGCAAGAGTGAGCATCCTTGATGTGTTCCTGATCTTAAGGGAAAGGCTCTCAGCTTTTCCCCATTGAGGATGATATTCGCCGTGGTTTTTTTCATAGATGGATTTTATGAACTTGAGGAATGTTCCCTCTATCCCTATACTCTGAAGAGTTTTAATCAGGAAAGGATGTTGTATTTTTGAGCATTTTGTCAAATGCTTTTTCTGCATCAATTGAGAGGACCATATGGTTCTTCTCTCTCCTCTTATTGATGTGTTCTATCACATTGATTGATTTGCAAATGTTGAACCACACTTGCATCCCAGGGATAAATCCCACTTGGTCGTGGTGGATGATCCTTTTAATGTATTGTTGGATCCTATTAGCTAGGATTTTGTTGAGGATTTTGGAATCCGTATTCATCAGGGATATCGGTCTGAAATTCTCCTTTTTGATGAGGTCTTTGCCTGGTTTGGGGATTAAAGTAATGCTGGCCTCATAGAATGAGTTTGGAAGTTTTCCTTCTGTTTCTACTTTTTGAAACAGCTTCAGTAGAATAGGTATTATTTCTTCTTTGAATGTTTGGTAGAATTCCCCAGGGAATCCATCAGGCCCCGGACTCTTGTTTTTTGGGAGGTTTTTGATCACTGCTTCAATCTCGTTACTGGTTATTGGCCTGTTCAGGTTGTCAATTTCTTCCTTTTTCAGTCTTGGCAGCTTATAGGTTTCGAGGAAGGCCTCCATTTCATCCAGATTGCTCAATTTATTGGCATATAGTTGTTGATAATAATTTCTTTTTTTTTCAAAGATTTTTATTTATTCTTTTGAGACACAGAGATATATAGAGAGAAAGCATGAACAGGGAGAGAAGCAGAGGGAGAAGCAGGCTCCTTGCTGAGCCAGGAGCCGGATGTGGGGCTCGATCCCATGAGCCTGGGATCATGACCTGAGCCAAAGGCAGACGCTTAACCATCTGAACCACCCAGGTGCCCCGATAATAATTTCTAATAATTGTTTCTATTTCCTTGGTGTTAGTTGTGATCTCTCCCCTTTCATTCATAATTTTATTAATTTGTGTCCTTTCTCTTTTCTTTTGGATAAGTCTGGCCAGTGGTTTATCAATCTTATTAATTCTTTCAAAGAACCAACTTCTAGTTTCATTGATCTGATCTACTGTTTCTGGTTTCTAATTCATTGATTTCTGTTCTAATTTTAATTATTTCTCTTCTAATGCATGGCTTAGGCATCGTTTGTTGCTTTTTCTCTAGTTCTTTAAGGTGTAGAGTTAGTTGGTGAATTCAGGATTTTTCTATTTTTTTGAGTGAGGCTTGGATGGCTATGCATTTCCCCCTTGGGACCGCCTTTGCAGTATCCCATAGGTTTTGGACCGATGTGTTTTCATTCTCATTGATTTCCATGAATTGTTTAAGTTCTTCTTTGATTTCCTAGTTGACCCAAACATTCTTGAACAGAGTGGTCTTTAGCTTCCAAATGTTTGACTTTCTTCCAAATTTTTTCTTGTGATTGCGTTTTAAAGCATTATGGTCTGAGAATATGCAAGGAATAATCTCAATCTTTTGGTATCGGTTGAGACCTGACTTGTGACCCAGTATGTCATCTATTCTGGAGAAAGTTCCGTGTGCGCTCAAGAAGAATGAGTATTCTGTTGTTTTGGGGTGGAATGTTTTGTATATATCTATGAGGTCCATCTGGTCCAGTGTGTCATTCAAAGCTCTTGTTTCTTTTGTTGATTTTCTGCTTAGATGATCTGTCTATTGCTGAGAGTGGAATATCGAGGTCTCTTACAATTAAAGTATTGTTTCAAAATGACTCTTTATCTAGGTTAACAGTTGGCTTATGTAGATGGCTGCTCCCATGTTGGGGGCATAGATATTTACAATTGTTAGATCTTGTTGTTGGATAGACCCTTTAAGAATGATATAGTGCCCTTCTGTGTCTCTAACTACAGTCTTTAATTTAAAATCTAATTTGTCTGATGTAAGAATTGCTACCCCAGCTTTCTTTTGAGGTCCCCTGGCATGGAAGATGGATCTCCATCCCTTCACTTTCAGTCTGGATGTATCTTTAGGTTCAAAATGAGTCTCTTGTGGGCAGCATATGGATGGGTCCTGTCTTTTTATCCAATCTGCAACCCCGTGCCGTTTTATGGGAGCATTTAGGCCATTCACGTTGAGAATGATTATTGAACGATATGAATTAATTGTCATCATGTTGCCTGTGAAGACCTTGTTTTTATAGATTGTCCCTGTAAATTTCTGTTGTATTTCACTCTTGGGCTCTTTCTCCTTTTACAGAACCCCCCTTAATATTTCTTGCAGGGCCGGCTTAGTTGTCACATATTCTTTTAGTTTCTGCCGGTCGTGGAAGCTCTGCATCTCTCCATCCATTCTAAATGACAGCCTTGCTGGATAAAGTATTCTTGGCTGCATGTTCTTCTCATTTAGTACCCTGAATATGTCTTGCCAGGCCTTTCTGGCTTGCCAGGTCTCTGTGGATAGGTCTGACGTTATTCTGATGTTCCTCCCTCTGTACGTAAGGAATCTCTTCCCCCTAACTGCCCTTAAGATGGTTTCCTTGGTTCTAAGATTTAAAAATTTTACTATTACATGCCGGGGTGTTGGCCTGTTTTCTTTGATCTTGGGAGGGGTCCTCGCTGCCTCTAGGATGTGAATGTTTGTTTCATTCCCCAGGTTAGGGAAGTTCTCAGCTACAATTTGCTCAAATACATCTTCTAGTCCTCTCTCTCCACTCCCTCCGGGATTCCAATAATTCTGACATTGGAATGCTTCATGGTGTCACTTATTTCTCTGATTCTATTTTCATGGATTCTGAGTTGTTTTTCCCTGGCCTCCTCTTTTCCCTTTTTATCTATTATATTGTCTTCCAGGTCGCTTATTTGTTCTTCTGCCTCACTTACCCTAGCTGTTAGATTATCTAGATTGGATTGGATCTCATTGATAGCATTTTTAAGTTCTGCCAATTCAGCTTTCATTTCTGCCCTGAGAGACTCTATGTTGCCATTAATCGATTTCTCCATTCTAGCTATTGTCTTCACAATTGCTAGCCTGAATTCCATCTCCGACATCGTGGTTATATCTGCATCCATTTGTAAATCTGTGGCATAAGTCATAATCTCTGAGTCTTTTCTATTTTGGGGGTTCCTCTTCCTAGTCATTCTGTTGATGGGTTGTTGAGGGAATGTATAGAGTCCAAATTATTGACCAGAGCCCAAGCAAGATGCATGTGTTTTCTAGGGATCTTAGGGTTGCTGACCTCTTGTTTTTCCAGCCTGTCTTCTGGGGGAGGGGCCTACTGCGCTGTTACTCAGGCAACCCTGTTTGGGCAGAGTTGCCCTGCCCTCCTGTGGTGGGGGGATGGGCTCCGCGGGAATCAGTTTTTGGGGCTTTTGTTCTCTGGTGGCTTTCCCTGGCAGCTTTCCACATCTCTTCCGTGAGTCAGAGCAGAAGAGATGGTTTCCAACCCTCTGCCTCAGAGCAGAGAGATGGCAGTCTGTCCTTCAGTGAGCTCTCCACACCACACTGTCTCTGTTTCTGTCTGTGCTGCTATAAACTGCAGCGTCCTGGGTTGTGCGTCCCTCCGCAGCACCCCCAGTCCTGCCTCCAGGTCGGGGCACGTCTCTGCCCTTTGTGCTTCTAAAACCACCAGCCGCTCCCAGTTCGCACGCGCGACCCCACCCCTCTGGGTTTCCGCCCCGGGGGCTGCCCTAAAGTCCCTGCCCTGCCACTACCGGTCTGCGAGTCTGTGCCCCGTCCCCAGCAAGCGAGGCTGTCACTCACCAGTGGTGCAGGATCCCCACGGCCAGGCTCCCTCCTGCTGCCGTTTATCCTCCAATATCTGCCCGAGGAATCACGGCTCCCCACTTTGTACCTTGAAACCAACCACCTGTGATATTCTGTTTGTAGAGATCCAGATCTGCTTACATCTCAGGCTGGTTTCGTGGGTGCTCGGAGTGGTCTGGTAGATACCCAGCTCAATTCTGGGGACCAGTTGAAATAGGGTCCCCTACTCCTCCGCCATCTTTCCTTCCCCTATTTTTTTTAACTTTTTGAGGAAACTCCATATTGTTTTCCACAGTGGCTGCACCAGTTTTCATCCCCACCAATAATGCAAAAGGGTTCCTTTTTCTCCACGTTCTTGCCAATACCTGTTGTTCCTTGTGTTTTTTTATTTAACCATTCTGACAGGTGTGATGTGGTATCTCATTGTGGTTTTGATTTGCATTTCCTTGATGATGAGTAATGATGAACATCTTTCCATGTGTCTGTTGGCCATCCATATGTCTTCTTTGGTGAAATGTCTGTTCATATCCTCTGCCAATTTTTATATTGGATTATTTGTTTTTTGGGTATTGAATTATCAGTTCTTTACATATTTTGGATACTAACCCTTTATCAGATATGTCATTTGCAAATATCTTTTCCCATTCTGTAGGTTGTCTTCTAGTTTTGTTGATTGTTTCCTTCGCTGTGCAGAAACTTTTTATGTTGACATAGTCCCAACAGTTTATTTTCGCTTTTGTTTCCCTTGTTTCAGGAGACATATCTAGAAAACTGTTGCTATGGCCAAAGTCAGAGAGATTACCACCTGTGCTCTCTTTAAGATTTTTATGGTTTCAGGACCCCCATTTAAGTCTTTAATCCATTTTGAATTTATTTTTGTGTATGGCAAAAGAAAGTGCTCCATTTTCTTTTGCATGTGGCTGTTCAGTTTTCCCAACACCATTTGTTGAAGAGCGTGTCCTTTTCCCATTGTATACTCATTCCTCCTTTATTGAAGATTAATTGACCATAAAATTGTGGATTTATTTCTGGATTTTCTATTCTATTCCACTGATGTGTATATTTTTAACCAGACACCATACTGTTTAATTACTACCTCTTTGTAACATAACTTGAAATCTGGAATTGTGATACCTCCAGTTGTGTTTTTCTTTTTCAACTTTGCTTTGGCTATTCAAGGTCTTTTATGGTTCCATACAAGTTTTAAGATTGTTTGTTCTCGTTCTGTGAAAAATACTGTTGGTATTTTGATAGAGATTGCATTAAATGTGTAGACTGCTTTGGGTAGTATAGACATTTTAACAGTATTTGTTCTTCCAATCCAGGAGCATGGAATGTCTTTCCATTTCTTTGCATCATCTTGAATTTCTTTCATCAGTGTTTCATAGTTTGTAGAGTACAGGTCTTTCACCTCTTTGGTTAAGTTTATGCCTAGATATTTTATTGTTTCGGTGCAATTGTAAATGGGATTTTTTTCTTTCTTTTCTTTTCTTTTTTTACAGTTTGATTTCAACTTTTATTAATGGCAATTATAGTATTGGAAATCCATGCTTAACTGTAATTGCAGATTTCTCAATGGGGCAAAACATCACAAGTATCCTGAACCTCTTTTTACTTTTTTATTTTATTAAAATTTTTTTAAATTTAAATTCAATGTAGTTAACATATTGTGTATTATTAGTTTCAGAGGTAGAATTTAGTGATTCATCAGTTGCATGTAACACCCAGTGCCCATTACATCAGATGCCCTCCTTAATACCTATCACCCAGTTACCCGATCCCCCCACCCACCTCCTCTCCAGCAACCCTCAGTTTGTTTCCTAGAGTTAAGAGTCCTTATGGTTTGCCTCTGTCTCTGTTTTTATCTATTTCTTTCGTAAGTGTTCTATAGTTTTACACACACACACACACACACACACATATATAATTGTATTATTATCAATTTTTTTATATTTGTTATTTACTGTTTTATGTATTTGGGTGCTCCCATGTTGGGCACATAAATATTAATAGTAAACAAACCCTCTCTGTTCTGATTCATGGAAGAGAAGAACAATTTGAGTTAGTAAAAGTGCTGAAATGCATTTTTTTAAAAGATTTTATTTATGTATTTGACAGAGAGAGAGCACAAGCAGGGGATGCAGCATAGGCGGAGGGAGAAGCAGGCTCCATGCTGAGCAAAGAGCCTGATGTGGGATTCAATCCCAGGACCCTGGGATCATGACCTGAGCCGAAGGCAGACGCTTAACTGACTGAGCCACCCAGGCATCCCTGAAATGCATTTTTTTTTAACTGCACATACCTAATGTTGAATTAATTCACATTCCTCATTTCACGATGCATTTTATAATTTGTCCTTGGGAAATTCCTTCAATTCTTTTCTTTCCTTCTTTCCATTTTTCTTTCTTTCTTCTTACCTTTTATCTCCCTTCAGTACCAGCACCCATTCTAGTATGTTTAATATGTATTTTGTATGTATGAGTGCTTGCAAATGAATAATGTGCTCTTGTACAGATACATTCTACTTTTTGCATACTGCACCGTGTTCTAGATCTTATGATTCCCAAGCTCAACATTTAGTCATCAGCTGTGGCAGCAGTGGATGTGTAGAGCTCCTTCAACATTCCAGTCCATAATAATCTGCTGCCATGAATTCACTTAGTCAATGAATGTTTCTACCTTCTAGGCATGGCCTTAGCTACCTAGAATGTGTCAGAAAGCAAAAAGATAAAGATTCTTCCTACTTTTGGAGTTTACAATCTGGGGGAGAAAGACAGAAATTAAACAAGAAGGTCATAAATAAGTAAATTACATAGCATGTTAGAAGGTGATCACTGTGATATGGAATAAGAAGGAGGCCAGGGTTAGCAAGATTAGCCTTGTGGGGAGAGGAGAGGCAACGATTTAAATAGTTTGTCAAGGTAGTCATTTGAGCAGAGGCTTGAAGGAGACAAGGGGGTGATCATGCAGATACCTGGGGGGAGAGAGATTCAGGAAGAAAAAACAGCCATTGCAAAGCCCTAAGGCTAATACATGCCTGACATGTTCAAGGTACAGCAAGCAGGCCAAAGGGACTGGAGCAGAGTGAGCAAGGGAGAGGGCAATAGGAAATGAGGACAGATCATGCAAGGCCTTGGAGGGCATTTCAAGGACTTAGATTTTTATTTTAGGTACAGAACTTTTGGTGACGTTTGAGCAAAGAAGTGCCATGATCTGATTGAAGTCTTAAAAAGATCACCTTGGATGACACATTGAGAAAAGACTGTATGCAAAGCAAGGGCAAAAGCCGGGATTCTGGTTAGAAGACGTTTGTAATAACATAAGGGAGAGCTGATAGATAGATGAGAGCAGAGTGGAGACAGTAAAGATGGTGAGAGGTGGTCAGATTTGGGGCAAATTTTAAACTTAAAACTGATACAATGCCTCAAAATTCTGCTTCTACTTAGGGTGTAGAAAACCACCAGAGTACATTGTTCCCATGCTAACAATGAGAAAAATCCAGATAATCCATAAAATTATAACTTTTCTTAAGCTCATCAGAGAGCTGAGGCCTCAAGGCAACCAAAGCAATGGAGCTCAAAAAAAGTGACAAGATTCTCCCAGAAGAAATTAGACACACAGGCTGTTTTGCTTTTGGCAAGGCCCAGAGAGAAGAGGTCGCTGCCAGAGAAGTAAGAAGAAACAAGCTAAAATTTTAGCAAATTCCTAAAGACCTAGTATGTGCTGATGTACCAGTGTAGTTCGACTGCAAGCTACAGACACAACGGGGGTTCTTACTCTCAAGCTCTTCTCCTTGGGCCTCTCACAGATGTTCACAAAGATTAAGGGTAGAGCAAGAGACCAGAGAGAGCACCTCTCAGTGGCCCAGGTGTGTAGGACATGTTGAGATGTCATTAGAGAACAGGCAAAAATCACTGCCCACCTTTCTGTCATACGATGCAAAGTCTTAGGCTACTGGAGAAAATGCAATACAAACATCTTACCCCCAGAGCTCCTGGGAGACAGGTAGAAAGAAAACCCCTCTGACTTTGGATAGGGGGTATAAAAGTCTCCTTCCTGCCTGCCCTGCAGCAGCCCCACCCCACAGAAGGAACCAGGCAAAAATCCATTTATTCTGGAGGAAGGATAGGGGCAAAAACCATCTGCCCTGGAGGAGGAGCAAGAAAACCTCTTGGCACCCAGATCTTGCACCAATACAAAGCAGAGTTCTGCTTGTGCAGCAACAGGGACAGAAACAGGTCTCCTGCCCGACCAGTCACACCATTTCTGGCCATGTGGGGTGGGGGGAGGTAGAAGAGCAGGAAACCAAAAGGCCCTACCTCTAAGGTTAAGTGCACAGTCCCTGCCTATAACTGAGGCTGGATCAGGAGAACTGAGAAGCCCCTCCTGTTCCCCAATCAGGAGCCTAGCACCAAGCAACAAGCACCAATAGTTTACTATGGGAGGAGGAACAAGAACAGGGAAGGAGAGCCCTTGGTGGTGTCGGCATTCAGGGACAGCTGAAACCTGAGGGTGGAGCAGAAACACAGACACAATTATTCTAGAATTCAAGGCCCTCCACTAAGCATAATGTAGACAGTGTACCATCAGAGGAATGTGAAGTCTGTAGTGCACTGAAGGTAATGAGAGCAGTATTGAAACTAAACCTAGCTCAGCTACTGAGTACATTGACTCAGTTCCCCCACACTACTGGCCAGACAGAAGAGGCATGTGCATTTCTGGGAGTGAATGTCATTTACCTCAGTCTCTACTGTTCTTCAGTCACAATGCCTGCTAGTCTCTGAAAAATAACGAGACACAAAAAAGCAAGGGGGAGAAAAAGAGACCCATTGTTCTTTTAAAATTATGTTTTGCCAGTTTTATTGAGATATAATTGACATATAACATTGTATAAATATAAAGGATACAACATAATGATTTGATAATGTATAGATTATGAAATGACTACCACATAGTTTAGTTAACATCTATCCTTCACAAATTTTTTTTCTTCTGATGAGAACTTTTAAGATTTACCCTCTTAGCAACTTCCAAATATAAAGACAGTATTGTTAACTATAATCACCATTCTGTACATCATATTCTCAGACCTTATTAGTCTTATAACTGCAAGTTTATACTTTTTGACCATCTTCACCTACTTCTCCCACTCCTTTACCCCCAGCCTCTGGCAACCAATCTGTTCTCTATTTCCATAAGACCCACTGTGGAGAGATAAAGGAATCAACAGAACCAGCTCAGAGATGCTGAAATACCACAAAGTACCTTTAACATGGTTATGATTATGATTAATATGTTAAAGACACTAATGAAAAACCTGGACTGTGTGCATAAACAGATGGGAATTGGCCATTCACAGGCAAGGTGGAATGGAATTAGGATGATCCTTTGAACAGTTTCAGGTCATTCCTTGTGATTGGTGGCAGGGAGTTGAGAAGGGTGTCTATATTCTGTAAGTATGAATAGCCCTTCCTGTAAACTGAAAAATATCAAGGTTATGCTAGCAAGAAAGAATGAGGAAATGATTATGATGTAGGCAATCAGCAGCAACAGTGCAAAGGGGCTTACAGGGCCATAAAAATCACTACTCTTTACAGGTATCGATACCTAAGACCTAAGGAAAACTCTTTTCTTCTCACAAGCTTCAAGGGGTCTGTGTGTGTGTGTGTGTGTGTGTGTGCGTGCGCGCGCGCGTGTGTGTGTGTGCGCGTGTGTGCATGTGTAGATTAGGGTTACGTAAATAGGGATGGTCACAGTGATACCAAAGCCACATCACTTCTTTTCCAGGACTGAATCACACCTCATCGTATAGCAGATAGGCCTTAGCACTCCAGGAAGAAACAGCAGTGGAGGAAAAAAGCCAAAAAGGAAATAAAGGCAAGCAGAAACCCTGGATGGGAAAAGGGTGAGGATAAATAGCTGGGAGGAAAAACAAATGGACTGAAAATACAGTCACAATGAAGAAAAGGAAAAAAGACGACAGAATTAAAACCAACTTCAGTATTGTCGTAAGCTGTGTCAGTTAGGATTCCATCACTGCAAACAACTGAAAACTTGCTGCGGTGGCTTAGACAAGGAGTTGTTTGTTTTTTCGCACATAACACGAAATCTGGAAGTTGACAGATGCTTGCAGAGGTTCACCTGCTCAGTAACGTTAGGGCTGACATCTTCACCATTGCAAGATAGTTGCCACAACTCCAGCCATCGCATCTCAGTTTCAGGCAGAAAGAAGATGGACGATGGTGGGGTAATGCCAGCTGTCTCTGTGTTGGAATTCTAGAACCACCTCTCCTCCTCAGTGTACTTATGTCATTGGCCAGCTAGTCACAGGGTCACCTCCAGCAGCCAGGGGATGCGGGAAAGCAAGTTTTGTCTGGGTCTATTTCCTCTGCAAACAAAATCCAGGTTCTGTTAGCAAGGAAGAAAAGAATATGTGATATTATACAGACAACATCAATCAATATCTCTCTATGAGTATTCACTGAGACAGTGTACGCAAAAGAAGCTAATATGACATCTGGCACATAATAGATGCTCAATAACTGTATTTTTTTTTTTTTTTAAGCTGGAGAAAGGGAACTTTTTTGAGATGGAAGGATAGGAGCTGGCCTGTTATTTCAGAGGTCAGGTTCCCACACTACAAGATTGACAAATTGAGAGTTTATACTTGACTTCATGAATCCTTAACATACTCGGCAAAGACATTGCCATCCATTTTAAGAGCAGTATTAACAATTTTAAGAGTGCTGTTATCAACAGTGGTGGCGGCGCGGGGTGGGGGGGTGGTTGGGGAGGCTGTCCTTCTATCCTTAGCGGGTGGGATGGTTATTGTAAACTGAGAGGAAAGAAACCAGGCCAGATACAGAGAAACAGCAAATGTAGCAGGAAATAAGTAAATGCAGAGGTAGCCTCAATTCTGAAGAGGACTTTTGAGAGGTAGAAGACAGAGAGCATACGGAGTCTGTAAGTGTATTGTATATACACACATGTGCACTGTATAAATAGTTCACAGGCCGTCAAGGCAGTCTTCAGAATCATGATATGGGAGAGGTTTCCATACACCAAAACAAATGATCTCAACATATCCCTTCTATCTGCTTTGCAAAGTTATTTCAAGAATATTAACTTTGTTGCTTTTAAGAAATTGTAAGGGATAAGTTTTAAAGTCTGAATGCACAGTCTAATCAAAGAGAGGAACTGATTTAAGCTCCGAGCTCTTTAAAAATAATAACCAACCAGTATAATAAATTTAAGTTCACTGTAAACCATTTCCATAATAATAAATTCTTGTTCTGACATTTCTGATGGCAACCATTGGCAGAATATAATTTTCATCTCTCTGCTTCATCTCTGCTTTTATTTCTCTGCTTTGTCCCCCTGCACCTTCTTTGAAGGGACATGAGACTACTACAAGTGAGAAGTACCACAGACACAATGAGTACCTGTCCTTTCCCTGAATCCCCAATGCCACTCCTTTTGTATCTAATGGAAAATGGCAGAGCAGGGTAGCTACAAAGAAGTACCAGAGCATCCCTGTAGGGATAGCAGTTTGCAGAACATACATTTAGTGGAGATCATCTTGGTGCAAATAATTGTTTTCAATCAATATTCAGTTAAGGGGGCTCTTGGGCGGCTCAGTTGGTTAAGTGTCCAACTCTTGATTTCAGCTCAGGTCATGATCTCAGGGTCATGAGAGTGAGCCCAAGCTCAACAGGGAGTCTGCTTGAGATTCTCTCCCTCTCCCTCTGCCCCTGCTCATTCTCTCTCTCTCTCAAATAAATAATCTTTTAAAAAATATTCAGTTAGAGATTTTAATCAGGTTGTGAGACAAAAGAATACATTTGAGAATGATTTTCTTCACTATGAATGACTTATTAACTGACATTACCACACAGTTAAGTTAGACATTATAACTAATTACAAACATACAACATGGGAGTGTTTCTCTTGGACTATTAATCCTTCTTTACCTAAGAGGGTTGCTATATTAGTTTGGGAACAAACTTTAATGCTTTAATAAAGACCCCAAAATTACAGTGATTTCATAGAAGTTTGTGCTCTCTCATACAGAAGATCAGGAAGGTGATCCAGGGCTGGTATGGCAACTTTGCAACTACCATGAACCTGGCTCCTTCAAATCTTATTGTTCTGTCACCCTCAACACGTGACTTTTGTCTCACGACCTGTATTAGTCTGCTAGGGCTGCCATCACAAAATATCACAGGCTGGGGGACTTAAACAACAGAAATTTATTTTCTCACAGTTTTAGAAGCTGAAAGTCCAAGATTAAGGTGCCAGCAATGTTGGTTTCTGGTGAGGACCCTCTTCCTGAGGTGCAGATAACTGCCTTCTCACTGTGTCCTCATATAATCGTTTCTCGGTGTATGCCTGCCCTTGGTGTCTCTTCTTATAAGGACACTAGTCCTGTTGGATTAGGGCCCCACCCTATGACCTTACCTAACCTTAATTGCCTCCTTAAAGACCCTATCTTCAAATACAGTCACACTGGGAATTAAGGCTTCAACATATGAATTTGAGGAGGACAGAATTCAGTCCATAACATGACCCAAGATAGCTGCTCTAGTTCACACCTTAATATCCATATTCCAGCCAAAGGGTGGAGGAAAAAAAAGGGAGGACACAATTCTTCCCTTTAAGATGTGGTGCGAAATCTATACACATCACTTCCACTTAAATTCCGCTGGCCAGATCCTGGTCACATGGCCACACCTAACTGAAAAGCGGGCTGGGAAATCAATTCTTTAAGGGAACTTCCATGTGCCTGGCTTAGATTTCTATTCTGAAGGGGAGAATAGATGTTAGGAGACAACTAGCAGTCTCAGCCACTCTTGGAAATGTCCCGTTGCCTAGTATAATCATATAAGTATCTCCATTTGGGTGTGCCTTCTCTCTCCAAACACTTCCCTTTTGCAGCTCTCGGTTTCCCCTCCAGAGAATTTATTGCCCTCAGTGCAATCGGGGAGCCTAGTGCACTCTTATAGCTGAAGCCTTCTTTATGGCATCCACTGGAGACTTGGATGCATTGTTATATCAAAAGACCCCTTTCCCTTCGGGGACAAGGAGATAAAATGGGAGGGGGGAGGGGGGAGGGGTGACACAACTAGTCATGTGAGGGCAATTAAAGGAAAATGCAGGGTCAAGGAATAGAACTTCAATGGGAACATGAGAGCCCTTTCTCTGCTGGTGGGAGTGATAATGCTTTGTCTTATTTTTAAATATCTCTAATAAGAGCAGACCTCTTGTGGGGGAGAGGACATTTAGAGCCATTTGACTTCCTACATTAATTTGCACTGAGCAACAAATGGATCTTGCCTCCTGCTTCATGTCTTTTGAAAGTGGAATATCTCCTTCCGTTAGCATTTTTAATCTGGTTCCTCCAAAATTGTGCAATTTCCTGCAATTTCTCCTATGGTAATCTAGCCAAGTTTTGTTTGGGGGACTCTCCCCTGTTGCTTGAAGTTTTCCCAAAAACCTTCCATTAGTTTCTTACTCTTCCACACCCTTATGGGAACACTTCGTTCTGGCACTCGCGGGAGAACAGCTTTTAAAAAGTGCATCTTGTTACCTTGGCCCCATTTCAATCAACAAGTGTTTACTGAGTGCTGTCTTTGCCTCAGTGCCATTCTAGATCCTGTAGAGTATATACAGAACTGACTACAAAGCCTGGAAATCACCTTACAGATAACCGCTCGTTTTCCAAATGAGGAAACCGAGGTCCAGATAATGAACAACTTGCCCCCAGGGTCATGAGGCTGTTTGGAAGAATAACCTACCAAATCTTCCCATTTCCTCCTCTCATTAGAATTTATGCTTTGACTGGGAAGATGAAGGGAAGCATATGGACTAATATGGCGCCGCCTCTGAGGCACGCATCGCGTGTTCAGAATGTTATGCAAATTGCATCATCCCTCAAAGGACTTAGTAACATTATTCTGTGGGAATTCCACCAAAAACATCTTAAATAAATAATTAAATTGTGCACAACAGCTCCTCCCACCCCAGGGCCCTATATGGATGAGCTAATCATCCAAATTCTGGACCTATAAAGCTAAGGGTCAGATCCTGGAACATGAGGACGCTGCTACTTTGCAGGGACTCTTGGAGAACAATCATCCAGCTATCTAGGGCTCTCTCTTCCTGTTGGCCTTATTTAAACTTCTCCACGTAGCTCATTTTATCTTCCCAACAGTGTTGTGAGGTAGATACCACTGTCCCTATTTGACAGTTGAAAACATCTAGGCTTAAAGAGGACAACCCAGGGCAGGAATCTGGCCTCATTGTCAAAAGATCGTGATGGAATTATGCTTTACTGATGCCTCTTCCTGTCCTCAAAGTACTAGACTAAGTCATGCTCCCTTCTTTGTAGAGCTTTCCAAAGCAGAATGGTATAAGTCTGGGAGGCAGGAGCATTCAGGTGGATAAGGTGAACTTGGTGGAGAGTGCTGGCCCTCACAGCTGATCTCTCTGTGCAGCATGGAGGCCTATGCTCCTTCCTGTACAAGAAGAAGAGCTCTTTAGGGTTGAGGCAGGACAAGGCACTGAACCTCCAGAATGGAGCTGGTTCTCTGGGAGCAAGCAGGGGCTAGGAAAGACTGTGGGGATTGTATGCGGAGGTGGGGAAGGGAGAGGCAGATCAGAGATGGTGCTCAGGGCCAGGTGCCCACCTAGATGGCTGTTTGGCCTGATATGGGATTTCAGGGGAAATGCAACATTTTGTACCATCTTCTGATTGCTTTCCTGATGGAAATGGGTTTTGCCATCACAGCCTTCCAGAACCTGCTAGCCTTAGAATGGAGTAATATATTTGTGTATATTTGCAGGGGAAAATGTCTGAAATAATACCAAAACATTTACTAGTTGTGATCTTTGAGTGGAAGGGTCAGGTGATTTTTATTTCTTCTTTCTACTTTCTGTATTTTAAAAAATAACTAAAATTAGTTTTTAATCAGAAAAAAATGAGATTTTTTTTTTTCATTTTTCACTGTCATTTGGGAAACAAAGAAACTAGCACATGTATCCGCTAACTCCAAATATGATTGCAGCCTCAAGAATGCTTGGAAATTTCAAAATGACCCAATGTGCAAAATAGTATCCTCTGGCTACACAAACAAGTTGAGAAGACATAGAAGAAAATAAGATGCATACCCAGTTTTGAATGGGAGAGTGCATCTGTGTTATACCAGTCACAGATCATACGCTTTCTGGTTCCAAGAACAGGCTGTATGATATCACATGTCTCCATGAAGCATCACCTCAACCTTTCCAGCTATTTTCTCACTGCCTTTTAGGGCAAAGGTTGCTGTTTACAACTTATTACGATTACCCAGGATCTAGTATGAGAAGCTTACAAAGCAAATAGGGAAATTGAGTGAAGTTTTTCTAAACTGGAATCCAAGAAGAAAAATGATGACTATTCCACAGTGAATACCAGGAAGCAGACAAGAATCAAAATGCCCCCCCTGAGTATTTTAGAGTGAGGCCAATTAAATGTTGGCCTGGGGTACTGAGGGAGGCTGGGGATTTCCTTCTTTGGAGGCCTCTTAGCAATTGATATGTGAACATCTAACAAGATTTGTGTATGTGATTGTCCTCATAAAGGGAACTCCATTGAGTTCCCAATCTATGATTATGGAGAATTCCTATTTTACTTTATTCCAAAAGGGAAACAGCAGCTGGTGAACAACCCAATTCTCCCTCTCTATTCTCGCTTCCAATGAGTATGGCAGTTCTAAAATTTATCACCTGTATCTAAAGGTTATAGTTTTCAGAGCCTGAGTTATCAATGGATCAGTGTTGGATCACTGAAAAGGAGCCCAGGGAGAGGGAGCAGGGAGACATGAGTCAGATTCCTTCCGTTTTGGGGAACTGGATCTTCTTTGGAGAAAGATTACTTTCTGTAGACCCGTGCTGTCTGATATGGTAGCCACCAGCCATATGTGGCTATGTAAATTTCAGTTAATTAAATTAGGTATGGAAGTCTCCAGAGAATACATGGACACAAACAGGGAGTCCTGAGCACAGGACCATCTGCTACCTTTCATCTTTCTGAGATGTTCGAGAATGGGAACGGATGTATTAGTCACCTCAAGAACGTGTGGCAGTGGATTTTCTTTTAAAATAGTTTATTTTCTGTTCATGCGCACAGAAAAAAGTTCAGAAGGATGCATACCAAGTGACTAACAGTGAACCTAAGCCAGGAGCGGAGGGGACTCTCCCTCTACCAGCGAGGCAGAAGGCCCACAGGCAGGAGGGGAAGGCAGAGGTGGTAAGGAAAGGCCAAGAGGCTTTCACTTGTCCCTTTATCCACTTCTGGGTTGTTGAGATTTTTTTCTTTGCTGAGGATGCTTTAATTTTTAATGTGAGAAAACTAATAAAGAGACTTAAAAATCAATAAGCCAGCAAAAAAAAAAAAAAAAAAAAAAAAAACACATGGATCCAAAATTCTAGCCAATCTCATATTTCTTCTCTAAGAACAAAGATTGTAAAGAATAATAAACAAATGTTTGGGAGGAAATGTTATCCACTTTCACCTGCCATATGTTTGGCCTGGTCCAAAGTGGCTGGCGTGGCACTGTTTACCCACAATGTTTGTGTGACTTTGGTTGGCTTATGTCCTGAGCTCTGCTATTCTAAAATTAGGACAAGGCTAGCTGGGAACTTTCCCTTTCCTCATCCTCAAATGCTGGGTGGGCAGAGATTTGGGTTCTTTGCTTTGTCTGGTGAACTTGCCTGCATTCAAAGACTAACTCTTGACTTTATTTAGAAGTCACAATCACTGAGATGCTGATTTTTTTTTTTTAATCACCGTGGTCAATAGACATTGCAATGGTCTACATTTTTTTTTTTTATTTAAAGGAAATACATGGTGTCATTAAGCTCAGAAAAAGTGTTTTGAAATGTTTTCTCAACTATGTATCGACTTCCATTTGCATTTAGCTTTGGATGAATTATAATGTTCCATACACATTAGCTGGGAAACTTGGATTTATTTATCGGTAAAAAGACTTTGATGGTAGAGAATGGATAGATAGCTAGATATATAGATAGAGGGTATGCCTATATTATATGTATAAAACATGCTGTATACATAAGGAGGGAAGAAAGGGGGAGGTTGCTGGGGAAGGTGGAAAGAGCCTCAGATAGCAGGATTATAGTGGAAAACCTGTGAAAGAAGAGAAGCAGAGAAGGAGGATGGGTAGGAAGAGCTTTATCCTGCAGTGCAGCTTTGAGAACATCTCTGCCAAGTCAATGGGGAATCTTCGCACGAAGACAACCCCTCAGAAGAGCCCACAATGGGCTGGAATAACTCAGCTCTATTACCCCCGCCCCCCGCACCTGCTGCACTCAGTCATCAGGAGGGAGCAGCCCCAGGGAGCGTGGCCAAGCTGTGACTGCCTCAGTGGCTCTGATGTGACAGCAGGAGGCTGTCAGTCAGTGATGCTCCCCATGGCAGCTTCTCTTGAGGGAGATCTGGGTGGTGCATTGTATTAGTCTGCTAGGGCCGCTGTAACAAATACCACAGCCTGGTTGGCTTACACAACAGAAATTTATTTCCTACTGGTTCTGGAGGCTAGAAGTTCAAGATCAAGGTGTCAGCAGGCTTGGTTTTCTCTGAGTCATGAAGGTAGGATCCATTGCAGGCCTTTTTCCTTGGTATAATGGCCTTCTTGTCCAATTTCTCACATTTGTCTTTCTTCTGTGTGTGTCTGTGTCCACATTTCCCCTTTTAATAAGGACACTGGTCTTACTGGATTAGAGCCCATATTGGATAATGACCTCATTTTAACTTGGTTGCCTCTGTAAAGATCCTGTCTCCAAACATGCAGGTACTGAAGGTTAAGACTTCAACATGTGAATTTGGGAGAGGAAACAATGTAGTCCGTGACATGCCCTCTATGGCCACCACAGTCCATCCCTTACACCACAGAGCTGGACTTTTCCATACTAGTTCAGGGAACAGCTCCTCCGTGGTTCTCACTGGCCTCTCTTCCTGAGGAGAAACTGAGAAGTGGGAAGTTAGCAGGACTAACTACAGCTCATTTGTCTGTAGTGAGTTTCAGGGCAGCCACAGGTACGCCTCCTCTCCCTCCACCACTATCCTTTCCAAACTTCCCCCTTCCCCACTGCCAACAACAATCCCCTCAGCAGGTGTTGGTGGCTTACCTGGCAGGGTGAAATTGGCCCCTACTATTTTGCACTCAGTGAGGTTACTGTGTAGGGCAGTATAATCTGAAGCAAAAACTTTTTGTTCCCCACCAAAACTGCTTTCAAAAAGATTTCATTTCCTTGAATTATATCCTTTCTTGGAACGTCAGAGAATGAGGATCCTGTTTACCAGTGAAGACATGCAGAAGTCAGAGACTTTTGAATTTTCCAACTTTCAAAGTATAGAGAGATGACGATTTCTCGGTGAATGATTATAAACATTTTTGAAAACTAGTCATGGTAAACGCGCAGGGCAGAATATAAGGTTTTGGGTCCACAGTGGGGTCCAAGAGGGGAGCACTTCCAATTCATATTTCTAATTCTCCCTTATTTCAACAATTAGTACTAGGCCTTCACACAGCCAGTGAAGTTGGAGAGCACTTTTTAAAACCAGGGTTTCCATTACTTCAAAGATGAATTAGCTTTTGTATTTTTCTTTTAATATGAGTCATTTAAAAAGGATGAAACTTGTTATTAATAACCTTCTTAAAGGTTATTAAAAACTGTGTTTGCTAAAAGAGTAGACTCAAGCAGGAGTTTGATTATTATATATGGAACTAGTGCTCTGGATTCTTCTTTTAGGATTTCTCAATCCTGTTTAAAATACAATTTCAACACACTCAGGTTACAATTAATTAAATTCTCTGAGAGGCAGTGTAACATAGTAATGCTTTAGTTGCATTGCTTTCAGCTACAAGTAACAGAATACTTCCATTAAAAGTGGTTTTAAGCAAAGAAGAATTTAGTAATCTCGCAAAATGAGAATTTGAGAGGTAGGCAGACAAGGCCAGGGTTGGATCAACAGACCAACAGCATCATCAAGTATACAGGCTCTTTTCATCTCTCTACTTTGCCATCTTCAAGGGTGTCAGCTTCAGTACAAAAAGGCTGCTACATTTATACTGCACGTTTAGGCAATACATTTATAGGAAACAGATTTACACCCCACAAAATCTGGGACAGAGGTGGTGGGGGGAGAGAGGTTACTTTCCATACATCTTCTTTTATTAGGGGGGAAATTCTTCCCCAGAAGTCTCCCAGCTGACTTTTCCTAAGGTCCCATTGGCCAATATTCGGTAATGTGTTCTAGCTGCAAGGGAAGCTGGGAAGGGAACACATCTCCAGCTTCTTCCAGGAAGGAGGAATGGTAGGAATAGGCAGTTAACAGGTCTACCATGCAGAAGTTGACATATCAGAGCTTCTGGAATCAAACTGATTAGAATGCCATCTTCTCTACTTATTGCTACCATAAACTTGAATAAGTTACTTACTTACTCAGTGCCTTAGTTTCTTCCTCTTCTACGTGAATTAAATGCAACAATATATGTAAATCCCTTTTAATAGTATCGGTCATATGCTCTGTGTTAAGCATCATTAATTGTGCAGCTAGAATCACAGAGAATCTCCTGTGAAATGGGAATGAATTGTGAAATTGAATGAACCTGGGGTTCATCCAAAAGCTATGTCCAAAAATTTGACTGACAAGTTGGATTTAAGTTGCATGAATGTTAAACTTTTATAGGACTCTAATCACTATTGTTATCTTTAGTACTTAATAGATTTAATGCCTGTTATTGTCATAATTTTTTTAAAAGCCTTTAGTTGGCAGCCTTCTGTATTTAATTTATTTCCAAAAAAGCTTTCAGAGATAGAAAAAGTATCTTTGGGCCCTGTGGGAGGAGCCAGCTGCTGCCAAGAGTCCATCTACTTCTCTCTAAAATACCTTTGGAATTTTCACATTGTGTTCCTTGGTCTGTTCTCAGTACAGCTTGAGAGAAAGTACGAGTTCCACATAGTCATGTACCTAACCTCAGCTCTGTTTCTCAATCCCCTGGCTTTGAACTTAAGCAACTTTAGAAAGAGAGCATAAACTAGCTATCAGGACTTTCCTTTAAAATTTGACACACTGTTAGTGGGATGGAAATTGGCACAACCATTCTGAAGTACAATGTGGCCCATCAAATATTTAAGCACATAATTCCCTTGACCCAGCAATTCCCTTTCCATGAATATAAGCAATAAATAAAGTTCATAAAGCATTGTAGGCATTTGCAAAAATGTCAACAACCTGAATGTCCACTAATAGTATGTTAAATCATGATGGCATTTCTATATCATGAAATTTCCCTAACTGGAACAGTTTTTAAAACATGAGGAAGGTCTGTACCTACTTAGATGAATGGATGTCTATAATATATTCTTGAGTTCACAAACAAGAAAATATAGACTTGTTTATCCTATCGTATCAGTTTCCTACTGCTGTGTAACAAATCATCCCAAAAGCTTTAGTGCCTTCAAACAACACTCATTTATTTATTCATGATTAGGTTTGGCAATTTGGGCTGGGCTCCACTGGGACAGCTTGCCTTTGTTATATGTCGTTTTGGCTGGGCTCATACATCTGAGGCTGAAACAAGGGTGCCGGGGCCAGCCGGGTGCTGTCCCCTCATCCTCAAGGAGGGCTAGTGCAAGCTGTTCACACAGCAATGGCATTCCAAGAGGGTGACAGCCGAAAAGGCAAATCATGCAGCTTTGGCTCAGGATCCCCACAAGCTCATTTCTCTCAATTTCCATTTGTCGAAACAGATTGTGATGCTAGATGAGAATCAAGGAGTGGGGGGATGGACTCCGCCTCTTAATGGGAGTTGCTGGCTCACAAACATCCTCCAAAATGCCCTCCCCCATCGTGTTCACTTCCTGGGGTTCATGCCTGTGTGTAGTCCATTTTGAGCCTGGGCTGCACTCCAGTGTGTGGTGGTGTGTGACTTCTGAGGCTAGGTTGTAACCGGCATGGCGTCTTCTTCCCTGTCTCCTGGACTGCTCCCTGTGGGGAAAGTGTGGTGCCATTCCCTGAGGAAATCCAAGCAGCCTGTGGAGAGGCCCTCATGAAGAGGGACCGAGGCCTCCTGCCAAGAGCTGGCATCAATATGTCACTGGGGGAGCAAGCGACCTTGAGAGCAGACTCTCCAGCCCCAGACAAATCTTCAAGTGACTGCAGCCCCAACCAATCTCTGGCTGCAACCTCATGACAGCCCTCAAGCCCCCCAGAACCCAGAACCACTCAGTTAAGCCGTTCCCTCTTTCCTGATCCATAGAAACTGAGAAGAAATGATTCATGTTATTTTAAGCCACTAAGTTTTAGTGATTTGTTATGTAACATTAGATAATGAATAAGAGTTGCAAATAATTTATGACCTGAATGTACACACACACACACACACACACACACACACACACACACGCACATGGCACCCTTATTCCCAGTCTCAAGGAATAATCAAATGATATATAGACATAGACATAGATCGGTATGTGTGTGTGTGTGTGTGTGTGTGTATGTGTGCGCGCACGCGTGCATGCGCGCATGCACACGCGCGCTGTTGATGATGAGAGCCAAAGAGCAGGCGGACTTAGCACTTTTTACTCGAGGCCCTGTTTTCTTTGCAGTTGTTTGAGTTTTTTCACACAGAATGTTGACTTCTGTAATTTTTTAATCAAAAAAGAATTTATCTTGGTATTTCAAAGCATTTTTATGTGCACATGTATAATGAGCAACTAGGGTGAAGA
The DNA here is from genome assembly GCF_009762305.2 of Zalophus californianus. Lineage (NCBI taxonomy): Eukaryota > Metazoa > Chordata > Mammalia > Carnivora > Otariidae > Zalophus > Zalophus californianus. The sequence goes on along the minus strand of NC_045596.1, from coordinate 42,194,836 downwards.
AGGAGGCACCAATCCATTTGAGAGCATTCAGAAGCCATCTGGCATGATTGCTCTGGACACTTAAGGTCTGGTTACTGCACAACATGACCCCAGACACGAACATGGGCTTGGTGTACCGAGATGAATGCTTTCTGACAAAGTAGAGCATGGAGACTCCAGTAATAAAGCAACTGCAGTGAGATGTCAGCATCCGTGTTCCTTTTAAATGATTTTCCCAAAAAGACAACATCCAACCTAGTCAGTGGAATGCAATTAGTATGTACAGATGGATCTAGTTTAGAACACTGAGAATCTGTTTGAAAAAACAAACACAAAATGGGGTCCAGCTGTCTGGACCAGTTTAGAGAACTCTACATTTAAAAACAAATGCTCCTATAGGTTTTCTAATTGCTTTTTCATTTGCAGTGTGGTTTTAAAACTCAAACACCCCAATCAATTAGTCAGTGCACCCAACCGGGCCTTTTCAAAATATGGACTCTAAAGGCTTTTGTCCCCTGAAAATAGAGATAAGTGTCACCGAATCCTGGGATTTTTCCCAAAGTCTGAGATAACTCTGCAAATTTCTTCCTGGATTGTAAGAAATCAGAGTGCACCTCACATTGTTATTTCCACTCATAATATTTATTATTGCTATTTTCATTTATTTATTAAGTGTCGACAGGATCCTCAGGGCTGGAAACAAAATCCTCGAGGAGACTGGAGTCTGTGCCTAACCATGACAGTTTGGTTCTCTTCTTCCTGACAGTCCTAGATTGTATAATATTTAGTCTCATGGCATTTCAGAGCCCTGAAAGAGATAGTTTCACCTCAAAGGGAAATATCTCTAATTTCAAAAAAAGCATCATGTATATGTATATGTATATGTGTGTATATATATATATATATATATATATATGACATCTTCCTAATCCCTGGGGATCATAAGCAGATTGCTCAGAATATTTGCAATATTCAAATATTTCTAATATTTGTTATTTAGGGGAAGAGTCTGAACTTACGTGTTTTCCCTACTCTGATTAAAAACTCAGACACTGCAAATGAAATTTTATTTTTCTTGATGTAACAACTCATTTTGTTTATCCTGACTGCTTTTTAGTCCAACCTCTATCCCCAGTTCCCCTTCAAGACAGTAATCTGGGGGCGCCTGGGTGGCTCAGTCGTTAAGCATCTGCCTTCGGCTCAGGTCATGATCCCAGGGCCCTAGGATCGAGCCCCGCATCGGGCTCTCTGCTCAGCAGAAAGCCTGCTTCTCCCTCTCCAACTGCCCCTGCTTGTGTTCCCTCTCTTGCTGTGTCTCTCTCTATCAAACGAATAAATAAAATCTTAAAAAAAAAAAAAAAAGACAGTAATCTGGGGCATCTAATGTGTATAAGTGTGAAAAGACAGCCTTTCCCAGAGATTGCAAACAGCTTTCGTGGGAAGCAGTTGAGAAGAACTAGAGCCATTGCCAAGTAATTTGGAATTTATAGTGTGCAGGTTTGGGAGCTGGACATGTGATCCATCTGCCCAGCTCCAAGACTCACTGTGGTTTTGAGCAAGCCCTCTACATCCTTCAAGGCCTATTCCCTTCCATGATGTGATAGCTATTGGTGAACAAAGCATTGCAAAACTATTCTATGGATGGCAAAAGTGTAGAAGAGAGATCCTAGACAGGGAGATAGGATGCATGGCTGTGCATTCAATTGGGTTGACTCAAGGGCAAAACCACTTAATGTAAAATTCCTCAGGGAGTTGGCCTAGGTTTTGCTGAAAATTCCAGGATGTAGAAAGACTGGTTTTGTAGACAAGGAGAATGCCTGATTTACACACTTTCTAATTCCAGTGTGAGGTTTATTTTCACATGCACTTTATGCCCAGGTATAGAAAAGTTGTTTATAAAAGGAACAGATTCAAACAAAACACAAATTGTTGATGCTGGTGGGGGAATGGGTGTCGCCTTCTCATTGAGGACAGAAATAAAGAGATCTTAATATTGTGATCTAGCTTCTGAGAAGCTAGACTGAGAACAGCGCAGAGTTTCATGCCAACTTCCCTGAACTATGAGAGCCACAGCGGTCCCACTCCTCCAACCAGGGAGAGGGAAGAAAGTGGAAGGTGGAAAGCAGAGACCTGTGTCAGGTGGCCTGGCACCCCCATATGGCCTGCCTAAAACAGGGTAACCGGATGCACCATGCAAAACCCAAGAAAGGGAAAGAGGCCTTGCTTTCAATGCAGCAGCCCAACCCCCTTGAGTAAGGGAGCCCAGGGAAGGACATGCTCTCCTGTCTCACCAATCAGGTTGGTCATTACTCCTCCTCTTGGGGAGGGAAGAAGACCCGAGCTGGGGAGGCACTTGGAGGTATGGCTCCAGATTGCTCCTTTCTGGGGAATGAATGGGAAATTCCTTCTGAAATACGGACAGGAGCATAAATGTTTCCTGGCTCTGCCTCAACACAAGTAAATACAACCCCCGGCTGAATAAACTATCTCATAGGCATTCCCATGGTTGTCCAACGCATGCTCACCAGGACCTAAGATGAGAAGTCAGGGAAGGTGTGGCTGGTGATGAGTCACCATATATTTGAATTCACATGAAACACAAAACAGGCAACTGGCACTTAGAAAGTTTTTGTTCTGAGAGAGGTTTTTTGTTGTTTGTTTGGTATTTGGAACACGTTCTTCCCCATAAACTGATGTTCTAGATCTTTTTTTAAAAAAAATATTTTATTTATTTATTAAGGGGAGAAAGAGAGATTGGGAGAGGGAACAGAAGCAGAAGCAGAGGGGGAGGGAGAAGCAGGCTTCCCGCTGAGCAGGAAGCCCAATGCGGGGCTCGATCCCAGGACCCTGGGATCATGACCTGAGCCGAAGGCAGATGTTTAGCCCACTGAGCCACCCAGGAGCCCCCAAATATGAACATTTTAAAAAGAATCTCTACAGTACCGCTTCATTGAAAATAGAAGACAATTTGCGGCCAATTTCAGAAGCACTTTACCTCCAGGCGTCCCCTGATGTTCTAGATCTAAATGGTATTTGGTTTCCCTAAGCTGGCTCCCAAACCTTTCTGCAACAGAACAATCTCCACTCTGCCCTCTGTTTTCATGGGGAATGAATTACAAAATCTAACACGGGGAGCAAGGCACACATTAGTCCCAGGGCCACAGCGGCCTGCCGCCCCACGTCCCCTGCCCTCTTCCCTGGGCTGTGGAAAGCAGTCCCAGAAGCAATAGAAAGTGTTTCCACGGAAGGGAGGGCCTGGTTAGAGTCTCTAAAGCCGCAGTTACTTGCTAGTTGTCTGTACACAGGGAAAACTGTATCTGCTTCCGAAAAGAACAAGCGAGGGCCCCTCAGTAGCTATTTAAGAAACTCTTCCTGAGCTGATCTGAGTTGAGAGCAAAAAATTTTTTTCATTATATTTTTATTAGGTTCTTAATCTTCATACCAGTGTAGTTAACATACAGTATTATTATATTCGTTTCAGGCGTACTATATAGTGACAATTCTCGGCGTTGCTCTGTGCTCATCACGATGAGGGTCCTCTTAATCCTCAAACCCTATTTCACCCATTCCTCCCCCACCCCCCGTGGTGATCGTCTGTTTGTTCTCTAGAGTTAAGGGAGAAAATATCTTTTTTTTCAATTACTCATTCCTTCATTCAACTGGACATGTAGTTGCAAACAACAAGACACAGTTCCTGCTTTCATGGAAGGAAACCGAGTTGTAGGTGGAAGGGTGGGTGTAGGAGGGTAAACAATATACCACAAAGGAAATGGTGTGTGGGTTGGGGGCTGTCCCTAAGAAGGGACACTTGAGCTGAGACATGAAGGATGAGAAGGAGGCAAGAAGAATGAGGGAGTTGGCGTGGATATTATTTTGGGGGACGGGGTGGCAGGGGAAGACTGTAGGTCAGTACTAGCCAGTCCAGAAACAGCAAAGCTGTGAGATGGAGAAGATCTTGGAATGTTCAAGAAACTGACAGCAACCTAGTATGGCTGGAGTGTGCCGAAGAACGAGTGTCACTGAGGTAACCCTGGAGAGGTGAGCAGGGACCAAATGATGCCAAACCTAGCTGGCTGGGCTAAGGATTCTGTATTTGCCCCTCAGTGCACTGAAAGACACTGGCCTGTAGGTAGGCTAATGGCATAATCTGAATTACATTTTTCAAAGTCTAGGCTGGCTGAGTGTAGATTTGGTAGAGAGACTGGAGGGAGAAGGAAGACAGGGCCAGCTAGGAGATTCCTAGAGTAATCCGGGGGAGAGCCGGTGGAGGGTTGGCAGTTGTGGTAGTGAGAACAGGAGGCCGCTGATAGAAGTTCCGGAAGGGGTGTTGACAGAACACACTCATGGATTGGATGCGAAGGGAGGACAGGCTGAGTCAGGGTGACTCCCAGGCTGGGGTGCTTGAGGGAAGAAAGGGGCGTTTGCTGAGATGGACCCAGGGGGAGGCACAAGAAGGGGTGAAGAGTTGGCTTTGGACGCATGGAGTCTGAGATGGCTGTGCGCCGCACTGAGAAGGCAGTGGGAAGCTCAGGAGAGAGGTTTGAGGCAGAGATAACAAATATGGAGGTGCTGACGTGGAGATGGCAGGTAAAGCCTCTGGGGGGGTGGGGCTTTAGACTCCTCACTGCCTCCCCCACTTGTGGGGGTGGGGAGGAGTGTGCCAAGAGGAGGGAAAGGAAAGCAGCCAGTCAGTAACGGTTCAGAGAAGCCATTTTCTCCCTCCTGTTATGATAAATCCACGTTCAGTCTGACCATCTTGCCAGAGCAAAGTAGGCCTGAGGGGAAGCTAGCTCAGGTTCTGACTTCTTCATCACAGAATACTGAAAAAGTTCCTCTGCAATTCTGCATTTCTCAGATGTCATATCCCTCCCTCCAAATACACCAAAAATGAAGATATTTTGTCTGTGGATAACTGGACAGGTCACTTCCTGGGGACACTCTAAAAATGGGCCATTTTCCTCACACAGTGCAGTTATGTTTGCCTTCCGATGATGATTGGGATTTTAACTGCCTCTGGACATTTCTGCTGAGTTGGATCCTGTCACTCAGCTGGAATGTCCCACACCAAATGGAAAGGACACTGAAGCCACTGGGGTTTGAGCAGACCCAGGGCTCCACACTGAGTTGCCAGCCAGTGAGTAATTCTGGCTTTGGAAAGGGCACATTTGTAAAGCTAAATTAATATGTCCTGTTTTTCATCCGTGACTTCTCTCCATTTCCAGTTTGAAACAGTGAGCTGCCTTGGTTACATGACTATGCAAAAAAAAATGTTTTGGAGGTATGTATGTTTATTGTTAATCCCAGAATGGACTTAGCGATTGGAAGTCATTCAGTCAGCGCTGATCCAGATGCTCATAGAAGAGGAAGGTGAAATCAAATCTGTCTACTTTACCTTTCAGAGTGGAAAACCCCCAAGCTTTTGACAGTCCCCAAATCTACTGTCTTTATTCCCTGGTGGGAAAAAGCTGGCAAACAGATGAGGAACATGAAAGCCTCTGTTACATCAGCTCCTTTCCAACAATTTGATTTTTTTTTTTTTTGTTTCATACGATAAGGTTGAAAAGACCCATTTGACTATTATAAATTGCCTTTCCTCATCAAAGAACAGCAAGATCAGAGTCTATAAACGTATCTGGACACGTGTTTAGTTGTAAACCCCTGGGAAAGACGAAGGAAATGATATCCAAAATGAAGGCCCGGCCCCTTTCCAATTTTCTTTATTGCCATAACACCAATAAATAAATCTTTAGTCTTTGCTGAGAACGAAAAGCTGACCAACCTCAAGTGTCAAAGCCTATGTGGCCCCAAAGCTCCACCCAAACAAATCCAAGGGTAACAAGGGTGAGCAACTGCCCTGATGTCGCAACTCCTATAGTTACAAGAACGGACAACTTGGACCCCTCTGGGAGGCATCTCCTTTTCTCCTAGTTAACGGTTTTACTTTCCTTTGACTGGTGGCCAGCTGCCCTGGGTAATCGCCATGGCACAGGAGAGCTAAATGCTAACAATTGGAAGTAAAGAGGAGACCAATAAAACCAAAACACGTTGCAGTGTGACCTGAGGACTGGGAGCACATGTGCTGGTTTTTTCTCAACAAGCAGAAGTTTCCAGGCTGTGAACTTCTTGTCATTCATCCCTTGGAGTGTTGATTAAAAGAAGTTCGTTAACTGTTAGGCTCCTCAAGTCACAAGGACAAGCTCGCAGTCAGACCATGATCAAAGCACACAGAGGGGCCAAGAGATTTGTAGGACACTTCTTTGTTGGTAAATCAGAATCCCAGTGAAGAGCCAAGTCTACATCAGCCAGCAGACCCACTGTGGATGAGAGAAGAGAGGGTGCCCAGCCTACATGTGTCCTACACACAAGTTATAAGAAGATGGCGCCGAACTCACAGCCCCAGGGAGAGACCACTTAACTAAACGATGCTCCCTGTTTGTTTAGAATTCTATCCCCGGGGCTAAGGGTTTATTTAAGCAAGCTCATCACCAGAGATGTCAGTCCACAGAAGGGCTCAAGCAGATTGGTAGGAAAAGCGAGACCCAGAAAATCATGCTTCCAGAAAGGCAATTTTTACATTTATAACTCTCTGGAGCACTTTGCTGGAGCACTTTGCTCTCTAATCCTCAGTTTCTTCATCTCTACAATGGGAATACTGTAGGATTATGTTGAGAATTAAATGAGATGATGCAGGTCAGGTCATTAGCACAGGACCTGGCTGACCGTAAGCACGCAATGGATATTAGCAAAGACGCCGCTACTGTTGCTGTTGACTGTGGCGTTGAAGAGTAGGTAGAAGAAATCTTTGTTTGAACAATCGCCCTGTATCTTTAGAGTTAAAGGTTTGAACTAGTATCAGCCATAAATGTGCTCATTTTTTTCTTCTTTGTCTACAAACATTAGTCAGTGTTCAGTTATAAGAGACACTGCCTATGGAAAATCTTTGAAAGCTTTGGCAAGGCATTGAAACGTAAGTTGGGATTGCTTGATTTGTCTGATATCAATTTCAGTGCATGTTCTCTGCATAATTAAAAATAAAAAGATGCCCAGGGTTCTGAGGCCTGTCCAGGCAGTAGCCCCTGCCCATTTAGGAACTGGTCCCAGCGTGATGATGTCCCAGGCCTAGTGATGACCCGAAGGTGCAGTGACCCTGTGTTTACTTCCTTGTTGATTTCCCTTCCCTGGCTCCAAGCTCATTTTCCCATTGCCTGCAGGAAAACAACATCCAGGGGTGCGGTAGGACTGACTTGGCAGGCCTAAAGGTGAACAAAAGGATCCTGGCTTTCGGGAGAGCAGAAGGAAGTTCAGGGGAGCCTCAGCCGCATCCAGACCAGCACAGATCTGTCACTGATGCTAATTAGAGTGTTGCTCCGCAGGGGACTGCTCTTTCCAGAAGCTCTCCAGAGGCTGCCCTCAGGTTTATGGATCAGCATGTTACAAAGCCTTGAAAAAGGGGCGGGAGGCGAGCTGAGTAACTCCAAGGCCGAATGGTTTTCATGCATGTCTGGAAGAGGAGACACAGGAAAGAGAGAAAATTTCTCTGGGCTACTACTGAGTCGGAAAAGCTCAGCTCCCAAACGGACTGTCCCCTGAGGCCTCACACAACTGGGAACTGATTCACAATGCAGCAAAGGTAAGAGGCCTGGTTCCTCCACCAGGTAACATCTCATGCAATTCGAGAAACTTTACTTCTGACTATCCCACTCCTAGCCCTACCCCCCGCCCCACCTCAAGTGGTTGAAGAGAACTTAGAAGATAGAAGTGTCTAGTTATGTCTTTGTCAAGACACTCCAGAAAGGCCCTCAGGATATTAACACTTTTAATGTCTGATTTCTTTTTCTTTTTTTTTTTTTTTTTGCACCAGTCTTCATGAGGAACTTCTTCCTTCACTTTCGAAAATAAAAACTACTTTTTTATTTTATTTTTTACTGGCCAAACAGGAGAGTAAAAACAATCTCACTAATGGTGACTAGATTTATATAACGTTATTCTTCATCAGTATTCAGAACACATTCACATATTTTGTTTCATTTCTATCATAGAAATAGGCATTGCCCCTATTGCAATTTTACTCACAAATTTGACTTGCCTGGTAGCATGTGGGTAGGTAAGTAGCAGAGAGCACATCCTATCTCTATTCCTGCCTCTTTGCAGTAAAATGGTGACTCTACCTTTTTTTTTTAAAGATTGATTGATTGATTGATTGATTGATTTAGAGAGCGTGCGCAGAGGGCAGAGGGAGAGGGAGAGAGAATCCTCAAGCAGACTCCCTGCTGAGCATGGAGCCAGACTAGGGGTTCAATCCCAGGACCCCAAGATCACGACCTGAGCTGAAATCAAGAGTTGGACTCTCAACTGACTGAGCTACCCAGGTGCCCCGGTGACTCTACTTTTTAAACCAAATACCAGACAATATTCTCTGCCACATATTCTGACAAATGAGCTGATGAGAGGATAGGATTTTAGAAATTGTAACTCTCCTAGAAAATCCAGAGATAGAGCATCCAGTGCCATATGCCACCTTGTTATTTATCACTGTTTACATTCATCCCTGGTCATTGAATCCAGTCCAGCAAATGTTGATAAACTACATCCTTGGTGCCAGCACTGGGTCACATGTCAGGGCATGGTGCAAACTATGTGCCCAAGGAGTGCTGAAGGAGTACAGTGTTGGGGCTGAGGGAGGAGGTCGTATGTGAGAAGACTCTCCACAGGACATGAGCTTCACACTTGAGCTTGGCATAAAGGGGGGACTTTGACTGAGGGAGAGCATTTCAGAGCACTACAACTCCTCATGGTAGGAATTTGCTCAGGGAACAGTCACAGCAAGATGGCGGCAACAGAGCAGGGCATGAAGAGCACATTCTGGGAATTAGACTTGAATCGTGGTTTTACTATCTACTCGTTCTGTGCCCTGAGGTAATTCAGTTAACCCTTGTGACCTCAGTTTTCTGATATGTAAAATGGGAATAATGGAGTTGTCTTAAGGTTTAAATGAGATAATGCATGTAAAGCCTTTGCTGGTACATAAGAAGTGCTGAATAAATACTATTGTAATTGCCCTGTGCTTGGTTCCATGGGAGATTCTAGGAATGCAGATAAGAGGAGCTCTACTCTCAATTTAATCAAACATTGTAAATTAGTTGTGTGTAACCAACTATCCTCCAGTGTAGTAAGTGCTCTGGGGCCATGGATGGAAGGATCTGTGAGGTTTTGGGTGGGTGTTCTGGGCAGCCTGTTGGGGGAGGCGGGAAGAGGTTTCACAGTAGAGGCCTTGTGTGTAGGGAGGTAGCATAAGATAGTGAAAAGAGCTGCGCAGATGTAATTTTGAATCCCGGCTTCATCCTCAACCACATACATAGCACAAGTGTTTCACGTGCTAGGGCTGCAGTAACAAGACATCACAGCCTAGGTGTGGTTTACACAACAAATTTATTTTCTCACAGTTCTGGAGGCTGGAAGTCCAAGATCAAGGTGTTGGCGGGTTTGGTTCCTTTTAGACCACTCTCCTTGGCTTGCACTTGGCCATCTTCTTGCTGTGTCCTCATGTGGTTGTCCCTCCGTGGGCGCACACCCCTGGTCTCTCTCTGTGTGTTCAAATTTCTTCTTATAAGGACACCTGTCAGATTGCATTAGGCCCCACCCTAACAGTCTTATTTTAACTTAATAACCTCTAAAGTTTCCATCTCCAAATGCAGTCGTGGTTTGAGACACTGGGGATTAGAATTTCAACATGTGAATTTGGGAGGATACAATTCAGCCCACAACAATGATCGAGCTACTAAACCTCTCTGAATCTCTACTTCCTCATCTCTAAAATGGGGACAATACTTACCAAGGAGAACCATTGTGAAGATTATAAAAAGGACACATAAAAGGACGCATATTCCAGTCTCGGGCCCATAGGAGGTAGCTGACAAGCTGTGGTTGTCATTATTAGCACTTTGGGCCCAAACCTCAAATGAGTGTGGAGTCCCTTGCCCAATCCACATTCCACAGAAACACTGAAGAACTGGCCTTTAGTTATCACATGGACTTTCTAAGAGGACAGAGGAGCCCTCAGTGTTTCTACTTCTTGGTTCTGATGAGCCCATCCTCAGATAAGTCAAATGGCCAGCATGATCAGTCTACAGATGTCTCTAGTTATTCAGAAGTCTCTGTTTTTCACTAAATGAGTGGAATGAGAATACTTCTCTTCTGTACCTCGTCAGAGAACCAACATGTACAGACAGACCCTGATCCTGCTTTTGGAGCAGCCACTTCAATCTCTGTCCACCCAAAGCAGCCTCTGGGTGCCTGTGCTCTGGAAAGTCTGGAAAACATTATAATTCCAACCTAACATGTTCATTACATGTAGATGTAGATACAGATATAGATGTAGAATAGAGGTATGTATGTATGTATCTAGAAAAACCTCAAACTTCTAGAAAAGTCAGATACAGTATAGTATGAAGAGTTTTGCACTGTATTTTCTCTGAATCCTTTGAGACTAAGCTGCCAGAACAAAGCTTCCTCTTCCCCATGAACTCTAGTGTGTGTTTTCTATACACAAGGACCTTCCCCACATAACCACAAAGTCGGGAAATCAGTGTTGACACGTTCCTATTATCTAATCCTTGGACCCTAGCAAGTTTTCATCAGTTGCCATTTTTGTTAATAATTTTTTTAAAAGATTTATTTATTTGAGAGAGAGAGAGCGCGTGTGCACGCAAGCACGAGCAGGGAGAGGGGCAGAGGGAGAGGGAGAGAATCTCAAGCAGACTCCACGCTGAGCACAGAGCCTGATGTAGGGCTCCATCCCAACACGACCCATGAGATCACAACCTGAGCTGAAACCAAGAGTCAGATGCCCAACCGAATGAGCCACCCAGGCACTCCCAGCAGTTGTTCCTCAGACCAACTCAAGTGTTCAGAATCAAGCGTTGTATTTAGCTGTCACCATTTTCTTTGTCTGCTCCAAGAGCAAATCTTCTTCAGGATTTCTTTCACTTTCGTGACACTGACACTTTTTAAAAATCATGGAACACTACATCAAAAACTAATGATGTAATGTATGGTGATTAACGTAACATAATAAAATAAAATTTAAAAAAAATCAGGCACAGTTAAAAAAAAATACAGGCCAGTTATTCTGCAGACTGTTCCTCAGTCTGGGTTTGTCTGAGTCTCCTTGTGCTTTGATTCAAGTTTTACAACCTGGGCAAACAACATCACAGAAATGATGCTGTGTTCCTCTCATCGCATCCTATTGGGTGGCAGGTGATTTTAAACTTCACTGAGATTACGATAGTTGCTTCTGCCAGGGCTCTCCACTGTAAAGTTAACTCTTCTTCCCTTTTTAGTTCGTAAGTGTTCTGCAGAGTACTTGAAGTTAAATGTCTCGTTCTTAATCCAAAGTTCAACGTGCCCTTCTGACATGTTCCCGTCATTTTTTGAGCACTTCCTGACTCCCTGGTATAATGAGATGTTACGGCCTTAAAATCAGCGATTGCTCCAAGAAGCTCTAGTTCCTTTTAGTAGGGATTTAGAATCCAAAGTCTGACTGCTAGATGTGTTTGTTGTGAATCGGAGTGTTGCTGTTCTCAGACTCTCTCAGTGGACAGAGCTAGGACCCCTGTGTGTGTTTCCATATTGGCCTATACACGCTGAAATTTGTAAATTCACACTGCCACTTCCAATTTGAATCTAACACCACTGGGTTTATTCCAGTTTTCTCCCTTTCACAATTTGTAAGTCTCTTCTCTAACACTAGTCTGAGCTGGATCCCATCATCCCTGATACTTTTGATCAGTCCCCTGTTTGTGACCAACTGCTACCAGGACCCCTGGCTCCTCCCCCTCCCCCAGGCAGCTGCCCTCCTCATCTTGCTTGGATTCCAATGGTCTGTGCCAGGCTGTCCTCCACAGGGATACCTTCCTGTGCTCATCCAGACTCTGGCACCTGTACTAGGCAGCCCTTCCATGTGGCTAACCTCCTCACCCTGTTCAGGCTCTGACACCCTGTCTGGGCCACCATATCTCCTCCACCCCCTGCATGGGTGACTACCTTACTTGGCCCCATACCATAGCTTGAAAGACTGAATTGCTTAGGAAGAGAAAGGAAGGGAAAGAAGACATTTATTCAATTTTGACATTTTTGAGAAACTCAGAAGTCACTCTGTGACCCATAATGTGCATTTGTGCACATATATTTGTTGTTACTCTTTCATTTGTGGGGAACAGAGCAGCCTCCTTCACACAGATAGGACCCATGTCTCCAATATCAGGCCTAAGGGACTGAGGTTCACACCATTCATTCTATTCCATTCCATATTGCTCTAATCTATGTGGATATGGCTGCTCACTGTCTGCTAGGTTACTAACAATATTTCCAGGGTGAAAACTACTACTTGGGCAATCATTGCTCCTTTTCCTCCTCTGAGTCCCACTCTGGGCTCTTCTTCATTTATTTCCTCAAAACCAAATATTTAAGCACTTTCTAGGTACCAGGTACTTGGCTAGGTGGGGACATAGAGCTTTGAGCCTTGGTGTTCGCCTTTAAGAAACTCCCAGTGCACTGTGGGAGGAAGACAAGGATCGGACAGTTACATTCCCATGGGACGAAGGGCAGTGTTAGCTGTCTCAACAGCCTGTCAGGCGAGGGCAACCAACAGGGCAGCAGAGAGCAGATACCCGGGGGAATCCTGACTGGGCAGGGTCAGCAAGGTGAGCAGGGCTGGTGGGAGGCACGGGGAGCCCTGTGTAAAGGGCCAGAGGCAAGGGCGGGGCTGGAAATGCAGGTGCAGGCTGGTGGAGGGAGGCCACCCACAGCAAGACCAACATAGCTGGATTTTAGACTAGAGGACAAGAGGCTCTGGAGCCAGGTTTTCTGGGTTCACACCCTGGCTCTGCCACTTACTAGCTGTGTGATCTTAGGCAAGTTACTGCTCTGTGCTTTAGTTGCCTTGACTGTGAAACTGGAGATGATAATAGTACTTACCTCATGAGACCAGGGTAATTGTTAAATTAGTTCTTTTACATAGTACATAGAAGAATGCATAGTGTATATAAAGCGTATAACAAATATTAAAAGTTATTATTTTTCCTTATAGGTAGATCAAAAAGGGATTTAGGGACTGGCAAAGCAGAGGCACCAAAAAACATCGTTAATTAAAACAGATAAATTTAAAAGAATGGATTTGGGCATTTCAACAGAAGCTCTGAAGTCATCATCTTGAGAAAAATCAGAACTTTGGTGCACTTCTGTAAGTTTATTTTATGGCTTACTGTTGTTTTCTTTTGACATATTTTGGGGGATGGGGGTCCACTGGAATCTTTTCATTGTTTTTGGCCTCTGAAGGTCCCAGCATTACAAAAGAGACACGCACGCTATGGAGACCTCTGTTCTGTTGGTTTCCCAGGCACAGAGATCCATCAGGAATGGCCATTGTACACACTCACTGAGTCCCAGGACAATAGGATTGGTTATGATTGTTCTGACACCAGCACCAACCAAGGCTACCCCAAAGTTGAAGAGAGGCCGTCTTAAAATTCAATTATTGAAGAGAGGCCATCTTAAAATTCAATTATTGCTAAAGCACTTCTGCACCCTGACTGCTCCCCAGTCAGAGAGTGGGGGCATTCTTGAAACTCATCCTAAAGTCTTTTTGAAATAGGAGTTGGCAGCCTTTCAGCAGTGGCCTTCTAGCCTCCTGCCACTGGAGCTGTGGGACAGTTCTCCTTTCCCACAGCCACATCCCCTGAGAGGCAGGGGAACCACAGACAGAGGCTCAGAAGTGCACACAGTGCATCAAAATTAAAAACTTCTATACATCAGACACAATCAGCACAGTGAAAGGCAACCTGTGGGATGGAAGAAAGTAGTTGCAACCATGTATCTGATAAAGGATTAATATCCAAAATATATAAAGAACTCTTACAACTCAAAATAAAAACCAAACAACTCAATTTAAAAAAATGAGCAAAATAGACATTTCTCCAAGGAAGATATACAAATGGCAAATAAGCCCGTGAAAAGATGCTCAATGTCACTAATCATTAGGGAAATGCAAATCAAAACCACAATGAAATACTACCTCACACCCATTAGGGTGGTGCTATCAAAAAAAAAAAAAAATTAAAGAAAAAAGCCAAACCCACAAAATAACAAGTGTTGGTAAGAACCCCTGTGCCCCATTGGTGGAAAGGTAGAATAGTGCAGCTACTATGGAAAACAGTATGGAGATTCCTCAAAAAATTAAAAATAGAACTACCCAAGATCCAGCGATTCCACTTCTGGGTACTTACTCAAAAGAATTGAAAGCAGGGACTCAAACAGATATTTGCACACCCCCATTCACAGCAGCTTTATTCACAATAGCTAAGGGATGGAAGAAACTCAAAAGTCCATGAACAGATGAACATAGGGGAAGGGAAGGAAAAAGAAAATAAGATAAAAACAGAGAGGGAGACAAACCATAAGAGACTCTTAACTGTAGGGAACAAACTGAGGGTTGCTGGAAGGGACGTGGGTGGAGGGATGGGGTACCTGGGTGATGGGCATTAAGGAGGACACTTGATGGAATGAGCACTGAGTGTTCTATGCAACTGATGAATCATTAAACTCTACCCCTGAAATTAACAATACACTATATGTTAACTGAATTGAATTTTTAAAAAAGTCCATGAACAGATGAATGAATGAACAAAATGTGGTATATGCATGAAATGGAATACTCCTCAGTCTTCAGAAGGAAGGAGATTCTGACCCGTGCTGCAGCATGGATGAGCCTTGAGGACATTATGTTAAGTGAAATAAACCAGTCACAATAGGATAAATACTATATAATCCCACTTATATGAGGAACCCAGAGTAGCCAGGCACTGAGAGGAGGGGGAATGGGGAATTGTTATTTACTGGGCACAGAGTTTCAGGCTGGGGAGATGAAGAGAGTTCTGGACGTGGGTGATGGTGATGGGTGTGATGCGCAGCAGTGTCAATGTGCTTTATGGCACTGAACTATACACTTTAAAGTTGTTAAAAATGGTAAATTTTCTGTTTTTGGTACTTACCACAATGAAAAATAATAATAATTAAGAAATGCCAATTAAGCTGGGCTTTTTTTTCCTTAGCAAGGTGATTCTAGAAAAAAATGATTAGGAGAACTGTAGAAGGAAAATAAGTCCATACTTTATAGAGAAGTTGTCCACATCTCAGAGTGTCCTGAGAAATGTCAGAGACCTAAACTTCAATACTCAAATTTTATTTTAAAGTACTTCTCTGGGAAAAGAAGTGAGAAAATACATCTTGGTCAGAACTTGGTCAAATTCAAAGACTTGGCGAGATATTTTCTTCCATATCACAACCTACTGGTCTTCCCGTGACATAAGGAGATCACTTCCTAAAACCAATAAGATCAGCATCATTTTGAAGATACAGACGTGAAAGAGACGCTATTCAATATGTTGATTGTTCCATTATGTGTGTGCTGCTACAACATTTAAAGCTTGCAGTTCTTGGCTGGTGGCAGATGAGCCCAGGTGCTATGTGAGAGGGTTTTGAAAGACGTCTGCCTGGATGTGTTTTGTGCTGGTTCCTTCTGCACTGAAAGGTACAGAAACAGACCCAGCGTGAGGCTGAATCTGAATTTGAGGTCATAGCCTGGGTCGGGTGAAGCATCCGCCTAACCTCTGGTTCTGGGTCAGCAAGAAGAGAGGAAATAGAGTGAGCAAGGCTTTTCCTCCCTCTTTCCTGAATACCTGACCAGGAGGCCAGCTCTGTCTCCCAGGGCAGGTCCTGCCTTTTGTTGCTTCCTCCCCCTTCTAATCTTGCAGGCTTGCTTTACCTCTGTAGGGCCTTAATTTACTCATATGTAAAATCAGAACAATAATGAGATATTAGCGGGCAACAGTGCTTTGTAAGCCATAAAATGGATGTGTGTTTTTATTTATTTGTATAATACTTCATTCTACAAAGAAACTATGCTGCCAATAAGCAGATAATAGGAAGTAGAACAGTATCACACACTAGCCTGTTTCCAGCCAACACGGTGTTTTTAGTTTTTCACATTAGCCACCAGCATCTAAAAATCAGATGATTTCATGTAAAGATCCAAATTTCAAAATCTGTTAAAATATAGGAATATCTGGCCACACGGGTCCCATATTTATCTGCTAATTCACTCACTCAGCCAATGCAGACTGGGTGAGAATTCTGGGTCAGGCACTCTTCTGGGTGCTGGGACCTAGAGTGGAGGTGGGCTATAATTAAATAAAAAGATAAATAATAAAAGAAAATGGTAAATACTACCAATAAAACAGGGTCAGACTATAGAGATTGAGGGTGGAGTAAAAGGACAATGCTATTTTAGTAGAGTGACCAGGAGAGAACTTGTTCAGTTTGCTGCAGTCCACACCATGCCCTATAGCCTTACTCACTTCAGTCATTTACTGCTGCCTGCTTGGCAGCTGGAGGCATCCGAGGTTGTCAGCTCTGCAATAAAATGATGGAAAATATAATCAAGAATTTAAATTAGGAACAGGGGAAATATAAATAAGAATAGAATGACAAAAGCAGAAGAAATTGGCACCAAGGATGGATGCCACGAGAGCCTACATGAGTGGTACAGTTGAGTGTCAGATTTAACTCTGAGCTTCCTGGAACTCAGAGCTAAGGGAGATATGTCCAATGACAGCATTCTCAGTTTTGGAAAGACAGAAATAAAGCCATTCCTTTATGGGTATAGAGCTTTTCGTCACCTGAACTTGGAGTAGAATTTGATCACGTTAGGCTTTCTGAAGGGAACTCTGACGGATAAAGTAATCAATAGTCTCACCAACACAGGCACAAAAGTATTTTCCACTGTTTCAGTCATTCATTCAAAACACCATGACTAACACATTAACATAAGCACTAAAGATGCAAAAAGGCCTGTTGTTTTCCTTTCTTTTCCCCTAGTGTCCATAGATAACAGATGAGGACATACTGCATTTAAACTAAACTCAGTGAATGTCAAGATAATGCCATGCAGACGCCTTGTTCCTGCTGATCTCAGTGCACAGAGTAGTCCGCCGAATGGACAGAATGCTTCACTTAAACTATCTTCCTTCCATAAATCTATCTTCTCTCAGTTGGTTATTAAAGAAAGAGTAGAATTAACTGCTCTTTGTGACATTGCTCCGTGACAGCCATCCTTATTACTAAAAGGCAATTTCTGTGACCTTTTGATGTAAGTAGGTAAATCTCCTTCCCTTTTCTGGAATAGCCCAGCGGGGGAAAAACATGGATGGTTATGCACACTGACTCCTTAATGTGAAAAACAGCCCACTGAGGGAAGGAAATTCCTACATCCATTCACCCTCTGCGCGAGAAGATTCCGCCACATTCCTGGGCTGGCAGGAGATCTAGCCTGTCTTCTAGAATGTTCCTAGGGAGCTTTCTCATGGCTCCAGTGTCCAGACTGTCTTAAGTGTTCCCTTGCCAAAGGAGCCCAAAGGCTTCTTAATTTGTGTTAGCTCCACTGTGAATTCCCAAGGGCAGAGCATGTCTATACTTTTAAATGTGTCTCCTGCCCCATGAGAAAACACACTGGCAAAAATGCAGTTGAGCCAAATTTTCTGTCCTTATTTTTTTGGCCCAGATGCCACCCCGCTGAGTCCTTATCACCTGGATTATCTCTTGGCTCACTGGTGATTTTGTGGGTTCACTCTCCTGCACTTGGCGAGAATCAAGGCGTTGTCTGAGGGCCAGAACCAAAACATTACTTCTCCCTCACTCTTTTTGAAAACTGAGAAGAGCATTTTGACTGCCAGTTGTAATCCTTACCCAGACTTCCTCCTCTCCATTACCACACCTCTCTGTTACTCTGACTAAATATCCCCTTTGAGCCAAGCTTACAGAACTGGTTCTCTGGGTTTGCAACAATGACTTTCCAGAAACACCCCGAGTTCAGTCTGGCACGAGCCTCGCAGTCTCTGCTTGGCCATCTGGCAATGCGGCCCTTCTGGTGCTGAAGTTACCCACCCTACCTGAGATGTTATCCAAGTCACTTGATATGGAGTCCTGCTCCGTCCGGGAATGGGACAGCCCTCGAGTTCCCTAGGACTTGCTACGAGAGTCCCAGATAGTGCTGTGTTTTCTGACAAAGCGCATCGTGTACGTTTCTTTCCATGGGCTGTAAACATGTAGTAGGTATATATTTACACACATTCACAAATACCTCAATATATAACACATTGTTTTTTTTTATTTTATTATGTTATGTTAATCACCATACATTACATCATTAGTTTTTGATGTAGTGTTCCATGATTCATTGCATACAACACCCAGTGCTCCATTCAGTACGTGCCCTCTTTAATACCCATCACCAGGCTAATCCATCCCCCCACCCCCCTCCCCTTTAGAACCCTCAGTTTGTTACTCAGAGTCCATAGTCCCTCATGGCTCGTCTCCCCCTCCGATTTCCCCCACTTCATTTTACCCTTCTTACTATCTTCTTCTTTTTTTTTTTAACATATAATGTATTATTTGTTTCACAGGTACAGGTCTGTGATTCATCAGTCTTACACAATTCACAGCGCTCACCATAGCACATACCCTCCCCAATGTCTATCACCCAGCCACCCCATCCCTCCCACCCCCCACGACTCCAGCAACCCTCAGTTTGTTTCCTGAGATTAAGAATTCCTCATATCAGTGAGGTCATATGATACATGTCTTTCTCTGATTGACTTATTTCGCTCAGCATAATACCCTCCAGTTTCAACCACATCATTGCAAAAAGCAAGATTTCATTCCTTTTGATGGCTGCATAATATTCCATTGTGTATATATATATATATATATATATATATATATATATATATATATCCCATCTTTATTTACCCATTCTTCTGTCGATAGACATCTTGGCTCTTTCCATAGTTTGGCTATTGTGGACATTGCTGCTATAAACATCGGGGTGCACGTACCCCTTCAGATCACTACATTTGTATCTTTGTGCAATTGCTGGGTCGTATGGTAGCTCTATTTTCAACTTTTTGAGGAACCTCCACACTGTTTTCCAGAGTGGCTGCACCAGCTTGCATTCCCACCAACAGTGTAGGAGGGTTCCCCTTTCTCCGCATCCCTGCCAACATCTGTCGTTTCCTGACTTGTTAATTTTAGCCATTCTGACTGGGGTGAGGTGGTATCTCATTGAGGTTTTGATTTGGATTTCCCTGATGCTGAGTGATGTTGAGCACTTTTTCATGTGTCTGTTGGCCATTTGGATGTCTTCTTTGGGAAAATGTCTGTTCACGTCTTTTGCCCATTTCTTGATTGGATCATTTGTTCTTTGGGTGTTGAATTTGATAAATTCTTTATAGATTTTGGATACTAGCCCTTTATCTGATATGTCATTTGCAAATATCTTCTCCCATTCTGTCAGTTGTCTTTTGGTTTTGTTGACTGTTTCCTTTGCTGTGCAAAAGCATTTTATCTTGATGAAGTCCCAATAGTTCATTTTTGCCCTTGCTTCCCTTGCCTTTGGCGATGTTTCTAGGAAGAAGTTGCCGCGGCTGAGGTCGAAGAGGTTGCTGCCTGTGTTCTCCTTCAGGATTTTGATGAACCCCTGTCTCACATTTAGGTCTTTCAACCATTTTGAGTCTATTTTTGTGTGTGGTGTAAGGAAATGGTCCAGTTTCATTCTTCTGCATGTGACTGTCCAATTTTCCCAACACCATTTGTTGCAGAGACTTTTTTCCATTGGACATTCTTTCCTGCTTTTTTGAAGATGAGTTGACCATAGAGTTGAGGATCCATTTCTGGGCTCTCTCTTCTGTTCCATTGATCTATGTGTCTGTTTTTGTGCCAGTACCATACTGTCTTGATGATGACAACTTTGTAATGGAGCTGGAATTCCAGAATTGTGATGCCGCCAGCTTTGCTTTTCTTTTTCAACATTCCTCTGGCTATTCGGGGTCTTTTCTAGTTCCATACAAATTTTATTTGTTCCATTTCTTTGAAAAAAGTGGATGGTATTTTGATGGGGATTGCATTAAATGTGTAGATTGCTCTAGGTAGCATTGACATCTTCACAATATTTGTTCTTCCAATCCATGAGCATGGAACATTTTTCCATTTATTTGTGTTTTCCTCAGTTTCTTTCATGAGTGTTCTATAGTTTTCTGAGTACCAATCCTTTACCTCTTTGGTTAGGTTTATTCCTAGGTATTTTATGGTTTTTGGTGCAGTTGTAAATGGGATCAACTCCTTAATTTCTCTTTCTTCTGTCTTGTTGTTGGTGTATAGGAATGCCACTGATTTCTGTGCATTGATTTTATATCCTGCCACTTGACTGAATTCCTGGATGAGTTCTCGCAGTTTTGGGGTGGAGTGTTTTGGGTTTTCCACATAGAATACCATATCATCTGCAAAGAGTAAGAGTTTGACTTCTTTGCTGATTCGGATGCCTTTTATTTCTTTTTATTGTCTGATTGCTGTGGCTAGGACTTCTAATACTATGTTGAATAGCAGTGGTGATAATGGACATCCCTGACATGTTCCTGACCTTAGAGGGAAAGCTCTCAGTTTTTCTCCATTGCGAGTGATATTTGCTGTGGGTTTTCCTAGATGGTTTTTATGATATTGAGGTATGTACCCTCTATCCCTATACTCTAAAGAGTTTTGAACAAGAAAGGATGCTGTACTTTGTCAAATGCTTTTTCTGCATCTATTGAGAGGATCATATGTTTCTTATTCTTTCTTTTATTAATGTGTTGTATCACATTGATTGATTTGCGGATGTTGAACCAGCCTTGCAGCCCAGGAATAAATCCCACTTGGTCCTGGTGAATAATCCTTTTAATGTACTGTTGAATCCTATTGGCTAGTATTTTGGTCAGAATTTTTGCATCCATGTTCATCAGGGATATTGGTCTGTAATTCCCCTTCTTGATGGGGTCTTTGTCTGGTTTTGGGATCAAGGTAATGGTGGCCTCATAAAACGAGTTTGAAAGTTTTCCTTCCATTTCTATTTTTTGGAACAGTTTCAGAAGCATAGGTATTAATTCTTCTTTAAATGTTTGATAGAATTCCCCTGGGAAGCCATCTGGCCCTGGGCTCTTGTTTCTTGGGAGATTTTTGATGACTGCTTCATTTTCCTTAGTGGTTATAGGTCAGTTCAGGTTTTCTATTTCTTCCTGGTTGAGTTTTGGTAGTTTATACATCTCTAGGAATGCATCCATTTCTTCCAGATTATCTAATTTGCTGGCATAGAGTTACTCATAATATGTTCTTATAATTGTTTGTATTTCTTTGGTGTTGGTTGTGATCTCTCCTCTTTCATTCATGATTTTATTTATTTGGGTCATTTCTCTTTTCTTTTTGATAAGTCTGGCCAGGGCCTTATCAATCTTATTAATTCTTTCAAAGAATCAGCTCCTAGTTTCGTTGATCTGTTCTACTGTTCTTTTGGTTTCTATTTCATTGATTTCTGCTCTGATCTTTATTATTTCTCTTCTCCTGCTGGGTTTAGGCTTTATTTGCTGTTCTTTCTCCAGCTCCTTTAGGTGTAGGGTTAGGTCGTGTAGTTGAGACCTTTCTTGTTTCTTGAGAAAGGCTTGTATTGTTATATACTTTCCTCTTAGGACTGCCTTTGCTGCATCCCAAAGACTTTGAACCGTTGTGTTTTCATTTTCATTTGTTTCCATGCATTTTTTAAAAATTCTTCTTTAATTTCCTGGTTGACCCATTCATTCTTTAGTAGGATGCTCTTTAGCCTACATGTATTTGAGTTCTTTCCGGCTTTCCTCTTGTGATTGAGTTCTAGTTTCAAAGCATTATAACACATTGTTTTAACTTAAATCCCTTTCACTCATTTCTTTCATCACTAAAGTGAGTACAAAACACAGTGAGTTCAACATATCCATCAGGTTTTGTTTCTGAGGGGTGAGCATTGTCGTTTAGGCTTTTCGAGTAAATGTCTTTTCATAGACTAACAAAACTTTGTCACCAACTGGCATTGAGTGGCCAGGAAACACAGCTGGCAAGGTGCTTTGTGTTTAGCAGGGGCTCAATTCATGAAATAATAATAATCACAGCCACCCACTGGGTTCTTCTCCTTTGCCAGCCCCCATCAAACCCTACGTGGCTTGGCTTATCTTGTTTCATAATTCTAAAAAATACTAAGGTTATTCCATTTTTCAGAGGCTTAGAGAGATTAAGTAACTTGTGCAGAGTCACCGAGTGGCCAGACTGGGTTTGAAAGCACGTCTGTGCTCCCCAGAGCTCCTGGAGGGAGAAAGGACAGGGAGGAAGGCTGTGAGATCAGGAGGGGCTTGGGCAGCCAGCTCTTCACATCCCCTCAAGACTCTGGGCCAAGGCTCTATGTCAGTACTGCAGTTCTCATCTGCTTAATGAACAAAGAACCGCTTTCCCAGAAGCCTGCAGCAGTCCTATCCCTGTCCATTCTGGTCAACACCTGGTTAAATCATCAAGCCCAGGGATTCTCAGCCTTGCCAACACTGGCATTTGGGGATGGACAATTCTTGGTTGTGGGGAGCTATCTTGTGCATTGTAGGATATTTAGCAGCATCCCCGGCTTCAACCCACCAGATGCCAGTAATATCTCCCAAGTTTTGACAATCATATCTCTAGATGATGCCGATGTCCACTGGAGGGCAAAACTGCCTCATATGGAGAGCCACTGCACTAGCTACAACCAGAGGTGAAAGGAGATTGAGGTCACACAGAAGTGATGGTTAACAAGCCCAGAGGTTGGGAGCTTCTGTGCATATGTCTGGGGGATCTCTGGGATCCTTTGAGTGAAGCAACCCCTCTCATAGTCACAGCACCATTAGGACTCAAGCAAAGTGGAAAAGGCCAAGGTTCTAGCCACACTAAAGGAAGCCTCGGGCCCTGCAGGCTTTCAGGTGGGTGGAGCAAGGAGTCCCTCCAAAGGGCCCTAAAGGGCCATGATTAGCATTCCCCATGCCACCACTGTGGCAAGAAATGTGTGTATATCTGGGAAATGGTCCTTCTTGTATAGCCATCTCTGTAACATTCATTTGACCCCACGCATAAATGGTTAGAGAAGCCAGGCCAGATGTGACTGCAAAGCTATACGGGGTATGTCAGAAGTGCCCCAAGCTGGTGCTGGGCTCTTGTGGCCTATCACAAGATGGCCAGTGGCCAGGAGAGCCCTTTATCTCAGGCCCCACATTGGGCCTCAAATTTAAAATCTTGACATCTCCAATGTTATATACATGTTGAATTTTTGCATTCGGTCAAAAGCACTAATGTGTTCAATATATACATTTAAAATATATCATGCTTTTCATATGTCTACTTTGGAATTTCTTTCATGTTTAACATCCCAAGAGCCTCTAAAAGTGGATGTGGCCTCGGCCTGTCTGGACTTCTGGCGAGGCCTGCTTTCATCATTATAATGGCACATATGGAGTGTTATCTCCAGAGTTATCTCCCTGGGCCCCCAAATTATTCCCCACATGCTCTGATTAGTGCTGAAAATTCTATGGAACTTTTGTTTGCAGTGTCTTACATTCCAGGATAATTCTCAAAATAAAAAATATCCCTGGGAGAAATAGTATAATGACCTCTCCAAACTCAATCATGAGAAAATAGACAAGCCAATTTAAGAAAGGCTCAAAAGACTTGAACAGTCACTTAGCCAAAAGAAGACACACAGATAACAAGTAAACACATGGAAACGATGCTCAACATCATTAGTCATTAGGAAAAAGCAAATTAAAACCAGAATGAGATATCAGTACATATCTATTAGAATGGCTAAACTGAAAAAGACTAACCATACCAAATGTGGGTAAGGATATATAGGAATTGGAACTGCTAATGGGAAAGTAAAATGGTACAACCACTTTGGAAAACACTTTGGCAGTTTCATAAAAAGTTAATTGTACACCTACCGTGTGATCCAGCCATTGCACCCTTAAGTATTTACCAAAGAGACAGGAAAGCCTATATCCATACAAAGACTTGAGCACATATATTCCTAGTAGTTTTATTTATAATCATCCAGAACCAGAAACGACCCAAATGCCCATCAACCAGTGAATGAATAGTACAACCATACAGTGGAATACTATTCAGCAGTAAGAAGGAATGAACTGTTGATACACACAATATAAATGAATCTCAAAATTCTTTATGCTGAGTGGAAAAAGCTGGACAAAACAGAATACATCCTATCTGATTCCACTTATATAGAATTCCAGAAAATGCAAATAATCGATAGTTACAGAAAGCAGATCAAGGTTTGCCTGGGGGTGGTGGTGAAGGGGGAAGCAGGTGGGAGAGATCACCGAGGGGCATTAGGAACCCTCTGGGGGGTGATGGACATGTTCATCATCTTAGTGGTGGTGACAATTGCGTGGCCACCTCCAGATGCTGAAGTCGATCAGATTGTCCACATTGAATATGTGCCTTAGGGAGGAGCTCTGGAGCTAGGGTGCTGTGAGGGGGACAGGGGCACAGTCCTTCATGAGAACACTGGGGTGATTTCTCCATTGCCCTTTCGTCAGGCTGAGCACAGAGGTTGTAGACATTGCCTGGATAGTGTTACTGGCGTGAAGTGTGAGAAACTCATAAAAAATGTAGCAACTTATGGGTGGGGGAGAGCCCTGCGTCGGCACCCTTCAGACAACCTGAAGGCCCCCTTCATCTGGGTAAGGCCTCTCAGAGCCAGAAGAGATTAGGTCAAAACACACTGGGTATATTTGCATGGCAAGATTCCTTCTTCTTAGAGAGGAGAAAAAAGGAGAGTGCCTCCCCACCCAGAACAGAGAAAGTGACAGAGCAGCTTGGATCCCCTCCAGCGTAGTCAGGCCAAAAAACTGAGAAGTATCCCAGTGTTCATTGAGAAAATGAAATGCACACACACACACACACACACACACACACAGAGCAAGAGCGGCAGCAGAGTGAGCTGCCTCTGAGGCTGGGGTCTGCAGGTGCAGGCTCCAATTAGAGCAGCCAGCCTTCCAATACCTTTTCATCCCGAACAACGGCTGGGCCTCAGCCCCCGCCAGGGATTGAGGAAGGCCCCCGGAAGGACAGCCGACCAGACCCGGGAAAACAAAGACTGTCCGAATAAAGGCAGCTCATGTGAGTCGAACCTGAAACCCTAGCTTCATTTTTAAAACCTCTTGTGAGAATTAGCCAATGCACAATTTTGTGGAAAATCAGCCACTGGCCGTAAGGAAACGAACTGCCTTCCAAGACCCTCCACTCTACTTCCTCCTTAAGTGAACGTAGGGAGTTCTCTTTTGCAGCCCAGGGAGGCACAGTATTTCCATAATGGCACAGTCTTGTTGGTTGTTCAAACCCTTGACAGCAGCACCCCCTAAACGGATAGATTTTTTAGGATTACGGATGTAGGGCAGTCCTTCTGTGATTGGTGGCTCTTTATCGTTTATATAACATCAAGGCATAAAACAAAAGACATGGACCCTTATTTTTGGCAAAGAGGTGTGTATCTGATGTGCTTGCCGGTGCTCTAGCCTCAGCAGAAAAACACTAAGATCACAGACTCGTTTTCTCCATCCTTCTCCTCCTCTTCCTCCCCCTCCTCATGTTTTTTTACTGACTTCTTTAAGAGAAGGCTAGAAAGTTCGAGAAGCTCATACAGAGTTCCGTACTTCCTCTATAATCAAGTCTTCTTATTCCACAGCCAAGGAAGCATTCCAAAGGAGAAGGAGCTCTCGACAGGCATCACCTCCCGGGTGCTCTTTCTAGGCTGCTTTGCCACCACCACCAGCCTCTGTTTGGGGCTGCTTCTTCCCCTTCTTGAGAGTCTTTATTGTTTTTAATACAAATCTCCAAAGAAGTGCCAACAATTAGAAATGTTAACAACAGAATGTTTAAAAACCTATATTCCCACAATGTCATACTATTGTTCTGTGTTTCCCTCCAGATCTTGTCACGGGGCATACTTTTTTGTTTACTTAATATATGTGTGTGTATTTATATATATGCATGTATTGTGTGTGTATATATGTATATGCGTATACACACATACATGCATACATATAAAAAACTCCTGATTATTCCTGTAACTTGACTTCTCCACTGGATTTGCAGTCATGAGATATGAATGATTGGAAAGTTAGCAACAGAAGAAACAGTCCTTTGACACATTAATACCCCAAACAGTCAATTCTCGTTAGTGAATACTAAGTGCTCGTAGGGGAAATACAGAGTCAGGTTCCTGTGAGCCTCTGGTTCCAACAGTTTCATCAATTGACCAATACACAACCTCGTTCTATGTATAAAGACACCTTATTTAAATATATATTGTTTACTTATTAACATTGAACTCACGACCAGCAGCACAAAGAATACGGGCCTGAATGAAGCGTGTCTAACACACCTGTGTTCTTTGTAAGAAACGTCACAACCTTCTTGTGTGTAGGAACACTGGACAGCACATCAGAAGTATATCTGGGGACCATTTTGAATACCAAATACCAACAAAAAGCACAAAAATACAAAAAATGTGACACTAAGTGGACCATGAAAAAGACACTTGTTTCAGTATGAGTACTGGAATAAGAAGGCATTTTGTTGGACTTCAGCTGGTCACTCATATTTTTCACTGTCCTCACATGACTGTGACAGTGCCATGAGTTTTGACTGGGGGCTCACAAATAAATTTTAGTGAGTAGATGAATTTGCAAATATGGAACCGAAGAATAGAGAGATTGACTGTATCTCCATTACATTAATGCCAGATACTGTGAAAACAGAAGGTAGTTGGCCATTCATCCTTTCCTTTTGAAAATAATTTGTCATTTCTTGTTAAAAATGCTACCGTGATGGCTGCCAGCTATCATGACAGATCCTTTCCTTATAAAGTGGCATGTTCAGGAATACCTGGTAGGAACCTTCTGTCTTGCTTCCAAGATCATCTTCGGAACCACAGGTGTGTTT
Organism: Zalophus californianus; assembly: GCF_009762305.2. Lineage (NCBI taxonomy): Eukaryota > Metazoa > Chordata > Mammalia > Carnivora > Otariidae > Zalophus > Zalophus californianus. The sequence goes on along the minus strand of NC_045596.1, from coordinate 42,167,932 downwards.
GCATGGAGCCCATTCAGGTTGAAGGCAGTAGGTCTGAGTTTGAGTGGGGCTTCAGGCTTTCATCTCCATCAGCAGCCTGACCCTGAGCAAGGCTTGTGTTCCTTCGTCTGTAGAAGAGAAAGTCTATAGCTCATCAGGTCTAAGACACTCATTCTTTCACATCTTAACATCTCTAAAACTGTCTCTTTGTTTTACTATTGATGGTGTGTTGTGGTTTAATTGGCAGCATTCTGTTTTCTTTCTGGTGGTACATAGAATAAAGGTGCATATTCCACCCTTTGGTTGGCCTGTGAGAAATGATGAAATACAGCAATAATGACACCTACTTCCTGGTTTTACAGGGACTGGGCAATGCTGCAATGTCGCAGGCTTGTTGTGAAAAAGCATGTGCGACAGAACATGTATGGTGCCACCACTTGCAAATTCAAGAATGATTATCGTGCCTTGCTCCTGGAATAAATCCATCTTCTTACTTTTGCAGTTCCTCAGGAAATTTCATAAAAGTTGTACCATAACTCCTATAACTCAGATTATATTTTTCATGCAATGGTGGTACAAACATATTGGTTTAGGGGGTCATTAAATTTTTTTTGCCACTGGAAATAACTTCCAAAAAGAGTTTGAGAACTACTGTTTTGAGGAAAGCAAAATGCAAGTTTCATGGGGGCTAGAGCAGTCCTCGTTCCATATTTACAATATCAGCTGTGAGGGTGCATGGGATCCGATTATTGGGATTCGCTTATTTGCATCATTAGGTTCCTTGACAGTACGAGTTGGACTTCCTCTCACTTTAACTGCTTTTGCATAGGTTCTGTCCTCCCAGTAATGAAAGTGAAAACATTGAGGCAATAATTCAGTCCTAAGTTATTAATATAACCCAAGCTGCTTCTGTCTGGGTCATCCACATTATCACCTCAAATGCTCTTTTTCTGAGGAGGGAGGGAGGTTACCTAGATTCTGTGTACAAGAGAAAGCTTACAATACCTTCACTTCAAACAGATGCCTTAAGTACAGATTTTGACCATGTTTCTTTGTATATGTTTGTTTGTTCCTTGATGCAAAGGGTCAATATGAATCCAAGAACTATCTCTGGAGTCTGAGCATGGACACGTGATGGGAACAGCTAATTGGGCATATAGGGCCAAATGCCTGCCTCCCTGATAGCAAAATAAGGAGGTTGCTTTACTTGCTATCCTCTTGCCAAATTACTAGCAAAGTAAGTGAGTAAAAGGAAGAGGGGAGAAAACTGGGATTCATTAGGCTGCTTCTATGTGCCAAATTGTCAGGTGCTTGTGTCCAAGTGTTTCAACGCACCCACCTACGGGCATTATCATTTCCATTTTACTGTTATCAACACCTGCCGCTTGAGGTGAAATAACTCATTTAAGGCCCCGGGAGTAAGGAAGAGAATCACCTTAACACCCAAGTCCTGCCTCAAAGCCCTGCTCATTGTATTCTAAGGAGCAAGAGGGGCCAGTCAATGTCTCCGAGATGCTGTTACAATTGCTCCGCTGTCCACTTTTCCTGCGGTCTTTGAGAGGAATTTCAAACGGGGCTACTTTAGTCACACTGTTGTCTTCTTACCACAGTGACATGCATAAACAGGTGCTTGCTAATACTTTTTTTGAAACAATGAGGTTTTGTTTTCCCCCAAGCCAGGCAACGATACATCCCTTCTGCTCCACCATGCTTCCTCCCTTACATAAATAAAAAGAGAGAAAGGGAAAAAGTAATAGATGTCCAGTCTCAGTGAGGTTCCTCTCTGATTTCTGTTCAGAATAGCAGGTCTTGTCCTCAGTAATTATTACTTTTGGGGTGCTGGCCGATACAGATTAACATCTCCTTTTCTTAAATGTTGCACTGGAACACAGAGATTTTAATTGACGTGCCCAAATTCACACAGGAATTAGCAATGGACCCAGAAGCGGGACCCAATACTCTGGTTCCCCTATCGGCCCACCCTGCTGTCTTATGCACACTTAATAAATATTTACAGCTTTAAATATCTTCCCAGCCACAGTTAGGACAAGAAGTACATATACATGCACGTAGAACGGATGTGAGGAACGTGAACTTGAATGAAATGGACACAACACCCCTCATAGTTAAAGTGCTGACCTAAAACCGGGAGATCCAAGATTTAAGACTTCTACTTGTTTTTTCAGTCTCTTGGCTGTTCTTTAATGTGCTGGGCAGAGAGTACAACCCGGACTAAAGGACGTAAGGTCTGTGGCCACTTAGAAGTGCACTGGTGAGAGACAACGAGGACCACATTCACCATGATGACTTTCCCAAGCTCGTGATGCCCTGAAACACTGTGTGGGAAACAGTAGGAAAAACCTGTTACAAGAAGGCTTGTTTCTAATGCGTTGGATAGAATATTGGTCAAATCATGCCCTTACTTCCCAATAGACATGTTTTTATATTAAATCATATATAACATCTGCCGAGATATTGTTTCTTTTTCTCTTTATGAAAATATTGTAATAATTGCAGTATTCGTACACTGAATGGACTCAGTCTATTCTAATCACATATATTCTTTACTATAAGATACTGAGGAAGGAAAACATCTAAATGGAAATTTATATTTCTTAATTAAATTCTCTTAAACATGGTAATGCGTTATGTAAAGTAACCCCAATTCAAACTTACTAGAGAAAAAGAGGGATTTCGTTGGCTCACAAAACGGAGAAGTCCAGAGTGGGGATCCAGGTCAAACAACCTCAGCACCCTGTTTCTCTCCCGACAGCTGCCTCTGCACTTTCCGGCCTGCATAGTGTATTGCCAGCATTCTATCTGCCCCCCTCCCAAGTGACACGAAAGATGGCTGGCAGGCTTCGAACTAACAGCTTCTTTTCAGAAAGGTGGAGGGTGCTACCTTTCTGCCCCACCTTGGATTTCAAAATGCTGGTGACAGATTCTGATTGACTTGATGAATCAGCCACCCTGTTGGACCAATTCCTGTGACCAAAGAAGAGCGGACTGTGGCCAGCGAGGCTGGATCACGTGCCCACCCTTCCTACAGGGTGTAATAGTAGTGTATGGATTAGACAATGACAGGCTAAGACTGCAGCCCCACTAGGACCAGGGAGTGGAGAAGGGGCTCCCCAGAGGGAAGGATATTCCAATGCCAGAAGAAGGACAGAAAAATGAGCTGGACAGACAAAAAAAGTATTAATTAGCTCAGCCTGTGCCACGAGGCTTGTGATAATAATTATTATTATAAAAATCCAGTTGACCAGCTAATAGTGGGTGCTCAAGCCTAATATATGACTTTCGGATTTCCCACCGCCTTCAGTGTAGAATGTTATCATGACACACGTGATTTACAATATACTCCATGCCCTACCGAGTTGATTTGCAATGGTTTCAGTGTTATTAACAAGAATCTTAACAACAAAATACATTATTCTCAATCAGTTTCTGCATAGGGTTCCAGTGTTTCCCACATAATATTTTATGAATTCTAGGAGGTCCCGTGTGAAGTAGCTGGCACATATTTTGCTGTATAACCTTTCTGGTGATTGAGAAACTGGGCCCTAAGGAGGTTATGCAATCTCCCCAAAGTCCCACGACCAGTTTGTGGCTGAGCCAGTAAACTCTTGTCTTATGTCCCAACTGCAGGGATCAGCTCCCTTCTGGTCCACCATTTGGCCCAGATGAGGAAGATTGATGGTGATGAGGGTTCTTATGTCAAGCACTAGTGCGATTGGTTTTTAATGGTCTTTATTTTCATCTTAGAAGGAAAAATAACATATTCTTCTCTGGCTAAATACTATTTCAGGAAAAGCCACAAAGCAGGCCCCTGAGTCCTGTTTACAAAACCAAGCCCAACCTAACTCTGTTGAGCTGGCAAAAACTGATAACCTCACTTCAGCTTCCCTGGCCGTGGTCCACAGAACACGGATCTGTATTTCTGGATATTGCTGTGCATCTTTCTTCATTTATCGTGGCTAGGGGAAGTGAAAAGTGCTGCGAAAAACGAGAGGTGGAGACCCTGGGGAAAGGAGATAGTAAAAGGAAGATATAAAAGGGAGAAAGAGAAAGGAGAGACTAAGAAAACTGCAGGGCACAGGCAACCAAAGAGGACAGTGGAGAACCAAGTTTGGAGGAAGGTGGTGCCAAAGTTCCAGGAGGGAAGGGAAGCTGACATTACCAAACCCCTAGTATGTGCCATGGACATTCACATCCACTCTCTTGTACTTAACGCATCATTGCAACATCCTTGCAAGCGATGTGTGGCCATCGCATGGTCTGTAGAGAAGGAAACAGAGGATCATAGTGTCCAGGTAACTTGATGGATTCATGCAATGAAGAAGTAATGAAGTTGGGGCTGAACCCAGACATGTCTGACCCCCAAGCTGAGATTCTTCCCACCCCTCTCTCCCCATCATCCACGTGCTCTCTGATCACTACTTGTCTTAGGACAGGTTACCTAGAAGCAGAACCCGAGACAAGGATTCTTGTACAAAGGATTTCCCGAGGAAATGTTCTCAGGAAGAGCGGAGTGAGGGAAGAGGGAGAGGGCAGGGGAAAACTCTAAGCAAGGATATTATTCAATTACTCTAGCTTTAGCTGATCCGGCAGGGAACATGAATCGCCCTTCAGAATTCATCCCACGCTGAGGCGAAGGAGTCAGACTTTGGCACCCATGCCACTTATTATCTGTGGCCATCCCTTTTGGTGAGGAGGGATGTGAGAGGTGTAACATCTCAGGGGAGTAACTGTTTAGAAGAAGGCGGGTCTCTGGAGAAGGAGGTGGCTGTAAGTCGTTAGCAGCCGTGTTCATAGAAGTTGGAGGATGGGTAGACCAGCGCAGGAAAGGTGATCTGCACCAGGCAATGGCATCTTCTCTGAACTCTGCTACCAGTCCTTGACTGTGCAAGGGAAGGGAGAAGGGGAGGCCAGAAAACAAGTAGCCACTGCCCCCATGGTCACTGGAGAGCCCAGTCTGAGTGCCATGTCAGTTATGAAGGCCTGGCCACTGTGGTAGCCGATCTCTCCAATCTGTAGGGAGTAGACCTCACACGAGAGCAGTTTCTTTGATGTGTGGCCCCATATTTGCCCCCAAACCATACTGCTCCCTTCAGGAGTCCCTTCCTCCCTGCCAGGCCAAAATTCAATGGTTTAGAAGAAATCAGAGGACCCGGGATCTTTGACTTCACCTTCACCACATTCATATATTTATCACCAATTCTCTCTCCACTCGCCTATTTTCTCTTCTTTCTCCAGCAGATTTTATTTTAAAATTTCAAACATGTAACTGCAGAATCTCACTAAGCCAAGGATTCTCAAGGACTGTTAAAAATATATATACCAGAGGCTCCCTCTGCCTCCATGGAGATTCTGAATCTATTAACCTGGGATTTCTTTTAAGTCCCTGGGTGATGCTAATTGCAAGATTAAGAATTACTATACCAGGCATTCCTCAGTCACTTTGGGCCTGTGTATTAGAATCACCTAGGGCATTTAAGAAAAATACCCATGCTCAAATCCCATCCCCCAGAAATTCTGATTTGATGGGTCATAAGTGGGAGCCTGACATTGGGATTTTTTAAAGCTCCCCAGATGCTTTTCATGTGCAGCCAAGGAGGAGGGACACTGGCTTGGAGATTTTTTTAAAACTGATCCATGGGGACAGATGTCAGCATAGGGAGATTTGGAACTGTGTTGGGATCAGAGTGTCCTGATAAGAGGACAAGGAGCCTCCATGGACAGGGGCAGCAGAGGTGAAAGAAGAGATTCTTACTATTACTTTGATGATGAATAGCCAGTGTGATCTCATTTCCCATTAAATGTAAAAGGAACTAGATTTTTTTCAGGAATGTTTTTGTTTCTTCAGGTGTTCCTCCCCAAAACTGGTGGGTGGAAAGATTACTCTACTTGAGATTAAACCCAGAATTAATTCAGCCAGTTAAGACAGCTCAGGCATCATCCTGTGACATTCCCGATCCTTCCCCTCAACAGGTGCATAGGTCCCAGGAACACTAGCCACTGAAATTAATTATTTCCCAGTAGTTGCACTCCTTGCATTCCTGGCCCTCTGCTTTTTTCCCTCCACACATCACACACACACACACACACACACACACACACAAACACACAGCCCTCTATGTTTACCTAACCCCTTGGGCTGCACCTCTAGCCCAGTGGACCTTACGGCAAAGTTCTCATAGTTCCCCTTGCTGGCTCACCTGGACTGGTTTGCCCAAACTCTGCAGCCAGGAAGGCCCTGACCCATCCTAGTGGTTGGTTCCCATACCCTATCCTGATGCCCCCTTCCAAGATCTAAAAGCTGATCCAGTTGATTCTTGGTATTACTGTCAATTATGTCCTATAAAGTCACTGCAAACACTAAATTAGTAAATACTGAACCATAGCTCCCAGGGGAAATACAGGGTTAGTTTCCTGCTAGCTTCTGGTCACATTTTCAGCAATCAGTAAACAACCTTGTTTCATGTTTAAGACACCTTATTTAATATATATTATTGATTCATTAACATTGGGCTCATAGCTAACACACTATAACTCATGTCAGAACAAAGCTTATCTAAGAAATCTATGTTCTTTGTAAGATACACGACAGCTTCCTTGAACTAAGGGATACTAGACAGCATTTCACAATACTTAGGGGCCATTTTAGACAGCAAAATTACCAACAGAAAGCACAAAAACTGTGGCACTAAATAGACTATGAAAAGTACACTTGTTGAGCTGAAACAGGGAGGAAGACCTAGCAGAGCATGTGCATGAGAGTGTGCAGGTACCACAAATATTGAGTTTGGTTTACAAATAAATGTTGGCAGGTAGGGAAATTCACAGCTATGGAATCCACAAATAATGAGGATTGACCATATAAGCATCCAATTCTGAGAGACAAGATGTTTTAATAGCTTGCTATTAATTCAAAAGCCTCTGTTTTAAGCTAGCGCTCCTGAAATACTATATAGCTGAAGTACAGTGTTGTTACCCACCCCCTTTCTTTAACCAAGTAACTATTTTCATGGGAAAATATTCATGTTTCCAAAGATAATTGAAGATTTTTTTGTTTGTTTTGTTTTCTGGACCAATGGAACATAATAGGCAACATGAGACTAGGTGCACTGTGTAGATTCTGGCTTTTCAATAGAACACTATTTTGGAGGAATGAGAAAAACAGATGTATTTGTGGTCTTTATTGTGGATACATAAAGAGGATTTTTTCCTCTTTATTTCAAAAATGGCATCATTCATTTTAAAAATTAAGGTGTGCCTATAATGTAAAACAAAACAAAAAGCTCTATCCAAGCCAGGGGTGTGGCCTCAGGGTTGTCTAGCTGAGATCGCTAGGAAGAGGCACAGACTAAGTACTACCACTCGGATCACCCCACAGGCTGAGCAAGTACGGAGAATGGGTGTCTTTTTTCCCAGCTCCCAGGTCTGAGCCTGTCTCTTACCTACCGTCTAGCTTTATTGCTATGTCCTTAGGGTGAACAACTTTGCTGCTGGTTCAGAACAGCTGTGGGCAGGGCTGCAGCCTGGGTGCTGACAAACCATTCGGAAGGCAGACTTTGTCTTTTACAACACACTTTCTTTCCGGGTCTTGGAGGGAAGCCATGCTTTGGCACTGCCTGAGACTTTTTTTTTTTTTTTTTTTGCCTGAGACATTTTTGGAAAGGATGGGCCAAAGCAAGGGCAGAAGGAGCCAGAGTGAGCTCTCAGCACTGAAACTCTGCTCCTCTGCTATAGTTGGCATGAATTTCGTCTGTTTCTAGGTGGGGAGGATCTAGTAGCCATTATTCTGGCTTCTGCTAGGGACAGCTTCCAGTCCTATTTGTTTGTGGCTGTACCAAGGGAGGGTTAGAAGCAAGAAGGAGGGGACTTGGCCCACTCTCCCATCTCAAGTACCTCCCTAGTCAGCCCAAACAAACATTCTCTACCTGAGTGCTTGCCATGTGGACCAGCTTTAAGAAAAGTCTTCTATTGTCCCATTCTTCCCGCTACATGGCTGCTTTCAAGATTTGCCTAACAGAAATCCTGGAGATGATCCTGTTTCCAGTGAGTTTAATTTTCACTTGTGCTTGAAAACTTGAAGAGGCGCTAAAGAATGCCTTCAAGTTGGAGAGCTGTCAACTGATACCCATGATCTGTCTTCATTGCTTCCTAAATGCAGTTTTCCTCAGAGACTTGTGGAGTCAGGATGGTGTAAACCACAGGTCCATTGACTAGAACTGAGTGCTCCCACTGAACACCCATTCTGGAATAATCAAGTGGAAAGTGCAGGAAGAGGACTGGCTCATGAAGAGGGTGCAGGACTTCTCGATGAAGCACTTCCAGATCCTTGAGAGAAGCAGCAATGGCAGCAGAACCTTAACAAGTTCTGGTTCAGTTCAGAGCATCAAATATGAACAGATTATGGCAGCCATCTTCAGAGATGAGTGAACTCAAGACTGACCTAACCATAAGCACATTTAAAGAAGAGAAATAAATTACTTCACTTCCATGCACTCATTCAACAATTATTTGGCTTTTTTATATTTGAATTTTATTTTCTTTAGCATGGGGGGAATTTAGTTTGGGATTATTTCATTCATTAGAGTCAAGGTGCCTCAATTCAAAGCAGGAAATCTTGTTTTGTTGATTTGTGATTGTTACTTTCAATATAAGCATTCATCATTAGAAGGAATTCTCATGGAAATGCTAATGTGAGAGTCAACCCAAGTTATCTGGAAGGGAATTAAACACTTTTTTTCTGTACCGTTAAGGACCACAATAAGAGAGTCAAGAAGATGGGGAAGCTCCAAGGTAATCAAAAACTCCAAACCTGGTCTCCTTCACAGCATCCAGGGGATGCTTATCACACTAGCCAAGTCTTCCTCCTCCCAGAAGATACCCCTGGCCTGAGACAAAGGCCGGATGCAAAGCTTAAACTGTCCCATGCCAAAGCACTCTTAAAACCCAGTGTGCATATGTGGAGCAAATGTAGCTGATTTGAAGAACTCCTGCTGGAGTTTGTGGTGCTCCTACCCCCCACGCCTGTCCAACCAAACTGGCCTCAGATCCTTGGCTGATCTTTATATAGTGTTTCTTTTTCAAAGACACCTGAAGAATGAAGGCTCAGTCTTCCAGACTACTTGCTGCTCTTCTAGCTTCACTTTCCCTTTCAGACTCTTGGCAAAGATAGGTGTATGGTATGTTTTTCATTAGATTTCAAAAGTAGAATTAATACTCAAATCTTTGGCTTTTATGATTGTAAAGCTCTTTTCTGAAGCCCTTAAGAAACTTCAGAGCTTTCTTTGGATCACAAATGAGCTAAAGAAGAAGATCTTGTTTCCTTTCTTTGGTTTGCCTATTTATGGTGAAAAGAATGGAAAGAAAGGACTTTTAAGTGAGAAGAGATATGATTCTCTCTATTGGCCAGCTCCCAATTCTGTCCACATGGCTTCTGGTGCCATTCCAATCTGGTCTCCACACTAAAGTTGGGTGATCTTTTCAAAATGTTGTTATGCCCAGCACCTAACACTGTTCCTGGCCTGAAGCACCTTCCACAAAGATTTGGTGACTAAATGAATGAGGAAGTGAATTCTAGCTTTCGGGTAGCTAATTTCTACTTATTTTTTAAAAGCTTTATTGAGTTATAATTCACATGTCATAACATTCACCCTTCTAAAGTGTGTAATTCAGTGGGTTTTAGTTTATTTACAAGGTTGTGCAACCATCACCACCATCAAATTGCAGAACATCTTCCCCACCCCAAAATGAAACCCCAGAGCCATCCGAAGTCCTTCTCTATTCCCCTCTCTGCTCAGCCCCTGAAAACTGCTAAGCTGTCTCGTATCTCTATGGATGTGCTTATTCTGGACATTTCTTTTAAATGAATCATACGATATGTGGCCTTTTGTGTCACACATCTTTCACTTAGCATCATGTTTTCCAGGTTCATCCATTTGGTAGCACGGATCAGTACTTCATTCTTTTTTGTTGGCAAATAATATTCCATTTTGTGGATATATATCACATTGTTTATCCATTCATCAGTTCATGGAAATTTGAGCTATTTCCATTTTTTGGCTATTAATTAGAATGCTGTGAATGTCTGTGCAAAGTTTTATGTGGACATATATTTTCAATTCTCTTGGGGATATGTATATGTAGGAGTGGAATTGCTAAGTCATATGGTAACTCTATTTAACATTTGGAGCAACTGCCAAGGTCAAACATGGCTGCACTATTTTACAAACTCAGTAATATATAAGGGTTCCAATTTCTCTATATCCTCACCAACATTTTGTTTGTTAGTTTGCTTGGTTGGTTTTTTAAATTTATTTATTGTTTATTTATTTTTAAGATTTTATTTATTTATTTGAGAGAGAGAGCGCAAGTGAGCATGTGTGCACACACGAGTTGGGGGAGGGGCAGAGAGAGAAGCAGACTCTGCATTGAGCAGAGAGCCCAAAGCAGGGCTCCATCCTAGGACCCTGGGATCATGACCTGAGCCAAGGCAGATGCCTAACCAACTAAGCCATACAGGAACCCCTGTTTATTTTTAATACTTTTTTTTTTTTACCATTTATAAGTGTACAGTTCAGTGGCATTAAGTACATCAACTAGTTGTGCAACCAAGACATCAACTAGTTTTGCAATCATCACCACTAACATTTTCATCTCCTGAAACTGAAATTCTTTACTCATTAAACATTACCTTCCCATTCCTCCCTCCCTCAGCCCCTGGAAAGCACTATTCTACATTCTACCTCTATGAATTTGACTACTCTAGAGACCTCACATAAGTGGAACCACACTTATGTGGTTTGTTTTTTTGTGATTGGCTTATTTCACTTAGCATAATGTCTTCAAGGTTTATCCATGTTATAGTATGTATCAGAAGGTCCTTCCTTTTGAAGGGTTAATAATATTTTATTGCATGACTATACAACATTTTGTTTATCCATTCATCCATTAATGGAAACTTGGGTTGCTCCCACCTTTTGGTGATTGTGAATAATGCTGCTATGAACATGGGCATACAAATAAGTGTTTGAGTCTCTGATTTCAGTTCTTTTAAAAATATACCCAGAAGTGGATTTCCAGGATCATATGGTAATTCGATGTTTTTGGAGGAACTGCCATACTGTTTTCCACTGCAGCTGCACCATTTTATGTTCCCATCAGCAATGCACAAGGGTTCTAATTTTGCCACATCCTAGGCAGTACTAGTTATTTTTTGTTTGTTTGTTTTTTTAAGTAATAACCATCTGAACTGATGTAAAGTGGTATCTCATTGCGGACCAATATTTGTATTGTCTTTTTTATTTTAGCTACCTTAGTGAGTGTGAAGTGGTTTATCATGGTTTTGATTTGAATTTCTCTAATAATAATGTTGAACATCTTTTCATGTACTGTTGACCATTTATGTATTTTCTTTAGAGAAATGTCTATTCAAATCATTTGCTCAGTTTTTAGTTGGCTTGCTTGTCTTTTTATTGTCAAGTTATAAGAATTCCTTATATATTCTGAATACAAGTCCCGTATCTAATATGTGATTTACCAACATTGTCTCACATGGGTGTCTTTTCATTTTCTTGATGGTGTCCTTTGAAGCACAAAACTTTTTAATTTTGATGAAGACCAATTTATTTTTTTCTTCTGTTACTTTTACTTTTGGTGTCATTTCTAAGGAACTCTTGCCTAATTCGTGTGACTGTTATGTTTTCTTCTAAGAGTTCTATAGTTTTTGCTCGTGCATTTAAACTAATGATTCTTTTTCTATGAATTATAATGAATATATAATAGTATTTTAATTTTAGGTATATAACATAATGATTTGATGTGTGTATATATTGCAAAATGATTACCAGAATAAGTTTCATTAACATTTATCACCACTCATAGTTACAACTTTTTTTTCTTGTGGTGAGTACTTTTAAGATCTACTCTTAGCAACTTTCAAGTATACAATACAGTATTGTTAGCTATAGTCAGGCCAATGATCCATTTTGAGTTAATTTTTATATATGGTATGCCTATAATTTTTAAAAAATATTAGCCTAAAAATATATCAGTCTTTCCAAAAACAATTGAATATATTCATTACTCTGCAAAAGAAGGCTGTTGCTGCCATGTTGGGCAGCTTCCTTAACCAAAGTCATTTTCTTATGAGTTCTTTAAAAATTACAAGAATGTTTATATGTAAAAATGTTCTGGTCTTTAACCATATATACACTGTATTTAAAAATTCAGAAAATGTTTGAATATTTTATTTAACCAATCATTTAATAAATTTTTGTGTCTAATGTACACATGCAGCTCTCAAAGAAGTGGATGGTCTGCAGGGTCAAATGCTGCAGAAAGGTCAAGGTAAAGGACAACTAGGAAAGGCCTTTGGGCGTGGTGGTTGGTGATTTTAAGCTCTCTGGGCGAGACTCCAGCAGATTGGGAGGGTGGCAGTGAGGGCTTTGAAGTCACAGCTCAGAGGCTATTTGTTATGGAAAGGAGAGAAATAGGTTAATCATTAAAAGGCACAAAAGAGGGACAAATTAGCCAATATTAGGGAAAGTGAACATGTGTCCACTGAAAAGAGATAATATAAGGAGAGCCTAAGGGAGGCCAAGAAAAAGAGGAGCTGAACCCAGTTCTCAGAGGTGAGCAGAAAGGACGATGTTAAGAGCACAGGTTACACAAGGAATTGGAGATCAGAAAAACCTATATTCCTTTGAGGAATAACTACCCATATAGAGATCTTTCAATGCAAGATTGTAGTCAAAACTAAAAGAAGTTCAAAACCTAGAGCTTCAGCTCTAGGTGCAGGTAGACCTGGATTCAAATTCTGGCCTTGCTTCTCAGGAGCTGTGCAACCTTGGGCAAGCTATTTAACTCACCTGTCCTTCCCTGTCCTCTCCTATAAAGTGGCAACAAAAATAGACCCGCCTCATCAGGTTATTTGAGTGAGGATTATATGAGAACTCCGTATAAATTTCTTGGTAGTTATAAATTCTCAGCTCTAACAAAAATAAAACATATCCAGAGTCCTGCAACTGAGAACTCAATTGGTTAAAATTATATTGCGTTCCATCATAACCCTCTTCCTACCACTTTGTCACAATGCTCTTGACAAGTATCTGAGAAGTACATAGGGTTTGTATAAGAATTGTTTGTGACTCATCTTCCTCATGTTATGTGGAGTTGAATCTCTTTCCCCTCCCGTCCTCTGGCGTAACTGAGGAATTAGCCTGCATTTTGGTCTAGCCATTCACACTGGCTGACTTGGATGTACTCCAGCCATATGAGGTACGCAGCTCCGTGTGCTCTGTCTGGGATGACGGATCCTGGGGGATGACATCAGCACACCATTCTGAAATCTTCAGCTCTGAGCTAGGATAAGTCATTAAAGCCCCTGATGACTGAATATCTCCATACAATATTTTCCTAATCTCCAGGTTATAAAAATACAAGCTCTTGGGCAACTGAAATTACTCTGGGCAAAACTCATTGACACTCGCCTCCCAAAGAATAATATTTTACGTCTAAGAGAGACAAAATTGTGAAAGAACATGCTACTGACTTCCAGTTCCAAGCCCTGTGACACAGTCAACAATGAGCGATCTTCCTGGCGACAGACATGTCAGCCTCACTCCCTTATTCTAGTCTCTCCAGCAATGCTGGATTTTCCCCAGTAAACACAAGTAACTCTGACTATGGTATCTTGTTTTCCTCAGAATATTTTTCGTTTACACTTAAACCTTTTCTCTCCCATGAGCTTCCTTTTTTGTTTTCTTTACTGTATCCTGTTGTAATAAGAGGATTTTGTTTTTACTTCCATTTGGAAAACTTCCTTCCTGGCATTCAGATTCTTGCCTCAGATGTCAGACGGAGAGATAATGGTCCATTGCAGGCCCTGGGGTAGGGGATGATGGAGAAACAAGGAGAGTTGTAGTCTCCACAGGCCCGTCAGGTTGACATACTTCATGCGTGAGAGGGGCCCAGTGTGCGCCAACAGTGCTTTACTGTTCACTCTCACGACACCGGGGCATTAACATGCAAGGCTAGTGTTTTGAAAATTGTCAGTATTTTCTAATCGATGCACTCTTTGAAACATCAGTGGGTTTTCTAAGGAACTTAACCACTCAGAACAAGGTTGAATTTATTGCAAATGCCAACTTTTGTGATCAAAATCCGCTCTTCCTGGCTTACGACATATCTACATCTTTCTGAAGCAGATTGCATTCAATAGCTGCCTTCTCGTGGAAAGCTAAATACACAATAAATAACGTTTTTAAAAATATCTAGGGAAAGAGGAGAAACATATAACTGAGTGGAACTTGCCTGTAAAAGAGATTTTGAAAACATTATTATCCTCCAGAGCCCTGTTTGACTAAAACCCTAATTTCCAAAACTTGCCTCCATACCCACAAATAGTAGAATTCTAGTGCTTAAAAAGATCTATGGTGGGGTTGGGGAGAGACCTATGGGATTGCTTTGTCCAACTCCCTCATTTATTAGTGAGGGAGCAGAGGCTGGGAAGGTGAAATGTGAGGCCCAAAGCAAGGTAGCAAGGAATGAATTTAACACCCAGCTCGTAACCCCGTGCTCATGATTTCATTTCATGTCACTGCCTCTGTCTTCTGAGGTGGGATTTGGAAAATAAAAATATAATGAGAAATCATAACGTAAACTCTTTAAAAGTAGGAACTAGATTTTCTTTCTTTTTCTTTTTTTATTATGTTATGTTAATCACCATACATTACATCATTAGTTGTTGATGTAGTGTTCCATGATTCATTGTTTGCATATAACACCCAGTGCTCCATTCGGTACATGCCCTCTTTAATACCCATCACCAGGCTAACCCATCCCCAACCCCCCTCTCCTCTAGAACCCTCAGTTTGTTTCTCAGGGTCCATAGTCTCTCATGATTCGTCTCCCCCTCCAATTTCCCCCCTTCATTTTTCCCTTCCTACTATCTTCTTTTTTTTTTTTAACATATAATGTATTATTTGTTTCAGAGGTACAGGTCTGTGATTCAACAGTCTTACACAATTCATAGCGCTCACCATGGCACATACCCTCCCCAATGTCTATCACCCAGCCACCCCATCCCTCCCACCCCCCACCACTCCAGCAACCCTCAGTTTGTTTCCTGAGATTAAGAATTCCTCATACCAGTGAGATCATATGATACTTGTCTTTCTGATTGACTTATTTCGCTTAGCATAATACCCTCTAGTTCCAACCACATTGTTGCAAAAGGCAAGATTTCGTGTTTTTTGATGGCTGCATAATATTCCTTGTATATCTATATCCCATCTTCTTTATCCATTCTTCTGTTGATGGACATCTTAGCTCTTTCCATAGTTTGGCTATTGTGGACATTGATGCTATAAACATTGGGGTGAACGTACCCCTTTGGATCCCTACATTTGTATCTTTGGGGTAAATACCCAGTAGTGCAATTGCTGGGTTGTAGTGTAACTCTATTTTCAATTTTTTGAGGAACCTTCATACTGTTTTCCAGAGTGGCTGCACCAGCTTGCATTCCCACCAACAGTGTAGGAGGGTTCCCCTTTCTCTGCATCCTCGCCAACATCTGTCGTTTCCTGACTTGTTAATTAGCCATTCTGACTGGTGTGAGGTGGTATGTCATTGAGGTTTTGATTTGTATTTCCCCCTGATGCTGAGTGATGTTGAGCACTTCTTCATGTGTCTGTTGGCCATTTGGATGTCTTCTTTGCAAAAATGTCTGTTCATGTCTTCTGCCCATTTCTTGGTTGGATTATTTGTTCTTTGGGTGTTGAGTTTGATAAGTTCTTTATAGATTTTGGATACTAGCCCTTTATCTGATATGTCATTTGCAAATATCTTCTCCCATTCTGTCAGTTGTCTTTTGGTTTTGTTGACTGTTTCCTTTGCTGTGCGAAAGCTTTTTATCTTGATGAAGTCCCAATAGTTCATTTTTGCCCTTGCTTCCCTTGCCTTTGGCGATGTGTCTGGGAAGAAGTTCCTGCAGCTGAGGCGCTTCTTAACCAAGGCACAATGTGTTAATCTTTACAGGGAAACGTGGCAAATGTAAACTTAATCCCTAATCTTTTAAATCTGTAGGAATATCACAGCCCCTGTTGCATTTTTGTGACTACAGTTTTTATATTTTCCTTATCAGTAAAAACATTAGCTGACTCCTGGGTTTGTTAAAAAGTTTTATACTTCACACCCCCTGGGATGGCTATAACAAAAAAGACAATGATAACAAATGTTGGAGAAATTGGAACCTTCGTGTATCGCTGGTGGGAATGCAAAATGGTGGAACCACTTGAGAAAGCAGTTCAGGGGTTCCTTAAAAAAGTTAAACATGGAGTTACCATCTGACCTAGCAATCCCACTTCTAGGTGGGATCCCCAAGAGAATCGAAAACGTGTGTTCTTACAAAATCTTTTACATGAATGTTCATAGCAACCCCGCTCATGATAGCCAAAATATGGAAAGAACTCAAAGGCGCATCAGTCGGTGAATAGCTAAACCAAATGTGGTATATAGCCACACAATGGAATAGCACTCAACCTTAAGAAGGAAGAAGAAGAAAGAAGAAACATGGCTGAAACTTGAAAACATTTTGCTAAGTGGAAGATGTCTGATACAAAGGCCACATATTGTATGACTCTGTTTATATGAAATGTCCAAAACAGGCAAATCCATAGGTGCAGAAAGCAGGTTAGTAGTTGCCAGGTCTGGGGAAAGGAGAAAATAGAGAGTGACTGATAGAGATATGGGATTTCTTTTGGGGATGATGAAATGTTCCAGAATTAAATAGTAGTGACAGTTATACAGTCTTGTGAATACACTAAATATCACTGAACTGTACACTTTAAAAGGTGAATTTCATAGTATGTAAATTATATCTCAATGTTAAAAATTTTTTTTAAGACCCTAGACTCCTACTTGGTGAGAATAACATTTTCATCTTAGAGTTGCGCTCTCTAATGGTAGCCACTAGCCACATCCACATGTGGCTCTTGAGCTCTTGAAATGCAATTAGTCCAAAGTGAGCTATGCTGTAGCTGAAAATACAGGCTGGAATTCAAAGACTTAGTTAAAAAAAAAAAAAAGAATGTACATTACCTAAGTACATTTTTTATATTGAAGTGATACTATTTGGGGTATATATAGTTAAATAAAATATAATGTTAAAGTGAACTTACCTATTTTTTTTTACTTTTTAAAATGTGGCTACTAGAAAACTTAAAATTCTGTATGTGGCTCACATTATCTATCTCATGACCAGCTCTGCCTTCGAGGTCACCCACAGCAGGTTGGTGTCTTTGCAGAAGCCCATGAAAGTGTTTGCATCTGGATGTTAGTGAATCTGAGGCTGGTCCTTTTCCTGCACATAAAGGGCTTTGTACCCTGGGCTTGATTAGCTCTGTTCCATTAGCATGACTCAACACATGTAAACAGGGCAATTCAATGGATGCTTCCAGTTTTTGTTCTTTGAGTAGAAGGCCACCTGCAAAAACAGAGCCTTGTTATCTCAAAGAGCAAGGTTCTGGGTCATTATTATTTTAGAAAGTACTTTTTGTGTCTCTTGCTAATGAACTACACAGCAAGTCATCTGAAAAAGGAATTTTTAAAAGATATCATTTCTTTCCTGCTCAGAGTGACTTTTTTCCAAGGCGCAAGTTCTGTGTCAAAATATTCTTAGCCTTGACATGCATTTCTGGATTTAAGTGAAAACGGATCTTGGGATTCTCCTGGAAGGGAAATTGTTTTTAAATGCACTGAAAACAAGGGTTTATTTGGTAGGTGCAGTAGTTAAGGGCAAATTATGTAAATGGTGTAGGAATGTCCACCAGTGAGGAAGTTAAGTAGATTGATTGCTTTTTAAAAAATCATATCTTTTTTTATTATTATTTTTAAATTTTATTATGTTATGTTAGTCACCATACATTACATCATTAGTTTTTGATGTGGTGATACACGATCCATTGTTTTCGTATAACACCCAGTGCTCCATGCAGTACGTGCCCTCCTTAATACCCATCACCGGGCTAACAAATCCCCCCTCCCCCCTCCCCTCTAAAACCCTGTTTGTTTCTCAGGATTTTATGTTTCTCATGATTCATCTCTCCCTCCAACTACCCCCCTCATTTTTCCCTTCCTTCTAATGTCCTCCCTGCTATTCCTTATGTTCCAGAAATAAGTGAAACCATATGGTAATTGACTTTCTCTGCTTGACTTATTTCACTTAGCATAATCTCCTCCAGTCCCATCCATGTTGATGTAAAAGTTGGGTGTTCATCCTTTGTGATGGCTGAGTCATATTCCATTGTAGATATGGACCACATCTTCTTTATCCATTCATCTGTTGAAGGGCATCTCAGCTCTTTCCACAGTTTGGCTATTGCGGACATTGCTGCTATGAACATTGGGGTGCATGTGGCCCTTCTTTTCACTACATCTGTGTCTTTGGGGTAAATACCCAGGAGTGCAATTGCTGGGTCACAGGGTAGCTCTATTTTTAAATTTTTGAGGAACCTCTACACTGTTTTCCAAAGTGGCCGTACCAACTTGCATTCCCACCAACAGTGTAAGAGGGTTCCCCTTTCTCCACAACCTCTCCAACATTTGTTGTTTCTTTCCCTGTCCATTTTTGCCATTCTAATTGGTGTAATGTGGTATCTCAATGTGGTTTTGATTTGAATTTCCCTGATGGCTAATGATGATGAACGTAATATCTTTTTATCATGAAAACAGTGTATGTTATTTTGAGAAATTTCAAAAACACCAAAAACAAATAAATAACCAACACTCCTAATCTCAATGCTGGAGATAATTATTGTTAATATATAAATGTCTATCCTTCCATTGGAAAAAAAAGGTCTTGATAAGTCAAAATTATTCTATATAGAGAAGAGTGGAGCAAATGCTGTTGTTGCCTCTTGGATAACAAAATAGTAGAACATTTATTTTTCAACCGATCAAAAATAGTTCTATTGGTGCTCTAAATTTTCAGAAGAAAAATCCAGTCTGTATAGGTTTGGTTTACAACATCCCTGTGTTACTATTTAGTGTCTGGGCTGAATGTAATCCTTCAGCCCTTACTTCAATAAAACAAGAAAGATATTTACATTACACACACAGAAGATGTGGGTGGGCATATCTTATACATTTTTTTTTTCTATTCACCAACAAGGTTGTATAAAAATATTTACTGCTTTCCTATAGGTTCACATGTGTGGTGTAGTGTCCACGTCATGAGGCAGAAGGATGGATTATTCACTGGAGTTTTTATGGACCCACACTCAAGTGTTTCCCCAGCTGTGTTTACAGCTTTGGGTTTCTAAGCCTCTTGAGAAGTAATCAGTTTTGATTATCTTAAATCCCAAAGTAAATTTTCTTTTTTGGAGATTATTCTAGTTGTTAGCACAGGTTAGTCTGGCCTATTAAGCCATCTTTTAGTGCTGTGACATCCAAAAAGAAAGCTGTGGTTTTGCTTCGAGGAAAGAGGACGATTTGAAATATGACTCAGATTCTTCCTTGTAAGAGGTGAGGTCTCAGAACTCCTTTGCTCTCTCTCTCTCTCTCTCCCTCTTTTTTTTTTTTTTTTTTTTTAAATCTTGTCCTACTCTTTGGTCATTTCATTGAATAAGTCTGGTCTCTTTAGTGTAAGTACCTTTAGAGCCAAGATTCTTATATGATGTTTTTTATTAGTTCATAGTTTTAAAACTTTGTATGTACAAGCACAGACATACTATTATGCTCTCAGTAATACTTGTTCCTTGACTAATGAGAAGTACAAGTGATATTTAAAAGTCTGGGAGATTATAAGTCATAGGTGACTTCTTGTTAGGTAACTTTTATAAATGACTATGTTTAATAGTCCTTCGTTTAAACCTTAAATATTCCTTAGCTGTAACTATACAATTAGCCACATTTAGAGCCAGAGTGTTTGCTAAGAGCTCAGGCTCTACCTTTTAACTGTTAGCTTGGGCAGATCAATGAACACATTTGTGCCTCAGTTTCCTTATGGAAGTGATGACTAATTAATTAACTCAATTAGCTAATTCATGGGAAGTGAATGGCATAATGACTGGCATATTGACAAGGTGTCAGTAAACATTAGCTGCTGCTCTGCCCCCTCGCCCTGCCGCCACTAATATATCTACAACCACTACCCTCTTGACCAATGCACCCAGGCTTCCACCCACTGGAGAGATACTCTCTACTTCCAGGCTGGGATCATTGAGAACTATCTATTATTTGGAAAAGTGAGACAACAAGGGAACATCTGCAGAGCTGGCCAGGTCAGCCAAACCAGCCAGCCATTCATTTTGTGACACATGCAAGTTCTAAGCAAATGAGATGAAAAGCAGCAACAGGTGTCCCATGAGATGCTTAATTTGGCCAACATATGCTGACCTCCCACTGGCCATACGGTCCTCAAGAGGAGACATAAGACCCAGTTCCTGCCTTTGCAGTCTTGTCTCCTGAGAAATTTTTTAAGTGTGTGTGCTTAGGAATTACTTGTGTCCATATAGGCAATGTGTTTTCTTAGATCTCTAGGGGGACAAAAAGAAAAGAAAAGAAAAGAAAAGAAAGAAGAGGAGCCTCACTATACACAGAACACTAGAAAAGAGAGAGGATAGATTCTGAATTAAAATGTCCAAGCCTCTATATTCATCAACTATTGCTAGAGGGTGAACCACTTCAAAACCCAGTGACTAAAACAACAACCATTTATTATTTCTCATAATCCCAGAGGTTGGCTGAGCTATTCCTCTGCAGGTTTTGTCTGGGATAGCCTCACTCATGTGTCTGGAAGTTGGTGCCGGCTATTGGCAAGAGCCTCTTCTTTTCCCAAGAACTCTCGTTCACCAGCAGGCTGGCCTGAGGTCCTTTGCCACATGGTCATCTCAAGGTTCCAAGAGAGCAAGAGGGGAAGCTGCAAAGCCTCTCCATGCCTAGGCTCTGGAACTCCCATAGAGTCCAGGGCCAGCCCAGACAGGTTCACAAGGGTGGAGAAGTGGTCCCTACTTCGTGTTGGGAGAAGCATATCACACCACACAGCTTCAGTTAACTACCGCTGAATTAAAAGAAATATATTAATAGTAGCTTGAAACAATGATTTTTAAATTTCTCCATAATTCATTGGAGGCCATCATCATAGTAATCTTACCACAACCTATTTGTCACTCTTTAAATTGTGGCCTTTTCTCTATGGTGTCATGTTGATCCCTCCTGTTTCTCTCTATAGTTAATCAATTTGAAATGTCATGACAAAACTAGGGTCGGTGATTTGAGGAAAAAGAAGAACTCCATTTCTGTCTCACTCTCAGAGTCCAAAACAGATGAATGAATTTAGGAATGGCTCCCAAAGTCAACTTGGGATAAGATGAAGAGCATACATGTTTTAGTAGAGAAAAGGAGCCAGATTCCGAGGCGGGGCCACACCCCTAGAGTCCTCCCTGCACCTGGAGCTTCCTTTGAAGTGAAGGAAATTGCTCCACCACAAGGAGGCTGAAGGAGGCAGACAGATGTGAGCGTGGAATGTAAAACTAGTAAACATTCTATAAACACAAGGAGACGAGGGACTCATTAACAGTAAACAGTGTGAGCTGACTAAAGGTATTCAAGTTAGTTCTTGGTTTCTTGTGTCTTACTTCATATTGGATCCTGAGGAAGTTCACAATTTAGACAAGTCTATAATTCTAAGATGTGTGATCTAAAGAAGTGGTCATTTTCCCAGGTACCCATGGTGGAACCATTCACCTTCTGCCCAGAATCATGTGATCCGCTTTACTTAGAAAGTTTAACGTGGCAGTCAAGAAATGAAGTATGGACCAGAAGGAATAGAGGTAGAAACACCAAAGGATATTCATTTCTAGAAGATTGTTGGAAACTTTCTGAGTGCTATTTCTGAGATGAAATACTATGTGATAGTAGGGGAAGTCTTAGAATTAAATATGGGAATCCAAGAATCAGAAACTCTTGTCTGGAGAATGTGTTGGCACAGGAATACAGATGGAATAGCAAAGGTTCCTGGATAGGAAGAAGTTAACAGTGAGGCAGAGTCCCTCAAACTGGCCAGGTGAGTTCGTTATGTCCGAACAGCACACATGCATACATTTTCACAAATGCATGTATGTGATTCAGTTCAAGTATAGGTACAAGTGTGTGGTCCTGTGTGGGTGATCTTTCTGTTTTCTTCTTGTTGGCTTGACTCCGCCTTTTCTATTCCACACATACTGATTCCCAACCCACCCACCTACCCAGATAACCCATATTAATAGTCTAATATGTATCTTTCCTATTTTTACCAATGGCTGTATAATAATATACCCATGTACACATACAAGTGCTTTCTGATCATTATTTTACAAAAGTAGAACCATAGTACACATAGTACACATTTGCCCCCTGCGTTGTGCTTTACTCCGTCAACAACACCTTCTGAATTTCTTCCTGTCAACCAGCACAGCTCTGAATCATTCTTCTTAATGGCTACATGGTTCCATCATATGGATATTCCGTAGTTTATTCTGCTATTCCTAGAAACACATTATAGCTTTTAGAAATAATTTGCAAAAAAACACCAAAAAACAAAAACCCTCACCCTCCAAAAAACACCTTTATATGAACCTTTTTGTTCTGGTGACTTTGTTTCTCCTTGAGAAGTTCTCAGGAAAAGGACGGCTGGCCTGAAGAGTGTATGTATTTTAAATTTTAATACATATCACCATACTGCTTCCCCAAGAGGCATTTTTTTAAGTAATTTTTTAAGAGGGGGTGGACAGAGGGGCAGAGGGAGAGGGAGAGAAAGAATCTCAAGCAGGCTCCATGCCCAGCACAGAGCCCAACGGGGGGCTCAATACCACAATCCCGAGATCGTGACCTGAGCTGAAATCCAGAGTAGGATGCTCAACTGACTGAGCCACGCAGGCGCCCCAGCTATAACATTTCTCATTCTATTCACACTGCATGAAATACTCCCTTTCCTACAGCCCTGCCAGTGATAAGTGTTACAGATCTTTTAAACTTTAGACAGTCTGACATCTCATTGTTAGTTTAGTTTGCAATCCCTTCCCTTGTGATGAATTAGAGACTATTTGCATGTTTCTCAGCATTTGGATTTGCTTTTCTGTGTATTACCCATTCGTATTCTTTACCCATTTTCCTATTGGCTTGTTCTTGTTTCTCTTGTCAAATTATAATCTTTGTATATTATAAAAATTAAATATATTATCTGCATTATATATATTTCTGCAAATCTGTCACAGTCAATGATATTTTTATACTTTTGCCTTAAAAATTATAATTATTATAGTTAAACACATCTGTTTTTTCTCTTGTAGCTTTTGACTTCTCAGTTTTTATCAGAAAAGTTTCCCTGCACAATATAGTATAGATAGTCTACTAGATTTTCTTGCAAGAGTTTTGCCTTATCTTTATATTTTCATTCATATTTTTGTACTATATCCTTGGATGTGCCATAAAATTGGGATCCACTAAGTTTCTGGTTTGAATATAATAGCTTCATAGAGGGTTTGAATAATTGGCGAGGAAGTCCCCTGCCCCATCTCTATTTTTCCAAAATTACTTGTCTTGTCTTTGGTATTTATTTTTCTCTAGAAACTTTAGGATCACTTTACCCAATTACCAAAAACAAACACAAAAAATACCCACATTGTTGAAATTTGTGGGAATATTTATGGCATCAAGTCTTCTCATCCAAGAATTTGGTACATCTTTCCATTTCTTCATTTCTCCTTTTACATATTTTAGTATGACCTTGTTGTTTAGTATTATTTTTTTGTTATATCTATTTCTAAATATTTCACGAGGGTTTCTTTTTCACTGTTTTAAATGGATTTCTTCCATTCCGATTCTTATTGCCAGAGTAAAGAAAAGCTACTGATGTTTTGTTTTGTTTTGTTTTGTTTTGTAGTTTTAGATCCATCTACTTTACCAAATTCTCTTCTTAATTCTGGGAGATTTTTACTAGATTCCTTTGGGTTTTCTAGGTTTACAATCATGTCATCTGCAAAAAAAAAAAAAAAAGATAGTTTTTCCTTTTCTTTTCCAATGTTTTTTCCAGTTTTAAAATTTGTTGCCATAAAGTTTCATATTATATTCTCTTTTAATACTTTTAATCATTTTAATCTGTTCTTTCTACTGCCTGAACTTTTATAATTTTGCTTTTTCTTCTTTTTAAAAATCAAGCTTATTTAGTAAATGTATACATTTTTAATACAACAAGATTTTGAAATTATTTATATATTCTACTTTTTTCTTTCTACTTCATTAATTTAAGATTTTAACTTTATGAATCACTTTCATTTTTTTGATACTTTCTTAGAATGTGGTTTTAGTTTCTTTATTTCTCATCTTCATTCTTTCATAAGGACAACATTTGACTATAAAATTTTTGATATAATCCTCTAGAGCCTTAGAGTATATTATAAAGTTCCCTTTTTTGTAGTTTCCAAGATTGTCAGTGATTTCCCTTTGATTTCTTCTTTGAGCCAAATGTCATCTAAGTATTTCTTAATTTCCAAGTAGTCAAGTTTTTGGTCATTTTTAAATATTTTCTTTCTTATTTAGTGAATTAGGATCAGACACATAACCTTTTTACTCTTTGAATTTGCTGAAGTTTTCTTTGTAGCCAGGTTTAAGTGTTTATAAATGTTTCACAGACATACGAAAATTTTCTGTATTAGGAATGTAAGGTTTTGCCCAATGGTGGTGTTGGGAGGTAACATGGCATAGAGTTTGAAAGCAAAGACTTTAGAGAATATATGTCTACTTCCAAATTTTCAATTTACAATATGACTGTGAGCACATCTGAATGGTAATGGTGTCTACTTCATAGAGTTCTTATGAGGATTACATTATTTAATACTTGTATTTAGAGTAGATATTAGCACATAGCAAGTGCTATATAACTTGTTGTTATAGAGATAAAAATAATTAATCAATTCATCTATTTCCTTACTGCTTTCTTTCTGCAGAATGGTCCAATACAGTTCAAAGAGATATATCAAGTCAATATAAATTCTTTGGTGCTTTTGAGGATGGCTTGTGGGTTAAAACATTATTCTGGTGCTATTTACTTTTTAATTAAATTTTAAATTATTAAAATTTTTAATAATTTTAAAAATAATTAATTATTAATTATTGATAAGTTTTAAAATACTTCCTTAGCTTTTTTAAACTGTATATATTATTTAAAATTTTTTTTTTGATTTTTAAAGATTTTATTTATTTATTTATTCGAGAGAGAGCAAGCAAGCCGGGGCGGGGGTGGGGGGGATGGGCAGAGGGAAAGAGAATCTGAAGCAGACTCAGCACTGAGCCTGGAGCCCAACGCAGGGCTCGATCCCAGGACCCTGAGATTATGACCTGAGCCAAAACCAATGGTTGGACACTTAACCAACTGAGCCACCCAGGTGCCCCTAACTGTATACTTTCAATGTTCATCTTACATTTTGGATTTTTCTTATCCTCACTACTTATTTTTTTACGCTTGACCACATTTAAATAAAAAATTTTACCCTTTTATAAACTTGGTCCCAATCTCATTCTTGCTTAACTAAGTTGTCTTTTCCCCCAGATAACACATAAATAACCATTCTTATTATACTTTAGAATTCTAAATTTTCTTCAGGGCAGTTTGGGCAAGATAAAATAACCTGTGAAATCAGATTGGATTAGAGGTGTGTGTGCTCCAAAAATTGGGTTAAGTGTACTGACTTCCACAGTCCATTTATTTTTGCCATTTCCTGTGCCTTTTTTTTATGTGTAAATCTAAGTTTCTATCTCATATTCCTCCTGCCTAAAGAAATTCCTTTAAGAGTTCTTGTAGTTCCTGTCTATTGGTAATGAATGCTTTCGATCTTTGATTATCTGAGAAAGTCTTGATTTCCTTCATTTGAAAGGCTTCTCACTGAGTATAAAAATTTGTGTTTTACAGTATTTCCTTTTCAGTCTTTGAAAAGTGTTCCTCCATACTCTTTGGCTTTCGTAGTTTCTGTTGAGAAGTCTGCTGTCTTTCTCATCTTCCTTCCACAGATCTGAACCATTAGGAAGGCTTTCTCTCATCTTCTACCCTACCCCAGTCTTTTTCATGAGCACCTGGTGTGGTCTGTGGAGAAGAGCCTGTGACTGAATGTGAATTCTCCTTTTATCTGCTGCTCCCAGGATTTCTATGCTTTCATGATAGCCCCAACTTGACTTCAGAATTTTTTTCAAATTTTAGCAGGAGGTTTCTTACCTGCTTTTATGGAAAATCTGTTTTACTTTCATGCTCTGCTTCACATTAGCTAGTACTCATACTGTATTTCTCCTTGGAGGTGCCTATTTTTCTTTAGATTTCAGGCTAGTTGGTTGCCCTACAACCTCGGCTCTTTAATGGACCCCAGGAAAGTTATAATTGTGTAGATTATTCAGCTTTTTCTTTTTCTTAGGGTGTGAGTGATGCTCTTTCCAGATTTTAACATGTTAAGAGAAATCCATTTACTGAAATTTTAAGTTTAATTGACAAATACTATTATTTAATCTATAAATCTAGCAAAAAAATGCAGTTCCTTTTTATGGCACTTCTATAACTTGATTTATTAAATTTCCTTAAAACCTTTAGCTGCACTGTAAGTTATATGATATAAAGATAATACATTAAATTTTCTTCTTAGTTACTCCACCTATCTGGTTGAAGTAGATTGTATTTTCCAAAATGGCTACCATACCACGATTCCCATCCCATATGCTTTCAGTGTGAGCTTGCTATTTTCCATAGAGAGTTAGAAACTATTTTTCCATCCCTTTAAATTTTGGTGGACCTCATCACTCCCTTTACCGCTAGAATATGGGAGGAGTTATGGTAATCCAGTTCTGGGCATAGCCCTTAATTAACTCTTGTCAGTTTCCACTTCACTAGGTTAATGGGGACTCCCAAGTCTTGCAGTGACTTTATAATCCAGGTTCCCTGGATTCTCCCTTAACACTCTGATGAATAATGCAAACCAACCAGGGGGTGTGAGGAGGGAGAAGTTATTTTAGCATTTGTTTACAGTCAACTCACCTTTTTTTTTTTTATTTTAAAGATGTCATTTATTTATTTGACAGAGAGAGACAGCGAGAGAGGGAACACAGCACGGAGAGTAGGAGAGAAAGAAGCAGGTTTCCCGCCAAGCAGGGAGCCTGATGCGGGGCTCGATCCCAGGGCTCTGGGATCAGGACCTGAGCTGAAGACAGACATTTAATGACTGAGCCACCCAGGCGCCCCTACAGTCAACTCACCTTTTTTGTTATTTGGTTCTATTCTCAATTATGTTAATATTCTTTCAACAGCTCTTAATAGATCATTAATTTAGCTCTCATTAATTTTGCATATCTCTTTTGGTCTGATTTTGTGGCCACAATTCCAAAGTCATTCTGGTGCCATCCTGAAGTTACCCAGCAGAATTGTATTCTTTTAAAAATCAAGTTGTTGTTCTATTTCTAATAGTGTTTGTTTTATATAGTTAGATGTCTGATATTTGATGCATACTTTGGTGTTTAATGCAAACTAGCCTAGGACTGTGATATCCTCTTAATAGAAAGTGTCTTTTATCATGATGGAATGCCTTTTTTTTTTTTTTTGCCTTGCTTAATGATTTTAAATTTCAATTCCTTTTTTGCTCATGTTAGCATCCTATTTCTGACCTTCTCATCTCTGCATTCACCTCTTTTCCTTCCCTTATTTCATCACATTAATAGCATTTAGTTGAATTTTGTGTTTGAAAGCCTTTGCTATTTACTTATTCAGCAAATATCTATTGAGCACCTTACTATGGCCTAGACTCTGTTCTAGACATTGGTGTAAAAAACAAAGGTCCCTGCCCTCAAGAAAGTCTATGGGAGCAGACAGGCAATAAACGATATGCATAATAAATAAGCAATTAACAAAGCATTTTGGAAGTCCTAAATGCCACGGAATAAAATAAAAGGGCAGAGTATGTAGGATTGGGAGTGCAACAGGGAGGTTTGTAACTGTAAACAGAGTGGTCAGGATAGGTCTTGTTGAGAAGGTAACATTTAAGTAAAAATTAAAGGAGGGAAGGAGCCGGCCATGTGGACATCTGGAGGAAGGGTATTCCAGGCGGAAAGAATAGCCAATACCAAGTTGTAAGATAGAGGTATGCTTGGCATGTGCAAGGGAAAGCAAGGAAGCCAGTGTGGATGGAGTAGGGGAAAAGGGGAAAGTAGTAGATTAGGACTGAGAATCATCATGGATCAGGCAGTAAGGATGTCACTGGTAACTTGGCTGAGTATGCAGTTTTGAAGAAATGGGAAGGAAATACCATGTTCTTCATTTTTCACGATGGTAGACATACTTCATTCTATTTCTTTTCTCTAATTTGCTTATTGTGGACTTGATTTTTTAAACTTTTTCTTTTTCCTAACTTTCAAAAGTTTGACCATTCTCAGACACGGGATATCTCCAGTCTGAATTTCTTGCATTTTCTGGTCACTAGCCTAATCTCATTTCTGTCTTTGCTTGCCAGACGAAGAGAGGGAATTTTGGCCATTCTTTGGGCCACTGTGGCAGTCTGGGCAGGAAACAAGTGTCATGGTCATATCAGGTCATCGAAAGCAGCTTCCTAAAGGGGCTATTCCGGAGGTGAGCACAGGGATAGTGCAGCAGTCAGTGCTAGTAAGAGTGTGTGTTTCAGTGGGAGGGTGAGCCATTACCACATAGGAGAATAGAAGCAACGACTAGAACCCCGAGAGAGAGTTTGTGCCTTATGTTGGAAAATTAGCCACTTCATTAATCTGGGAGGGAAGTTTATTTTTATTTTTATTTTAAATATTTATTTACTTATATTTTGGAGGGAGAGAGAGTGGGGTGGGAGGGGCAGAGGGAGATGGAGAGAGAGAATCTCAAGCAGACACCCCGCTGAGCATGGAGCCTCACGTGGGGCTTGATCTCACAACCCCGAGATTATGACCTGAGCCAAAATCAAGAGTCAGATGCTTAACCGACTGAGCTACCCAGGTGCCCACTGGAAGAGAAGTTTAAATGAACACAAGATAACATGTCACTTCCCCTGGAATTCTATATATTCGTAGTATCCTCTTTTTCCATTTCCTGTCCTTGCGTCACTCTTTTCTTGGAAGGGTGCCATCCCCACCTAAGACGTTCAACCCCATCCCAGACATGAGCATAAATCCTTAGTCTAGGAGAATTCACTTTCTAGTTCATTATAGGAAAGACAAGTTACTCTGTCTCAGACTCTGGGCTGATATTCATAATTCACTTTTGGTTACAAAAAAACAAACAAATCCAGCTAGTCTAAGTGTATTCCAGATATCAAGTGTTCTTTGGAGATCTAGTTAAACTTGGTCTGGACCCCAATACAACTGCCTGTGAGAATTCAGTCCTTACGAATCTCTGTGAGTTCCTGGGTCACTTTCTCTTGCTTCTTTCCGCCTTCACACTCCCATATTGGCATGGGCTCTGCTAGTTCTGCCTCTTGTCTACCAGTCTTTTAAGTCTAGAAATTTCACCAGTTTTCCCTCATTAGTTCAGCATTTTCTGAGTGTAAAAACTTTAATGACCAGTTACTTTTCATGGTCTCAGTTCATTTCTTCTTCAAACATTTTCCTGTTTAAGGAGGGGATACTGTGCTTATGATAAAAGAATAAATAAGGAGTGTACCAGCTTTAGTTGCTAGTATATTTTTAGTGGGGCAATGGGAAAAGAAAAATATACATTCTTTCCCAGGAAGAATAGAACAAAAACCAGCAGCTCATTGGCAACCTTGAATGGGCGTACCATCAGTTTGATAAACCGCCCTCCAACAAATTCACAGAACAACAAATGGATTTTGGCAGTTCCCTTTGTTTCTGCACCACCACCATCTATAAGAATTGTTAATACATATGATAGCCCTATGTTGCAGTGAGAAGGCCATCAGAAATACATTTTCCATTTGTGAAACCATTGCCAAATACTCCAGGCAGTATGATAGCCCATGTAACTGTAAGTCATTTAAAAAATATTAAAAATCAGTACAGCACAGGCATCAACCAATAATAGACCAGACCAGTCAGACAAGGTCTTAGGAGTAAATACCTGGTACAGCCGCATGGTGGACACCAGCTGAATATCTACCTCATCTATAACCCAATAGCAACTTCGCTAATTCACATCATTTTGTGCCCAAATATTTCTTTTCTCTTTCCCTTTCCAAACTGAACTTTGTTCATCATGCGTTCATTCAACAAAGACATTATTATACTTCTTCATATGCTCTCCCACCCTTTCTCCAGCTCCTGTCCCATTGTCACCCACATTGGTATTACCCCTAATAAAGTCTTTGCATGTTTCATCATATCTTGGCATCTGTTTCTCCCAGGACCCAGAAAAACTCCCTAATGGCTGTATCAAGATCACAGACAGCAGAACTCACTAGTTACATTTGGATTTATCCCGGATCACTGCAGAGGTTAATTTCATTTCCATTACTTTTGGCATGTACATTAGCAGACCCTGGTTTTTATTTCTCATTCTGTCCCTCTTTCCATTGACCATCGACTTCCTGATGAGGATCCACTTTTGCTTTTCTATGAAATTTCTATGAAAGCTCGTGTGGGAGATCCAGGGGAGGACAATGGTACTAATAGAAGTCAGCCATTTAAGCAAGGGTAAAGAAGGTAGATGGCGTACAGATTCTATAGAATGGGGAGATTTCTGGGAGAGGGGATGGGGTACAGGGAAAATAATGGTAATCAGTTTAGAGAGTTTGGCTTTGAGATGACTGACATTTGGGACTGACCTGTTGGCGACCCCTGGCATGTGGTTCCTTGTTCCTTTATCCTGGAGAAGATACCTTGCTACCTCGAAATGGGTTGAAGGTTGACCAGGAACATCACAGATCTTCTTCCAACTTTAAGTTCAAATGAGTTGGTGCATGCAGCAGGTCCTAGGGGCAGAGATGAAGAAGGGACATCCTAGCACCACTGCTGTCCCTCTGCCAAAACTTCGCAGCTACGTGACATTGAAGAATGAGCATCTCATGGTGTACATGGCTTGCTGCCACACTCACGCTCTCGTCACAGCTGCAAGTTTAGTGGGTGACAGACCATGAACAGTGTTGATCCAGGTGCAGCCAAATCATCTAGAAGGACTGGCCAACCTGGGGAGACTCTTAGTGAGAGTCACCTAACCTGGGGGTGTGAATGTGCCTATGGCAGGACATGTCAAAGCTGTACTTCCAATCCACCTCCTGGGGCAATTCAGAGAAAGTGGGATTGGACTGGAAGGGTAGGCCTCTCCTCTTGCCAAATGGACTGCACCACTTCAGGGGGACAACCCAAACCAGAAGAACCAGCCTGGCCACCCTGAGCTGATGGCTGGCACTGATATTGACAAAGCATCAAATTAAGACAGTACAAACAAGGAACTTGGTAATCTAGAGCCTCTATTACCCAGACCAGTTAATAACACTTCTCCTGGCTCTTAACTCTCCATAAATGCTGAACTGGGCTGAATGGATTTTTAAATGCAAAATGCAGACCTCTTCTCAGACATTTTTACATCCCAAGGGGAATGATTTCCTGTTCTCTTACCTTGCCCCTCAGCTGCAGTTGAAGTCAACATTTCCAACTCAGGATTAGTTGAGCTACTCAGTAATGGGGGACTCCACGAAAGGTCTATGATGATAACAACCCCACGGTCTCATAATTGGCGAAGGACAGTAGGCTAAAATATTCATTACTCTGTGATTATCTGAACTTTGGACTGGAAGTACATCTTCCACGCTGACTTTGAGAGGAGATGGCTGCTCCTGGGGCAGAGTTCCCAGAACTGGACATGGGGAAGCCCGCCCAGGTCCACTGCTCCACTTCACTGTGGCTTCATGACCACCAAGAAGTCTACCCTTGTTTACTCCAGGCACCTTATCATGGAGGAGTAACAGGTAGCCATGGAATTCAGCTCTAAGAAAGGCCGGAAAAGACACCCACCCATGTTCATCATCCAAGTTGTTAAAGGAGCATCTTCACCTGCTCATGATTTGAGAAAAGTCAAATGAACTTTACTTTGCTGAGACTCTGTTAGTCAGAATCTGACCAAGACGCTGTCTCCTCATTAATGGTGAGTGGTCTTCATGATATTCTCTTTCTTATATTCTTTGACTTAGGACAACTAAAGGACAGGCTTCTTGACATTGATCCCCATTTTTGAGAACCTGCCCTTTCTTGGACGGAAGTGGAATTTCATTAAAAAGAAAACACTTCCCCCACTGAGAAAGTTGGCTTCCTCTGTGCTTATCACACCCGAGGAGGCCAGCAACATGACTCCCCTCTTGATTTTGCCATTTCCACTCCATCCCACTGGGACATTTTTTGTGTATCTGTAAGTCACTTTATGTTACTAGTTATTAGGAATTTTCAACTCCCTCAGGAAAAAGTTTGAAGAGGTCAGGCTCTTGTCCTGGATTCTATAAGACAGCAGAAAAGACAGCAAATATACTGGAGGGTTATGGTGAGGAAATGGTAATTTGTTCTCCACTGAGGACTGATGGCACAGAAAATGGAATTAAAAGGGAATTAAATTACACCAGAGGCTTAAAAACTGAGGAGGTTTGAGGTGGGGATCTTTAAGAATGGTTTACTGAAGTAGACCAACTCCACCTTCAAGGAATTTCAATTCTACAGATGTAAATATCTACAGATGTTTCTGTCACCTGCAGAGAACGGGTCTTTTTCAGATTCTTCCCAAGGTGCCAGCCCTTCTGACTGTGGTCATGAAACTCTGAGACTACATGTGAGGAGTAATTAGTCTTTCTACCCTCTCGGAGAACCCACCCCTACAATGTGAAGACTGTAAAGCTGTAAGAGGCCACAGATTCCCTGGGGTGACACACTTAGATTCTAAAAGCAGGTTAGGATCCCAGACCCCCTGTGTAGCAAAGGACCAGGATGAGGCTGTGTGGGCACCCAAGAAGATGAGGAGCCCTAAAATCAAGAGGAACTACACTCCAATATTGGCTCTGCCATTTACTAGCTGGGCAAACTCGGGCAAGTACTTTTTAACAACTTGGAGCCTTTAAACAAGAAGAAACCAACCCATCCCCTCCTTCGTGCAGTTGCACCTGTGCCGCTCCTCTATTATGGCAATTCCACCTTTGATTGTTTAATCATTGGTCTTAAACTCTACTTGTCCTTTGACTATGAGTTCCTGAAAATAGATTCTATTTACCCTTGAAATGGGCTTGCATATTGGTGGTGTTTAATAAATTTGTTGAGTAAGCGAGTGAAAGACTGAATGAGTGAATAATGAATGCCTAGATTGTAGCATTACTGTAACATTTCAATGGGATCAAATCAGCTCCCTTCCCCAAGTCAACAGGCCTAGACTGCTGCGAGAAGGAAGGGGAACCTCGAGATTTAGCTTGACGTGAGTTTCTCTAGCCCCTCCACCTCCCCTTGTCTCATACTCATCTTTAGTTCTTTTAACTAATATTAATCACAGGCATTGGGTTAAGTTCCTTCCTGGCACTTCGTTCAGGCTGAGTCCTGAGGGTCTATGAAAAGCTATGTTCCCTACCTGGCTGTCTAGAGAGGCGATGGTCTTTTAAAAGTGGCAATTCGTGAAATACTTGCTGAAGTAGAGTGTGTGGCAAGTAGGAGGCAGGCAAACCTTGGTGAGGTCACAGAAGGTTCTGTGAAGGAGATGACATTTGAGCTGAGCTCTACAGGTGGAGGAAGAGTTTCCCAGGCTGAGGGAGGAGTCGTACCTGAGTCTCAGGTCTGCCTGTAATCAGCTGGGCATGTCAGACAAGTTACATCACCTCACAGAGACTCAGTTTCTTCATGTGTTAAGTAGAGTTAGTTCCTGGGATGTTTGCCACGATCCCGTACAAGAACACAGATAAGGTGCATACCGTCAATCCGGGCAATGGTAAATGCACGATAAATGTTAGGGGGGCATCACATGGGTAAAAGCCTGGAAGGGAGAGAGGCTGATTACTATGGGAACCACAAACAGTCAGGTTTTGGGGGTATCTAAGGAGAACCGTGGGAAAGAGTGCCTCTTTCCCATCTGGGTTTGGGATAATTTGAGAAAAATTGAAAAGAGTAATTATGGAGGCAAAGACACCACCTTTTAAATGGTAATGGCTAAATTGAACACCAGCACCTGGAAAAAGGGAAAACAGAGCTTAAAGACCTGGGACGGGGCAGATGTGGGAGTGGCAGTTTCTCAAACGGAAGAATGCCCAGAAAACACTCGGAGCATGGCACAGCACAGGGAAAGTCTGGCTCACTCCCAAGACAGGAAAGGAAGGAGCAGAACCGAGCTTACCTGGTTGTTCTTTCCTATTTTTCCAGCCAGGGACTCCCAGAGGCGGAGTGACTAAAGTGTGGAGCTGGTCAGGGTTTGCTTTGGAAACCACTTTCCTGTGGAAATGGGGGTGTGAGGCAGTGCTCCTTTCTGACACAGGGTGACTCGGACACCCCAGGTCTGGAAAGTGGATGGTGTTCTGTGGATGGGAAAGATAAGATGTTGACGAGTTTTGATAGTCAGGCAGGGGACAGATCATGAGAAGCCTGGAGGACCAGACAAGCAGAATGAACTGAAGGTGGGGTGACCACCGAGAGGGAAGGAAGAGACACTAACCAGGAGTGCCGAGGAGAGTGACGAGTACCGCAGGTGCTGTAGGACATCCCTAAATAGTGGCACCAGTCTTCAGGCTTATGGGAAGAGAGAAGACTAGCACAACGGTCCCCCCAGGTCACGAGGAAGTTGAAGATGCTGGCAAGGAAGTGGGAATCTGGGCCAGATAAGCTGGAAGTGAAAACAGTATGGAACAGATATTCTCGG
This sequence comes from Zalophus californianus, assembly GCF_009762305.2. Taxonomy (NCBI): domain Eukaryota; kingdom Metazoa; phylum Chordata; class Mammalia; order Carnivora; family Otariidae; genus Zalophus; species Zalophus californianus. The sequence goes on along the minus strand of NC_045596.1, from coordinate 42,133,098 downwards.
GCAGCCTCCAGGCACCAGAGATCAGAGAAGAAGACAAAGTTTGGGGAAGGGAGAGGAAAAACCTGAATGGTTGAAAATACAGCAGAGAATGGCATTCTCAGATTTTTTGAAATGGAAGATTTGGAGGTGATAAGAAGATCCAAGGGGTAGCCCTAAGAACTGGCAGCTTAGGGGCGCCTGGGTGGCTCAGATGGTTAAGCATCTGCCTTTGGTTCAGGTCATGATCTCCAGGTCCTGGGATCAAGCCCCACGTCAGGCTCCCTGCTCAGCAGGGAGTCTGCTTCCCCCTTTCCCTCTGCCCCTCCCCCCGCTCGTGCTTCCTCTCTCTCTGTATCTCTCTGTCTCAAATAAATCAATAAAATCTTAAAAAAAAAAAAAAGAAGAACCAGCAGCTTAAGAGGAGCAGAGGTAAAGGTCCTCATGGTTGAGGAGGTCGAGGATGCCGGAGGGGTCATCTACAAGGACATGGAAGCCCTTAGAGTGAGGCCAAAGTTAACAAGGAAAAGAGATTTTATATCTTTGACGTATGGCATTGGGTCAATCATTATAGCTGTATATGAAGGAACCAATAAAGAAACAAAGACATGACAACTTCCAAAATAGTGACAACTGTCACCAAAACATGCACTAACCCACCTGGTTGATGCAGGAGTGGAGTCATATAAACATAAAGATATTTACAGTGGTGGAATATAGGCCTTGTGATAATTATAGAGACCGTGACAATGAAGTCCCTCTGTGTATGTGTGCTAAAGCAGAGTGTGCTGGCCACAAATATGTGCCAAGTCCAGTAACTGAAGTACTCCCTCTCCCCCCAATAGCACACAAAGCAAAAAGTGTCTGCTCCTAAACTGTAGATCCATAGATTGTCCTAGAAGCTCGTTTGCACACCACGCAATATTCAGGCTGTGAGTTTCTTGAGAGAACCAGAATCTCCTCCACATACACAGAACCAGATGGCATCTATCGTAGCAGCTGATAGTTGTGATTATTACTATTATTTTCCATAATTGTCCTTGTGGGATCTGCTTATTTGCATCATGCTAAGCACTTGTAATTAGCCAATGAAAGATTTGGGGCTAAGCTAGTTTAAAAAAAAAGTCTGAGGCCAAGATGATGGAATGTGTACAGCAATTCCATTTCATAATGCTGAGTACTTTCAGCCAAAGTGGCTTTTTCTCGAGATGTGTTTATTAAAATCACATGGACTATGTTTTGTTGTGGCATTTAGTCATCTTAGACAACTCTACAAATATGCCATAAAAAAAAAAAAGGAAGCAAACAGGGGCAAAGTAATTCTGACGAATCATGAGGCACGCTCTTAGCAATAAGTTTGTTGCCAGGAGGAATCCTTGAGAATGCCAGCCTTCATTGTGTTGCTCTAGAAGGAAAGAGCTTTGAAAAGAGACCTCCCTTCCCCCCTTAGATTTCCCTGTCAAGATACATGAAAGAATTCAAACTAATCAAAAAGCCCAAGTGAGCTGGCTGGTTAACTAGGACAGCCCCAACCTTGAGTTCAGAGAGATTTCTAATGCGTTCCACCTGTCCCTGCAGACAACCATGTTTACGGGAGGTGACAACTGCAAGGGAGGCGTGCCTCTAAAGAGAATAATGATCATAAGGTAGCTGAAATGGCATCTCCTGGAAATTTTGCTTCACACTGAAAACATGGTCACTCTTTTTTTTTTTTTTTTTTAAAGATTTTATTTATTTGACAGAGAGAGACACAGCGAGAGGGGGAACACAAGCAGGGGCAGAGGGAGAGGGAGAAGCAGACTCCCCGCCGCTGAGCAGGGAGCCCGATGCGGGGCTCAATCCCAGGACCCTGGGATCGTGACCTGAGCCGAAGGCAGACGCTTACCGGCTGAGCCCCCCAGGCGCCCCAACATGGTCACTGTTATTTTTTCTAGAGAAGTGTACTCTTGATCCCCTTCCTCTCCCCACCACACACACACCGTCCTTCTGGCAACCACCCGTTTGTTCGCTCTATTTAAGAGTCTATTTCTCGGTTGGTCTCTTAAAACATTGTCACTCTTAATAAATCACTCCATGCTCAAGATGCTGAATTTCTTTCTTCCTTTTCTTCCCCCCAGTTAAAAAAGCTGTTTATTCATCATGAGAGTAGTAGCCAGCAACACCGTGAAGACCCGAAGCAGTCAGCCCTTGAGGGTCTTTATAATCTGGTCCCACCTTACCCATCCAAACTCAGCATGCCATGGATCCTCTTCGCCTGCCTCCCTCTGCTCCCCCCCCGCCACTGCTTCCTCCCCGACATACACAGGTTGTGATCATCCCTGCCTCCATCTACACTGCCACCCTGTCTGGAACTATGTGCCCTTCCCACCATCTTGCCAATCCATCAAGGTCCCATACATTCTCCATGAAGCCTTCCCCGGTGGCACCAGCCAACATTGCTCTTTTTCTTCCCTGATTATCCCTCCACCTTCTGTGAAAGAAGGCATAGAAATTACACTGTCTTTGGACTTCCATCTTGAATATTCTGAGGTTATCTCTCAGCTAAAGGGCGCCGTGGCCCTTCACAAGGACTAGTGACTCCCCTGTCTGGTATGGGGGGGAAAAGAATGGAAAAGTGTGCATTTAACCAACCCAGTCTCAACCGTCCATCATGGCCGTGGTTGGTGCTGGATTAATTTTACATTGTCTCATATTATCCAACTGTAGGTAGTTCCGTGTTCTTATGGCTGTCCTGATAAGATGTTCAGATTTTAAAGGGATACACTGTTGAAGTTATAGAGAGAGATAATCATAAAAGATGTCACTGAGACTTATAACCTATCATTCTGAAGGGGCCCCTCAAGTTGATCTTTTATTCCTGGGGTTGGTTTCACAGGCTTTCAAAAGATGATTTCAGGTGATGCATTCAGGATGTGTTTTCTCATAACCATATGCATAAATAATATGCATCTGTGTATAGGTTCTATACATATATAATTTATGTATAAACCAGATTAATAATTCATTTGCAACTGAAGACACTCTTTCCCAGAAACTATACCCCCAGGGCGACTTCCACAAGATACTTCCTTCTGAATAAAGGATGGGTAAGAAGCTTCGTTAGTGTTCAAGAAGTTGCCTGGTGAGCATAAAATCAGAAACACTCCTCCCCTTCTTTCCACTGGTTAAAACTGCTCTGGGCCTGTTGCTTGCTGGCTGGCCTGCCTTTAAGTAAGCTCTCAGCCTTCCTGTGCCTTGGTTTTCCCAGCTTTAAATGCAAATAGTACCTAACCAATAGGACTGTTGTAAAAAGTGCTTAGAACAGTAAGCAGCACCCACTAAGCACTTATTCAGCGTCAGCTTTGTATGTTTATTACTTCTACCTTTTCACCAGTACTTTAGAAATATCATTTCCTGAACAATGCAAGAGCCCTAATGGAATAATGAAGCCCATATTGATTTTTTTTTAACCTTTAGAGATTATTCTAAATCTTGGAGTACCAAGATGCATCTCACTTAGGATATCTGATTGTGTAAAATATATCTACTTTTTTCTCTTTCTCTTCATTTATACAACCACACCAGGGAGTGAATTACACTCCTGCCTCAACTCTTGTTCTTAATTTTTATTCATCAGGCCATATATATACAGAAGGCTGAGTGTATATGAATACAGCAAGTGAAGCCCCATAGCCTGGAGGCCTTTGGATAAAGCTTTATGCGTCATCACTTCTTACAAATTCTTCCCCCCCCACTCCCCCCCCCCCCCGCACACACACACAACTCCCCCTCCAAAAAGAGAAAAAAAACAAAAACAAAACAAAAAGAATCTGTCTGTGATTCCATTCTCCCAGGACAGACTTGGAGGCCCTAGAAAAAGATGAGGCATGGTTGACACACGGGGAAGGAAGGTGGCCTCAAGACTGCTGGAGGCCGATCTTCTAGATGATTCATCAGGTTGGTCGCTCGCCCCGCCCTTCTTCACGGCCCAGGGGGACACCCTGTCCAAGTGAAGGGGAAGCCTTTGTTTTGCTGATATTTCTCATTTGAGAATAAGCTGGGGGACTGGTACTTTTCCTGAATGGCCCACATGGAGAGCGGTTTGCCTCTTCCTGTTGTTAACACTAAAGAAGAGGCCACACCAACCTTAGCTTCTATGGGATAAAAACGTGAATGGGGATTTTTTTTTTTTAAGCTTGTCATTCTCTTTTCAAGGTACACCCAGGTCCCAGGTGGGGAAGGTGGTGGTAGAGCAGTCTGGGACGGCTGGGGGAGAGGAACCAGCTCTCCTCCTAGTGCAGTATTCAGAGCCCACCCTGCACCCCTTGCCCTGGACTAGAATTTCTCTTCCTTCCCTCCCTGGTAGTTTTACTGGCTGCGCCCAAAGCTGAGGCCAAGAGAACAGAATCAAGACCTCCTTCCTTCCCTCTTCTCGCCCTCCCCCTCTCATTAGTGCCTCTTCCTCCACTCCTCCTCCAAGATGCCAACCTACCACCCACGGACCGACCAAAACCCGCTAAAGAAGTGCAATGTTACAACGCATGGAAAAAAAGGGTTTCCAGCATCGGAAGAGGGACAGAGAATAGGGGGGCGAGGGGGTGGGAATGGGAATTTCCACATTTTTTTTTTCTTCAGGGGAAAAAAAATGTCTCTCGGGGTAAGCAACCATCTCCTGGGAGGGAGAACCCTCAATTTCCCCCGGTAGCACATTCTGGAGAATGAATGGTCGGGAGATGCTGGACGGGGACCACAGAAATACACCGCGCTTAAATACAATGAAGGGAGTTGTTTACAATCGTCTGGAAGATGCCAAAGGGTTGAACAGTCAGTCATAAGCGCTCCCAGATGGTTCTGTGGCGTTACTGTCTTTTCCTGCTGGAAGAGCTCAAGCAACACGGTGACTTGCCCAAGGTCACACACCACGCTTAGGACAGAAACAATTCTGACTCCTTCTTCCTGGCTGTAACTCAGCAGACAAAGCCACCTTATTACTGCACGATCATTCAAATCTGAATCATTTAAATTGCTCCTAATTGCAGGTTTAGAGGGAACTGTCAAGTCCATATGACTAACGACCGCGGTAGGAACGGCCGAAGTTTTCCAAACTCCTGAATATGGAATTAAAACACCCTCCTCCTCCTGGGGTGGGGGTAGGAGAAAAAGTGTTTGAAAACTCGACCTTGAAACTGCCAACCAGTATCATATTTAGATTTTTTTTTTAATGCATTTGAAGCATCACCTCTGATTTTTAGTATCGGAACAGAAAAGCACTTGGGATTCAAAGGGATGCCATTCAGAATGGCATTCCAGGGGAACTCTCAAAAATTTTCCAAGCAGTCGATCGATCTTCACACTCTTCTTTCTTACGCCCACCAAAACACTGTCTCAGCATTTAAATTTCCTTTTTGCCTCTTTTATAGGCAGCTATTTGGGGGTTGGGGGGTGGGAGGAGGGGGCCGTAGAAGCCACCGGGCTTGTAAGTTCAGATCTGTCCACGGGGCTGGACGCGTGCTGTGCTCAGGAAAGAAAGTAAATTCCAACCTGCCAATTGCTCTAACTGATTCATTTGTCCGCACAGAGACGCCACCTACCTGCTTGCAGGTATTCAGGTAGATGACAGGTGGGCGGGACCTATACTGACTGTTTCAATAGCTAAGGTCCCAGCAATGTTTTATCTGTGAGGCTCCTGTGATGTCACACATTTCCTGCTCTCGACCAACCAATGCCCTCCTCCTTCCTTAGGCACCTGTGCACCAGGGTTGAGCCCGGTCACTGCTCCGGCAGCCCCAGGAACTGCTGGATTCACCCACAAGGCATGGGACCTGCAGGGCTGCTGCTGCCTTGAGTGCCCTGGACACACACTCGAAAAGGTGAGTTGAAACCCTCCATTTTTCTCTTCTGGCATTTGGACCCCTGGCCCCTGAGGGATCTGAGTGAGGAATTTGAACGAAAAAATAAAAGCTGAATGGCTTAGCCCAGGTGTTTGTCCCACAGGGAGAAGCCCTTTTGAGAGGGAAGAGCAGAGAGATGCCTTGACATTTTGGTTGTACAGGAAAATTCTCCCAGGCCAGATATTTAATCCTTTTTGTTTCTCTTAATCATTAAGCCAGCCCCTGCTTGTCTGGGAAGTTGATCTGATTTTTTTTTTTTTTTTTTTTAACCCTGGAGTGGAGTGCAGCGGAGACTTTTCTGAAACTGAACTCAAAGGTTCAGACCTGTTCAGCCTGCTTAATGGGGGTTGGGAGGCCAGCGCCGAATGAATTCAGAGTTGCCTTATTTTTGCCTCATTTGCCTTATTTGGCCTTACTTCTCTGCGTTTGTCTCACCAGAGGCAATTTCCATCTGAACCTGTGAGATGACCTTACATTTTTTTCCCCCCAGAAGTCCCGTCCTCAGACGGGTAACTTCTGCTGCCCTCCTCGGAAGCCCTGCACTCATTTTCCTCCCTCTTTCTTCTCTAAAAAAGTCTACTGTCTTCTTTGTTCTTTGTTGACGTTCTTAAAAACCACTTTACAGTCCGGATTAGAACTGTTTACATCCAGACCTGAACTGGCTGCCTGCTGACCTTTGGTTAAAGTAAAGATTTTTTTCCTCCGTGCTTAATATTGGAGAATGAATGTAACTTCAGGTCTGATTTTTAATTTTTTTTTCAATTCTTCCACTTTTTTTTTCTCTTTTAATAGCAAATATACCGAAGACATTGTTCTGCCAGGACCTGACTTTTTTTTTTAAGGAATTTTACCTGTAGGATCCATTTTTGTTTTCTTAAATCCTGATCCCACAGCCTGTACTACTTCTGTTCTTGACAGCCCAAGAGCCACACTCCACAGCCAGCACTGTACTTAGAGAAAGGAAAATAAACCCAATCCCCTGTTGGGATGAGCTGGAAACTGTAGAGGGAGAAATGAACCAGCCAGGGGACATTACATTCTGGATTCCTTCATCGGTTACTTTTCTGAGATCTCAGTTCACAAAGATCTTTGCAAAGGAATAGCCTGTTAGGAGTTATGCTTCTATTCATCCACCCGGAAATTCAAGGTGCATGTCAACTCTCCAGAAGGAAAAATTGAAACAAGCTGAGAAAACTTTTGTTTCAGACCTTTGCTTTTCACCACTAGAAATCTGCCCGGGGCCTTGTTGTCAATTTCTCTCTCCCTCCTCCGAGGCTTGTATTGTTCTCTCCCTGACCTTTGTCTGTTCTTTTCCCCCAAGTGGTGTGTTTGGTTGGTGGCTACGAGGTTGTCCCCTACTAGTCTTCTCACTTGATTCAGAGCTTTGTCAGTAGAAGAAACAAAAAGATCTCTTCGATCCTGAATGTTTCTGGAGAGAAATGTGTCTTTAAAGTCACAAACCTCTCCACAAGATGCATTCCCTCTGGGTTACCACGGTCTGTTAGCTCTTTGCACAGTAGTGAAGTTATGACTAAATACACCATTTCATCACTGTATGTCAGGGTCCCTGGCTGCTAAAGGAACAAAGCTGGGCATGCTATGCCCCCAGATAGAAGAAAGGAAAGAAATTACGGAGACTGGAATCCAGAGTCAGGTTATATAGAATGTACTTGGTCTCTTGGATAATTTACACACAAGTGTTGTCCAAAGGACAACTCCAAAGGAGTGAGAGACCCACAGTGGTTCCCTGCCTGTACTAATGCCATCTCTTGGTTCAAGAGGCAATAAATAGGGCCTGATTGGAAAACATACAATGTCTTCCATTTACATTCATGAGCAAGTTACTCAACTTCTCAGACCCTCGGTTTCTTCATCAGTGAACAGGAGACAATCCCTATGATATGAAGTGACCATGAGACATAAGTGAGATAATATGTTGAGAGCGTCGGGTGACCAATGTCTGGCTCTACATGGGCGCCAAGTAAAGGTGCGGTCCATTCTTAAAGAAATTTTCCTGGGTGCTTGGCAGAGATAGTCTGACCCTATGAAGATAAAAGATCCTCTGTGGTTACCATCATTAGGAACCCTGATAGTTCTTGTTATGGTTATTAATTGTACATAATTAACTCCAATGTTAACAGTTCAGAGAAAGAAAACAAGCAGGAGGCAGGAGAACGCTTAAACTGTGTCACACAAGCCAGGCAGATCGGTCTCTGCCAGCTCCCAGGCATGCTTAGGAGTTGCTGGCCATTGCTGTTCCTCCTGCCTTTCCCACCGCAAAGCCCTCATGCCACAGCAGGCCCACTGAATGTGGTCCTCCGCAGGCCTGCAGGGGGAATGTCCTGTTGTCATTTGCTGTAATCTGACTTGGCAGGCGGCCCTTTCTGCTTTCAACTGTGCTCTCTCTCCAGGGCAGACTGGGTGCTTGGTTTCCTCCAGTCTTGCAGATAAACACCCTTGGCCGCAGCCTGGTGAGCTGCTGTGCCAAGTCACCAGGACAAGGAGGAGGTAGCCGGTTGGGAGCCTGCCCTGCGCTGGGGAAGGGGGCTTGTGGCTCCCTTGGAGGTGATTGCCTCACTCATGGAATATCCCATGCCGTTGGATGACCTTGAGGCATTGCATAAGAGCAGAAGTGTTCCCAGGCTCCTCTAAGTCTCACCCTACCCTGAAAAGCTAAGGCAAGTTTTCATCATTCACGAGCAGATTGAGGACAGAGGTTCATAACCTCGACCCTACTACTGGCGTGCTTAGGGGGTCCTGGGGAAGAACCTCAGCTTCCCTGCCCATCCGTTTCCTTGTTTATTTACCTTTTCTTTAGAATAGCATCAGATTGCCTGGGTTCAAAAGCCAGCGCTCCCTTACACTAGCAGTGTGGCCTGTGGAGGTGATTTAACCCCCTTTACCTCAGCTGGAAAATAGGCTTATTATGAGGAAGAAATGAGTGAAATGTCTAACATGCTTAGAACACTTCCTGGCACAATTGCGAGCTCTTGCTAGTATTATTTTTTTTAAAGGAAGGTAGAATCAGACAGATCGGGGTCCGAGACCTGGTTCCACCGTGTAATTAACATAACTCCCTTAGTGCCTCTTTGTCACACTTGGCCTCATCTGAGAAGTGGAATACTTCCCAAACCCAGTGCTGTTGTAAGGAATAAACATGAAATGGTTTTATGTAAAGTGCCTGGTCTACGATATAGTAGGTGCTCAATAAATGGTAACCCTTGTTAGATTAGTACGGGCATATGTCTTGTTACATGCGGGCATACTTGGCTTGATTGCATTCTGCAGATATTGCATTTTTTACAAATGGAAAGGTTGTGGCAAGCCTGCCTCCAGCACATCTATCAGTGCCATTTTCCCAACAACATTTGTTCCTTCGTGTCGCCGTGTCACATTTTGGTAATTCTCACAGTATTTCAAACTTTTCATTACTATTGTATGTGTTATGGTGACCTGTGCTCAGTGATTATGACTCACTGGAAGCTCAGATGATGGTTAGCATTCTTTAGCAATAAAGGATTTTTAAATTAAGGTATATACATCGCTTTTTTAGACATAAGGCTATGGCGCACGTAATAGACTATGGTAGTGTGTAAACTTTTATATGCACTGGGAAACGAAAAAATTCCCTTGACTCGCTTTATTATGATATCTGCTTTATTGTGATACTCGCTTTATTGCGGTGGTCTGGAACTGAACCTGAACTGTCTCCGAGGTGAGCCTGTAGAGGAAACAATTATTATATTGGTTAAGGTTTGACTTACCAGGTCATGCTACAGTTTGGACATAATAATGTCCAATGCTATTAAGGACACAGTAGTCAGTGGAGGGCCAAAGCCTCTTTGAGAAAACAGATTTCCCCAAAGACCCCCAAAGGTTTAGAAAGAAAACCTGTTACCAAAGATGATCTTGTTTATCTTGGAGCTCCATGGTAGGGGAGCTGCCTGTCGGAAGGCCTGGTCTTCTGCAGACCTGTGGCAGGAGGATTCTGTGATGTCAATAAACAGTGGGATCTCCCAGAGCAGTGATGCCCGGCTTCCTGGCTTCCAGTGTCTCCCTTTTGGAGGTGAATTCCTCAGGTGGAGTGGAGAAAATAGGGTCCGCTGCTGGGATTCTGACTACTTGAAAGGCCATTCTTGTAAGATGCTGCCAAGAGAGGACGTATGAGGGAGGCTCTGAAATGTGCCCTCCTCATCGCCTCAGTATTCATGGACCTCCTGGAGATGACACATAACTATTCCTGATATTTATGTGCTGGTATCGCGTGGACTTGCTTTTATGTGGGTGGCACATTTATGGTTCTCTGACAGTGCCTCCAAACTATCAACGGCTTTTCAAAACTATTTGGAAGGAAGACTGCATCTCTCTTTCTGGGTTAATGGGATTTAGCCGTCTGTAATCCCCAAAGAATAAGGGTTAACATGAAAACCAGACAAGTTGTTAAGTATAAAAACTGCACTTAGCTGAAATCAGAAACCAAGAATGTCAGTTGCCTCCTATAAACCCCTTACACTCACCATTTCCTCTTAGCTCATTTTGTTCTAAGTGAACAAAGACACCACAGTGACCTATTTGCTTAGTTACATGGAGAGGCCTCACAGATCAATATAAGAAAGAACTTTCTAAGAATGAGAGCTGTCCAAAAATCCAGTAGGTTGCCTTTTGGGGTACTGACTTCCCTGTCACTGAAGGTGATTGTTTTTTGGTATATTTGTTTACTTGGTATATTTGTATGTGCCCAGTATGCATTGCTAAATGAATGAATGAAGGCCAAAGAGAATTTGTGTTTCTTTAGCGACACATATATTCATCTATAAATTGTAGGTTATATTGGTCTCATGGCAGTATTATAATGATTAAGTGAGAGAATACATGTAAAGTACACAGCACAGTATCTTGCACCTAGTGAATTGTTCATTAAATAGTAATAATAATAATAATAGTAACTATTATCATTTTCTACTATATTCTAAAAAGAGGAAGAAGAAGAGATTCCTGCTGCAGGTAGGGAGTAGGCAAGAGGGCCTCCCAATTTGAGATTTACAGTTTTTACGATAATCCCTTCATTTCTATTCTTTTCATCCCTGCCCTTCTTCCTCTGCCTTTCTGAAAGAACCTCTTCCCCTTGCTGTTGGGAACCATGCTCTTCGATGTGGTAGATTGACTTTACACAAGGACAGCCATCAGAGTAGGTTCTGGCCCAATTTACCAGGGACACTGTTGTTGTTGTTTTTTACATCACTCATTTGTGCCTTGGAATGTGTGGATTTAAATTCCACCATTATTTTCCAGTGACTCTTACTTATGTTTGATGCATTTGTCATAGGCACACAAGAGACTTCATCAACAGCAGAGTGGAAACTCTCCAAGAATTTTCTTTAATAGCATCTTGGCACAGTGCATGGCAATAGCATATGCATGATGGCGAGGTGTAAATATGTCACTTCCATCTGGGAGATGATTTGCATGACTTGCCTATGACTGCTTTTGTCAGTCATGTGGCCTTCTTTGAATAGAACGCTGCATGGTTAGGCTCCTGCGTACTCACATTAATACATGAGTCACCCAGTGTTTTCAAATTCCTCATTCAGTATCCTTGTTAGATGTGTATTATGTTCTCTACAACACACACACACTCAGCTAGTCTTTCTGTAGTCTTTTCCCCCCAGGGGCCCTAGCAAACTTGGCTTACCCGTCATCACTGAAAACATCTGTATTCTAACTTAGTAATGGATTAAAAGAAAATGATTACATTTTTATACGAGGGCAGAACTGCCTCCTTAAGAATGGAGCAGTCTAAGTGGCGGCCATTCCCAACATATTTTCCATATCCTTAAGCCATGGAGAGAAGCGCTGGTGTGGATCATTGGGAATGTTTACCCCATTCCTGGCGGAATGCCCCTGGAAATACATAGCCTTCTGTGTTAGTTTCCTAAGGCTGCTGTAACAGATCGCCATAAACCTGGTGGCTTAAAACAACACAAGTTATTCTCTCACAGTTCTGGAGGCCAAAAGTTTGAAGTCAAGGTGTTAGCAGGACCTCGTTTCCTCAAAAGTTTCCAGGAGAGAATCCTTCCTTGCCTCTTCCAGCTTCTGGTGCCTCCAGGCATTCTTAGGCCTGTGGCTTCATCACTCCAACCTCTGCCTCTGTCTTCCTATCACTTTCTCTTATGTGTGTGTGTTCTCTTCTTCTGGGTCTAATGAAGACACTTGTCATAGGATTTAAGGTAAATTAGATAATCCAGGATGATCTCATCTCAAGATCCTTTATTCATCTTCAAAGACCTTTGTTCTAACAAGGTTCTGGGGATTAGGACAGGGCAAGATATTTTAGGGGCCAACATTTACCTGCTACACACATACCCCAACAGACGCTCATACACACAGGCTTTTCCCACTACTCATAGAGCAACTCCTTGTCCACGTGGAGGCTGAAATATTGGTCAAAACATAGGTAAAGAGAGTTATAATCGGCAGCCTTCACCACTACCATCATGTATTTCTATGTTCAAGGCAAAATAGTAAGTGTTTTATGATCTAAAGACCTACTGAGTTTTTTCAGTCAATAGTGTGATGTATCTAGGAAAAGCAAAGCAGTAAAGGCCATCTTACGTTGCTTTAAAAGACAAGTAGTATCTTGGATAAGGAAGCAACAACTCCGCTGAACCATCAAACCACAACTGGATAAGTGTCCACTTCTGGGTGCCATGTTTTCAAAGGGACCTTAACAAACTAGTGAGCATCCTGGGTAGACCCTTTACTACCACCTCAACTACCAGGGAAGACAACTGGAAGTACCAGAGACAAAAAGAAAAGACAAAAGAGAAACCACCAATTCTCTCTTTAATTTGGAGCGGGGGGATGGCCATGTTTTGAGGGAATGAATGTGATCTACATCACACTGAAAGATCCAAGTAACAAAAGGAAAGCATTCAGCTGTCGGAAAACTAATAAGCTTCCCATCATTGAATCTGTTAAAGCAGAAGCTGATACACCATCAGCTGTAAGGCTGTTGTAGAGGTTTCCTACACTTGGGGAGAATCTAAGATTCTTACCCAACCTCAAATCCTGTGATTTTTTAATAAATCATTTTAAAATCTCAAATACAGGTCATCATGTGACCAAACACTAGTATGTATGTTTCTCTTCCTTAACTGGGGGATTTGTTCAGGTTCTTCCCCTACCTTAATTTCTTCCCACTTGTCCAAATACCATTAATCTTTGATGATCTGCCCTGAGGCCCAACGATTCCATGAGCTGTCCTGACTATTCCGGGCCACATTATATGGTTCTCTTACCTCTTTGCCTCCAAAACTTGTTCCTGGCTCCTATTTTGGAGGGGGGCGGGTGGAGGGGGTAGGCGGATCATACTCCTGGCCATACTCATTGTGTATTTCCTTTGCAATGCTTTAACATTTTTTTCTATATGTAAGTTCCATTTTTCTAATTAGACTTAAACTTACTGAAGATAAAACTGAATTCCCTATGGGAGCTCCCACAGAATTTAAGACAAATGCCAGGCGTGGCATAGGTGATCAATGAACATATATAGAATTAAAACACAGCAGAAACAATGTTGAGAATTCAAATATCTTCCTTCACCTTGTCTTTCTCTCTATAAAATTTGGTTTTCTGTTAAAAAAAAAAAAAAAAAAGCATTTCCTGAATCTATTTTCCAGCCTCGGGTGGAAGAAGGTCAGCCTGCTTTTCCATGCTTCTCCTCTGACATTAGTGCTTCCCAAGATCCTATGGCGAGTATTTATATGAACAGAGCCCTCCTCAGTCAATGCAAAATACTCTGCCTTCGGTTTTGTTGTTGGCAAGGGGTCAGCTCCATTCCACCATGTTGGTAGACCAGGAGATGGGAAGACATTTTTTTCTGGGACAGAGTTCTTACAAACAAACTCCAGTAGGAAAGAGGTGCCATAATACCCAGGCGAAAGGCAGTAGTAAATCTTCAGGCTCCTCTCCAAGCAGCTTGTAAAAGATCTTCCCTGGGCTACTAAAATTTGTATCTGATCCGCTAGCCACCTGGGACTCTTTTTACCTGAGCACTTCCCTGTTCTTCCCACTTTCTGTCTGTGTTCTCAGCTATTGACTCCAGACATTGTCTCCTTTTAGTTCAATTCTCCTTTAATTTCAACCTCTTTAAAGACCATTTAGATATATTTTTTCTGTCCTTTCTAGTGTTTGCAACACTATGCAGGCTAGTGTCATTCACAGATGCAATGAATGAATTGCTTGCTCCTTCTTGGAGATCATGGATTTCGATATGAAGTAGGATCAGATCTAACCCTGACTTTTGAAACAGTCCATAAGCACCTGCCTAAGAAGGTGTTCTATCTCCTTGGGTTCTATCTCCTTTTCCTCTGGAAATGTATATAGCACCCCTGCCTCCTCAGCCTGCACTTCAAACCCTCTTGGTTAAAAGACAGTTTTTATCCCATGTGTGACAATTTTTATTCAGGTCACTAAAGCACTTAATTCCCCCCTATTATTGCTGTGTCTGTAAGCTAAGGAATAGCCCACAGAGCGTTTGTCCACCCTCTTATGTCCCTTAGTTCACAGTTGGTATTTGTAAAATCTATCTATAATTTAAATGTAATTATACATTTATCTATAATTTAAAATGTAATTATAAATTTACTTTGTTTAATAGAGAAAGATAGAGCTTGCCCTAACTTTGGCAATCACTCCCCCACCCCCACAATAATCTAATCTGGGAGTTCCAGCCAGGGCCAGGGCAGTGGTTAGACAAACAGGCCAGCTGACAATTAATTTGGAAAGAGAAATGAGGCCGCCAAGGTGAAGAATTTCCCAGCACTACCCCATTCGATTCCTACAGGAGTGTGTTTCTGGGCTTCATGGTCCAGGATGATGTTCCTGACTGACTGGGATCTCTGCACTGAGGTGTGGCCTCAATGACCAGTTTGAACCCAATTCTGCAACCCTTTTGCCCTGCGTAGCTTCATCCGAATTTCAAGGTATCGTCAATGACAAAAAACCTCAAGCTCAGTTTCTTGAAGCTTAAAGTTCCCTCAGAAATCCTCTAGCATAGGGGTTTTTAGTCTTTATTGTGTTTATGTAAAACATCGGGGTTGGAGGAAGATGGATTAGGAGATTTTGAACAACATTAAATAAGTCAGCAGAACTTAGGAAGCAACCCAGCTATAGGAGGGCAGAGCCCCACACTGTTTACATGGTCACGGAGTCCCTGCTGGAGAGAATGCTTGTCACTTAACGGACACACTCTCAAAACAAAGCTCTTTCGGGATCCAATCATCCTGTGATCATCTTGGGGCCTGGCTTTAGATGATGCTTCTTTCCTCTCATGTAAAGCAAATTCTTCCTCCGGTTTATGAGCCCTTCAGTGAACTGCTCACCTAATGGGCCCAGGTGACAAGGGCACCTTCTCAGACACTTTCTTTTCCAGCACTCGTGCAGCTTTTTTCTTTGTCTTTTTTTCTTTTCTCTCCTCTTTTCCTTTTTCTTTCTTTCTTTTTTTTTTTTTTTTTTTTTGAGAAGCATCCAGAGCTGCGGGACTTTCAGCTCATCTCATTGGCATTCCATCGGCTGCCCGTGGCCCCGCTTTTTTAACTTTTTCATTTATTAGGGATGTTGGTGAGTGTTAATTGATGTTTGTGCTCTGGATGAAAAAAATGATCTCTGATTTGCCATGTGTTTAAATGGTTTCCATTTCTCTTTTTTCCTGTTGTTCAGTTTGTCAGTACATTTTAGAACAGCAAGATTTACCAAAATATAGGAACACTTACAGACAAATAGGAGAGTCCAGAGCCCCAAATACCACTCATTCTTGGGATAGGGTTATACACTGCAGATTCTAATACTCAACTGTTTAGCCACTAAGGAATGTCTGTTTAGATAAATCCACCTAATACTACTAAATATCTTTGAATTTTCTAAACTGTGCTCCTAGCCGCTACTTTTCTACTTTATTACCCTTGACTTTTTCCCCTCCTCTGTGCTCAGGAATTGCTAAGGGCTTTTCCCAGGCCTCAGGGTGGTGTCTGGCTCAGGGCAGGCCAGGACTGCAGTGATAGCAGTGGCCTGAGAAAGCAGATGCCATCCTAGGCTCTAGTCCGTCTCACTCTGTCCTGGAGTTTTGGGGTTCATTCTACCCACACACTGCAGGAGGGACACCAAACAATCGGGGAGCTTGCAGAGGAGAGTGGTCAGCCTCACAGAACATATGGAAGCTGGAAGGAATGCCAGATAGCCGAAGGCTGCTGCTGGACCTGGAGGGGTAGGGGTGAGAAATGGGGTATCTTCCAATAATTAAAGGACTTAAGGAATTTGACATATTCTTTTTTTTTTTTTTAAAGATTTTATTTATTTATTTGATGTAGAGAGACAGCAAGAGAGGGAACACAAGCAGGGGGAGTGGTAGAGGGAGAAGCAGGCTCTCCGCCGAGCAGGGAGCCTGATGCAGGGCTCGATCCCAGGACCCTGAGATCATGACCTGAGCCAAAGGCAGACACTTAACGACTGAGCCACCCAGGCGCCGCCCCCCCCCCTTTTTTTTTGGAATGTGACCTATTCTAAATAGTTCCAAGGAGAATACTGGCACCCATGGAGGGGGTAGGTGAGTTCTAGAGAAGCAAATTTTTGTTCTATCTAGAGACTGTTCTCCTAGTAGTTAGAGCTCTCCAATGCAGGATGATCTATTTTAGAAGGTAGTAAAGGGCTGTTTAATTTAGGGACCTTCCCTCAAGGTCCCTTTCAACACAAAGAGTCTATGGCTCAATGTTTCATCTTTGTCAAGGTCGAAATCCCAATGCAGGACACACTGCCATTGACTATGAGGATGAATTCTTTTTAATAGTATGCCATCCAATTACTGTCGTTGTAAAACTGTGACTCATGCAGCCATTCAAGAGGAGCTGTGGAGTCGAGTCTTGTCCTTTCAGGAGGAGGAAAATGTGAAATTGTCAGTGCAGCCTGCCAAATGATATGTTTATCCATTGTCTTTCCAGCACAGTATATGGTTTATCCTCGGGTAACCATTTTCTGCAAGACCAGTGTGCATTTAACGGAGAATTGGTAGGACACGAACACACCAAGGACCCCGTTGTTCTGGTCGGCTATGTCATGCAGACATTTTCCCACTTCCAAACAGTTCGTATCCCAACGGCTGTTCTTTTTTTTTTTTTTTTTTAAGTTGTGAAAATATGTTTGTTCTTAAGACTTTTGGATTTTTAATGCAGGTGACAGGATACATATGACCTCTAACGACCTAGCAGACAGTGCTGACTCACGTTTGCTCTGGAATGTGGCTTTGTTGTCAGCCAGAGAAGTTTAGAATTTGTAAGTTAGGTAGAAGAAACTTCTGTACAAATTCTGGGTGCGACCATAAACTGGTGGGAAAGGAAGCAGGGACTAAGGACCCAGATATAGACTTTTATTTTTCCTGGCTCTTCTCACCACTACATTGGTGGGCTGCACGTCCCTCTCAAAGTCACCTTGGGCTTCTATTGCACCACGAATCACAGGAGAGACAGAAAACATCATTCCTAAACCACAATAGGTTTCTATGAAGGAAGTGTACTGTTTTCACCCCCGTGCCCCATACACGCACCCAAGGAGGGAATCGACTTCCCTTCTCTTTCTCCAAACTGCAGCAAAACCATATTGCAGTTCTGTCGCCTTACCTCAGCCAGGGCCAGGGGTGCTGAGGGCTGGCACACTGAGGGACATGAATGGACTCAAAGCTGACAGGCCCTCTCACTTGCTTTTAGAAGAAAAAAGAGTTTACCTTTAAGCCATAATGATTTTAGATAATTTCTTATCGGTTCAGCAAGGCACATACATGTCTTAAAAACATGATACATCACACGTGTTTATGAGACATAAACTGGAAATAAGAAACCTCAAATAATATTAATCATATTTTTTAAAGTCTACCTAGTTCTTTCTTTAGAGCCTAAAGTGCTTTTTTTTGGGGGGGGGGCAATTCTCTCATAATCTGTGTCTATTCATTTAGGCTTTATTTAGTCTAAAGCAAAGTTGGAAAATATATACGGGAGTGTTTACATTAATATTATGTTAGGAATCTGGTCTACTCACATGGACAAGGGCCAGGGAATTCAAATTTCTCTTAGAAAAAGAAAAAAAGGAAAGAAAAAAGAATTGGGGTTGGAACTAGAACCCACTATTTTTGCTTGCCCATTCCCCATTCCATTCATTCGGTCTTGGGCATTCTAGCGGTTAGTAAAGGGAAAGACTATTTTTAATCAGAGCCTTGGAAAAGCCTATTAGCAATGGGCCTAAAGAGACTTTAAACCTAATTTCTTGGGGCTCTTATACTCGGCTGGTTCCATTCTGACTAGTCTTGATCAGGAAAGATGCCTGGACACAACAGCGAAATGGTTAGGAACAGAACCTGGAGTCAGCACCACTTCATGGTTTGTTTCTTTTTTGGTGGAAACTGGCAAGTTACTTCCCTGTCACACTTTAGTTTTTCATCTGTTAGATGAAAACAAACAAAACCCAACAACCCTGGGGATTTGCATGGATTAAATAACATAGTCTATAGAAGGCCCCTAGGACAGTGCCGGACACATGGTAAATGCTCAAAACTGTTAGAAGGCAAAGAAAAAAAGATTTTCCCAGAAGCTGACCACCCAAAACAAAGCAAAACCCTCTGCTTTGTTAGCATAGAATCCTAGAACTCTCTTTCTGAAAGGGACTTTATAGTATTGGTCTGGTGGCTTGCTTTTTTTTTTTTTCCTTTATTTATTTTTTTAAAGCTAGATTTCATCCAACAGAATATTATAAGGAAACTGATGTGTCAGAAACACATCAAAATGGAGCTGGGACTGGGTGGGGTGGAGATGTGGGCACAGCTCTACCCGAACCGCCTTCCCGTCCTCCCTCCCCTGGAAGGCACCGAGGCATCTGCCACTTTCCAGAACACAGTCTGAAAAACCAAACGTCTGGTTCAGCTCCACCATTTCACATTTCTGGGCAGGGCCCAGAAATGTGAAGTTGTTTTCTCGGCGGCGTGACCCGAGCTACGACTGCATTCCTGTCACTTTCCAGTACAGCACAATGAGAAAGAATGGACACGACCCAAACACGCGGGAGTATTTGACCAAACTCTTGTCAAAGTTCAAAATATGTGCACTCTTATTCCTGTAGTTGATGATCGTCTTTTGGGTGGCCCATTTCCGTTTTCATGTTGATTTTTTGACTTCTTTTTCATGCCACTTAAAGCATTTCCTGTGTGGTTCCAGTGCCTTCTATCAGCCTTGAGGACACATAGCAGCTGTGTATGTTTCCCTGAAATTGGGCTAGAAACAACTTCATCCCCTTCTGCACTCTCTACCTTAGCCTTCTGTGGTCTCTTCTGATGCTCAATAAAATGTTATGATTTCTGAGTGTTTTCACATTCGGGGCATTTTACTTCAACCTCTGGACCAGAGTGTTCTTTCAGGCATATGAGCGCAGTCCGGAAATGTAAACATGAAGCTGACCTAGAGAGAGCTTGAAGTCAATGTGTTTTCTTTTTGAGATAAGGCTATGCTCCTACAAACAACCTTGGACTTCATTTGGTAAAGAAAAAAGATGGAACGTGGTTTAGGAATGCCCCGCCATTTCCAAATGCAGCAGGTTTCCTGTTAAGTTTCCTCATGTGTCTTTATGTTCTTATGGAATGCCTGAAGTCTTTTCATTTACTTTCCAAAATGAACAAAGTCGAGGGGGCGGTGGGTGAGGGAGGGTGCAGGATTCTTAAGCGTGCACCTAGTGCACACTTCTGTTCGCACTGGTCACGCAGGCTTGCCGGTTACCCGTGCTCACGCCTGCCTCCCCGGGCCTGGGGACTCCACGAGAGCAAGGGCATGTCCTTGAGAACTCTCCTGAAGGTCTCCTCCACACCCAGCTTACTACCCAGCTCAGAGCTGATACTCAAAACATATCTATTGAATGATTCCAAGACGCTTCCAGATATTAATCAGGAATGTTAAAACCTCCATTATTTGAACTCCTATCCCAAAGGAAAATACATAGTGTGATAGTATTCCACTGGTTTGAAATATATATATAATTAAATAAAAGAGCACTATTAAAACAAAGCCAAAAGACCCCTGAGAGGAACTATAGCTTTCATTTTCTAGGTCGACTGAGCTACACGGGAGACCAAATGAATTCAGTACAAACACATGTAAAGACAGTAGCTAATATTGACTGAGCACTTACTGTATTCCAGGTACAACTGTAAGAGCTTTATGTCTCATATCTCATCTCATCCTCACAGCAATCCTGGGAGGTAGGCTATTGTTATTCTCCTTTTACAGATATGGATTCAATCACTGGCCCACAGCGGCGGTGGGATTCGAACCCAGGCAGTGCAGCCCCAGAGCCCACGTGACCGCTAAGTGACTGACTGAGTGGATGACGTGCATACGGACGAACACGTTCTCTCACCACAGTAAAAATACAACACACTCAGCAGCTCTCATTTCTTCTCAGATGATTTAGTCGAAGGCTCTGATGTCCTACGTTTTCTGAGTTTTAGAGAAAGCTGCGGAGAAAGATAGGAGAAAGCCGTTAGAGGGTTAACTGTTTTTCTTCTTGTCCCGATCTGACAGAGCATTTTATTTTTTTCAAGATTTTATTTATTTATGTGACAGAATGAGAGAGGGAGAAAGAGAGAGAGAGCACAAGCAGGGGGAGTGGCAGGCAGAGGGAGAGGGAGAAGCAGACTCCCCGCCGAGCAGGGAACCCGATACAGGGCTCAATCCCAGGACCCTGGGATCATGATGTGAGCTGAAGGCAGATGCTTAACTGACTGAGCCACCCAGGCCCTCCCTGACAGAGCATTTTATAAATCACTGGTCTAATAGAATTTTCTTAATTCATTTTATTAAATTAATACAATTTATGTTTCTTAGGGCATATTTCTTTTGAGTTCCTCTAGGCATTTCCCAGATAGTACCCAATGGTTTTTCCCACCCCAATGTGAGGATGTTAAAGGTAAATATTATTGCCACTAGGATGGATGGTAAACAGAGGCATAAGGGGCAAGGTCCCTTGCCCAAGGTCATGTCGGTCACCAGAGTGGGCAGCGAGCCCTGGCCTTCTGAATCACAGCTCGGTTCCTGCCCACTGGTGGCAGAGTCTCAAGTCCATTGCAAGTGGAGTCTTTAGGTGGCCATGAAAGCGAAGATGAGCTGTCTTATTCTCTTTCAGGTCTGTGGATGGCTCCTAGAAGATCTTGATTTTCTCCTGAGGACATTCCGTTTTCCTGGGCCAATTTCCTGTCAGACCATCTCCCCCGTTGACCATGAGCCAGCCAGACCCCGCCTGTCACCCTGATCCCAGCCCTGCTCCCCCGTGTGTGGTATGTGGCCAAGCCCACTCCCCCGAGGAGAACCACTTCTACACCTACACGGAAGATGTGGATGATGACCTCATATGCCACATCTGCCTGCAAGCTTTGCTGGAGCCTTTGGACACTCCCTGTGGACATACATATTGCACCCTGTGCCTTACCAACTTCCTGGTGGAGAAGGACTTCTGCCCCGTGGACCGCAAGCCGGTGGTGCTGCAGCATTGCAAGAGGTCCAGCATTCTGGTCAACAAGCTCCTCGACAAGCTGCTGGTGACCTGCCCGTTCTCGGACTACTGCACCGAGGCCCTGCAGCGCTGTGATTTGGAGCAGCACTTTCAGACAAGGTAGCACCTCCTCATGGGCCAGCCCCCCTCAGCCGTGTCCTCTCAGGGACAGCTGGGCTCGCCTGCCTCCCAGGGGCAGCGTTGTCCTCGGGGGCCGGGTGCTCCACGACATGCCTTTCCTCTGCCTTCTTCTTTGCAGCCGAAGAAAGCAATCGCCCAAGGAAAACCTTCTAGGTGTTTATCGCTATGGTTCAGTGTGAGAACACAGGATGTCATAGAGTTGTGGTGTGTAGGTATGGGGAGTAGGGGGTTTATTTTATGGTGGTAACACTCACATAACATAAAATTTGCCACTTTAGCCATTTTTAAGAGTAGAGTTGAGCGGCATTAAGTACATTCACACTGTTGTGCAGCCGTCACCACCATCCTTTCTCTAGAACTTTCTTCATCTTCCAGAATTGAAACCATACCTATTAAACCAAAACTTGCCATTCCCTCCTGTCTGGCCCCTGGTAACCACCATGCTACTTTCTGCCTCTATGAATTGCTCTAGGAACCTATTAGAAGAGGAAGCATACCATATCTGTCCTTTTGTGGCTGGCTTATTTCATATGTGTGCATTCTAAAATGTCAAAGATACTGGAAAGATCTGAGGAGCATCTTTCTCTGGGGCTCATGGCCCCCAGAAGATTTCCTGGCAGGCACTGCTTATCTTTTCACATCAGAAAAAAAATGTCTCCCAATTTGATCCATTATTAAAATGTCCTCTGTATGGGAATTGACGAAGGCCAACTCTTCTTTGAGGAGATGCGAGGTATTGCCAGCAAAGTTTTCAATGGAGAAATGTAGAAAACTGTTGTCTTCCGGTGATTTTTCTAAGTTTTTGGCCAAGGTACACATGGGTGGCAGAGCGATGGTGTCACCACCTCCGCTGGTGGCCAGCATCATGCACTCCACCTGTCTGCTTCTTAGGTTGTCCACTTACATTGTCATGTTCCTGGGCATTCCCCCCGTGGATGGCCTCAGGACAGCCCTGAATCTCGTTTCACATGAGGCACTCTCTTAGAACATTTAAGGTGCTTAAGAGAGGGTGAACAATAATACCACAATTATTCATAAGAGGAAATGTGGAAGCTAGTGTTTACTTTGGTTCCTGTCATGACAAGGGCAAGAGGTAGGTGCAGGTGTTTTTTCTAAAGGTCACATACCTCAGGTTGTGAGTCTGAGTCTTTGTTTTTCAGATTCTCTGACGTGGATTTGCATCCAGGGCAGTGGCTGGGCCTTAATGCTTAGCACTTGTTTTCCATGCTAATTATGTCTGTGAACTTGCTTTTCACCCCCAGGATGTTGAGTGAAAGGCATCTAACCCAAGTTTGCAGGTTGCCTCTGACCCTCTGTTGTTGGCATCTGAACTAGGGTACCCCTCTTCTCATTGCCCAGGAGATTTGGCCAGAGGAGAAGGGGGTGAGGGAGGCTGTTTGTGATCTTTGTTGGAAGTTTGGCCCAGCAGGGGGAGAGGTACTGTCTGCAGGGAAGTAGGTCTAGGGCAGGCCAGAGAGAGGCGGATGCTGACAGTTGCTGGGGCAGAGCCAGGGCCAAGTCCAGGGCCACACTGGCTAGGGGAGGCGAGGAGTGGTGGAGGACAAAGGCCCTGGTAGAGCTCCCTCACCCATCACATTCCCTGCTCCCAACATTTGCACCCTCTACCTTGGTGTTTGGGGCTGTATGAGTTTCCTATTGCTGCTGTAGCAAATGATTGCTACTCGGGGCTTCAAATCACACAGATGTGTTATCTTACAGTCCAGAGGGTTAGAAGTCCAGCATGGGGTGCACTGGACTGACATCAAGGAGTTGGGAGGGCTGATTCCCTCTGGTTCTAGGAGAGAATCCCCTTCCTTGCCTTACCTAGCTTCTGGAGGCTGCCTGCCTTCCCTGGCTTGTGGCCCCATTCCCCATCTTCAAAGCCAGCAGTGGACCATTTTCCAGTCTCTCTGCCTGTCTGTCTCTGTGTTTCTCTTTCTGTGTCTCTCTCTGTCTCTCTGTTTGTCAATCTCTTTGTCTCTCTCTGTCTCTCCCTCTCTCTCTCTTTTAAGATTTTATCCATTTTTATTATTTGAGAGAGAGCACGAGTAGGGTAGGAGGGAGAAATAGACTCCACACCAAGCCGAGAGCCTGATGTGCGGCTCGATCCCGAGACTCTGGGATCATGACCTGAGCGGAAGGCAGACGCCCAACCGACTGAGCCACCCAGGCACCCCTCTCTCTTTCTGTTGGTCTCTGTCTCTCTCTCACTCTCTTATTTCTGCTTTCATCATCCCATCTCTGTCTGTGGCTCTGGCCTTCCTGCTGCCCACTTGGTAATTACATTGGACCCAGTTGGGTAATCTACAATCATTTCCTCATCTGAAGATCCTTAATTTAGTCACATCTGCCAAGTCCCTTTTGCCCTGTAAGGTGACCTATCCACAGGCCCTTGGGATTAGAAGGTGGCCGTCTGTGGGGGCAGGCGTTGTTCTGCCCACCACAGGAGCTCCGTAGGGGAGGGAAAAGAGAGGGGAGAGCAAAGGAAAGAAATGCGGGTGGTCTCTGGAGACAACGTGAACATAGCAGCTTCTCCTCACTTCCTCATTAAGAACTGATTGGGGCCAAGATTATCCTGAAAACTGGGGAGAAGATGGCATATGGATCAGAGGGTGAGTTCACAACAGAAGTGGGGCAGAAGAAGGGCCAGAAAGAAGCACTTGGGTCCTCTGGGGTCTCCAGGGGAGAGAGGACACTAGCACCCCTCAGCTGCCCGGAGTGGGAAGGTCATTCACCCACCCACACAGGCGTTGTGGCCCACACACCTCAAGGAAGCCCAGGGAAAAGTCTGGATGAATCCTCAGCTGATAATGATATGCACAATAGAAAAACAACAGTGAGGAAAGAACCCAAAACTAATTGAAATCACCTCTTCACACTGAGGCCTCAGAGTTTCTCACAAGCACCCAGCAGCAGCTCCCTGTGAGGGGAAAACTCCCACGTAAGGGAGGTGTAGGTCTCAAGACCGGCTCTTGGTCTGCGCCACACATCAGCTTCCTAAGTAGGTCGAAACCAACATTTCCAAAAATATGTTGTATATATTAGTCATCAAATGCTTAAGATACACTCCTTCCCCTCCCACCCTGTGGGCGTTTGATTGGCAAGGATTCAAAACTTGGAGCGAATCCAGCACCTGACTCTGGAGCCCTGTTAGGTGTCGGGCCAGCAACTGGGCCAGCGGACCATCTCTTCCCCTATCCCTCAGAAGGGAGATGAAGATTAAGTTGTTACTACTCTGGAGTCCCTTTAACTGGGAACCACCAAGAGGTGACCAGGAAGCAAGGGTTTTCCTTAGGTCTCTATAAGAGACCTCCAGGTTGGTGGCTGCAGGTACCAGAGCGTGGTCACACATTTGTACTAGAAGATAGCTTTCTTTGTAAATTTTGCATCTCAGTTTTGGTATTTAAAATGTAATGAGTTTTAAAAAATATTCTTTGCCTTGTGGCAAAAATGGAATGAATATAAACTAGGCAGGCTCAGGGTCTATCCAGTAAGGAGACTTAACTACAATTCTGGTTGAAGACCACCATGTGACCAATGTGGGTCCACACACTCCCTCCCAGCGGGTCCCAGTATCCGAACAGTCCCGGGCTTCATGGAGAACTGCAGACTTAGCTTTCTCCACCTGTGGAATGGGAGCTTATTTCATTTGGGCTCCTTGAATACAGAGCTCTTCAGAAATGAATCACATTTAGAATGTTGCCATTGTCCCTCTAGAAAAGAAGACGTGGTAGAGAAATATTTTTCCTCTCAGCTGAGGTCTCTGTTTATGACCTGTCCATAGGTCCACACTCATCCTAACTGTTGACCCAGAGATGCAAGCAGCCTCGTCTTTAAACAAACGCTGCCTGTTTTCTCCAGAATTCATGTCATTTGTAAACATTGTTGTAAACATTGTTATCTGGCCACTTGAGCCCCTGAGTTGAATGTAAATCCTTAAGTAAAACATTTAGGACTGATTGTGATTGTGCATGACTGGCTGGACCAGCAGCTCCCCGTCCTCTTCAGACGAGGGGGTTCTTCCATGAGAGTAAGCCTGAGCATGTGAGCTAATGTTTGGAATCTTCTGGCTACTTCCATTGACCTCCGTCCTCTTAGATGCTTGTGGACTTCCATCGCATAGGTCTCCTGCAAAGAATTCCCATGAGGGTGACAGGCTTGTTGAGTCGAGGGACAGAGAGCCTTCTTAACCAAAGGACATTGCCAGGAGACATGGCATAGTTGCTGTAGGGCCAGTCTGATGCATCACTCTTGACCCAGAGCAGTGAGAGGGTGTGTGGGAGGAAAGCCTTCACTTCCTTGATCATCAATGGGAGTGGTCTGAGGCTCAAGACTACATCTTCCTTGTGTAATAGCATCATCCACATGTGTAATATTTATCAAGGATCTTCAATAGGCCTGGCCCAGAATGAAAGAAAAATCTATACACACCATGATTTCTGCCCCTGAGAAAATGACCTTTGAAGAGTGGAGAAGTTGAAATCACGTGCACATTGAATTGTTTCATAGAATAATTCCCTTTGCCCTTCAGTTTCTATCTTATGGAAGATAATAACTGTGGGGGATAATAAAGCGGACCCTTAAGCTACTAGCAGGAATAAAGAGATCATTGTTCAGTGTTTTGAAAACAACCCTGAATGAAAATGTGTATAATTGGCCCAAGACATACCTGACTGAAGGCTCCGGGGGTTTTGTTTTGTTTTAATTAATTTTGCACCCCCAAGTCCCCGGAGTTTCTTCTCCAAAGACCTACCCCAGAACCTCTCTTGACCTTTACTTCTCGCAGGCGACCCCTTTCGTTAGTGTGTTCAGTACAACACAAACACAGTTACTGTCTGTGGTGCAGGGAGGATTCTGCTGCCAGAGGAAAGGTCTAGGGGAGCATTGCTCTGTGGAAAAAAAGGTAGGTTACAGGTCTTGTTGGTCATGTCAGCCAGGCTCCACATTTTCCCTATAACTGTGTTTTGACATACATACTTCAAGTGACATTCCAATCCTGAGCCCAACTTTTTCCCGGTTCCTACCTGGCTGAGAGCTGCTCTTGACACTCCTCTGGGCACAGAAGAAATGAGGCAGTTGTCCTGCCTTGCCTTCTGGGAGAACCACTGAGTTTCTATCACGTTCCAAGCAATTTGCTAAAGAAACAACATTCTCCAGGGCACTCATGCCCTGAAATCTTCCTTACCTTTTTCCTTTCTTCCTGGACATTTGTTATCCATCCGTATGAATGTTTGACCCCTGCTGTGGCTCTTGGCCCGTTTGAAGTCCTGAAGTCCTTTGGTTTTGTTTTGTTTTGCTAATTTGCTTCTGATCAAGAAAGATTGGTCCAAAAAGTTGACTCATTAACCGAGTTGAATTCTAGTTCCTTCAACAAATATTTATGAGTATCTACTGTGTTCTAGGCACTATGGTGAGGATACAGTGCAGAACAAGACCAGTAGAGCTCCTGCCTCCCAGGAGTTCCTTGTTTAGTGAAAAGAGGCAAGAAAAGAGGAGGTAATGGGTGATATCTGAGATGACATTTAAAGTTAGATAGAACTTAGGCAAAGGGTACAAGGTTTAGGGTTAGGGCTATTTACTGGCAATGTCGCTACAGAATATGACCATTGGGATTCTATCCCCAAGGGATTGTATTAGGATTGTATTTGATGGCAGATATTAGAAAATTCAAACTGAATTGGTTTAACTTTATAAAAGTTTCATTTTTCTTATATAACAGAAAGTATAGGGGTAGGAAGTCCATGACTAGTATGATGTTATCATGATGCCATCAGGAATCCAGTCTCTTTCTGCTTTGCAGATTAGCTTTCATCCTCAATTTTGTCACCTCTTGATCCCAAAATGGCTACTCAAACTCTAGCATCACATCTAAGTTCCAGGCAGAAATAAGTTCCAGGTAGGAAGAACCAGTGGGAAGGGCAAATCGACAACATGCAAACTGAGACTTTTGCTTTAAAAAACTTTCTGGGATGCCTTACCCACTAATTTCTGCTTATACCTCACTGGCCAGTATTATGTTATATGGCCACCCATCTGTGAGAGAGGCTAAAGTGCATTATTACCACCACGAACTAAACCTAGGTTCTGTTAAAAGGCAGAAGAGAAGATCAGATCTTGGGTAGGCAACCAGCAGTTTTTGCAGTAGTGACAGAAGTAACAACAAAATTCCTTCGTTTTTATATTGCATTCATATCCATTAGTGAATTTTATGCAAGGAGGTAAAAGGGCAAGCAAACATCCTTTTTTTAAAAATTTTTTTTTATTGTTATGTTCATCACCATACATTACATCATTAGTTTTTGGTGTAGTGTTCCGTGATTCATTGTTGGTGCATAACCATCCTTTTTTTGTCATCGAGACTTGGAGAAGCACTCTGACATGTCCAAGATTATCAGAACTACAATCTAGCACACTATGAAACCCACAGCCTTTTTTTAGACACCATGCTTTTCCTGAGCCATGATCTATCCAGCAGATCCTGGACACTTGAGAAGAGCATGTCCCAGGACTCCGTGAAACTCCATATTCAGGAAAAGGCTGTAACATTTCATGTCCCTAACGGTGCGGGAGGAAAGAAAAGAAGAGAATAACAACGCCTCTTGGAGATAGGTGCTGGGCTGCCTGCTGGGCTCCCTCACTGTTACGAGTGGTTATTATTCATTATTATTATTAATAATAACAATTTTTATAATGATAGCTAACACTCATTGAGCCTTTTGCTCTTTATAGGCATCATCTCGTTCCACCTTCCTAACAACCCTATGAGTAAGCACTGTTATTATTGTCTTTCTTTTACAGAGGAAGAGACAGAGGTTCAGAGAGGTTAAACAACATGCCCAGTGTCACACAGCTAGGATGTGGTGGAGCTAGGGTTCAACGTCATCTGTTTGATTCCAGCAGCTAAATACCAAACCTAACTTCCTTTGTGCAGCTATTTCATTTTACTTCCTTTCCCCCAGCCCTGACTCACTCTTGCATACTAGGCTTACAAGGAATGGAATTCAAATGAGAGCCTCAACAAAACTATAAATGAATACATGTCCTGCTTTATCAAGATGGCTTATCTCTGCCCGAAATTGCAGCAGTTAAACCCGTACATTCTAAGGTTCTACTGTGCTTACACTCTTTCAGGCCCGCCTCAGGTAAATTCACTGCTCTGAGGCCAAATTCCTGTTTCTACAGCTCATTGCAATTGTTCTCAGCTCACGGACTTCTCCCGGGTCTGCGTCCTGGCCGGTCTAGTTTGCTGGAATTGCTTGGGTGCCATTAGTGAAACTATCCATTTAAGCCATTTCTGTTAAGATTGAGGCCTCGAGCTGCAAAGACCCAAATGGATTCTAGCCCTCTTTTTTTTTAAGATTTTATTTATTTGTCCAAGAGAGAGTGCACACAAGCAGAGCATAAGCAGGGGGAGCAGGACACAGAAGGAGAGGCAGGCTCCCCACTGAGCAGGGAGCCCGATGTGGGGCTCGATCCCAGGACCCTGGGATCATGACCTGAGCCGAAGGCAGACGCTTAACCGACTGAGCCACTAAGGTCCCAGATTCTAGTCCTCTTGAAGATGGGGTAGAAGGAGGGGAGCCCCGGGGGCTTCTGGGGGCATCACAGAGTTTAGGCATGCAAAGAAGTCCTAATGGGAACGTAGAGAGCATGGGCTAGAGTCACTAATCTGTACGCTGCAAGTGCTAATGTGGCCCAGCCCCCCGCGGGACCCCCCAGCAGGTCAGGCATGAAGAGAGCTCCACTTCAGAGAGGAGGTGGCTGAGGCTTGGGGGATTACATGAAATGCCCAACATCCCACAGCTGGTGCCAGAGCTTAGTTCAGCCGCTCAGGGGAGGAAGAGGAACAGAGAGACTTCCCTCCTTGCAGAACCAGAACCTGAACCTGGTTTGGACAGAACTCTAGGTCTATCACGGCTCTCTGCTATCCTCAAGGAGAGCGACACAGCCTAATCTTGCAAAGGGCCAGTTGTCCAGATGAGTAGAGAAGCTGTCACTTCTCTTACAGCCGCCAGTGTAGTGAGGCCAGAGATAGGTAAAACATCCTAAAGGCAAGTTCTAAATATACACTCAGGCGCGGAGCTGGTTCATGTTTAACCCTCCTCTGTCGCAATATCTGGAGACTCACTTCGAGCTCCGATCTCCAGGCTGTGTTCCAAGGATGCTAATTTCTTAGAGTGTCTTCCTCTAGCAAACTGGGGGATAGCTCTTGATGATTTGCCTATCTGCACAGTGGGGTCTGAATGTGCCATGCCCGTGCCCTCTCCCCACGCAGCTCAGCTTTCAGCCCATCTGCTCCCGGCCGGTGATGTCAATGTACCAGCTGCTTCCCAAGAACCAGTCAGCATCCTGCAGGAGGGGCAAGTCCCTCTCCCGGGCATCAGCCTGCTTGCTCTCAGCCCGAGACCTCTTGCCAACCGTGGTGGGTCCCTCTGGTCTTATATCTCCCCATCCGAGAAGCAGAGGGCACGACCCTCTTCCAGGCCTGTGACTTATCAGCGTGGCTCCATCCCAGGGCTCCACATCTGATGCCTTCTCTCTGCTGATTGTGGGGATATGGCCAGGTTTGTTTCAGGGAACTGAGCTGGGCTGGGCCCCTGCAGCTGACAGAGCGAAGGTGGCCAGGAAGAAAGCAGCCTCCTGTCGGAAAATGAAGGCACTTCTGCTGCTGGTCCTGCCTTGGCTCAGCCCTGCCAACTACATTGACAATGTGGGCAACCTGCACTTCCTGTGCTCAGAACTGTGAGTCCCGCCATAGCGCTGCCTGCCTGTGTTTGTGTGTTGGGTGTGTCGGGGGTGGAACCGGAGTCCGTTCCCTGGCTGGTATGTCTGTTTAGAGGAATCAGTCCCTCATGAGCTAGATGCACTCGACAAAGCACGCAGCCAGCCAGCAGTCTCGAGTGACATGCTTAGGTCTGTGACTTAACAAAAAAACACACACACCATCTTACGGATGCTCCGCTTTCCCAGCGAGGCATTTTCTTCCTGCTTCTGTGCCAACACTGCCTTTTTTTTTTTTTTTTTGTACTCTACTTTTTCTCAATAGATGTGTCTTCTCTTCCTTCCATAAATAGAACCAAAGAGCAATTACGAACCAAGCTTGCAGACACAGATCTGCAGCCCCTGTCAGGCATTTCTAGTTCCTTTTACTGGGAACCCAGTCTTCGTACCTGAAAACACATACAGCCTCAGCACAGCAGAGAGGTCACCCTCTGTGTAAAACAATAGGCATCCGCTGGAGCTTGGGGTTTGACCATTTTTAAACGTATGAGCAAGCAGAGAGAAGTGGGCAGGGAGCCCCCACATCCCATCACCTTGACTGCTTTGCCACATTTGCTTCGTGTATTTTATTCAGGTGGTTTGGAGTAAATTGCAGTCATGACCTTTCGCCCCTAAATACTTCACTGTGCCTCTCGAAAAAAATGAATAAATAAAGACGTGTTCCTACGTGACCTATGTCCATTTTACAAAAGGAAATGACTCACACACCCAAACTCTACAGTGGTGTTTTTCTGGCTCCTTTTGTTAGTAAGCTTGGAAAGAGTATTGCAGGTGAATGTGAACAGCTTCTGGCAAACAGAGGAAAAAGTGCTGAGGTGTGTGTGCCTCAGTCAATGCTGGGAGCATTGACACAAAAGTGTGTTCCTCCTCACTCACCTTTTGGATGCGGAAACCTCGCAAGGGCTAGCTTATGTGTAAATTCTTGTCGGTGGGCAAATGAGAAGCATTCTGATTAGAATTCATAGAGCCCAGCCTAGAACAGCTCCGTGGGTCGTACAGAGATAGAGGTAACCCTCCAGAATGTGTGGTGATAACCAGGACCTCCTTTATAATCAGCCAGACTGGCCAATGTGCATAGCACAGTAGATGCTCAATAAGTTCTTGATAAACAGAGGAGAGAACAAGGGACCTAGGTCCTTGGAGGCAGACGATTCCCTTTGAGGGCCCTGCATTTCAGGATTAGCTGGTCCCATCTTTTTCAAATGTAACACCCCTCAGATAAGAAGGTTCAAAGGGGAAGTATCTGGCTTAAGCCTGAGTGGTGAGCATCTCTTGGGTAATAATGGCATATGGAAGCTTTTCTAGAAAAATATACAAGGGCAGAGCTCCTTGGGATCGTGGCAAGTCTCCTTCTTCTCCCTTGATGGTGTCTCTGAAATCTGGTGCCAGAGCGCTCCTCCTCTGCACGCTCACCGCCACCTGCTGTCCTTGTTGGTGGCCGGGCTCCTCTCCTAGGGCTGCTGCAGCAGTGACCGCATGCTCGGTAAGTTAAGGCAACGGAAATCTCTTCTCTCATAGTTCTGGAGGCCAGGGCCTTGAAATCAAGGTGTGGGCAGGGCCACACTCTCCAGGAAGGCTGTCAGGAAGAATCCTCCCTTGCCTCTTCCAGTTCCTGGTGGCTCCAGGCGTGTCTTGGCTCCTGGCCACCTCACTCCGATCTCTGCTTTTGTCTCCATATGACCTCCCACTGGTGTCCTTTCCAATTCTCTGTCATTTCCTCTTCCTATAAGGACACTTGGCATTGGATTTAGGGCCCGCATCATCCAGGATGATCTCCTCTTGAGATATTTAGCTGAATTACGTCTTTTTCTAAGTAAGGTCACATTCACAAGTTCCTGCTGGACATCTCCTAGGGGACCACAACTGAAGCCACTGCGGGTGCTCCTGAGGAGCTCTCCACTAATTTACTTTCATTTTTATGGTCTAATTAAAGGAAGGCTCTCCACACTGGCTTCTCAATTTTCTTTTCTACAAGTACGTGAATCAAGGCCACTTTTCTGTTGAGTAACTGGACACAAGCAGGCCATTCTTTCCAAAATGTGAAACAATCCAAGAAGCCTAATGCCAGGAAATTGCCAGGATGGCATTCCCAGACTAATGTGCCAGAACTTTCTGGAAGCCTCAAGTCACTGGGCATGATTGATGAGAGAATTCTGTGTGGCTATCACCTGATGCTACTGGTGTGATAATGAACTAAGCGGCAAATTAATGACACATTTCAGGTACTGTGGCAGTGCTTTGAGCAATACAGGCGGTAAAAAATTTGGCATGGTACCAGCCCTCAAGGAGCTGACGATCCAATTGAGACGATGAAATTTATACACCTCAGAAATATTAACAATGAGCCAAGGCATAAGGGCATATGTCTCTAAAAAGTAGGATAGGCAATAAGTTGAGAGGAGGTGGAGTTTGCCCATTTCCATGAAATTGGTCGGGGAATGCTTCTAGGGAAGGTGGTGGTTTGAGCTGGATCTTGAAGTCATTAGAAAAAGTTTAGGCAGAATCACGGATGGGAAGAGAAAGCACTTCAGGCAGGGTAAAGGGCACTACAGAGGTGGCAAGGTGGCTGTGGTTGTCACCAAAGCCTTGAGAAATGATAATGGAGAGCAGTAAATGGGACCGCTGGGTCCCTTCACCGTTCTTGGAAGCTAGGGCCATGGGATGGTGGCTGCATGTTCCTGAGACGAAGAGACACTTTTCTCACTGCCATAGGCCACTGGGATCTTGAAGGCAGGCAGAGCTGAGTGGACTCACTAGAAAGTGCTGGGAAGCCATGCTTCCTCCTGCCCCCCCTTGTCTGAGCTTTGGCGCCTTGGCCTTGGGTGAGCTTGACCTGTGTCCACCGTGCTCCCAGCTGCAGAGACCCTCCTGGGTTTTCCTTCCTCTCAAAGGCAAAGGCTCTCTCAGTCTGAGTCCTGTTCTCACAGAGCCCAGCTGGAAAATTGGAAGTAATCCTGTAAATAGTGTCAGTTACAGTGTGTGGCCCTGGGGGCCACAAACTCCAATGCCTACAGGAACCGGGCAGGGGTTATTTCAGAATGTGAGTCATTCAGGTATAAGATAAAAGGAAGTGGTGAGGCCTCTGAACAACTGTAGTGTGTGTGTGTGTGTATGTGTGCGCACGTATGTAATTCAAGTGTTTTTAGACATTACATATAATTTAATATAT
The DNA here is from genome assembly GCF_009762305.2 of Zalophus californianus. NCBI lineage: Eukaryota > Metazoa > Chordata > Mammalia > Carnivora > Otariidae > Zalophus > Zalophus californianus. Next base: position 42,099,585 of record NC_045596.1, on the reverse strand, counting down.
ATTATTGTTTAAATACATATGATATATATGATACATATTATATAAGATATGTATAATGTCTAAAAGCATCAATTTAAAACAAAACAACTCTCCAGCAGATCACTTCTGCCTGCCCAGTTTGGCCTTCAGACTCAACAGTTTATGACCCTGGGCAGCTCCATCTGTAAACACGTCCATGGTCACCTAGTGCCTTGATGCAGAGGGCAGTGAATCCCACAGAAGCAGCCTAAAACCAGAACATTTGACGTGGAATCCCAGTCCATAGGTTAGAGGCAGGGCATCTAGGATTGCTCTCAGGGCTGGCAAAGAGCACCCCATGACCGTAAAGGGCCATGCTCTCTTCCCCCATGAACCCTCACCCCCACCGTTCCACAAACTGAATTTCCTAGACTCCATAGCGAATGTGGAAAACAGACTCTCTGTCTCACAGAATGAACATGGATAAGGCCCTTTCATCCTTCTGGGCCCATTTGCTGCCCTACACATGAGGAGACATATAGGTGAAGTCTCGAGAACAGCATGGGTTCTGAGGACCACACGAGTGAGAACTGAGGGCTGGGTTTGTTTTTTTCGATGCAGATATTTGGGCTCTAAAATCTGCTAAAACAAAAATATTTGGCAGGGGCATCTGTTTTCATTCTGAAGCTCTCCAGGTGATCCTTATGGGACCACCATCTTCATTCTTAACAAGCTCCCCCAGTGATCCTTACGGCCCCTCCATATTCATGCTTACAAAACTCCCCAGGTGATCCTTATGGGCACTGCAATAAGAGAACTCTTAGCTCCAGCTCGCATGTCAGCGCGCCCTGACTTCCTCTGCGGAGAACCAGCACTCCACCCTCCAGGTCTGCTCTGTGTCATCAGCGGCTTACCTGTCCGTCTCCTCGACCTGGTGAGTCCTGAGGGAGAGCTTGAGGGATGTCCATTTGTGCACACCCAGCTTCTACACCCTTCACGCTTCGATTAAACCGAGCGCTGTGAATTTGGCTCCTATCTTGGCCAATTGCTACATATATTGCAAGGTCTGATAAAGAAGACCCTGGTTTGGTTTCTGTGGAAGGGAGCGTTGATCCTGCTCATAATGATGCGAGCCAGCCTCGTCTCTGGTGCTGCAGAAAGCAATGGTCTTGCTCTCCTGAGGCTTTGGTAATGTCTTTCTACGTACTTTGCTTAGCAAGAATGCTAGGGAAAAACCTTAGAGTCTGGTGGCTGGTGAGATGCGGTTGATGGTACACCCCCAACTCTCAAGAGCCACTTACAGAAAACTGAAAAATTCTGTCCCCTTTTCCCCACCTTTACCGTTTCTAGCTCCTGTCCTGCTCCCAGTACTTCTCACTCCCATGTCCTGCGCTGCTGGATGCTGCATCCACACCCGTGGTGGGAGTTCGAGCGTGCCCCAAGCCCCGCTTTGCAAAGCAGGAAGCTGCCCTTTGCGTTTACAGCCTCGGGGAGGAATGCGCGCCGCGGGATGGCCAGTCCCCCAAACCACTGCTGCTCCCGTTGGCTGTGTGACTTCTCGGGAAGCCAGGACATGGGCTCTTGTTACAGTCTGTAGCCAGAGATTTTTGCTTCATACGTGGCAGATCCGTGGACAGTTGTTTGTGCCAGTATCTGGAGGGAGAAACTCCACTCCGACCCCTGTCGAGACAGCAGTTCCAAGCAGGGAAGGCTTATTCCCCCTGGAATTCTGTGCACGGAGAAATTAAGATGAGGGACTCGGATTTCGTAACTTGAACCATTGAGGGCTATGGGCAGATGAGGCCTCCTGGAGGAGTTGCCAAGAGTAGCAGGAGCTCTGTGGCAGCCTTGTGTGTGTCCTCCCTGGGAGGTGGGGTAGGGCCCAGGCTTCAGAGACACAGAACACCCACCGAGTGTCTTAGGTCCAAGGACTCCAACCACCCACCACTTCCCTAGCAGAGCTTTCTCCGACCAACCTGCAAAACACACTTTCTGACAGACTGCACCACCTTCCTGCAGCAAAAACATTCACTTTGCAGGCCAAAGAGCATCTTAAATCACACCTAGCTGGGCATTCTGGGCACTCAAGTGAAGATTGCTTGCCTTAGTTTCATGTGGCACTCATTTGGCCCTGCTCCAGCTTCTCGGGGTCCCTTTCTCTAGGTCAAGGCCCTGCAGCAGCACTAGCCTTAGTAACTTCTCTGCTCCTTGCTGACTTCAGCCAGACATGCGCTGGGCGTTGGGCCCTGAGCCATAGCCTGGGAGAGCATCCTCTTCAAAAGCTTTGTGCCACGTGGAGCTCTGCGTGAGGCCCATCTAGATGGATGCCGTTGGGCTCTTTCTGGCATGAGGGAGGAGGGGAGGGAGCACAGCGAGATTACCTCAGCCCCCATTTCCTCTGCACTTCACTGTGTTAACTACTCCCGACACTTTCCAAGTTTAAACCAACAGGGTGAGCTTTATGGATTTGCCAGTAAACACTTTCCAAGTTGGGTCTCCAAGAATTTGCTTCTTTCTCATCAAAACAGAAAAGGAAAAAAAAAAAAAGTTGCTGATCTCTGGATTTTTCTTGTCCTATGTTTTGAGAATCTCAAGTCAAGTTTGGATTAAACCCGGAAGGAAGGAGGTAGAGTTTACAGAGGAAATGGGGTGAGGTGGAGAAATCCTTTTCCAACGGAGAAGAACAGGGTCCAATCTGGGGGACCAGAGCCAGGGACCATTCGGGTTCAGTGACTCTCTTAATGTCTTCCGAAGCATTGCCGTTTAGCACATGTTTAATAGAGCATTTTTCCTTAAATCTACAAACGTGTGTATTTGGAAGGAAATTGAAGCCGCATGTTCCTGGTTCATTTATACTTATCAAAATGTTGCTTCATAATCATTCTTTGATGTCCAAATTTCACAGGGATCCAACTTAACGGTCTTATTTATTTTCATTGAGAATCGGCAAGTTCTCTTTTGCAAACAGTAAAGCAACTCCAGTCCCAAACCATTCACTTTCTGATCTAACATGCAAACTCTGGCAGTTTCAAGATCCCACCCAAATGCTTGGCCAATTGTGTTTGTATTTCTTTGGGTTACATGATTCAGTCAGGTGCATGACCAACGAAGTGAGGATTTCTTTCATGGCAGGACTCCTTCACTGATTGTTTCATGTTTGGTTGACTTTATTTTCCTTTTAACTTCTTATAATGAAAATCCCAGTGCAAAAGTAGAGAGAAAAGTAAAATAAATCTCCCATGTACCCTATCCCCCATCTTAACGATGCATGGGTGTCTTGTTGTATCTAGATCCTTGAACTGTTTTGAAGCAAAACTCAAACACCCTATTTGATTGGTAGACCTTTCAGTATTTATCTCTAAAGGGTAAAGATTCTTAACCATAACACTAATATCACACTAGAAACAATTAACTATAATTCCTTAATATCAAATATCCAGTCTGCTCAAATTTTCCCCATGTCTATCTTCTCTTAAGGTTGTTTGAATCATGAGCTAATAAGGTCTACACTCTGCAATTGGTTGCCATATCTCTTAAATACACCCTCCCTTCCCACTCTATCAGTGCAAAAAAGAGCTCTTGAGGTAAATTTTGAGGCATACAGCTTTGGCAAACTCCAAATACTAGCCTAGTCACTGGAAAAGGAGAAAAAGAAATTATATTAACTTACTACCAAGTTGAGGGAAATGTAAAGGCAAGATCCAAAATAATCTTATGAACGTAACCAGAATGAACGGGTTTTTTTTGATCTTGTCATCCAGATCTTTGAGGGGAACTTGAAGAGAATGGGAGAGTATCTTCTCCTGAGGGTGATAGTCTTCCAACTTTTTGGTCACAGACCTATATCAAGAAGGAAATTGGTCCATATGCCTATCCAATGTAGAGCTATCTGCTTACACCTATATTACTATATTCTGCCCGTTAGAAAACCTCGCACAAATACTGGTAAAGGATGAAGTCTACGTAAGGGTTCTGTTGCATCCTCCCCACATTCCTCATGGGTGCCTGCACTTTGGAGACCACCACAGAGTTACAGGCTCTCAGGACTCATCTTGCATTAGAACACCACCCCTTCAAAATAAACAGTAAATTTCCCACTGCCCGTCTGTGGGATTGGCCTTGGAAGGAATAGGGCAGGAAATGGCCCATGTTTGCAGGCCAACAAAAACTTGTGGGCCAAAGGACCAGACATCTTTTCTTAGTCATTCCCCCCCCTTTTTTTTTTTTAGACTATCACTTCCTTGTGTGGCCCATGTGGACCCTACTCTCCCAGCTTCCTCCACTCTCAACCATACCTGTTTTCATAAACCTCCCTCACCTGCCCTCCGCACCTCCCACCAAGAGTGGGGCTGGGGAGGAACCAGGGTTGTGAAACCTTGATTTAGAGTTTGAGGAGTCCTCTTCTTAAGACCCAATCATGAATTCATACTTGCTAGGTCCTCAGACAAGTCCTTGGAATGCTCCTGCATGCCTTGAGGTATAATCATCAGTCTTACAGTCTGTGTGTTCCCCCACTTTCTACCCCCCACCCACTTCTCTATTTCTGTATGGAGCCAGCTCTCAGAATTCTGGTGCCCACTTCTTTTGTGTTTAACTCTTGCATATCCAAAGCTAAGAAGAGTGTTCCCAATGCCCCATGGGCCAAGGAGGTACCTGTGGCCCCTTCTCCATCCTCTTCTTCATTAGCATTTCTGTCTAGAGTAAGAGAAGGAGAAGCCAGGGCCCCAAGACAATGACTAAGTCCCTTTGTCATCCCGAGAACCATAATCAAATGGCCCACCACGGTGAATGTTGGTGGTGAGAGAATTTGGTGACTAGAGACACGTGCTCTGGAGTCAGACTGACTCAGCTTTCTATTCGGTCTCTACCAACTGGGCAACCTTGGGCAAGTTACTTAGCCTCTCTGAGCTTTTCTCCTTTTATAAATGGGGATAACAACCCCTACCTCACAGGCTGTGGTAAGTGCTGAATGAGATTATGTAAAGCATGTAATACAGCTCCTGGTACATGGCAAGCCCTTTAAGTATAGATTTTAATAATAGCAGCAGATACAAGAACATATTTCATCAATTCTAAAATACTTAAGATGTAGCCTGCTCTGAGATATTATCAATGACACTGTCCAAAGAGCGTGGGCAGTATTTTTCTTTCTTGATAATCTGTAAAATAATGGCACATCCTGCAATAGAGAGTCTTTGCTGTCATGAAATTTGACCATAAAGCTCCATCTACAATAAGCACAGATGGCCTGAAATCAAGAAACCATATAGTCCTTTATTTTTTCTCCCCTCCCTCACTGAAGAGGCAGGTAAGTGGCTGAGCTGAGAGAGGGTATCCAGTGTCTCATGGTAAAGTCGAGAGAGGACAGAGCCATTTGTCGGTGGGCAAGGACCACTCCTCCCACGTGGCTCTACTCCCATGGGTGGGTCCTTTATCACACCAGCTTCTCTCCCCGGAGTCTCCCTTAGACACTTAGCTCTCTTCCTTGTTACCTTGACACTGAAGCTCCTACTTCCTTCCTCTTTCCTGTCCATCTTCCCCCTCTCCCAGTTTGAAGAGGAAGGCCCGATCCAGCATGTTATTTGGCTGGTGGAGTCTGCGACCCAGAACCATCCTTTTTTTAGAGCGCAAGGAGGCCATGGAGATGATCTGGTCCAATTTTCCCATTTATATAGAAGAAACTGAGGCATAGTAATTTATCTGAATGACTCAGCCCTGTCAGCAACAAACTGTGACCTCAAATACTTCATGACACTTTTGGGGGAAAATAATGCGTTCATTTTAATGTAGCCTCAGGAAACCATAAAGCTGGAGCTAGTTATTAAAATTTTAAACTGCTTCAGGCAAAGCAATGGCATAGATGTGCTAAATGATGCACCTGACCACACACATCACCTATTAGGAATTGAGTGTCCTCTGAGGGGACCTGACCAGATGGGCATGCTCAGAATGCTCTCTCAGGAATTCCTTGGCCTGTTTGCAAACTGGGGGCCCTTTGACAGTAATAAGGCTTTACATTTGAACATGGCATTCCAGGGGTTTCATGTACAACAGATGGCAACCGAACGGCAGGGCTGAACCCAATCATGAAGCAGTTACAAGCTTCAGCTTGTAGTAATTAAAAATGTAGCCTCTGAAGCCACTCCGATCTGAGTTCAAATGCTGGTGCATCGCTTACCAGCTATGTAACCTTAGATTAATTCACCTCAGCTGGGCCACAAGTTCTCTGTCCTTCAATCAGGGCTCTTAATGGTAGCACGGACTTCGTGGGGTAAAAATGAAATACACGCATGAGGCACTTAGTGGACACCTGGAATATCATAAGTGTGCTGTAAACAGCTGTGGTAATGGTAGATGAATGACCTCCCTTGAACTTCACCGCAAACGCTGTGAATCCCCATCCTCCTGATGAGCGAGCTAAGACTCCTTGAGGTTAGGGAAGCTCCCCTCAATGATCCAGCCAGCCTGGAATCCAGGCATCCTGATTCTAGGACCAGGGCTGCCCCTACCCCCTCACCCCCACTGTATCTCCCTTTGTTGCTGTGAAGATGGTGTTACTGGGGGTGGGTGTCAAGTTGCTGCAGGTCTTTAGAATTCACTAGGGCCAGATTTGGGGACCGTGATGGACTCCAAACCAGAAAAGCAAACTGCTTTATAGATGAAATTTTTCTGGGCAAAATATTTGTGTAGTTTCTCTGGCCAGTTAAAATTACCCTGAAGATGGAGCTTTCCAGCAGGTATAATTATTTTTTTTCCCCACTAAAATAGGCACAAGAGGGCTCAGCCAAAAAACCTCTTTGGCCTCATGAGCTTCTTGATGAATGAAGAGACCGTCAGAGGGATTCTCTTGTGAATGCATCTGCAATAGCCCTTTTCTCCAAAATGCTGCGTTGTTTTGTTTTTTTTATAGAAAAACATCTGGGCCAACATCAGAAGCAGAAACCCCTTCTCCCATGACACAAACATGTGAGGATCTGAGGGGTCATCAGGGAGGTGCGGGTCGCGTAGCATGGTGAGCGTGAGCGTGGACCGCGGAGCCAGCCAGACCCTGGCTCTGTCACTTACTAGATGCAGGTCTGCCTTAACCCCTCTGAGCTCAGCCTTTTGGTGCTGGTAGGGGCTACGTGAACTCCTGCGTATACAGCCTCTGTACCATGCCTGCACATGAGCATTAGAGACCAATGGTAGCTGGTTTTGCTTCCTCCTTTGCTACTCTGCAAGCCAACTTCCTTTCTCTGTTCCCTGCATCCTTTTTCCTCTTCAGAAAAGAGCCCCGTGTGGCACTAGGCAGTGGTGGTGGTGGTGTCTGATTACTGGAGGCTCTTTCTGGAGGAATCCCCCCTTTTGGCCACCTCTGGTTCTACTCAGGATGGCAGCCCAGCCTCATTGGAGAATTAGAATTCCTTTAACGTCACAAAAGAATGATTAAACACTTGAGATATGCTGACTCTCCGTAAAAAACCCCCAAAACACTTATGACCTGCTTCAGAGAATTTAAAACTCCAAATGGTAGCTAGACAGGAATGGTGTCTGGGGCTCAAAAATAGAACCGGGGAGGGTCAATGGAACTAAGAAAAGAGTGTTCTAACTTAAATTGTTTCTTCGATGACAAAATGACCAGACAGCTTAGGCTATTCTGTGAGAAATGTGGTCAATTTGATTTTTCTTTTAAATCCCTTGTCAGTTGCTTAGTATCATTAAGAAAGCATCAGGGTGACAAGTTCTCAACTTTTCACCTGGTTTCTTTGTATGTATATCCATCTCCTGTTACTTTCTTGACGTGGGGGCGGGGGGTGGTTGGATTGAGACACAAAGGAGTGCAGTGGCTTGGTTCTCCTTCAGCTTCTTGGTCTATTTAACAAAGGCAGGGCATTTCTATTCATAAAATCAGTACATTCCAGAAACAGATTGCTTTGTTCAGTGGAAGTAAATCAATGTTCTGAAAAAAAAATCCAGCAAGCTCTCTCCCACTTCTTAGAATTCTTTCCCTCTAAGTGCTTTGTTTTAGAAGTGCTTTTTCTCTTTTCTTTTTTTTCCCCAAACTTAGCCACCTACCGCTAGATGAATTAGTAAAAAGAAAGCACTCATTCCTGGGAAGCACATAATTTAATATCAGGTATTTATCAAGTACCTATGAAACATCAGGCGTGTTCTAAGGCTCTGAGAATCCTGCAGTAAACGTATGTTCCGAGAGGGCAGTAAACAAACATCTGGCATATCAGTTGGAAATAAGTGGTATGAAGTAAGACATCATCTCCGGACCCTGGTTTATTTATATAAGAAGGCCTCTGAGAAAGTGGCATTTGTGCAGAAACCTGAAGGGAGCAGGGGAAGGCTGTGAGGACTTCTGATATGGGAGAGCCTGACTTTGGAGTCGGGCTGGCCTGTTTGCACACCGAGATCTGACACTGTCTTGCTCCATGTCTCATTATGTGGCCTTAATGTCTCTCCTCCATTCCCTCATCTGTAGAGTATGAGTGCGGATTCCTACAGCCCAGGATTCCCAAGAGTGGTAAGACCCGTGGAAAAGGAGCTGGTGCCTGGGCAGGCCGGCTGAAGGGCCAGTACCTGCTACTTCCTCTTTAGCCTTGGCTGGATTATTTCTGAAGGAGGTTGGGATGGAACTTTCACCTGGTTCAACATCACTCTGGGTCACATGCTCCCAATGTAGTTCTAAATGAGTCTCTGATACCAAAGGCCTCCTTCTCCACACAATGCCCGCCCCCCCCCCCCCCCCGCCCTTAGCTTCAGTGTGAATTCATGTTTAATTTTCTCATCCCTAAATTGTGTTGCTTTCTATGTTTCTCCAGCCTGTTCAGACCTGTTTTTGGTGGATTCTGTTTGCAGGTGTGTCGGGCTGACCTGGTTTTCTTCCTTCCTCCGGTCTCAGGTCTTCTGTGGCGCTCCCCACCTGAGTGTCCTCCATAAATTTCATGACACCTTGCCCTGGGTCTTCCATGAGGGTAGTGAGTCAGGGCATTGATGTGTTGGCAGATTAAGATCCCCCCTCTGAAACACCTCTCCATGACTAGGCTTAACACCTCATTTGTTTGGGATTTCCATCCATCTTCAGCCTCCATTTTGAATCTTTGGACTGATAGAGAAAATCTTTCCCAAGACCCAGTGCACATTCGGCTCAATGCCCTCCTCCCTGTAGCATTACATTCTTAACTACCACAAGAGCAGTATTAAAGTCCTCAAGATAATCTCATAAACTTGTCTATGGTACTTTAAATGCAGATTGTTCTTTGTTTATTCATCCCTGGTATTCTGACCCTTCTAGATTTTGCTCCCCTAATACTTACTCCATAACCAACAACTGCATGTATCCTACACTAATTTCTCTCTACCCTTTCTGATTTCTTTCTATATCACTATCACATGCTGTTGGTCTTTTTCCAATCTTCTGACATCCCCCTGTGTGCAAGGTAATTTTTCAGAAATAATTATTCATCTTTACTGCACCGTTGTTCAGTAAGCATGTTAGTCAAATTCTCTTATCCCCTGAGGACATGTGTCATCTGGAGCAGCTGATTTATGTATGTTTGTGTCTGCCAAATATTCCTATCTTTTATGTCCAAACTGATCCATGTGAGTTTATAACTCTCAATTTCACTTATTTATGCTTACATTCTTAAAGGAGTTTAGCATTTTATGTCTTAACATTTTTTTTTCGGTGTTGGCCTCTTTTAAAAACCTAGTAGATCTGTGTTCTTTTAAGCTTCTTGGCCTGTTCTTTATGACGCAGGGTGAGCTTACAGATTCTAAAGCTATTGCTAAGTGCTAAATTCTTCTGTTTCAACTTGTGTATTTTTTTCTCTGAGCTGAATTGATACAATCCATTGTCTGGGCACCCTATTCTTCAGTATTCAGAACTGTTTGGTGACCCTAAGTCTCTGACATGACTGACTAGGTGTCCACTTCTGCCATTTGATCTAGAGACTGGAATTAAAGAATTATGAACTATAAATTTCAGGGAATATTCATATTCAATGGAATATGCTGATCTGCTTTTTAGAAACCATACTCAAGTCGCTCAACTTCCCGAAGTGTAGAATTTTCCACTCTGCTTATAGCTTGGTCCTAATTATTCACTCTTTTTTCCCCAGGGAAATAATTTTATTCAACCCAAACTATCTTTGTAAGATAACCTTGCCAAATCAACATGATTTTAGAGAGCTTTTTTCTGAATTTATTCAGTTGCTATCTGTATCCTAACTTGGGTCGATCACTCCATCCACCCACTACAGAACCCTGAAGTCACAGCACACATTCCTGCCGTTTATTTTTAGACTATACTCCAACGCCCTTACTTTACTAAAGACAAATGTTTGACCCCAATAAGCAAGGACATGTAAATCTGCAACCACTCTCTGCCCATGACTACTCCAACAGAAAGCTCTGTTTATAATGCAATAACCCTTACTCTTAACAAGCTTTACAAGCAATAACCCTTATTCTTAACAAACTTTACAAGCTGGTGCCACTTGACTTTGAAGTTGGTATTGAAGTACATTCGCGTGAAGCCCCATTGTCATTTGGAGCTGTTAGCAAGAACAGTGTAGTTGCTGAGCCAATTTTATTTTATTCAAATGGCATTAGATTTGGTATTGATTAGTAACCCAAGCAAAAATAACTGGAGCATCTGAAAACTAAATTTCCAGTCTTAACCATGTGGCCAAGTGAAGCTTTGTCATGGATGCCCCATGCAAGGATGCAGAAATTAAATTCTATTTGCAGCCATTGCAAAGAGAGAACAGTTTACAAGATGTTGTTGCTGTTTTCTGAAAGCCTACTTTTTAACCTTAAAAACTACAGTAAGCAGTTGTTTTTTTTTTTTTTTTTTTTTTTTTTTTATAGCATCTGTTTAGGTAACAGCAGTCCGGTATTTGGTGACTTATGTATACATTTACTCTAAAGAGCTCAGAGCAGAAGTTAAACCAGCTGGAAAGGAATCGTTTTCTGCAAGTGAAAGAATGTTTGTGTGAATCCCGTACTATAAGAAGAGAAATCCCAAAGCTCTCAAATCTTAAGAGCCATTGGAAAAGGAGGGACTAGGAAACCTCCAAGGAATTTGTCAGCCCAGACTACTCAGTAGGTAAATACCTATATACTCTAGCACTGTCCGCAGAGGAGAAAATAACTTCCCTACTTGTTGAGATTCTGCAGGATTAGAGGACCAGAAGGGGAGGAAATATGGCTGGGGACCTTCTGGGAAGAGAACAAGGGGGCACTTCTCTAGTCCAGACCCTGGCCCCGGGCATCTAGCAGCTCCCCTTGGCGGAGGGCTCTTGTGGTCCTGTTAGTGCCGGAGGGAGCCCTTGGTTTCTGTAAAGCACCAAGAGCTCCTTTGATGGAACAGGATGGTTAGGTGGCTGATCTGATGTTAGGCAGGAAATCTACCTTATTTAAAGTGTGGTTTAAACAAAAAAAAACCTTCAAGACTGATTCAGTCCTTGGAACTGACCCCACTTCCAGTGGGACCGAGCTGATTTAGTCCCCTTTCTGGATCCCCTTCAACCACTCAGATGTCCCGGACTTGGACTTGGCCAGGTACAACTGTCTGTGCACGAATGTTAATGGGCTGTTTGGCTTTGCGCTCTCTGATTACTTCCAGAAGTTGCAGAACATCTTGTCCCTGTTGAGGGTCTTCAGTTACCTCCCCTCCCCGCCCCCCGCCTCCCTACCCAAAAGGGCCCCTGTGTCCGTGCACTCATGTTCAGCCTCTCCTGGCCATGAAAGTAATGAGACTGGACCCTAATGGCAGCTGCATTTTAAATCTGTGTGTAGTGTCCCCAGTGAGCTGCGCACCTGCAAGTTTGAATCACAGCCTATGAATCCCAGATGCATCACGTAAGAAGCGGGTGATGTGGGGGAGAGCTTTTAACCAAACACATGCTGGGATACGAGGCTTAAGCCATCTGGCAGAGAAGCAGATCAATGGACTTTTCTAAAATGGAAGACTTACTCAGATCGATTGGACCGGAGTTGCAATTTAGTGGTTTTCCAGAGATGAATCCTAGTCCATTCAGAAAAGAAGCCTAGGGGTTCTGATCCCTTACCCCCACATCCAAGTATGCATGTGCTTCCTCCCTGCACTCCCCTGGAGTTGGTAGGAGCCCCCAGAGCAGCAGAACTATAAGGAGAGGCTGTTCTAGGTAGCAGAGGACAGGGCAAGGCGGAAGGGTTTTCCTGTCACTGCTGATCTGGGTCCCTGAGGCTTGAAGATGAGGTCCCACTCATCCCAGGGCTTTTGTGGGAATCTAGCGGAACGGGGCACAGATAAAACAGGCACAGTGGTGTCCCACCCAGGGGCGGTCCGGACACCCAGCCTTCAGGCTTGTGTGTGAAGCGTGTTCTCTTACTACGTGTTCTGAGTGTCAGGCTTGGAAGTGGGTTCTTGGGATTTTTGCTGTGGTGGAGGAGGCAGCCATGGTGGTTTTCTTAGGGGACATTTATATTTAGCCAATGGCTGATTGAAACCAATTGCTATGCAAATTTCTTTACATACTTTGCATCCTTAATATTTCCCATTCCAAGTGATCATAATTAGAGAAGCAGTTACTAACAGTAGCCAAGCCCTACCCAGCCTTAGGATACTCTTGTCTCAGCGGGTCACTGACTTCCCCACAGCATCATCCAGAAAGAAGGGACTGGATGGGCCAGATTGTCCATTTAAAGAGGAAGAAAGAGTGATGTTCATTGAAAGCTTTCTCTCTCCCCACCCCACCCCCTTTTTTCAAAGACCTCTTCCTTGACCTCGTGAGAGGGTATGGTCCTAGACTCCTGTCGGATGGGGAGTAGTGCAAAGGAAGGTGCCCAGGGCTGTCCACCGGTGGGGGGCTCAGGCAGTACTGAGAGGCTCCTGAGTCTGAGGGCAGAGCCAGTGTTTGGCACAAAGTGTTGGGTTAGAGTAAATAGAGGGAGTGGGTGGGAGAACACTAAAGGAACCCAAAAAGTGGCCACATCCCCATCTTTTGTAATTACCCACTGTGTGTGTGTGTGTGTGTGTGTGTATACATGCGCACGTGCAGCTGCTGTCTACCTGTTGATAGGAAACACTGCAGCTTGCCTCCCTTCTCCACCCAGGAACAATGCTGGACAGAAGGAGGACTAGAACTCCACCCTCAGACAAAAGATTCAGTCGATTAAGAAATGGTGGACCTCAGGCTATTGTACACATAGGACTTCAAAGGCAGTGGTTACCATTTCAAAGCTTTTACAGGCATACTCATAATTCCTGCATCATTTGCTGGGTATTGGACTCCACTCAAAAGCACCAGGTATTCATGCAAGTTGGCTGCCTTTAAAAAAATATATACACCTTTTTCTCCTATTTTAAGGCAAACCATCTTTGGCAGGAAAGTCTGTATACCTTCCCCACCACCACCTTAAAATGCAAAGAAAGTAAGCCTGGGGGTGAGTTTCTTCACCTAATGGCATGCCAGAATAATGACTGGCTTGGGCTATGAATAAAGCAAACAAAAAGGTAGAGTTTCCTAGGAAATTCTCACTGCTAAAACCATGTTAGAGATAGATTTTTCTACAACCAGTGAAAGGAACGATCCCTGGGTTGGAGCTGAAATTCTGTGTTGATGCTATTATTTACATCCTAGTGTAAAAAATGCAATCTACCACACCTTCTGTGGTGGTGGTTTTTAACCAAGTCATATGCATCGTTAGGTGTAGAAGCAAGAAGGGGAAGAGAACCAGCTACTTATTAAAAAAAGAAAAGAGAAACCCAAAGGAGTGATTTCTCATGAGCACCTCATGCTAAGTGTGATCAAAGGCTCTTGAGGGGCATTTAGAGCATTCATTCAAGGAAACTGTCACATCAGTGTCTGTGGAACTCTTTATAAAGAAGTGATGTGGGAATAGAGGCACTACACTGGGAATGGAGTGGCTCCGAGAACTAACCCAGAGTTTGTAGATCAGTACTGCTGAACAAGTTTTTATAAGGCGCATTTGTAGAATATGCCGTGTTCTTGGACAAAGGAGTAGGGAAACCTGAGGTCAGGAGCTGCTTGTGGTCTGGCACCATTCCACTCAGTAACGTTTCTAGACACTTTCCTATGACCGTTTTTGAGCTTGTCCTCCACAGGAAGAGTTCCTCAGGGGACGCCTTTGGTGGCTGTGCCCCTTGTGTTAGGACAGTCTTCTAAAGGAGGCAACCTGACCATCTCCTCCCCTGGGGGATGGATAGCTTCAGTTACCAGAGGAAATCCTATTAGGCATTTCCCATGAGCTTCCCATGAGTGTTTGACTTGACCTTGAACATAGGAGGTACATTCGCAGCTGAAGGGCATTGCATTTATGTAGTTATCCCTAACCAGTTCCTCATGGTTAAATAAGGAAAATCATGCTACTTATTATGTAGAATACCAAAGAGAACAATGATAAGATTGGTTCAGGGTGTTGTAAGAATGTGTTTATAAATAGGTGGAAAGACCTATGGGTCAGGATCAAGTGATTAACCCACAAGGCTTATACTGCGGCGGTACCTCTCCGAAGTAGTGACCTTGATGAAGTCCAATATTTTGGTATTTGAGCTTCCCTACCTGTAAAATGGGGGTGATGGTGCCTTAGTTAACAGTTATCAGATGCTATACTGAATGTAGGAGATAAAATAGTCCCAGCCCCGTGTGCTCATGAACTAAGCCAACAGATGAAGGAGAAATAATGGAGGAAATGAAAGCAGGAGAGAGAGCATAGAGAGGGGATATTGACTAGGGAGTCCCTGGCATCCTCACGGCAGCGGGTATGGGGAGCTGACTTAGGATCTCGGACTGATCATTGAGTCAGCTCCAACTTCCTTGGCTCTTGTCTTCCCACTCAGGAGTTTTTGGTGGTTTTGTTTGTTATAACTGATGGTAATGTTTACCTCTGAGAGCATTAATATGGTGTTTTAAGGTTTGTGAATAGAATAACAACACTAATCAAGAAAAGTTAATGTTCAGTCTCATTTACAATGCAATGGGCCAGTTTGTTTCATTGGAGGGATTTCTCATCCAGTGCTGCAGGTAATCAGAATCAAAGTTTGCTGCTCTGGATGGACGTTGGGGGCGTGGGGAGGCGGTCGTGGGGAATTTTTCACTTGTGGCTACATCAGGATGCAGGGTTTATGTCATGGAAATACTATTTCAGGAGAAAGACAATGATTGCTGTAGAATTTGGAGAAAGGACAAAAAGAATCCTGCCTTAACAAAACAACAAAGCCTGGTCTGCTGTTTACCGAGTCTAAATAACCAAATGAAACGGGCTTATTTTGTAATGGAAACTGCAACATTGGTGGGTCTCCTATAACTTGAATTATATCCTTTGTGTTCCTTAAAGCCTAAACCTTTAAATTATGCGGAAAGAAAATTCCATTTCTATTCTGATTCAGCCGTAAGGATTCATAATTATTCCAAGATTGGCAAACACCTTTTCCATCAATTCCATGATTTAACAGAAAAACACTGTCATTTACAACAGCTTAACGCTACCAGTTTCTTCCACACTCGAGCATGGCCATTTTTTTCTACAGTAACTTTTTAAAAAGGCCATGGCTCAGTCATTCGCTTAGCAATCCCTCTGGCGTTGCAGCCATCATCCTGGACAAAGACACGGAGGCCCCCAGAGATAGCAGCCTGTCCAGAAGGCTATGGCTGCTGCATGGAGAGACAGAAAGAGCACATATAATTTGACTCTTGATACGTTACTCTCTTGAGCTCAAGAAGACAGTTGAGCTGTTCTTCCTGAACATTTTCACATCTTTCCCTAAAGACAGGTTCTCTTAGCCTTCTGTTGCACACCAACTGACCAAAATTCAAGGCCTGTTCTCCCCTTTTACCAACTTCTGACACTCAAGGTTGAAGATAGGACCTCACCCAGAAGCACAGTACACTCGGGAAAGGACTTGCAAACACTCTTGAAGAATCAACAAAGGCATGAAGGAAACCATGGGGCAACTGGCTTAATAACAGAGTCTTCGGGCAAGAATGTCCGTGCTGTTCCTCTATAACCATGGAAAGCAATCAATGAACTCCCCTGATGGGACCTTTAGACCTGAAAGGGAGAGAACATCCATGTAGCAGGCTCCTGGAGGGGAACTGTTTGGAGCAGAGGAAGCCTGGCAGCAACTTTCAGGGCAGCCTGGAGCAGGAAGCCTGGACCTAAACTTGCCTGTGGGGGAGGCCTCTTCAGTAGAGACCCCATCGGCCCAGCCCGCAGTGTGGCACAAGCTTGGGCACTCCCAAGGCTGACTCTGATGCCTTTGTTTCAGAATGAATGATGTGGGGGCCTTCAAGAATTCTGTTTGTTCTGTCCCCTGTGGTTGGAACTTCCTCCACAAATGGTCTTATTGGGGATGTTATTCCCCAACTGGCACGAGGAGAATTTCCTATGGGGACTGTCAATTAGCTGCGCTCTGGAAGAGCGGGTCCTTCTGCGGGGATCTTTATGGGAAGCAAAGGTTTTGTTTAAAAAGAAGGCTGGTTGCCGTCTGGCCACTCCAGGGCCTCTAGCCTGTGAGTTTCCTGGGGCTTTCAGCTATTGGAGCCCATGGCCTTGTGTCAGCAGATGCTTTCTTGAAGGGGACACTTCATGTTCATGGGATTCGTATCCTTCATCCATCCCTTTTGTAAGCCATTCATTGCACAGCTATGTTTAGCAATAACCTTGCCTTTGTTTCTCACTGGCAACCCTCCCTTGCTGGTGGGGGTGTCCGCTCATGGCTTCTTTCCTCAGACACAGCAGGGCTCTTTAACTCCTTTTCAGCAAAAACAACTGAGGCAGAAAGTGGTGCCCAGGCCCCAAAGAGGCTGCACTCTGTCCCCTAAACATTCCCGAAGGGTGAGAAATAAATACATCACCAAGATGTTGTTGGGATAGAACAAAGAGCAGTAACACCCGTGTCTGGAAGGACTTGTCCTAAGATCTCTCTTAGAACTCCAAGCATTCATTATGGTCCAACATTAAGAAAAATGAAGTGCAGAAATTGTGGCTTACCAGCAGTTTGCTTCAAACGTATTACAAATGTGGGGCATTTCAGCCTCACCGTTTAACCCTTGCTCACAGTTTACATGACAATTAGGAGTTCATTCACCTCCCTTTACATTCTCCCCCGGCTTATATGTTTACATGGCAGGGAAACATCAGAGCAGGCAAAACTAAACAACTAGCTTCGAGCTAACATAATTTATACTAAAAAAAATTGAAAACTAAATATTATCCCAACCCCTGTCTGTTTCTGTGTGCCTCATCCAGGGAGCTGCGGGTGTAGAATGTGAGACAGAGCCCGTGTCTGAGCCAGCCCAGGCCACAGAATTTTAGGATGATTAGGGGCATTAAAGATTAGCCCGTTGAAGCCTTTCATTGCATAGAGGAGAAGAAGCCCTGCGAAATTAAGTGGTTTGCTTGGGAGAACACAGCGAGCTGGGGCAGAAAAAGGACAGGTGGCATATCTTAATTTCTGACCCAGTTCCCTGCAGACGACAGAATTCTGTTGCCCATAAAGTGTTCCCTACCTCATGGCCTCAGCACTTCCTTGCTGGACAGAGTAGAGAAATTCTTGACTTGTGCCAGTTGAGTTTAACGTACTGGAAGAAAGAGTAATAAGAAGGCTGAAAGCTCTCGGGGAGGGGGTGGGTAGCGGGTTGGCCATAACCTAGTACCACAGACTAGGGGGACTAAATAATAGAAATGTATTTCCTCACAGTTCTGGGGGCTAGAAGTCCATGGTCAAGGTGCAGGCAAGCTTGGTTTCTTCTGAAGGTTATGAGGGAAGGACTTATTCAAGGTTTCTCTTGTTGGCTTGTAGATGGCCATCTACTCTCTGTGGCTTCACATGGTCTTCCCTCTGTCCCCTTCTGTGTCCTAAATTTCCCTTCTTATAAGGACACCAGTCAAATTGGATTAGAGACACCTAACTTTATCTCTTTAAAGGCCCTTTCTCCACATAGTCATATTCTAAGGTACTGGGGGTTAAGACTTTCATATGAATTTTGGGGTGGGGGGGACACAATTTAGTCCCCCATAGGGTGTATGTGCATAACTTAGTCCCCCATAGGGCGTATGTGCATGCACATTTTTGTGCAAAATAGAAAATGAGAACAATAGAAGGAAAGAGAGAAAATAGGAACGCGAACAAGAGTCCCTTACGCCTGCTGAGGAGGCATAATCCTTTCATGGAGATTGGAGAAAGAGAAGACGACATGAGAATGGAGGAGAAGCTGGAGCTTCTCGCTGGCCAGACCTCTGGACTCTCAGAACTTCCTGGCATCGTCTGACAGGGCCTGCTGACTTGAGCTTGGTGCTGTCAGTCTTCTGAGAGAGAGCAGGCTGGGGGTTAGGGTGTCTTTGTGCGAGCCAGTTTGTTTGGTTTGAAACTGGACTGCCCAGGAGTCCACTTCAGAAACAGAGGGGTCTCAAAGGGCTAGCTCTGCACTGTCCATCCATCATGGTAGCCACTAGCCTCGTGTGGCTGCCGAGCACTTGAAACGTGCCACTTCTAGATTGCTATGCACTACAAACATAAGATGCGCAGGAGATTTCAAGGACTTAGGATAAAAAAAAGAGTTTATGCTTAGGTGTGGAAAGAGTAATGTTTTTATATACTGGGTCAAATAAAGCATATTAAAATATACCTGCTTTTAAAATTTTGCTTTATATAGTAGGTACAGCTTTCTAGTAACCATATGTGGCTCTTACGAAGTTTCTATTGGACAGCTGTATGCTCTAAACTATGCACGGGAAAACTGGGGTGGAGTTAGGCTTGCGCTATTTCGAAAGGTTAGAAACTATATGAATATGTGTGTATATATGCAGTTTTCTATCTTGCATTTATATAACGTAATCCTGTTTCTCTTTGTTCTTTACAAATATGATCTTCAACATACAGGGTAGCATTTTTTGAACTTACACAGCAGTAGAGAGATTAGTAGAATAACTCTCCTAGGTGCATCTCCCAATTTTAACAATTATATTTTATAGTTTTACCACATCTCCAACTTTTTTTTTTTTGCTGGAATATTTTAAAATAAATTCCAGACATTATGTAATTTTACTCAAATACCTCCAAAAGGTTTCTCACGGCTTACGCAGTATTCTGACTTTTGGCGTGTCCTAATTGATGAAAAGATTCTCTAGACATAGGGACATTTTTCTTCAACATAAATTTTCAAATTTTCTCTATCCTAGGTAATCTGTGATGAACGTTCTTTAACATAAATCTTTTTCAGGCTGAATTCTTAGATTTGGAATTTCTTATTCAAAGTAGATTTCTTAAAAATATTGGACACATAAGCCAAATTGCTTCCTGTCTTTTATCTCCATGTTCCACTGTAAACACATCTATCAGCCCTAGATGTAATCCGTGCTACTTGCATACATCAAATACTGTCTCACTGTTGTTTCTTTTTTTTCAAAGATTTTATTTATTTAACAGACAGTGCGTGCAAGCCCACAAGCAGGGGGAGGGACAGAGGGAGAAGCAGGCTCCCCGCCGAGCAGGGAGCCCGATGCGGGACTCGATCCCAGGACCCTGGGATCATGACCTGAGCCGAAGGCAGATGCTTAACTGACTGACCCACCCAAGTGCCCCTCGGTGTTTCTTTAATTGGAACATTTTACTTCTTTCATTACAGCTGAGCCTGAACAATTTTTTCTTACATTTCATTTGCCATGTACATTTCAATATTCCTTAGCCATTTTTGGTGGAATTTTCAGTGATTTTACTATACTTTCTGTATATTAAAGATATCCTTTGATTATATATGTTGCAATTATTCTATTAGTCTTTGTATTTATCCTTTGAGTCCTGTTTACAAATACATAGAAAGACAATGGTAAAAAAAAATTTGGAAAATAGAGAACACAAATATTATTTATAGCCTGCTCTAATGCAACCATTGTTACTGTTTTGCATGTGAAGACAGGCGTTTTGGCATGATTCTAATCAGCTTTGAATATTTGTTGACAGGAGTGTTTAATTTTTACTTGTTTAAACATATTCGTCTTTACCTCTTCCACTTCTTTGCGGTGGAAAAAGTTCTCCATATAGAGGTCTGAAAAGCATCTGCTTCGTCTTCTGGGCTTTGCGGCATTTCTCACAGCCCTGTGTTCACTTCTTTCCCTTTACCCAGCCTCAAATGAGGGCCTGGACAGCGTGTGTCCATTTCTCTTGGTTCTGGTCGCCGTGCACTTGGGAGCTAGGCCAATGTTCTCTGCGAGGCACAGATCCTGAGGAAGTTCGGCCCAGGGCCATCCCCACCAGGTGGTAAGGTTTGTCCGCAAGGATGCTCTGCCATGTTCTGGTGGGAGCTCGTGCAACTGCCCCCCATGATCCCCCCACCCCGCCCGTCCTCTCACACCCTGGCAGCCCACGACAGACACGGGCCCGTCAAATGCCAGCTTGCTCTGTTCCCCAGGTCTGCCCTGCCAGCCTCTCTGCCCAGAGCTCCGTGCCTTACTGACTGGACTGTCACTCCCAGGTAACAATGTGCCCATCATCCCTTCTCCCTTGACCTTTGTTCTCTTGTTTCCTGGAAATCGTGGTCTCCACACGGATGTAGAAATACTTGAATATGATAACAGCAATTTGTTTGCCTCAAAATTTAGCACCCACGGTACTCTACTTTCCGCTTGGAATAACCTCTCTAGGTCTCTGTAGCAGAGTGCCGCACCCTTCCCTCGTCCAAGGGAGGTTGTGCAGGCAGGCAGCTGGTCCATTTAGTCTGGGTTTGGTTTACATTGGCCAATTACCTCTTCTCCTGCTCGCTGCGGAGGCTGTACTAGCTTTTTAAATGTTTGGGACAATCCTCCCTGGGTGAGTTCACGCCACTGATCGGTGGGCCCTGCCACTCTCAAAGGGAAAACGTGCTGGAGAGACACAACGGGTTAGGCGACCACTTTTGTGTTCTAAGGAATTCTAGGAGACGGAATGGAAAGACAATTGAACATGGGTACGAAGTTTAGATAAACTTAGAAAATGTAAGACTGTCTTCCCAGGACCTGGCACATAGTGGGCTCAAAACAAATATTTCTTGGGGAAATAAGTGAATGAAGGGAAAAGTAAATTATATTCGAGCACAAGCCTCACTTGATTACTGGTGGAATCTGGCTCATGTAATTGGATTAGAATCCCCCCCCCCTTTGTCTCTTTATTATCCGGGAAGATACAGTGAGAGGGGGAGCTTTCGCAAGGTTTCTGTCTTCAGAGTCCGGTAGCTGACAGCCCTGGGGTGCCCCCTTCCCTTGCTGGGGCTCCCCGTTGCACTGTATACCCTCCCCTATGGATCTGTGGGCATGCGCTGTACCACTGATCCAGGAAGGAATCAGAACTCAGGCTTACTGAGTGAAGGGAACAATGCTGATGAACATAAAAACACAGGATATGTAGAGAGGAGTCCAAGCACTTCCTATGCATAATGAAGTGGCGAAAGGGAGCATGCTTACAAGATGGAGCCAAGAAATGCTCTGGAGCTAAGAACCTTTATAATAATTGAGCCAGCACCGGACTTGTGGAAACTGATTCTGGGCGTGGGGAATTCATGCAGACCCACTCTCAAAAAGATTTTGAAGCCATCAGACAATGACTACCACACCAAATTAGGAATCCACATTTAAGTGGATAAATTCCTAAAAAAGAAAGTTACAATGGATAAGCTATTTTTCTAAGTCAGATTATTTGTACCACAAACCTGGGAATTAGCTAGTGTGTTGAATATACAGAATTAAAACTATATCCATTCACCAAAATTTGACCTCAATTTGTAAAGATGAAATGAAGTTGACCTTGGTGCTGAGAATATAGAACTGGATTTTTTTAATTCCCAGTGATATATTTCAGTTGCAGCTAACATCTATAAACACAACCTTGGATTTTTGTGGGGGGAGGGGTAGTAAGAAGAGTCTGAAACCTCCTTTGATCAGCATGTATTTGGCCTCTCATTCATTCATTCATTCCCTGCCCCTCCTTTAGCTTTCTTTCTTTTTCTTTTTTTTCAGTTGACATACAATATTAGTTTCAGGTGTACAACAGTTTCAACATACATATACATTATGATCACCATGAAAAATTTAGCTTCTACCTGACACCATACAAAGGTGTTACAATATTAATTATATTCCCTATGCTGCACATTACATCCGCATGAATTATTTCATAATTGGAACTTTGTACCTTTTAATCCCCTTCCCCTATTTTGCCCATCCCCCCAACCCCCTCCCCACTGGCAACCACCAGATTGTTCTCTGAATCTATAGATCTGTTTTTGTTTTGTTCATTTTTTTATAAATAAAATCATAGGTTATTTGTCTTTTCACTTGCTTCACTTAGCATAACATTCTCTAGGTCCATCCATGTTGCCACAATGGCAAGATTTCCTCATTTTTATGGCTGAGTAATATTTCTTTGTGTATATATACATATATATATACACCACATCTTCTTTATCCATTCATCTGTTGATGGACACTTAGGATGCTTTCATATCTTGGCTGTTGTAAATAATTTTGAATGAACATAAGGCTGCATATATTTTTTTGAACTCGTGTTTTTGTCTTGTTCAGATAAATACCAGAGATGGAATTGCTGGATCACATGGTAGTTCTAGTTTTAATTTTTTGAGGAAGCTCCATACTGTTTCATAGTGGCTGCACCATTTTGCATTCCTACCAACTGTGCATGAGCGTTCCCTTTTCTCTGTATCCTAAGTAACACTTGTTTGTTGTGTTTTTGATAATAGCCATTCTGACAGGTGTGAGGTGATATTTCATTGTGGTTTTGATTTGTATTTTCCTGATGATGAGTGAGTTTGACCATCTTTTCATGTGTCAGTTGGCCATCTGTATGTCTTGGACAAATGTGTATTCAGGTCCTCTGCCCTTTTTTTTTTTTTTTTTTGGTTTTTTAAAGATTTTATTATTCATTTGAGGGCAAGAGCACATGCGAGAGCATGAGTCGAGGAGGGAGAAGCAGACTCCCCACTGAGCAAGGGGCCCAGCACAGGGCTCCATCCCAGGACCCTGGGATCATGAACGGAGCTGAAGGCAGATGTTTAACTGACTGAGCCATCCAGGTGCCCCCCATTTTTTTTAAATTGGATTCTTTTATGTTAAATTGTTTGGTATTCTTTATATATTTTGGGCATTAATCCCTTATTAATTACATTATTTGCAAATATTTTCTCCCACTCAGTAGGCTGCCTTTATGTGTCGTTGACGGCTTCCTTCGCTATGCAAAAGTTTAGTCTGATCTGGTCTCACTTATTTTGCTTTTGTTGCCCTTGCCTGAGGAGACAGACCCCCAAAAATATGACATCAAAGACTAACATCAAACAGCTCACTGCCTATGTTTTCTTCTAAGAAAGAGTTTTGCCGAATATTTAAACAAGAGTTAGTTTTACATTTAAGTTGATTCATTTTGAGTGTATTTTTCTATATGGTGCAAGAAAGTGGTCCAGATGCATTCTTTTGCACATAGCTGTTAGCTTTGCCAGCACCATTTATTGAAGAGACTGTCTTTTTCCCCATTGTACACTCTTGCCTCCTTTGTCAAAGATTAATCGAATATAATAGCTCAGGTTTATTTCTGGGCTATTTTGTTACATGGATCTATGTGTCTACCTTTGTGCTAGTACCATACTGTTTTGATTACTATCGTCTGTAATATAGTTGGAAATCAGGGATCCTGAAACCTCCAGCTTTGTTCTTTCTCAAGATTGCTTTTGCAGTTTGAGATCTCTTGTGGTTTTGTCTAAGTTTTAGGATTTGTTCTAGTTCTGTGAAAAATGCCATTGGTATTTTAAGGGGATTGTGTTGAATCTGTAGATTGCTTTGGGTAGTATGAACATTTCAATGATAATTCTTCCAATACGTGAGCACAGACTATCTTCCCATTTACTTGTGTTGCCTTCAATTTCTTTCATCAAGGTCCTGTAGTTTTCAGAGTACAGGTCTTTCATCTCCTTGGTTAAATTTATCCCCAGGTATTTTATTCTTTTTAATGCAATTATAAAGGGATTGTTTCCTTAATTTATCAGATAGTTCATTATTAGTGTATAAAAATGCAATAGATTTATGTATATCAATTTTGAATCCTGCAACTTTACTGAATTTGTTGGTTCTAATAGTTTTGGGGTGGAGTTTTTGGTGTGTTTTATATATAGTATCCTATCTCTGTACATAGTGACAGTTTTACTTTTCTAATTCAGATGCCTTTTGTTGTCTGATTGCTTTGGCAAGGATTTCCAATACTATGTTGAATAAAATTTGGTGAGAATAGGGATCCTGTCTTATTCCTGATCTTAGAGGAAAAACATTCAGCTTTTCACCATAGAGTATGATGTTAGCCATGGGTTGGTCCTATATGGCCTTTAGTATATTGAGGTATGTTATTTCTATATCCACCTTGTTGAGAGTTTTTATTATAAATGGATATTGGATATTGAACTTTATCAGATGCTTTTTCTATATCTACCGAGATTATATAATTTTTATCCCTTTTTGTTGTTTTTAATGTGTATCATATTGATTTTTTGTGTGGGGGGGGTATTGAACTATCCTTGCATCCCTGGAATAAATCCCCCTCGATCATAATGTAAGATCCTTTTAACGTATCGTTGAATTTGGTTTGCTAATATTTTGTTGAGGATTTTTTCATCTCTGTTCATCAGGGATATTGACTTATAATTTTCTATTTTTGTCATGTCTTTGTCTGGTTTTGGTATCAGGGTAATGCTGCTTTGTAGAATGAGTTTGGAAGCATTTGTTCCTCTTCGTTTTTTTTTTTTTTTTTTTTTTTTAATAGTTTGAGAAGAATTAGGTACTAACTCTTCTTTAAATATTTGGTAAAACTCACCTGTAAGCTCTATGGTCCTGGACTTTTGTTTGGGAGTTTGATTACTGATTTAATTTCATTAATTGCAATCGGTCTGTTCAGATTTTCTATTTCTTCCTGATTTAGTCTTGGAAAATTATAATTTCTTATGATCCTTTGCATGTCTGTGGTATCAATTGTAACTTCTTCCCTTTAATTTCTAATTTTACTTATTTGGGCCCTCTTTTTTTTTTTCCCCCTTCAATGAGTCTGCCTAAAGATTTATCAAATTTATTTTTTCAAAGAATCAGCTCTTAATTTTATTCTTTTCTGTCTTTTAGTTTCTATTTATTTCTGCTCTGATCTTTATCTTCTTCTAACTTTTGTCTTTGCTCTTTTTCTAGTTCCTTTAGTTGTAAGATTATATTGTTTAAGATTTTTCTTGCTTTCTTTAGTAGGTGTGTCACTATAAACTTCTCTCTTAGACTGTTTTTGCTGTGCCCCATAGATTTTGGAACATTGTGTTTCTACTTTCACCTGTCTGCATTGTTTTTGTTTTTGTTTTTTCAGTTTCTTCTTTGATTTCTTCCAAATGGTTGTTCAGTAGCATGTTTAGCCTCCATGTGTTTGGGGTTTTTTCTGGTTTTATACTTACAATTGATTTCTAGTTTTATACTCTTAGGTTGGGAAAAGATGCTTGATAGGATTTCAGTCTTCTTAAACTTATTGAGACTTGTTTTGTGGCCTAACAGTTGATCTCTCCTGGATATGTTCTAGGTATTTGTTTTTGGTTACCATAAGATCCATATATAACATCCTATGTATATAGCAGTTTATTTTAAGGTGATGGGTGTTCAAGTTCAAATGCATTCTATGACGTGGATGGAACTAGAGGGTATTATAAGCGAAGCGAAATAAGTCAGAAAGACAAGTATCATATGATCTCACTGATATGAGGAATTCTTAATCACAGGAAACAAACTGAGGGTTGCTGGAGTGGTGGGAGGTGGGAGGGACAGGGTGGCTGGGTGATGGACATTGGGGAGGGTATGTGCTACGGTGAACACTGAATTGTGTAAGACTGATGAATCACAGACCTGTATCTCTGAAAGAAATAATACATTATATGTTAAAAAAAAAAAAAAGTAGGAATGGAGAAATGGAGGCGGGGGAATCAGAGGGGGAACGAACCATCAGAGACTATGGACTCTGAGAAACAAACTGAGGGTTTTGGGTGGGGGGGATGGGTTAGCCTGGTGATGGGTATTAAGGAGGGCACATATTGAATGGAGCACTGGATGTTATATGCAAACAATGAATCATGGAACACTACATCAAAAATTAATGATGTAATGTATGGTGACTAACATAACATAATAAAATAAAATTTAAAAAGTTCAAATGCATTCTAAAAGCACTAAATTTTTACTACACCCCCTACAATTTGCTTTTGGTGTCATATTTTACATCTTATTTTATGTATCTGTTGACTAATTATTGTAGGTCTAGATGATTTTACCACTTTTGTCTTTAAACTTCCTATTAGCTATGTAAATGATTGATCTACCTTTACTATGTTTACCTTTACCAGTGGTTTTTTTCCCCCATAATTTTCTTATTTCTACTTATGGCCTATTTTCCATTTTTAGAAGTCCCTTTAACATTTCTTAAGGCCAGTATAGTGATGAACTCCTTTATCTTTTACTTGTCTGGGTAAATACCTGTCTCCTTCAGTTTTGAGTGATAAATCTGGTAGATCGAATATTCTTCATTGCAAGTTTTTCCCTTTTAGCACTTTAAATACATTGTACCACTCTCTTCTAGTCTGTAAAGTTTCTGCTAAAAGTCAGCTAACAGTCTTTTGGGGGTTCCCTTGTATATAATGGGTTTTTCTGTTGCTGTTTTTAAGATTCTCTTTAACTGGTGACACTGATTATAATGTTTGGTGTGAGTTTTGGGTTTATCTTATTTGGAAGACTCTGTGCTTCCCAGACAAGGATGTCTGTTTCTTTCACCAGGTTAGGGAAATTTTCAACCATTGTTTCTTCAAATAGGTTTTTCTGCCCCTTTCTCTCACTCATCTGAGATCCAGTTGTCTCAGAAATGTTAGTATGTTTGATGTTGTCCCAGAGGT
Source organism: Zalophus californianus (assembly GCF_009762305.2). NCBI lineage: Eukaryota > Metazoa > Chordata > Mammalia > Carnivora > Otariidae > Zalophus > Zalophus californianus. Next base: position 42,072,694 of record NC_045596.1, on the reverse strand, counting down.
CCTTTAGACTATTTTTAAAAATTTTTTCTTTTTCTGTTTTGATTATGTGAAATGTATTGATTACTACTGTCTTCCAGACCACCAATCCCTTCTTCATCATCTAATCTGTTGATTCTAGTGTATTTTTCATTTCAGTGATTGCATTCTTCAGCTCTGATTGTTTTTTTTTTATATTTTCTATCTTGCCGTTGAAGTCCTGACTGTATTCATCTACTACTCTCCTGAGCTCAGAACATTTTTATGACCATTACTTTGAACTCTTTATCTAGTAGATTGCTTATCTCTGTTTTGTTCTTTTCTGGGGTGTTGTCTTGTTCTTTCATTTGGAACATATGCTTCTGTCTCCTCACTTTACTGAGCTGTCTGTGTTTCCATGTATTAGGTAGATCAGTTACATCTCCCAGTCTTGAAGGAGGTGGCTTTCTGTAGAAAGTGTCCTGTGGGGCCCAGTAGTGCAAACCCTCCTAGCCACCCAAGCCGGGGCTCCCAGGGTATCCCCTATGCAGGCTGCACACACTCTCGTCCTGTGGTCGGGCCACAACTGTTATGGGTGCATTAGTGAGCTGGGCTGGCCCCCAGCCCATCTGGCTGAGAGGCCCAGCCGTGATTGCTGCAGGCATGCTGGGGAGCAGGACAGCCCTCTAATATAGCTGGCTCTGAGGTCTGCCTGTGACTGTTGTAAGTGTTCTAGTGGGGGGGGGGCTGTCCCCCCTGGAAAGGGCTGCTTGGAGGGGATTCCAGTGATGGCTGAGGCTACATGCCAGACATGGTGGGGTGAGGATCCTCAGGAGGGGCTCTGGCTAGGGCAGGGGGGTTGGGCAGGGCGAGTTCTCAGAACACTAGGGTAGGGAAGGTGGTACTAACACAGTAGAGGGCATCAGAAATGGCCCTGCCAGTGCCAGGACAGCTAGGTAGAAGGAAAGTAAATTTAAAAAGTGGTGCCCACCAGCGCTTCACTCCCCAGAGAATGTTTCCATTATGCCCTAAAATTAATAGATTTCCTTCACATGTACGCCAGGTACTTTTCAATCAGCTGCCTCTGTGCTGGGACGGGAGCATATGAGATTGTGCATGTGCCCTTTAAAACCACAGTCTCCTTTTCCTACTGCCTTCTGGCTCTCTCAGACCTAAGTGCTACTGGTTTCCAAAGCCAGGCATTATGGGGGCTCATCTTCCCAGGGTGGGGAGCCCAACGTGTGGCCCAGACTCTTCATTCCTCAGGGAAAGCCCCCCACCCCATGCGTGGGTCGCCAGGTCTGGGGTGTGGTCCTGACCAAACTGTATCTCTCCCCCTCCTACCAATCTCAGGGTGGTGTTTTCTTTACATCCTTAGTTGTGTAAGATCTTTTCTGTTAGTCCTCAGGTCCTCTCAGAGATAGTTGTTCTAAATGTAGTTGTAGTTCTAGTTTGTCTGTCAGAGGAGGTGAGCTCAGGATCTTCCTCCTCTGCCATCTGGATCCTGCCCTCAGCTAGGTTTCATTTTCTATTACTTTAGAATGATGAGTTCTAGATGATGCCCAAGGAATTTGCTCTGAATTTTAATTTATTCTACAAATATTGTGAGACTTCTACGGAGCCAGTGGCTGGGGAGGTAAAGATTTTAAGCTGCACTCTCTGCCATTAGAATGCTCATGACTTAACTGAGGAGACTGAGGAATTTCCAACTGGAAAGTGCCAGGGGTTACAAAGGCTCAAAAGAAAAGAATAATTTTATCCTGGGGCTTAAGAAAGCCTTTTAAGAAATGACCCTTAAGCTGGGTCTTGAACTCAGAGTAGGGTTTTGTTGGGCAAAGAAAGAGGGGAAAGTGAATTTCAAACAGACACTAGAGCAGACAGAAAGGCCCTGGGATGGTTGTAATTCCTGTCCAGAGCAGGACACTGTTTGGCATGGCTGGAGGAAGAGCCTCTCATCCTTGTGATTGTGAAAGCCTGGGGGTCAGTTTGTACTGTATCTTTACCAGCTGTTTGGCCAGCAGTTTTCATTCGGCTTTAAATGTCATTCCCAAAGTAGTCCTTCTAGTATGAAGTTGCAGCTTTTGGTTCCCCCACTTAGTGCCAGGGATTGGTGGGTTGACTGGTTGGTAGTTCGGCACAAGAATTCAGGAAAATGGAAATCGTTCACAAGTAGCTGTTGTGTGTTGTTTACATAGTAACCAGTACTCCTCATTTTATATCAACATTTATAAATTCCGCAAACTGAATTTCTGATGTAAACATGGGAATGAACACTTAAGAATGTGTCCAGTGATTAGGTTTTTTGTTTGTTCATATTACCATTGATTAGAAGAGGTTTCTTGTCCAACAGGACTTAAATTATCCTGGAATCGTTATTAAATTTTTTGTTTCCTAAAAAGTCCCCAAACATACTTTAATGCTTTTCCTTGAGACAACTTCCAAACAAATGCTCTGTATTTTTAAAAAGATCAAATGTCAATGCCAAGCAATTATTTAGATTAAACAAATTAGATACTGGCAATTTGCAATGTCCAATTTGCAAATTACCCCTTTACCCATTTTATTAAATGACAGGGTCATGCTAACCCTGATCAGGTGGTATTTCCAAAAAATGTGACTGAGCTAACAAAGAACTTCATTATTTTAACCATCAGCCCAAATTGTCATTGTCTTCCCCAGGCACACCCCTTTCCTGGCATCCTGATTACTTTCCCTGAGAGGGGCAAGCTCTCAACCACAGGATGATAGCATTGCCTACCATGTTTTTGATTCAAGAACCTTCCTGATTCTGTCTACAATTAAGAAGTTTTGAACACTTGAGCTATCTCTATTTGCTAGCCTAACCGATCGTTTCTTCCCCACGGTGGTGATGGTCAGTGAGCTTTGAGGGTCAGAAATATTTCTGTGATTTTTCTGAGGTCAGATTAGAGCTGAAACTGCAGGAAACCAACATCTTTGTGGCTGGCTGGATAAGCTAGTTTGGGCTGAAAGCATGGAACGGCAAAAACAGATTCAAAAATTCGGTTTGTATCTTCTTGGTTTACCAGCTGTATGGTTTTGGGCAGGAGGCAGAGCTTTTAATTCGTTTTCTTAAATGTGTAACAAAAGGGACTGTAGCCCACATTGGGTGGCTTTGGGAGTTCTAAATGAGAATGAAAGAAGAGGGCATGTGAGGCATGTGAAGGCCCTGTGGCTGCAAACAGCTATAAAATGTAGATTACTATTTGTGCAACACATGAGTGCTTTCTGGAAGCTCCAAATCCAGCACAAATTCCCACCTGTATACTTTGAGTGCCCCCTCATGAGACCTTCAGATCATGTATAAATTAGAAGAAAGCACCCCCTTGGCAAGTGGACAGAGTTTTCTTTTCTTTCTTTCTGCCCCCCCCACCCCCCAGAAAGGGCCCCTTCCTATTGGCAGATGCATCCTCTGCTGGCACATGGCTGGGACAGCAGAGAACTAGCTGAATGTCAGCCCCCTGAAGCCCTCGGTTGGCCCCCTTTGTGCAGGAGCCAAACTGTCCAACTATGTTTATTTCCCCTAAACCTTTTAATCTCCTCAGAAATGCAATTAGCTTTCCAGGAATTGGATTGGTTCTAGAAGTAACATTTCCTGCTAGAAAGACATGGGCTTGAAGTCAAACACATTTTTCATGTTTTGATCTGCCATTTACTAATTGTGATAGAATGACTTCAAGGAAAAGCATCCTGGTGGTCTTGTTATGTGACCTTGGGTGAGTGATTTAGCATCTCTAGATCTGTTTCCTTATCTGTACAATAGAGAACACCAACATGTTCATCCCCAGAGTTGGTGGTATTAAATGTGGGAGATACCATGTCTGGAAGGGTAGTACAGGACTCAATAAGTGTCCATTTCCTCGAGTGCCACTTCTGCCACCTCCAAACATGGCTCTTTGGTTTTCCGCGGGATAGGAAACCTACTCTTCATAACTAGTTCTTCAAATCACAATTTCAACAAGATAATGACTTCAGTGCTAACAAGGTCCAAGAAAAGTGTTGTTGACTAGAACTTCAAAATGGGGGAAAAAAAACCACACTTTAGTTTAAACCATAAGACTGTTTCTTATCAAAGCATGTCTTCTCAAAACAAATCAATACTATTAACACTAAGAGAGTAGACATCAGCCAAATCTTCTGGTTTTCAGTGGAACAAAGACCCTTATCCAAAAATGTCAGTTTTATATAATACAATTGATGGTCAATAAAGAATAGGCTGGCCAACCAAATTACAATTCAGTTAATAGAAAAAGCTGTCCTCTGAAAATCAGTTCTCAGTATCCTACTTTTCAAAATCCTCTACTATAATTAACAGAATCCTCTATCATTGACAGGCAAACGGGAGAATGGGGAAAACTGAATGGAGCCCTCGTAGGGTATTTCGGGACAGTTGGCAGAGTAGAGAGAGCTACTAGTTGTTTCAAGAGTCTGAAGCTAATACCTGAATCCACAGTGATTTCTACAATGTATTTGGGTCTATCTTCACTTGAAGAGGCCGAAACCAAACTGCCAAGTTCACCTATAAAGCATAAAATTGATAGTCTCCTTCTAGTAGGTCACTGGCTGATTTTTATGAGAGGTGTATGTTTATATTTGAAAACTCACTGTACACAACTTGAGATAATTTTCAAAGTTCAAAATATAGTGGTCTTTCTCTGTAACATACTTTTTCTTTGCCAGGAACATAAACACATGCCCATGTGGGTATTTCCTTGGAAGCTTTCTAGAGGGTCCTGTTGTTCAATCTAGATGGAGGTCTACCTGATTATCTGTATTTATATTATGATAAACTATTCATAAATTAAATGCTTAGCATCTTAATACAAATGTAAAATTCTAGAACAGTTCAGATCCAAAGGATGTTAGCCCCAAATTCCATCATGTAAAGATGTGGGTCCTTAAAGTTTGTGATACTACTCTGCAGCTTCACTTCCCAGTCTCTTGTTTCTATTTTTGGCAGGGTAGAAGCTTGATTTGAACAACTTGAAGTCCACATTGCTCTAATAAATCTGGAGACTGTTTTTATTCCCTCAGGAATAATTGGACAGATTAAAATGTTTGACCCCAGTGATTTCAGTGTGGTTCTCTGGTGATAGATTTTAGTCATGAATAGGTTGAGTGATAAATCGGATGGCTGGCAAGTGGCCAAAGTTTAAGTTTCACTTATTTTTTTTCTATTCCCTTTCTTTGCTTTCTCTTCCCTAGGGACTGTTGAATTTCTAGAGGAGTAAAATGAGTAAGAATCAAATGGGTTGAAACCCAAAAGGCAACCTTAGAGCGCACCAAGTGATAGAAAGTAGGAGCCAGGGCCAGATTCAGGATTCAGCCAGGGTAGTAGGAGTCAAAACTAAACACTGAAGTTTTGAAGGGTCAATAGTAAAGACAGAGCTTTTAACATGTAGGCAAACCCTAAATTCAGTCGAAAATCATTAAGAGCACATGATGAGCAAGTAGTAACTTAAGACATTAACCTACCTCAAGGATCTTACAATTTTAGCGTTCAGTTTGTGAGTGAGAGAGAGAGAGAGAGAGAGAGAGAGAGTGTGTGTGTGTGTGTGTGTGTGTGTGTGTGTGTGTGTGTTGGAGAAGCAGGTGTGAAAATGGATGATAAAGTAAGGGGGTATTAAAATTCTCTCAATTTTTATAAGTGTCAAGCCAAAATGCATCCATCCAGCTTTACTAAAGATACTTGTCATAAACACTCATGGTATTTCAGGCAGAGAGATCTGGTCAGAGAAATCATTAACAGTATACAACTTTCAAACTTCGTTCTTCAATGAACCACCAAAATCAGAAAGACTGTAAAACCCAGGGAACAGGGTGACATTTTTACATAGGTAGTTGGAATTAAAAGTTTAATTGTTGAAATATTCCTGCATCCTCATTCAAGTGTTCATTAAGAGCCTCCTAGACACCAAGCACTCAGCATGGCTCCCAGTAGGGATTTATCATTTTGGGCATATAGTTAGAGCTAAAAGAGAATCCAGTAGGTTCTATTTAAAGGTTTTAACCTGTTAAGGTAATAGGGAAAAAAACATTGATGTGGCTTATTGTTGTCCATCGGAATCCATCACTGTGTTTATCGAGGTGGTATTTAAGCTTACCCCTTGAGCTATATATGAGTTTTGGGAATATTTTTTGGTTGTGTTGGCTATCCTTTGATGGCTTGTTTGCCTGGTTATATCTTCATTATAGCATGCCAGTAAACAAAACTAAGAATTCAATTGCTAGTATTTTAGATGAAAAGGATTTGTGCAACACATTATAGTCTCCCACACACACTGTGGAAGATCAGGATAAGTGGATCCTGTCCAGTGGAGGAGATGGCAATGAGTCTTAATTTCTCCCCTTATCCAAGTCCAAATGATTTCAGCAGAAAAAGAAACCTTATTTTACCTGTTTCCCTGGGGGATTGGCGTAACTAGTTTCCACTACCCGCAGACTTTATCCCAGACAATTCTCTGCACAGCGTTTAAGGAAGGATGGGGAAGATGACTCAGCTACCCTGGGAGCAAAGACACCTGGTCATCCAGACATCAACAATGAAATGATTTCAAGAATTCACAAGGCAATGATTGGTCAGTGGGCAGATTGTGCAAAGCAGATTGTGTAATTTTTCCAATTAAAATCTGTGAGATGGAAGGGATTAGGGTAGTTCTCACCCATGGCCACACTTTGGGATTGCCTCGGGGAGCTTTATGAAAACCCCGATGTTTAGTAGACCAACCCCAGAGATTCTGATTTAATTGGTCTGGAGTGCCTGATAGCCTGGATCTTAAAAATCTTCCCAGGTCATTCTATTCAACGAAGTTGAGAACCACTGGATAGCGTAACAAGCATGTTGATACACTGATAGCAGTGTTATTTAACACTATATCTCAAAAACCTTAAAAATGTGTATTTACTTGGTCCAGTTATGGAAAAGCAATACGAAAACTGAATATATAGGTATCTACATGTCTCTGCATTGAAAAATTGGAAGAATAAATAGATTTGCATGGTTTTTCTTTGGGAATAGAGTTTTTATAGGTTATTTTCATTTTCCTATGTTTTCAAAAATTTCTTCCCTGAACCTCTGTTGGTTTTGAAATTTAAAAAGACCATTTATATTGGACTCTGATGAAACAAACATTTCATGAATACAGCATGTCCTCACCCTTATATGCAAGACATGGTCTCAGGGAGTTTTGATCTAGTCAAAGACACACACCAATGTCCATCAGCACTCTGTGTCCGTATGTGGTAAACACCAGGGTCTTGGGGTAAAACAGGTGCAGCTCATACTGTCCTTGTTTGTCTGCCTGTCTTTCTTCTGTGCTAGATGGCTAACTAAGAGGGAAGAGTCTTAAGAGCACCTAGCACCTGTGCCTTATATTTTGTGGACGTTAGCCATCACTCGAATGTTTGTGGAATGAATGAATGAGAGAAGAGAGAGATTCCTCTGACACTTCAAAGGAGAAAATGGGATTAGGGGCAGGACTTCAGTGAATGAGTCGGATTTGTTTGGATGGTGGCCACTCCAGGTGAGAAGCCAGTTTGGACAAAAACCTGGGGTAAAGGTGGGTTTGACATGAGGAGGGACAGTTTGTAGACCTGCTCAATTGCAGAGAGCCTTGTCTGGAGCAGCAACTGTGCCAAACCAAAGGAATCGAGCAGAACAATAGAAGGTGGGCCTGGTGAGAGAGATGGAGAAAGAAGGGGCTTCCAGGGATCTAAGAAGTAAATAACAGGGTCCCTCACTTTTCCTGTGCATAGAAGCAACCCCTCCGTCCATTTGCATAACACGATTTGGGGGAAAGGAAATAGGATTCACAGAAGGGGAAAGGTGGTTTCCTTTCAATATAGTGAAATTTTAGCAGATAGAAACAGGCTGATAAAATAGGATTTTTGTTTGTTTCATGCAGAAAGATTTGGCACAGGAGAGTCCAATATCTTTGCATGGCACGTTCTCAAACAGAGTGAGGAAGAACACACTTCCTCAACATCTGAGTGTCAAGTATTCTGTCAGGAGGGCTCTTCACACCCAGCTCAGAAAGGGCCCGGAGAAAGTCCAGCGTTTCATAGTTATCCTAAGAGCTGGAATGGAATGCACTTTGAGGAATGAAGGAAATGCTTTAAAATGTCATCTGGGAATGATTTCTGCTCAAATGCCTTCCCGCCGTCCTCCACCCCCACCCCCACGCCAAGGTGTCACCTCCAGAGAGCCCCTGGGGTTGTGCGGGCACTCAAAGACTCGTCCTGAGCAGATGGAGAGCTAGGTTGCTTTCAAAACCAGTCAGAAAACTTCCCTGGGCAGCAGTCAGTATTTAAAAACCCTCACCACTATGAAATCCACCCTTTTCCAGTTCTCCTAAAAAACATTTCCTAGTCAATCCTGAAATAGAAAGTACGGTTGATCCATAGCCCAGTTTCCCGAAAATGAGAAGCTAAACGTTGGTTATTTCCAAGGGTTTTAAAGGTAAAGATGGCAATTCTGAATGGAACCAAGAATTGCAGAGACCAAATGTTAACCAGAAAGACCACCTCTCCCCCCGACACCCTCCACCACCACCACACACACCCAAATCCATGGACAGTGGACGGAAAACTCAAATCATCTGTGGCATGAGAATTGTCTGCACTCCCTCCCCCAGAGTGTCCAGGAAAACAACTCCATGACCCCGAAGATGTCGAAGCCTCAGAGAATGGATAAACTATTCTGACGTCTCCGTGAAGAATGGACCTGGCATCTGGACCATGCCCGAGCCCTCCGCCATCCCTCATTAACCACTGTCAACTTCACATCTGGTTGCGGCTTTAGGCTCCTGAGCTGTCACCCCAGGGAGCAGCACTGGTATTTATCAGGCACTCCTGCCTATCTTAGGCTCTTCCTAACTAAACAGTGGAGGCAATTCTTCTAGTTACTGGAAGCTCTGGAATTTCATGAGGTTTGGACCTGCAAGGTGCTGTGCCAAATTTAAAGGTGGCCCTCGGGACACCCTTCTGGGAGGGTGTGGTGTGAGCACATGCTGGGAGGCACCTGAAACCACCATAACCCCACCCATCTTGTTTCTGTTTCTATTAAATCATGGCAAAAATCTATGAAAAGGAAAAAGATTTTGTAGGAGTACTGTGGTGAAGGGCATATTATTTGGAGTCAGGACTCTGACTTTAAATTCTATCTCTGCTGCTTATGGGGTGACCAGCACATCCTGGTTTACGTGGGGCTGACCTGGTTTTTTTAAACGGGAAATCCCTCGGGGCACCTGGGTGGTTCTGTCGGTTAAGCGGCAGGCTCTTGATTTCGGCTCAGGTCGTGATCTCAGGGTCGTGGGATGGAGCCCTCTTGGGCTCTGTATTCAGCGAGGAATCTGCTTGTCCCTCTCTCAGCTCCTCCCCTCACTCTTTTGTTCTCTCATTCTCTTGCTCTCAAATCTTAAAAAAAAAAAAAACCACACTGGAAATCCTTCATTCCAGGACCTCAGTCAGTCCTAGGCAAACTGGGATGGTTGGTCTCCTTAGATGTTAACTGTATAACCCTGGGCATGTGAACTTTTGTATTAGGTTTCCCCATCTGCACAACAGTGATAATATCTGCCTCATTATGTTGGTGGGAGGATTAAATGAAAGAGGGTAAAGTGCTTAGACCTGCCTGACCCATGTTAAGGACTACGTGTGTGCGTTTATTATAAGATAACTTGACAGTTATATGGTTCCAATTGACAACAAAATTGCAGACTGGGGAAATATGTTTGACTCTCAGCTCCTTTGCTTACTGCTGTGTCATCTGGGATGTTACTTAACTTCTCTCAGCCTCGTTTGCCCCATTTGTAAAATGGGAATACTAGAACCTGCTGGGGCAGTATTTGGTCCCATACACCGCAAAACCGTGCCTGGTGGTAAAGACCAAGCACAGAACAAAGGACAGCTCAGGTGGTTACGGTTATGACGTGCTGTTAACCGGAGAGACCATGTATCCCTAGCCAGTGTGGGACCGGTGGGTCTGCCTCTTTTCTCCCTCTGATAGAGTAGGATCGCCTTATCCACAGGGGATACATCCCAACACCTGGAGTAGATGCCTGAAACTGCCGATAGTACCAAACCCTCTATGTACTGTGTTCTCCTATACATACGTGCCTATGATAAAATTTAATTTATAAATTAGGCACAGTAAGCTATTAACTAATAATACAAAAAAATTATAATGATATACTATAGTTTATGTGAATGATCTCTCCCCAAATCTTATGGTATGGTACTCACCCTTGCTCTTGTGACAGAGACGATGAAACGCCATGTGACGAGTGGGGTGAGTGACGCAGGCATGGTGTAGCATGAGGCTACCACTGACCTTCTAACTGTTATGTCAGAAGGAGGATCATCTGCTTCCCGACTGTTGTTGACAGCGAGTAACAAACCATGGAAACCGAGACAGATAAGGGAGGATACTGTAAATTCTGTTTTCCACCCAAATGCTGTATATTTATGTTATGTATTTGAATATGAATGCCTGGACTAAGGGGTGCCCTCTAGAAGAGGAACAAATCACCTAGAGATGCCCGCACACCCTGAAAGGATCATTTTAAGCCTCTGCCTCTTAGGATGCTTGGGGCCACACCTATTCTTGGAGATAATTAGGGTTTTTTGGAAAGGAAGAATGGCAGGGAGACAGCAAGTCCAAGGGCATTTGGGGACCACTGTACCTGCCTCCCCCACCCACTGACCCACCATACATGCTCTACAGACACAGCCCTGTTGACATGGCAGAAGAGAAGGCATAGAAGATACAAAGCTCACTGCTCGTGCCTATCAACCGCAAGCCTAAACATGCCATTGGGCCCCACTTGGTGGCTCCTGCTGTTGCATTCTTCATAGCACCAGTCAGTAGCTGACAGTGGACCATATCTGTAGGAGAGAATATAAGGTTATATGGGGTTCCTGTGGCTCAGTCGGTTAAGCATCCAGCTCTTGATTTCAGCTCAGGTCATGATCTCAGGGTCATAGGATCGAGCCCCAAGTTGGGCTCCACGCTCAGCAGGGAGTCTGCTTGAGATTCTCTCTCTCCCTCTGCCTCTGCCCTTCCCTTCCCTGCCCCACTCTCTCCCTCTCCTCTCTTTCTAAAACAAATATTAAAAAAAAAAAAAAGAATATAAGGTTATAAATAACCTGCTTCTAAGGTGCTCTGCTTTTTCCCTGCCTCCTACGAAGCAGTCGGCTCCGAATCCTCAGTGACCAGTGTGCATGGTATCTTATGGTCCTAAGGTGCATGCCTCAGTTAAAAGCCTTGGGTTCAAATCTCAGTGCCTCTACTTATCAGCTGTGTGACCTTAGGAAAGTTACTTAATCTCTTTGGGCCTTAATTTCTCATTAGCAAATGGTGATAGGGATCTTTCTCATTGAGCAGAGTGAGGACTGAACAGGTTAATCTGTGTAAAGCACGTGGAATAGTACCCGGTGGTACGTCCACCGTCCGTGCTGGCTGTAATTATACATCATTTACTCGTGAGTTGAGATTTGTAGGATGAAAAGATGTAGCCGCAGATTATCTTACAGACCTAACTCTATAAACAGAAAAAAATAGAAAAGGAGAGCCATTCACATTGGGTTAAAGAATATCTACTTCTTCCCTGCCTCCCGCAAAATACACCCCGCAGAGACTGACCCACTGTTTCTAATGTGTGCATGGCAGCGGGTGATCTGTCCCATAGATCACTGTAGGAACAGATCAGCATCTTGGGTAAACCGAGTCAAGAGTGCTTGCTTAGGTTGTCCATCAGACCTCTTTGTTTCCTGAGCCAATTCTACCTTAAGAGCACCCTGCCCCTCTCCCCACTTCACAGTGCCTGAGTCAAGAGGCTGGTGCTCCAGCTACCCAAAGCTTGGCCTGCATTTCCCTCGTTGCTTTCCTGTGTGTTTTTAATTTTCCCTTTCTGGTATTCATTAACAAGTGAGGCAGGGGTGGTTGGAACTGCTGGGGACATTTTCCCTAGTGGCTTGGAGGCAGAAGAAAGGGACTAATGAGAGGAAGGAGTATGTGGTCGGTGGTGATGTAAGAAGTCCATCGGCTCCCCAGGGGGAGAGCCTTTCAGGCTCAAGTTCATACTCCGGGTCTAAACGAATTCCCAGAGGGTGGGCTTGACCAACTGATGACCTCTCTTACTTATTAACTGATGTTTACTTCACTTGTGACTACACAAAAGTGTTAATGACTTTTTTCATGTATGGTTTCTAGTGGCTTCATGAGTGGCCATGTAATTCGATCCCAGGGAACATGGGTTTTAACTTAGAGGAGGAGAAAAAGTAATCCAGACAAGGAGGAATGACTTTACCTAACATTCTTCGACCAAAGAGATTACTGAAGAAGCTGCAGGTATAGCGAGTGAATTCTAGAAACTATCCAATCTGAACTCAGGAAGGTCCCTAAGGAGGCCGTGTGCTCGGGACCAGGCTGCCTGAGAACCAGAGGAAACGTTAATAATGAGTTAATAGGAGTGGTGTTACTGTTACTTGAGTCTTATCCAAGTAACATGATCAGGATTAATTCACAAGGGTGGGTCCTGCTTGAGGGTGGGCTCAGGGAGCTCAAATGGGACTGTTTTGGAAGATGATGATTGATGTATTTATTTTTATCTTAAACACAAGAATTTCTAGTGCTGTGCATTAAAAGGATCATGAAATACTAGTCATCATGTATTTAAAATACATAGCCTGCCTTCTTCGAAAAAAAGAATCCAGGCAGCCTGCAACAAATAAATCACATCTGGGCCAGCACAATTAAAAGTATAAACAGCATCTAATAAAAGGAGCAAGGGAAAACATAGCACAGGGCATTATGCTAAGTGAAATAAGTCAAAGACAAATACCGTATGATCTCACTTAAATGTGGAGTATTAAAAAAAAAAATGAGTTCCTATATATAGAGGACAGATTGGTGGTGGACGGGGTGGGGGTGAGTGTGTGAAATGGGTGAAGGGTGTAAAACGGTGCAAATGTCCAGTTATAAAATAAGCCATGGAGATTAAAGTACAGCATGGTGACCGTAGTTAATGATACTGTGTTGCATATTGGAAAGTTGCTAAAAGTAGGTCTTAAAAGTTCTCATTACAAGGAAATGTAACGGTGTAGGTGATGGATGTTAGGTAGACTTATTGTGATCATTTTGTAATGTATACAAATATCAAGTCATGCTGTATACCTGAAACTAATAACGTCATAGGTCAACTATACCTCAATAAAATCCATCAAAGGAAAAAAAGCTATCTGGGCCAGCACAATTAAAAGTATAAACAGAGAGCATCTAATAAAAGGAAGAAGAAAAAACGGCTATTTCCCAAATCTCTCAGGCTGCTGACATAGCCACGTCTATGAGTGCTGTCAGCACAGTGTTGAGAATCTCATGGTGAGCAAGACAAGCTGGACTTTCAATCTCACAGAAGCCATGTTCTTTTGGGGGGAGACACGTATTTACAAGGGAAGCAAGCAGACACACAAAATAATTTCCAAAGATGTTAAGTGCCAGGAAGTAAAATCAGGTGCTGGTGAGAGAGGTGGTTCATTTTAGATGGACCATCAATCTCTGAGGAGGTGACTTTAAGCCTTCCCCTGTCAACTTCATCACTCAAGTGTTGGCGTCAGATTTCTCAATGCCCAATTATCTCCTGCCCCCATGGGCACGGCTTAAGCCTGCTGAACCTCGGAAGTGGGTCAGGGACTGGAAGTCGGGTGTCTTGGGTTTTATCTCCTGCACACTCCCAGCATCAGTCCTGCTCTTTGGTCTCACTTCAGCTCTGTTTCTTCCCCCATCAGTGTCACTTGGGACAAAGTCTGCACTGAGCCCAATAATGCTGGTACCTGCCACGTACTTGCATCCTTGGGGCCTTTGAAAGTAGCATTCATATCTAGACTGCAGACCAACATCCTTCATTTTTCTAGATTCAGCTCCAGTTTCACGTCCTCTGGGAAGGCTTCCCTGGTTACCTCCAAGCAGAGCGAGTGGCCCCTTCCTCTGATCTCTCAACACTTGGCTTGTACCTCTATCTCCCTCAGATAATGGGGCACGGTGATTTTTCTGTTTCCATGGCCCTCTCCTTGAGTGCATACACTGTGTAGAGTGGTTTTGTTTTGTTGTGCATCTATATTGTCTAACATCATGCCTGATATACAGTAACTATGCGAATTGGTGCTCACTGCTCCTATATTCCAGTACTGATGGGCACCTTGGGTGAATCTTTAAATCTTACAGTAAACATTATTGTGCCCATTTTATATCTAGGAAATGAGGCTCAGCGATTAAGGAATTTGTTCAAAGTCACAGAGCAGGAAGGTGGCAGACTTAGGATTCCCATCCAGATGTTTTAAACTCGAAAGCCTGTGCTGTTTCCACTTCACTTTCTTAGGAAGCACTCTGTAAGTGCATATTGAATGAAAAACAGTATTTTAAAATCACTTGCCCTGCTCTACCAGCATAATCCATCAAAAGAAGATGTATGGTAACTGTTACTTAATTCTATGTGTGTACTAGTTTTGGAAGCCAGATCAAATAAAATCCTACTGGGTGTCAAGGAGAGATAAAAAAAAAAAAAAAAAGTTACTAGGGCAGTATGTGAAAAGGGGAAGAGAAATAAAAAAAGTCTTCCCTCTTCCCTCCCATTTTTCTGCTCTAGAGTTGGAGTGAGGGAAATTAAAAGGAACATCCTGAGCTTACTGAAAGGAAAAAAGGAGACAGGCTTCCTATCACAATCACGATAATTGTGTTGTCGGGACCATGGGGGTGAATCCATCCATCCCCCGTTTGATAATTTCACTAAAGTGAACGCCGAAAGGGTGACTGTTGCTTAGTTCAGCTCCACAAATGTGGACTGAGTGCCTGCCCTAGCACATGTACATGCTATTCAGACCCTCTAAGATGCACCTGGGTAAGCAAGACTTTGTCCCTTTACGGACGCTGGAGCAAGACTTGCCCAGAGCTAACTGGTTGGCTGGGGCAGAGCTAATGTGCCTCAAAGGTAGGCGGGGAGAGACGTGGGAATCTACAAGCTGACTCTTTCCCCAGCACCAATGTGAGTACCAATGAAGGAGTCCTCACTCTCCTAGAAGGATCAAGATTTCACAGTTTGGTTCTATTGGCTAAAGTATGGAACCAGACTCTTCCCAGCCTCCCTTTGGAGCGTGCGTTCTGTAGAGAAAAAACGAGGAGGAGGGAGGGAATGGGGATAGGTTGTGCCAGGAAAAAAAAAAAAAGTTGCCTTAAGTAGGGTGGTCAAGGAAGGTGGATTTTCATCACGGACCTGAAGATAAGGGAACAGACCAGGTGGGAACCTAGAGAGACAGGGACAACAGCAGAATGCAAAGCCCCCTAAAGCAGGAATGTGCTGGGCCCTGTGAGAATCAGCAGGAGGTGAATGAGTGAGGGGTGGGGATGAAGGCAGAAGCAATGGGACAGAGAACACAGGACCTTGTGAGCCATTGTGAGTACCTTACGCTCTGTGGGGAATAGATGGGGAAGGGAGACAAGTGTAGAAGCCTAAGAGGCTGTTAGGCTGCTGCAATAATCCAGGCATTGATGATGGTCTCTTGGACCAGGATGGTGGCAGTGGAAGTGATGAGAAGTAGTTGGATTCCGGATATATCTTCTTGGTTGTATTTGGAGTGCTGAGAGAAATAAAGGAATTGGGGATGACTCTGAGGTTTTTGACCTGAACAACAGGAAGGATGTAAGGTGCTGTTCAATAAAGCTGGGAAGACGTGCGAAGAGCTGGTTTGGCAGGGAAGCTTAGGGTGTTTGGATAGGTTAAGTTCAAGGTGCCTATGAGATGTGGAAAGGAAGACGTGAAGGAAGCAGTTTGATATATGAACCTGGAGTGCAGGGAAAGTTCTGGGCTGGAGGCCAGGCCATGGGAGGGGAGAAAGCATGGAACCCCACAGCCTGGATTCCAATCCCAGCTCCACTTTATGGACCTAGACAAGGTCTTCTTCCCTGCTGGCTTCCGTATCCTCATCTGTGAAGTGGAGGTGGCGCCGTGACTATTACAGGACAGTCGTGAGGGGTAAAGGATACCACACATGTAGAGCATAACACAGTACACAGTAGATCAATAGGTAATAGCTGTCTTCTCCCCTACCCCCTCTGGCTTGCCAGACCCTGTAGGGAGCCCACGATCCTTACAGATTGGGCAAAGTCTAGAATGTCAGGATGAGGAATTGGGACTATCTGGTAAGCACTGGGAAATATTTCTACAGGAAAGTTTTTGAGTAAAATGAATTGGCAAAGTTAGGATAGATTGGATGGGGAGAAAGACCAGGTGCGGGGAGATGGGCTTGGTTGTGTTACAAAGCAAGGGAGATGCAGGGTCGGGAGGGCCAGGGTGCTGGCACGGGAAATGGAGCACGCATGTCTGAGGCCCACTCTCAGTCTGCAGGGTCACCAGCACCTTGATAAAGCTTTCTCGGAGCTGGAGCACTATGGGTTCCTGGGAATCTCAATGTCCTATCCCCCTGCTGCCTCATCCAAGGACACAAACAAGAGCCTATTGCTGTCTCATGGTGACCATGTCTCTTGCAACAGTCCCCTGGCCTGGCCCCAAGGACCCTGAGCAAAGTTTGAGTCACTCTTCCTGTTCAGTGGAGCAGCTGAAGCCTAAGACCCAGCCATTGGCAGAGGAGCTTGCTTCCCTCCAGAGCCCCCTGATCTTGATTCTCTTTGCCTGAAAGAGCAAATACACCCATTAGGGTTGAATGGCTCCCTTTCTCATTATGTAATAGCTTAGGGCAAGTAATTAGCTCTCTTAGCAGTGAAAGACAGTTGAGAACTTAGTCTCCTTCTCTGACTTCTTTGATCAGAAATAGGGCTGGATAGAAAATCCCAAGTAAAATATTAAAATGCAAGTAGAACTGATAAGTACATTCAACAAGGTTGCAGGACACAAGGTTAACTTACAAAAATCAATTGCGTGTCTAAAGTATGTCATGGACGGTCATGTCTTCTGTGAATAGAAATAGTTTTATTTCTCCCTTTCCGATCAGTATGCTGTTTACTACTTTTTCTTGCCATATTGCACTGGTAAGAACCTCTAGCGCAATACTGAAAAGGAATAGTGAGGAAGGATATCTTTGTGTTGTTCCTGATTTCAGTGAAAAAGCATTCACCTTTCAGCATTAAACATGATGTTAGCTGTGGATGTTTTATAGATATTCTCAAGTTGAAGAATTTCCTTTTTATTCCTACTTTGCTGAGAGGTATATGCATATAATGAATATTGAATTTTATTAAATTATTTTTGTACTTATAAAAAAATAGGGCTGGGGCAAATCATGAAAGGGGACCCCCTTTTGGAGCCACCCTCCCTATGCATGCACACACACACCCTCACTCAAGTGGGGACAGAGGGAGATTGTGAAAGAGTAAAAGGAGGGTAGCATTGCCTCAAAGAGGATTGAAAAGAGAGAAATGTGTCAGACCTACTCACATTGGCCGTGTTTGTTTGTTTTAATTCCCAGAGGTAGAAATTGTCACCCCTTGAGATAGATCTGGCCTACAGATGTGTTCGGTTTGACCCATGCCATGGGCTTTAAAATGTTGAATTTGTTAACTTTTAAAAATCAGGAGACTGCACATTAGAAACTGGATTTCAGCTTATAAAGTTTTCATTCCAGCAACACTAGGCTGTTTTTTTTTTTTTCTTGAGGTATAACTGACATATATTAGTGATTAATTTCAGGTATAAAACATAATGATTTGATAGTGTGAAATGATCACCACAGAAAGTCTAGTTAACATCAATTGCATAGTTACAAATTTTTATTTCGGGGAGGAATTTTAAGATTTACTCTTCTACCAACTTTGAACTACGCAATACAGTATTATTAACTATAGTCACCATGCTGTGCATTACATCCCTATGACTTATTTTATAACTGATGTTTTTAACTTTTTGATCCCCTTTGCCCATTTTACCTACCCCCACATTCCCTCTGGCAAACCCCAATGTGTTTCTATCACCCTGAGGGGTTTTTTTTGTTCTGTTTTTGCTACTGTTATTTTAGATTCCACATATAAGTGAGATCATACAATATTTGTCTTTCACTTACGGCATTTAGCATAATGGACCTCAAAGTCCACCCATGTTGTCACAAATGGCAAGATTTCCTTCCTTTTTATGTTCAATAATATTTTATTGTATATATATACACCACATTTTCTTTATCCATTCCTTTATTGATGGACACTTACATTGTTTCCATTTCCTGGCTTTTGTGAATAATGCTGCAGTGAACACAGGGTGTGGATGTTTTTTTGAATTGGTGTTTTGGTTTTCTTCAAATAAATACCTAGAAGTGAACTTCTGGATCATATGGTATTTCTATTTTTAGTTTTTTTGAGGAAACTCCATACTGTTTTCTAGAGTGGCTGCATCAATTTACGTTCCCATGAGCAGGGCACAAGGGTTACCTTTTCTCCATATCCTCACCAATACTTCTTTCTTGGTCTTTAGTAATAGCCATTCTAACGTGATATATCAATGATATCTCATTGTGGTTTTCATTTGCATTTCCCTGACGATTAGTGATGTTGAGTATATTTTCATGTACCCGTTGGTCATCTGTATATGCCCATTTTTAATCTGATTGTTTTCTGCTATTGCATGAATTCTTTGTGTATTTTGGATATTAACCCTTTATCATAATTTGCAAATATTTTCTTCCATTTTGTGGCTTGCCTTTTCATTTTGGTGATAGTTTCCTCTGCTGTGCAGAAGCTTGTTAGTTTGATATAGTCCCGCTTGTTGATTTTTGCTTTTGTTGCCTTTGCTTTCGGTGTCAGGTCCAAAAAAGTCATCACCAAGACTGATGTCAAGGAGCTTACTGCTTGTTTTCTTCTAGGAGTTGTATGGTTTCAGGTCTTACATTCAAGTCTTTAATCCATTTTGAGCTAATTTTTGGATATGGTGTAAAACAGTGCTCCAGCTTCATTCTTTGGCATGTGGCTGTCCAGTTTTCCCAGCACCACTTATTGAAGAGACTGTCCTTTTTTCATTGTATATTCTTGCCGACTTTTGTCATAAATTAATTGGCCATATATGCGTGGGTTTGTTTCTGGACTCTCTTCTGTCCCATAGGTCCATATATCTGTTTTTATGCCAAACCTATAATGTTTTGATTGCCATGGCTTTGTAAAATAGTTTGAAATCAGGCAATGCCTACAGCTTTGTTCTTTCTCAAGATTACTTTGGCTATTGGAAGTCTTTTGTGGTTCCATACAAATCTTAGATTATTCTATTTCTGTGAAAACTGGCATTGAAAGTTTGATAGGGACTGCATTGAATCTAGATTCCTGTAGGTGGTGTGGACACTTTAACAATATTAATTCTTCTAAGCCATGAGCACAGAATAGCTTTCCATTTATTTGTACCATCTCCAATTTCTTTCATCAATGTCTTACAGTTTTCAGGGTACAGATCTTTCACCTCTTTGGCCAAATTTATTCCAAGGTATTTTATTTCTTTTGATGCAGTTATAAGTGGAATTGTTTTCTTAATGAATTATCAGAAATTGTTAGTATATAGAAACACAACAGATTTTTGTATATTGATTTTATATCCTGCAACTTTACCAAATTCATTGACTAGTTCTAATAGTCTTTGGGTGGAGTCTTTAGGGTTTGCCACAATATCACGTCATTTGCAAACAGTGACAGGTATATATCTTCCTGTCCAGTTTGGATGCATTTTATTTCTTTTTCTTACCTAATTGCTCTTAGGTTGGTCTTCCGGAGACAAGGACCAGCAAAGGCCTGGAACAGCTGCTGGCCGCTTGAAATGGAGCAGCATACCTCACCATGGTCACCCGGCCTCACCATCCTCGTTTCCTCACTTCACTAGCATATGAGTTTATAAGACTTGGCTTAAAGTAGGATCAGACTGGGCAATTAATAAACTAATAAACTCAATATGAAGAACAGACTTGATGTTTACCTAGTTCAGAAGTGAACAAAGGGAAAGAATGTGAGGGAAGTTAGATCAAAGGGAGGTTGCGTAGTTAGCCAGACTATTACGATGAGGTATTGAGGCTCTTACTTACAGGCAATGTATATTCTTCTATCCTAAGTGGTTAAGCTCACTGTCAGAAGGCAGCCCTCCATTGCAAAGCAGCTCGTGCTTCCTGGTTGGCTGAATTCAGCAGGACACCCCATCAGAGCCTCTGTGAATTATGTTAGGGTCTATCCAGCTTCAGGTCAACTCCTGGCAGTAGCAAACTCATGGACTCAGGAATTTTTGCAAGAAAGGGGTTCATTTTCTCTTCTTGCTCCCCATCCCCTTGCAGAAAAAAAAAGAAGGCAAAAATTCCATGGCACATCCATTGTCTACTTCTTATATTAAGACTGATTGGCCTCTGCTAACTTTGATATAGGAGCTCAGGATCCCAACAGTTTATTACCAAAAAATAATAATAATTGATTTTCAGAGTTGCTTTGTTAAACAGATGGCATATCCAAAGTGCATAGTTTGGTTGAAAAATGGGTTTTTTATGTTCCTTGTGTTCATCCTTCAAGTTCACGGCCATCACCCATCACCACCTGAGAGTACTTAGTGCTCGGGATAACTAAAAGGGAGACTAGATCCTGCTTGCTTTGAACACAACCCAGGGTTCACTGTATGTTCTTGTACCGGCCAATGCTAATCGGCTCTTCCTCACGCCTCCCCTCTTTTGTGCTTATAAATCAAGAGGCCTCAGTATTAGTCACCACAAAAGAGATAATTAGTAAGTACAAGCTGCTACCTTCATAGATCATTCTGTGCCTTGGATCCAAGCTAAGCCAAGAAACTGGAGGAAGCAACATCACACAATTATGGGTTGCTTTAGCAAAACATTTTTTGTACAAGGCATATGAGTCTGAACGTTTAATTCTAGATTCTGTACCGCCCCCCCCCGACACACACACACAAACTGTTGTAAGGATAGCTATGATTTGAGGCCAAAGGGAAGATTACTTACCCATTTTATAAGGTTTTCCTTTCCTAGACTAAAAAACGTGACTCTGGAACCCCGAGGACTTGGAACAGCAACTGTTTCTTAATGGTATAGTCTTCAGATTCAGATATTTTAAATACCTTAATCCTCCACAGGGTCATGGCAGCAAAATAAGATGTCCCTTTGTTCCACTGGGATATGCTATGTCCTCCCAGGAAGCCATGACTTACCAGCCATTTGTCCAACTGGGAAATTCATTTCCTGCTCTGGCAGGGCACATGGTCAAGGGCATTGCTGCCCCAAGAAAAGAAAGACTGTTTCCAGTCCAACTAAATAGTCTAGGAACTTCCTTCCCATGCATTGCTAACCAAATATTGCTGGCTTGGGTAGAAGTGTTCCACTCATGTATTTATGACTTTGGAACTGTTCAAATCCATGCTGGCTTTTATTTTTTCCATCACACAGTTCTTCCAATTTTTCAGTTTCCCATATCAGCCAATTTGCTATTTTTAAGCAGAACAATTTCAAGCCAAAGTAGCTAATCAGAACAGTAAAACCTTACCAATTCAAGCAAGGAGCTTGAACTTTTTCGGTGAGAAAAAGCCTAGCATTAAAAACTGGAGGCCTTATCTATAAGATAAGGGTATGGGATTGTATAATCAAAGTCCTTTTCTACTAATATTAAAACCACAATTCATCAGATCTAAGATTCCATTGATCATATGAAACATATTTTATGTACCAACAGTTTTAAATATTGTCAGTTGTTAACATTATTCCAAAACACCTTTAAAGATTTCCCTGCAGTGTGTGGATTGGTCACATCGGACTCCTAGGAATTTGAAATCCATTCAGACAAATTTGGTGACCTCTCCTGCCCTCTAGTTGTATTGTTTGGCATGAAATAGTTCAATCCTATTGAATGGTCTCAGTAACGAAATATAACACCACTTTTTATCTCCTTGGGGACATCTTTCTTTCTAAGCAAATAAAGCAGTTGCTTGTCTCTTTGCAAGAAAATATGGAATTGCTGTCCTCCTGACAATGAATATTTGCTTCATCAACATCAAACTTAGGTGCCACTACTGTTTTTGAGACTTTTTGTAATATGCAGTAACTTTTCATTTCAGTGCTGAATCATAATGTAATCTTTTCTAAGACATTGAATGGCAATTCAATTCAATGGTGTAGTACCAAGAATGGACGCAACTCAATGGAAGTTACAAGATGCCCCCCACCCCGTGACTGTGTCTGCCCTGTTCAGATAATGGTATCCGCATCATGACTGCAGCTTGGTGCAGTAGAAGCTGCATGACTCCATCACCCATGCATTCTAATCTCAGAGAGGTTAGAGTATGAACAAACAAGCATCCCAGAATGGGTTGATTACGGAAGTAGCTACAATCTCCTGATAACTTACTATATCTCTGGCAGGGTATTAAAATATCGACCCGACCTCACAGCAGCCCCAAATGTATGTGTAGATTAGGAAGTTTAACCAGGTTAACAAAACTGCCCCAGACTACACAGGTAAATTTCAGAGCAAGGATTCAGAACAAGACAGTAAGCCATTCTATCCACTAGCTCTGTTTCTACAGGCTATGAAACTGTGTGCATATCAACTGTAGACTGCTGTTGGATTCCTTTTACTTTCAAGAATGTGAAGCATCACTCCAAATAGGCTCTCAGAGGGTTATTTAAAATAGCTCAACCACATAAGATTTTTCTATAATGAATTGATAAAAATAATTTATAATTAGCACATCTATTATAAGCAAATGGCCATTTCTCAAAGGGGCTCACCCTCATGATTTCTGCCTTCACAACAACTGTGGGAGCTGGTGTGGCCATCTGTAGCTACTTGCTCACCACAGTACAACGAGATTGTCAACTCATCCCCATCTTCTGAGCAAAACCCTAAGAGCTGAAATGACCTTCTCAGTGACACATGGATGTACATTCACAGCAAAATATGGACCTAGATCTGCTTATACCTTGGCCTCCTGGCCCTTGGGCCTGCTCCTCAACATGGGGGTATGAATGGTTATAGACAATTATGGTTTTCTTTTTATAGACCATGAATGTAGTTTTACTTTCCCAATGTTAGAAGACATAACAATGAATGGGACTTTGGTGCCCAGGAGCCCCCGGCCCGTGGTTCTGGCCAGCAGCCTAGAGGTAGAGCATGGAAGCCAGCAAGCTTGCCTCTAGAGAATACCGATGCTAAGTTAACCCCTGTGGCTTTGTGGTGATGGCGATTCTATTTCCGCAGACAGTTAAATATGGAGTCTGGGAGGAGCTTTGTGTTTATGTTCAGTGCTTTGGGAACCAAACCCAAAAGAAAGGACTGAGTGTGACTAAGAGCTTTTGTGGTCAAAATAAACACCAACAAGAGAGAATTACTAAGTCCAAACAGTTGAAGAGTGCCCGCCTCAAGCTCTAGTCTTGTAGACACCCTGACAACTGTATACATTTGCATGCCAGAGGCCAGTGTAGAGAGTGCTTTAAGAGAATGCAAAAACATCTTTTAAAAATTGTTTTCTCAAGTCATTAAATCATTTAGTTTGTGAGTGTATATTGAGTACCTACATGTGATGGGGGGGGTGGGACATAGGCGTGAACAACTCCCACTCCAAGTGCAGCAAGCATGTGTACGTGAAGAAGCTAGGTTGAACAATGAGCAAAGCCAAAGCCTTTTGTGACCTCCTGCTGGTTTTGTTACAGCTGTAAAGGTGCTTCCCACTATGGCCTCACCAAAGACAAGAAGAGGCGCTCTCAAGATGGCTGCCCAGACGGCTGTGTGAGCCTCACAGCAACAGCATTCTCCCCGGAGGTCTCTGCAGCTGCCACTGTCTCCTTGGTGACAAATGAGCCTGGCCTAGACAACCCTGCCTACGTGTCCACAGCGGAGGATGGTCAGCCAGCAGACAGCCCTTTGGACTCTGGCCGGAGCAACCGAACTAGGGGTGAGTCAAATGGGCTCCTTGCCTTGAGATTGCCTTCTGTGGAATATTTACTGTAGAAAGTTCTAGAAATGTTTTTTTAGGGGGAAATCATTCTGGCAGTTTCGGCAGCAATCCATGTCTAATTCTCAAAAGTGAGATGAAACCACAAGTACCTCAGATCATTAAAAATGTGTAATCAAACTTAGTAGAAGGGGTAGAGTTGGGCCTGATGATTCACCACCCCATAGTGTTGGCACCTTCCCATCCATGCTGCTCAAGGAAAGCCTTCTACCTTCAGTCCAGCCCAGAAAAAAAAGAAAAGCAGGTTTTTAAACCATACATATTTCACTGTAGAAAACGGACACAGAACAGAGAAGCAAATCGCATCATTCTTCCACCTAGAAGTAATCACTCTTCTTGTGTTATTGTATATATCCAACCAGGCATGCACATAAAAGAGGATTTTTGTGACTGTAGCTACTGTTTCTTCCTTCTCTCTTGTCCTCAGCACGGCCCTTTGAGCGATCCACTATCAGAAGCAGATCTTTTAAAAAAATAAACCGAGCTTTGAGTGTTCTTCGAAGGACAAAGAGTGGGAGTACAGTTGCCAACCAAGCTGACCAGGGCAGAGAAAATTCTGAAGACACCACTGCCCCTGAAGGTAAGTGACCTCCCCGTGAGTCTGGACATGGGCTGGGCTTCCAGAATGACCTCAGGGGTGATGAGAACCAGACCACCACCCACTTCCTAGGACACCTCTCTTCACAAGGGCATAAAATATTTTTTACCTTGATCAGCCTACTTCTTACATAAGTAACTAAAGGCAGAAATGATTGTTCTCTTTTCACAGAGGGTGAGCAAATAGGTTTTGGAGCCCTTACCTTCAGGTGCTAGCTTAACACATATAAGAAATAATAATAATTAAGTGAAAAGCATTTAGAACATGGCTGGCATGCAGTAAATGCTATGTAAGTATTTTTTTCTTCTTATGACTAGGTATAATGTGTGGTTCTGCGTGTGTTTTTTCATGCATTAACTTATTTAATGCTCACAACAAACCTATGAAATGGCTACTGTTATTACCCCTCTTTTACAGATAAGAAAACCGAGGCACAGGGAGATTACTTAGCTTGCCCCGAATTACCTTGCTTAACTTTGAATTCAGGTAATGTGGCTCTAGAATCCAGGCTCTGTTGGATCTTAGATCCTATGTGTTTATAAATGCAGCTGAGGAAATACTTTCTTTTTATCTTATGTTAGACCTTCAGAGCGGTAACGATAGCTCTTTAAAAAAAGGTGGAGCTTTCTTGTGTTCCAGGTAGTGTTTGTCCTAAGTCATTTAGATGTCACAAATCTAAGGGATAGGGATGATGATGATTCTCATTTTATAGATGAAGAAACGGACACCCAGAGAGTAAATCGCCAAAGTCACCCAACTAGAAAATGATAGACCTAGGACCTTAGCTCAGGTTCTGTGGCTCCAGAGCCCACTCTGGTAACCACTGGATTAAGGGCCCTCCTCTCCTGGGGGGTTGAGAGGTAGATCCCAAACCACTGTCTTTATCACACCTTCAGAGAATCCATGAGCAGTCCTAGAAAATCTCTCTTGCTTACTTGTCACCTCTCCCCTCTGCGCGTACCCATACACACGCACACTCTGGGCTCTCATTACTCTGAGCTCACTGCAGTCCTGTGAATACTGTGCCTCTCTCTCTCCCTTCCAGGCTGCTGTTCAGCTTTCACTCCCACACCCCTTCAGCTGCCATTCTCATTTCCTCCTTCCAGGCTCCGCATAGGCTTGGCTTCCTCCTAGAAGCCCTCCCCGACTCCCTCAGTCCTCTTTCCTTTGTGTTCTCGAAGCATCTGCATCTTTATTATAACAGTGTCCCTTTCACTGTCACTGCCTCTGTAAGAGCAGGGATTCTTTTGTGAGTGTGCATATCCTCAAGGTGAAGCAGCATACCTGGCACACACAGTGGTGTTCGCTGAATGTGCCGTGAATATGGGATTACAACTCCCTGTCTGCCAGTCCTCCTCTTATGAAAGGGTCCTGAATTCTCCTCCACGTAAAGTTTTCTTCTGCCTGCATAAGATTTATTTGCCTGTTTATTGCAGAAACCTTTTTAATAAGAGATTACTGTGTGAAAGGTACTAGCCTAGGCTCTATACCTTTATATAAAGATTATCAAATCCAGTTCCTGGCTTCAAGAGCCTCCTTCATGACTAAAAGAAAAGAAAATACCATGAAGAGTGAGCTATAAATAAATGGCAGTGGCAGCGCAAGGGACAGAAGCATCACTTGCAAGCAGGCTGTGTAACCTGTGTCTACGGGGCGGTTTATGACCTGGATGGGCACTGCGATCTTGACTGTGTGTTAGAAAGTAGTGGGAGCCATGTTCATAGCAGCAATGTCCACAAGAGCCAAACTGTGGAAAGAGCCAAGATGTCCATCGACAGCTGAATGGATACAGAAGAGGTGGTATATATACACAATGGAATATTATGCAGCCATCAAAAGGAATGAGATCTTGCCATTTGCAACGACGTGGATGGAACTGGAGGATGTTATGCTGAGTGAAATAAGTCAATCAGAGAAAGACACGTATCATATGACCTCACTGATATGAGGAATTCTTAATCTCAGGAAACAAACCGAGGGTTGCTGGAGTGGTGGGGGGGTGGGAGGGATGGGGTGGCTGGGTGATAGACATTGGGGAGGGTATGTGCTATGGTGAGCGCTGTGAATTGTGCAAGACTGTTGAATCACAGATCTGTACCTCTGAAACAAATAATGCAACATATGTTAAGAAAAAAAAAGAAGACGAAGATAGCAGGAGGGGAAGAATGAAGGGGAGTAAGTTGGAGGGGGAGATGAACCATGAGAGACTATGGACTCTGAAAAACAAACTGAGGGTTCTAGAGGGGAGGGGGGGTGGGGGGATGGGTTGGCCTGGTGATGGGTATTAAAGAGGGCACGTTCTGCGTGGAGCACTGGGTGTTATGCACAAACAATGAATCATGGAACACGACATCAAAAGCTAATGATGTAATGTATGGTGATTAACATAACAATAAAAATTAAAAAAAAAAAAAGAAAGTAGTGGGAGCCAAGATGGGTCCTGGAGGGCATTTGGGAGTTTTGACTTGGGGCCGTGAACACACTGGAAAGCTTTTGCAGAGTGTTATTGCGGGATCCGCGCTATGTTCTGGGAAGGTGGCCGCCGCCTGAGGTGTGCAGGAGGCTTAGAGTGGGAGAGAATGGATTTCTTGAGATGCTCCAGGAAGCTATGACTCCAGAATGGGGTGAGGTGTTAAGACTTGGCAAGGCTGGTATGATGGTCTTTTCAGGATTTGTGAGGCAACAAAGTTTTCAAAAATGCCCTTCGAGTTGCATTGTTTCAGCAACCTGTGGTTGGTCCTGTGAACTCCCGTGGCATAGTTTATCCATCCTTTTTACAGGGGTAAAGAGTCTCCACTGCTTATTGGCTGTGTGACCCTGGCCAGGTTGCTTAACTTCTCTGAGCTCCAGCATTCTGTCCTCTAAGAAGCAGGGATAATAATAATCTACTTCATAGGGTTGTTGTAAGTACTAAATCCAAAAAATATGCATGCAGCTGGCTAGCTCAATGCCTGGCACATAACACTCAGTAAATAACATCAAATCCCCAGTCCTTCGGTGAGGACACAATATTGAACAATTTTATTTCATTCCAGACCATCACAAGTTTGGCAGTTGGAAATTTTTTTTTTAGACTTTATTTATTTGAGATTGTGTGTGTGTGCTGGGGTGAAAGGGAGAGGACCAGAGAGAGTCCCAAGCAGACTCCCTGGTGAGCACCGAGCCCAATGTGGGGCTCCATCCCACATCACTGAGATCACAGCCTCAGCCAAAATCAAGAGTGGGATGCTCAACTGGTAGAGCCACCGAAGCACCCCGACAAATTATTTTAACTCTTCAATGTCACTAGAGTCTCATTGGCGTGGTTCTAATTAATGTTATGTACAAGCGCAACTGGGTGTGTCCTTTCAGACTCTCAAATGGCCTGAGTAGTTTCAGTTTGGGAGGATGGTTTTTGTAAATCTATTGGAGTCGGGAGGAGGGCCGACAGGGGGAGGGGAACAAGAACCAGCAGTTTGATGATTATTTCTAAATCTTTCTTTGTTCGAAGTGTTTTTTGTTTTCTTTTTTTAAATCACCATTCCCTGTCACCAGACCTGTTTCAACAAATGCTTATGGTAACGCCTACTTAATGTAATCAAAGTAGTTTAAACATAATTGAACTCAATCACCCAAGCACTGTTGGCCCCGGGAACTGACACATTAAGGCTGCTATCCACAGCCTTACAGCCAAGCCAATCGCTTACATTCAGTTACATCGCAGTGGAGGTTAAGGACCCACATTTGCAACGTCTCAGGCTTCCTCTGGCTGCTAAATTGCTTTGTTTATCATGTTCTGCAATACTTTGAAGTAATTTTAATTCTTTCTGTATTGTTCCTGGAGAGTTGAGCACTTCTTAATGAACTCACAGTTCATTAGGGAAAATGGACTAAGGTCAAGAGTTTTGAAAACAGAGTGCATATTAGGCAGAGCCAGACCTGCAGTTTTCCTCTTCCCAGATGACTTATGAAGAGAGAATCTTAGGGCAAAGGCAGCTACAGGAGACGAAAGCATCTCCACCCTCCACATCCACACTCAAGCAAGGGGAGGAGGAGCTGCGGCCGCCGCCAAGCTAGGTGTAACTTGCCTGGCATGGCATGGCGTCCCTTCTGCACGCTTCTACTCAGACTGAAGCAGAGGGCGGCTCCAGTCAGCAGTGCTGGCTTATAGGTCTACAGGGCAAGTGCCCTGTAGGACGGTTGTGGATCCCTGGTTCCATGGAAACCTGAGGGAGGTGACAGGATGGCAGGTCGCCTGGAGTCCCAGGCGGTGACTGGCCCTGAGGGCCACCTTCCTGTGCAACCTCCAGCCAGTCCTGTCACTTCCCCACTCTAAGCTCAAACGTCTTCACGTTGTAAAATAAAGCCATTCAACTGTCTGTCGCTATCAAACCGGACTACTGAGGAAGCTCTTCTGTGTGTGGGCACAGGGGTGGGGTGCGGGCTGGTGGAGAAGGGACCTGTGGAAGATTTTGTATGGAAAGAAGAGTCTTCAGTTAAAAGATAAAGTTGGAGGCACCCACCTGGGTCTCCGGATCTCCTGTGAGCTCTGAATTCAGCAATGCAGCCAGATCAGGGATGAGCCTCTGGAAGACACCACCTCTCCTTGGTCACGAATCAGGCTGTGTGACTTCCCTTTATTGACACCAGTGTCTGGGAGAGAGGCCTGGGAATTCCCTAAGCCTGAAAAAGCAGGGACTTCCAGGGAGAAAGCTTCAAAATGGCCTGGGAAGGCAGAAGAGCAGGTTTGTTCTGTTTTGTAGCTCAATACGTAGGTGCTGAAACTGTAGTCTCTTCCATAATGACCCTTCGTTCTCCTTCACTCCTTCACCCCAGGAGGCTTTGGCTGACACTTGTGGTTTGTGCACACAGCCACAGGACAGCAAGAAGTGATGTCCTCAGAGATCTTAGAGTCCAGGGGAGGATGTAAGAAATGAGCGTGGTTGATAACGGAAGGCTCAGTGCTGGGAGCAATAGAAGCTTTGGGGGGAATTGGGATGTTTAGACAGAGCAGGGAAAGAGTGGGATCAGGGTAGAGTTTAATTGAAAGGGATCATTTCATGCAAGTCTTGAAGGAAAAATTGGGTCTAGGCCTAAAATGAAAAACATTCCAGGCAGAGAAACTGATGCTGGCACAGAGGCAGGAAAATGGAAAACATGTACGAGGAATGATGAATAGTTTAGTTTGGCTGAAACCAAAGTTTGGCAAGAAGAAGAGTGGTTGGAAATGTCCGTTGGGTGGGTGTCTAAAATAAATACTGTCTTTGTCCATTTTAGTCTTTCCAAGGTTGTATCACCTGATTCCAGATGGTGAAATTACAAGCGTCAAGATCAATCGAGTGGATCCCAACGAAAGCCTCTCCATTAGGCTTGTGGGAGGCAGCGAAACCCCGCTGGTCCACATCATTATCCAGCACATTTACCGGGACGGGGTGATTGCCAGGGATGGCCGGCTCCTGCCAGGAGACATCATCCTGAAGGTAGATGCGGTCGCTGCAGGGCCATGAAAAGGGGCTTAATAAAAACCCCTTCAGAGCAAGTCAATGGATGGTTGGAGGAAATGCTAAATAAATGTGAACAGTCCCTTTCTGTAGTTATCATGTTGAGAGGACTCTCATCTGAGACCTGTAATATGATTGAGATGGGTCTTTGTCCCCTTCTGTCTTGTTCTTCTAGTCTCTCCTTTCTGTAGAAGAGTGGTTCTGTCCCTGTATCATTTTGTCTGTTCTCCTTTTCTTTCTCGTCTCCCCTCCAGCTTCTGTCCCGCTTCCCTCTCCCCACCTCCTGCTCCTCTTCGTCTCTCCTTCCTTCTACCTCCTCCTACTACTTTAACAATAACATGAAAGAAAACTGGAGCGTAGATCTTATGTTGTTTTTAGAGCAGATTAATGGAACATTCTGTATTTTATCCATCCACACACCCCTCCGTGGTAAATGTCTGGGGGCTTAATGGCCCTCCATGAGAAAAACCAAGAGGTAATCCTAAGCTATTCCCACCAAGCCACAGACATGGCGGGGCAGGCAGGTTGGCGGCACAGCGCCCCTTGGGCATTTCTGTCCTCTGAGGCTTGGGTGTCGGGAAGGACATTCGGGAAGAATTCTGAGAAGAAGAGAACGGATGAAGGGAGCATTGTTGATCAGACAGAAGTCAGACAGGTGGCAAGTGTGACAAGAAATCCCTCCCTGGTCCGGTGTTCCCTGTCCGATACCCAGAGGAGGGTTTCATCCCACTCCTTCTAGGTGGTTGATGGGCCGGCTCCTGACACATCATGTGCTATTTCTCTGGCAAAGAAATTCTTCTTTTTTTGGAATACGAGGAGAAAGAATTTAAAGCAGTTGTCATAACAATCCTGAAACTCCCACTGGCCTCTGAGGTAGAGGACAAGGCAGGGCCTGTCGAGCTCCAGAGTGTGTCTGCAATGCAGTTGGGTGACACTCTGCACGGCTGCCCTGTAGAGGGAAGGAGCTGTCCTGCCTGGGAGGGTTACGTAATAAGACAATTTGATTCTTAGGGCCTTCAGGTGGCCCTGGCAGGCAAAGGGCTGCCAAGACTGTCTAGCAGAATCCCCTGGTCTTCTCCTGGCCTGGGTGCGATGGGGGAAAGCAGACGCAGGATCAGTGACCAAGCAGAGCAAGAGTTGTGAGCTCTCCTGGGCGTGGACAAAAGTGGTGAGCTGCTCTGTGTACGAGAGCCTCCATCCATCCATCCCTGGAGGGGTGGTGAAAAACCGGGATGGTGGGCTGCAGGAAGACCTCTTAAAATTTCACTCTGAGCCTCCTTTAACCATTGGCTGCAAGTACAAGAAATCCTACCCAACCATAGAAATTCAAGAAGGTTGTCTCTCTTCTGCGGGGCCCCTGTCCTTAAGACCCTGTGCGGAGTACAGTGCTGTCGTAAAATTGTTTTCTTGCAAAGCAGTGACTACCACTAGGGGCTGTAGCCTTCTGGCTGGGCCTGCTTAGTCAGAGTAATGAAAACCAGGAAGCCCCATGCAGCATCAGCCCCGCAGATAATGAATGAGGCATAGATGAGAGGGCTGAGCTTCAGGACGTTGAAGTAGAATAAAGAGATGCAGCCTTTCAGTAAGAGAGCCTAGAAACTCATTCACATCAGTTTGTTTGAAACTATACAGATTTTTTTTCCTTTTGTTGAGAACATGGGCAAAAGACCTCATAGGCAGGAACCACCTTAAGACCACACACACACACACACACACACACACACGTGTACACACACACACGCATGCACACGTACGCACACATACACGCAGTGGCAGGCCACGGAAGTTCCAGGATGGATGACCCAGGGAGAAGAATTCATCTGGAGATCACTGGAAAGAGTCAGCTCAGTTTAATCTCAACAGCGGTTTAGTGTAATCATTTGAACCTAAGTGGGAAATTTTCTTCTTTTGCCTTTTCCTACTTTTTCTTCCTTTTTTCTCCCCCCCGCTCCCACCCACCCCTTCAGCTGAACGCTGAGTTTGGCAAGCAACAGGAATGAGGGCTGGGACTGTGAATAAATCTGGGGGCCTGTGCAGGGACAGGTTGAAGAGAGATGGCATCCACCGGGAGAGCTGAACAGGCGGCGCAGGTAACACAGAAGGAAAGCGGGGTTAGAAGTAATGTTGGAAGATGGGTGTGTCTGGAGATTTGGACAGAGGAGAAGGTGACAAACCAGAGCAGTCTTTAAGGAAGGGTCCTGCTGATGTTGTGGGCCTAGGCCTTCTAGGAAGTGTTGTGGCAGGTGGAGCTGGCTGATCTGCTCTAGCTTCCGGTCCCCTCCCCCTGCCACCAGGTCAACGGAATGGACATCAGCAACGTGCCTCACAACTATGCCCTGTGCCTCCTGCGGCAGCCATGCCAGGTGCTGCGGCTCACTGTGCTGCGTGAGCAGAAGTTCCAAAGCAGGAACAGCGGACAGGCGCCAGACGCCTATAGGCCCCGCGATGACCATTTTCATGTGATTCTCAACAAAAGCAGCCCTGAGGAGCAGCTTGGAATAAAACTGGTGCGCAGGGTGGATGAGCCTGGGGTATTCATCTTCAACTTGTTGAATGGTGGTGTGGCAGACCGACATGGTCAGCTGGAGGAGAACGATCGCGTGTTAGCCATCAATGGGCACGACCTTCGGTATGGCAGCCCCGAAAGCGCAGCTCATCTGATTCAGGTGAGTCACGGGTCATTGCCAAGATCCTGGCTAGAAACTGCAGGCGTGAGTGGGATGCTCACTACCCTGACCTACCTGCCCTCTTAGTACCATGTGTGACATGTGGTGCCCCCCTTTCCGGGAGTCAAGATTGAAGGACCAGGTAAGAACATTACGCAAGCAAATGATGTGTGTCAGGCTATGGACATTCCCTAAATGTTGCCAGCCATCCAATCTGACTGCCCATAGACACTCAGGGTTATATGCTGCAACCTGATCAGGTTAAGATCACTTAAGATCAGCAGGGTTGTGTCATCTTTGTACCCAGTGTGTTATTTGCAGACTAGGGGTCATTCAGATACATTCTGGACGTATCCAAGACATCTAGAGGTACTAACTCCCATAAGAAACTGTGCCATCTACCCTCCAGGAATCCTGTGGACAGAGACCACTATGGGATTGGCTAAGGCTAAGCCCCATCTCCATGTCTGAATCCAACCTCCTTGGAAAGCCCATGGGAACTCAAGTATGAAGCTAGAAGATTCTAAAAAGAGAGGCATACAAATTATGTTCCCAATAGCCTGACATTGGTTCAAATTAATTCACTTTCCTGACTGGCATAGCATGATCAATCCCTAGCATGTATCTTGTTGCCTTTGGCTGGGTCACCATGGTTTTCTACCGTTTAATGAGCTACCATCTTTATTCTTAGAAGGACAGGCTTCGTTCTGGGCTCTTGTACTCTAACCCATTTATTCACTTCATTTAGCCAAGGTGTATTAATTTTCTACTCACCTAGACATGTGTCAGGCACAGAGAACACAGAGATGATGGCCTCTTGGACTGTTCTCTCAAAGGAACCCTCAATCTAGTACAGGGGATGGACTTTCTGTAAATAATTGTCATATGGTGTATTAGTAATATAATGGAAAAATTAAGTACAGTGCTGTTTCAGATGTAGAGATTTTTGCTTGCATGGGCCTAGGAATTCTTTATAGAGAAGATCTTGAACTGGAGCTTTGAGGAATCAGAAGTTCTCTAGGTAGAGAAGGCAGGGAGGGTCATTTTAAGGGGATACAACACAAAAGAACATTTCCCTGGAAGCTGGTTAGGAAAAGCATTCATACCTGGAGCATGGTGTATATTTAAAAAAGCAGTCATAGACAAGGCAGGATTGGGAGGCAAGGACCAGATCCATGCTAAGAAGTTCAGACTTTATCCTCAAGGCCATGGGGTGTCATTGGAAGGTTTTAAAAAGGAAGTGACGTGATTTTCTAGATCTCTCTCAGGGTAGTAGAGAACTGATAGGAGAAGGGCCAGATTTGAGGTCTTATCTTATGAAGCATTTGCAATTACCTGGCACACTGCGTCAGCTTGCACTTAGTGACTAAATTATTAATACTTCAAGAGGAGACAGCGAGTCAGCAGTGGTAGTTAAATGAAACTTGTACCAAGTTCTGCTGAGGAGGATCATCAGAAGACAGAGCCTGCTTTCTAGAACTTGGTCACCTAAGCACACACAAGTCTCCGTACCCCGGGTTCCAGCCATGGAGTTCTTCCAGGTGTTGACAGCTCTCTTCACTGTCATGTGTGTGGTATCTTCTTCCTCTTCCTCAAGGAGAACCAAGTAGTGTATGATACTGTCCTTGTAGGTGTGGACAGCCTGAGGCAAAGAGTACAAGGGGGCTTACCCTACTTCCTCTCTCCCCCAGGATAGGAAGCGCGTGTGGTGTGTGGCTCTTGGTGGTGTCCCACTTTCAGAGTGATTCTCAATGTGATGGATGTTCATCTGCTTAACAGGCCCTGAGGCCATAGTCTGTGGAGCAGGTGGAGAAGATCAGAGTTACAGGAGGCATTTCCCCTCTGGACTTTATGCCATCTAGTCCCAAGTCCTTATGCCCAGCTTCAACTTCTCTGAACACCACACCTACGTAACCAACTGCCTACTTGGTATCTCCATGTAAATATGTAAAAGGTATCTCAAACTTAATGTCTAAAACCAAATCCTTGACTTTTCCCTCCTCTACTCCTTGTCAAACCTGTTCTTTCCTCAGCCTTTTCCAGTCTCTAGAAATGGCACCATTTGCCCAGTTATTTGGGCCAAAAGAATCTCTTACTCTCTTTAATATGCTCTCTCTGTAATCCATTTCTCACCCCCTCCGTGGCTTCCGTCAGGCATGCTACCACTGGCACTGGGTCTCGGTGAGAGACCTCCCACCTGGCCTTTTGGATTCCACACCTGACTCTACCTCTGCTCTCTACGGCAGTTAGGTGGCCAATCGCCAGTCAGTCCCCTTGTGTCACTCCTGTGCTCAGCTCTCTGATGCTTCCCAAGACACTCAGAGTAAAATTTCCAAATCTTAACAATAACCTTCAGAGCCATATGTAATTTGGCCTTTCGTTACCTTTCTAGCTTCATTTCTTAAGCGAAGTAGAGGGTTTCTAGTCTTCTCATCCTTGCCTTACCATGCTCAGTCACATTGCCTTCTCGCTACTACTCCTCAAAAGTTGCAAGACCTTTTTCACATCAAGGCTGATGTTCTTGCTATCCCTCTGACTGCAAGAATCTTCCAAATGTCTAACTGCCATGCTTCATTCAGGGCTCCTTAAATGTCACCTTCACTGACCATTTCACTTAAAATAGCTTCTCCCACCCCCAGCTATATATCCTTTATTTAATCTGCTTTATTTTTTCCTACCAACTAATTACTTTATTACCTGTTGGCCTAGTATAGAATAATACAGTATTGTGTATCAAGCACTTACAGAAATGCCTGGCAAGAATAGACACTTGATAAATATTTGCTGAATGAATAAATTGAGTTGAGTTACAAAAATGTAAATATACAGAAGATTAGATTTTATACATTAATTCCATCTCTTAAGGATTTTTCATCAAACCGTTTACCAAAGAACAAATACCAAATCAACTTTTACATGCTGTTTGTCTCCAAGATGGAATTTCTACATCTTTTCCTCTTGAATTTCTTCAGAATTACCGGTTGAGCACCTTCTAGGTGCCGACGAGTGTGTGGATACAGTGGTAAACAAGACTGACACAGTTCCTGGCCTTGTAGAGCTTGGGGCATATTCTTGTCCCTGATCTCAGATACAGTCAAGTCAGAATTTAGCAGGTGGTTCTAGCCTGTATGTGTCAGCGGGTGAGAACAGAAAATAGATGTTTATGAAAACATTAACCCATGGAAAAGGAAGAATCATTTTTCTCATCATGAACAAACTGCACTCTAAACATTATTTTTCCCCCACTTTAGAAGTAGACTTTTTAGGTGATCATCAATTTTTTTTTCGTGTCGTATTTGTCAACTCCTCTGCAGGTCAGTCTGGACTCACATTCTAGAGCTAATCTGCCAACGACACTCCGCAGCAGGCAAAAGAAAAACTCCCTTACTCATGCCATTTGGAAAAATTTTGATTACATGTGGCATTTTACTTTTGTAGATTAATAACAGAAGAAGGAAATTTTTTTCCCTGAGAAAGTAAATTTATGAAGTAAAATCTTGCCTAACAGTGGGACTTCCTAAAAGAGTCTTCTGCTTACTAAACAAAGCCAACGTGCTTTATAAGCAGGGGGAAAGGAAAAAAAAATTCTTTTAAAAACTTGGGCAAAGCTAGTTGGAAAAGAAATGGAAAAAGTAGAGTGCTGGGAAAATCCAGTTAAGCAATCTCAAGAGTGGATTTTATTTATGTGATACTTGTAACACACACCAGGCTGGGGGAATTAAACTTAATACCCTTCAAAGGTGGAGACTCAAGTTACCAACCAATCCTTGGCTGCCTGGCCTTCGTGTATCTCCTCCATGAATCATACTTGCCTTAGAAAGAAATTCCCAGACAACATGTCCTTTTGGTCATGTTTTCTCCCACAGTACCACACTTTTGCCTTTTTCTCCATTATTTCAGGGAAAAGTTATTACAGAGAAGCTACAACTGTTTTAAATTTGACCAACTTACATATGTAGAGTCTTAACCCCCACTTACTCAGCAGCCCCAGGTGTCAGAGCCCAGGAGTGAGTCGGACTCCTCTAGGAGGAGAAGCCCTAAGGAGACAGAAGCTTCAAATATACAGCATTTGACTCCAATATTTGGAGCAGTTGACTCCAATAAACCTAGGACAACTTTATTTTTCTCCATTATCAATTTCTTAATTTTTTGAGCACCATGTCTAGAATCATTGTAGGTGGGATGCCTGGGTGGCTCAGTGGTTAAGCATCTGCCTTCAGCTCAGGTCATGATCCCAGGGTCCTGGGATAGAGTCCCACATCATGCTCCCTGCTCAGCTAGGAGCCTGCTTCTCCCTCTGCCTGCAGCTCCCCCTGCTTGTGTGTGTGCGTGCTCTCTCTCTAACAAATAGATAAATAAAATCTTAAAAAAAAAAAAGATTCCATCTCTCTCTACTAATCAGTGTGCAAATGATTTATGCTGACAATACTATGCCTATTCTGAGATGCTCTCATCTATCTGCAATTCTGGAGCAGTGAGTTCAAATATATACAATTAAGAAATGAAGAAAGTAATTTTGGATTTCAAATTTGAGTCTCCTTCCTGTGTGTTTTTTTTCCTAGGCAACTCCCAAACTTGAGGCAGATGCTGAAAAAAAAATTCAAAGCCATTTGTAAAGGGGATGATAACCTCTAAGTTTTCATTAATACTTACAGATGTGTGAATTTTTGTTCCCTTTGCATGAATTAATATTTAAATTAGAAGTTATTTTATCAAAGAACAACTGGCAACCAGGCCTTTCAGACTTTTCAAAAGAATGTGAGCAGCCTCTAGTCAAAGCCAGAAAGTAAATAATGAACTACTCGTATTACCTACATTTGTTCTGAATATGTGGTTCCTGCTCATGAGTTTTGCACAACTGGAAAAAAGACAGAACTTTTGTCCCCTGGAGCCAGTAAGAACTGCCAGTGAAATAAGACCTGATAGATCAATGTGCTTTTTACAGATCAGCACAGCTAATACAGAGTCAAATCCCCATATAAACCAATTTTCCTAACATGGCACTGTAATAAATTTAATACAAAGGCTAAAGAATACATAAGTGTAAAAACCGTCTTAAGCTGAATTCTTAAAGTCCAGATGATTTTTATACAGGGCTCTAAATTTCATGCATTCATGATAAAGCATGACTTGGTAAACTATACAGCTTTTCAGCTTGGAATTTTGTCAGTGAATCTCATGCACAGCCCCACACTACAAATATTAGGGAATCTATTTTTATTTAATATTAGGGAATGTTGAGGCTACACTGCCCTTCCTACAACTCAAAATATCCCATGTGCATTTTTTTTAACACCATAGAATAGAATCAACCACGAGAATAACTTCTAGATACCATAAAAGAAATGATGTTTGAGGCAAAGGACCTGGGTCATTCTGCTGACTCGGCAATCAGCCACAAGAACTCAAGAACTAAATTCTTATTTTGACCTTGTCATTGACCTCTGTATGACACTGTGTACATCATTAATGTCATCATTAACATCTTAGTCCTTAAAGATGTGCTTCTGGGAGCAGAAGGATGAATATGGAGCTACAGTCAAGAGGGAAAGTAGACCAAATTTCTGTCTCAAATCTTTTTCTACCCTGGTCAAATCCTAAGGTCCAATTCAACACTTTTCCTCAAAGCCTCCTTAATTTCCTTTTTCCTTGGCCAGACTCTGGTTGCTCTTTGCTCACTAAAGTAGCTGCTGCCTCTCCAGCAGAAGATATTCTTGAATTCTTTTAAAAATGTGCCAGGAGCTATGCTAGGAGCTAGTGTTTCAATGATGAACAAATCTGTGCATCTCAGGTTTGCTTGTGCCAAGCTTGTTTTCTAGAAACTCTCCGCTTACAGTGTACCGTGTTAGCTTGTTCAGGAATTCTATTTCTGGAACCCCCAACTTTTTGCTCAGTGAGAGGTATTTTTCTCAGAATTTCTCTTGTTTACTGGAAGAGAGGGGTAGGGCAAGGACTTTGTTTCTGCACCTCGTTGTGTGGTATGCTGCCAGGTCAACAAATGACTGGTGACTTTGGTATTTTTCTAGCCTACCAACTGGTGATGGTTCTGATGCCTCCTGTGGTCTGTATTGTCATGTAGGATCTATGTGCCTTATGTGATCTCAAAGCTAGGCTGTACTGATATGAGATGTCCCTTAGTGAGGCCCTGGGAACCTCCTTGTCATCTTCTAATTAATCACTAATAATGAAGACCAACATCTATGAAGCTCTTGGCTTCACAGAGCTAATCCCCTATGGATGTATGACGTGGCAAAACAGGAACCCCATCACTGAGGTCCTGGGTACAGCTGGTCCATCAGCGAAGAAACTACTCTATATTGGTTCTTCCAGGTCTGATTCTATACACACACACCCCGCTCAAATTTATTAGAGGGAGTCCAGAGTTCGTCATGCTTTTGAGATGATTTGAAAACATATGAAATATTAAAGAAAGTAGAAATATTTGACCGGGAAAGGAGAAGAGCTAAGAAAGAAGAGGGAGGCTTATCTTCAAGTAAGATCGTCCCACGGAAATTGATCTGGGGCCATCTGAGAGGATATGACTGGAGTCAATGGACAAGCAAGAAAATGGCAGATTTAGTTCAGCCCAAGGACAAACTTTCTAATTAGTGCTATCTAAGAATGGCCCACACTGCCCTGGGACACAGTGAGTTCACGGTCATTGGAGGCACTGAAGCATGAGCTGGGTGACAACATGGCAAAGATTTTGTGGGGGAACTGAAGCCTGGGTTACAGAGAGAATGTTGGCTTAGCTATCTGACGTCTCTTCCATATATGTGACTATTTAATGATATGGAACCAGTGCCCCACAATTTCCCAGGGCATTGTGAACACAAAATAGATGAACTGACAAGGATCCTTGAGTAATGGGTGGAAGGGACGCTAAGATGGGGCAACCCCAGAGAGTATAGGAAAAAAAAAAAAAAACCCATCCCTACTACCATACATTAAAAATCAAAGCTAGACTGTCTCCCTCTGGGATCCTAGGAAAAGAAATGAGTAGGGAACGCAGATGCAGGATGAATTATTTTTTAAGAAATGCTCATTAAAACCTTTGTGGGTGGAACACTAAGGAAAGACAAGCTTATGTTGTTATAAATGCAACTGTAGCTTTCACTTGTCTCTGTAACAAGAGTTCCCCAGTCAAGCATGGGTCGCCTGTGGACCCATACTGGTGTTATAAGGGTTGTGTGTTTATGGTCTCCCTGCTCTGAGCAATAGTCTGGATGCCTAGCAGCTTGGAATTTCCCTGTTTCAGGTTTTTAGAATGTTAAGAACTGTTTTATTTAAGCATATATATTTTTTAAGGCAGCAAATGCTGTAATGCCTGCGGTTTGACTCAATCCTCCTTCACAGTGAATAGGTGAAGCCCTGGGCTAGGTGAGGAGGTCACACCTTGAACTACAGGTGCACTATCAAGTCTCGGTCTGCCCTAGTTCTCACTGGCTGCCTTGGCCATTGCGTGGCCCCACACAGGGCAGAACGGTAGAAAGACGCCCTCTGCTCCGATGTACAGCTCTGCAAAATGCCTCTCCTGCTTTGTGTGGTGGCGTCTTTGATTTTCCATTTCTCTGCTCTGTGAAGTTTCTGATCTGTGTGGTATCCTGACATGATGAACACTTCTTATCGGCCACAGTGGCTTCTGTAGGGAAAAGAGCCATTCCCCGGGCTGAACATGAACGTACAGGATGCTTGCCTTGCAAGACGTCAGCATAGAGCTTTCAGACTCCTCCTTCCAGTTACAAGAGGTGGGATTTTATTATTTTTAAATGGGCTACACCTAAATGAGGCTGCCAGACTATGGTTCCCTTCTATGGCCTCTGCTTAGTCCCGTCATATAAATATTATTGGCAGTCTTGAGTCAAATCTCAAAAGAGCAGAGAAAAATAATCCTTAAACCATCACCCAAAAAGACAAGCCTTATCATGATAAATGCTACTCAGTTTTAACCCTTTGGTTTTCTCTGAATATTAGATATTTCCTATTTCCTTGGCTAGAAGTAATGGGTTCCAGCCTAGAGAGTCTCGTGTGTGTAGCCCATATCTCTTTCATGGCACCTGTTCCTGACTGTCCCTGAAGTAGGACAAACGGAGGACAGGAGCCATGTCCCCAAGGCTCTTCGTGAAGTGACTGGCCCAGAGCAGGCACATGTCAGCCGTGGAGACAGAACAGCTACCAACAAGCTAAGGTCCCCAGGGGAGAACATGAAGGCCATTAGAAGTGCTTCCCTTTAACTGAAAGAAAGGAGAGAGGGGGTTTAACGCTCGGGCGCTTGGAAGAGGAAGGAGAAATAGGTACAACAGTTGGCCTTTGCAGCTTGTAACCACCGTGTCCAGAGTTTGCCTCGAAAATTGAGGCTGTTTAAAGGAGAAAGAAGAGAGGAAACTTCACCCGAAAAGGATTGTCCTCTAGCCTTGTCTGCTACTCAAGATAGCCACAATTGTGGCTTCCAAGAGATGCAAGAGAGATGCTATCCTACCCCTGTCTTGTAGCATGCTCTTCCTCTGAGTGTGGTATTGAAGCCAACGGATCTGCTGCACCCATCTTTCTGGCACATAGAATGTGGCTAAGCAATAACAAAGTTTGTCTCCCCTCACCTCCCCCTTCTCACACTTCACCTTCACACCCACAGAAAGAAAGACTTGCTCGTTCTAAGGGCTGTTTCTCAATGCTGGATCTGGCTGCTGCTAAGGGCTAGAGCCGGTACAAACACATTAGCCTATTTTCCACCTGAAAATAGGTGTTTTAGCAGCCTGGAAACCACTTGTTTCCACTTCAAACACTAGGAAAGAAAGTGAATCCGATAGAGTCTCCCTGAGAGCAGTTTGTAAGGTAGCTGGTTAAGAGCCACAGACCCAGCCTTGTAGAGAATTTATTTCCAAGTAAATTGATACCAGGATTATTTATTGGAGCGTTGTTCCTGCCAACAGCTTACTACCAAAGTCGGCATTTGAAAATCTCTGAGAAATTTGTGTTTGAAATGTGAATTAAACGGCTCTCGCAGGCTGCTCCCTGGCATTTTGAATTTTAGCTCGCAAGTTGATTTGATATGTCTCAGATTTTCCTCAATTCTTATGAGGTGCCTAGGTCACGTGATTGCTCCTGGGCCAAGTGAACGTGATACAACATGCAGGCCAAAGACAAACCCACTGCTGAGATCCTTCAAAACATTGGAGTTTCCCTGAAGATAAGGAGCAAATCTGGGCTCAGCAGTTGGAGTTTTGACTGGAGTATTTTCCACTTATCTCTTAGTCATTTTTGCTTCAGAAAGTTCCTAACGATAACCTCATTAGGCTAAGTGAGGCTTACGGTATAAAGAAAGAAACATTATTACAAAATACTCCTCTAAGAATTGAGTTTAGCTGGCTCATATTGTAGTTCTTCATGTCTGCCGGCTTCATTGTTTCCTGAGCTTGTTATTTTTGTTCTGATGCAAGCTCTATAGGTGATAAGAAACACCAAGGAATTCAAGATAGGCAAAGAACCGAGGGAAGGTATGTAAATGAGCATTGAGTAGACCAGCAAAAGGGATGACTGCGCTTTATGTGAAGGAACATGAGTGAAGGACTTGAACTTGCTTTTCGGGCCCTGTTCAGTAGGATTTTTGTAATTACAGAATTACAGAGATGAATCCACTTGACTGGCCCACCATATCCACCAATAGACATTCTTAATGCACTTTAGAGGTTGTTTTTAAAATTTCCTCTGATTTACAGCTACTCAGTTGATGATCCCTACGTTTCAAGAGAGCTCTGAGAAGAAATGTTTATTAACGTAAGGATGCAAAACCATGAAGGTTTGGGCTGGTTGGACAACCGTGGGGATCTGAATTCATTGATGGGGCTCTGATTGATTAAGGTTTTAAAAACAAGGTCGTCCTTCATGACCTGATTTTTCCATGGTCTGATAGCCATACCTGTAAAGGAAGAAAGGCAGGTGGGCCAATGTCCATCTCTGCTGTTGTGGTGAGCGGTCAGGGGATGGGGTGAAGAGAACCAGCCCAGAAATTTACTCCTCTCTTTTCCACCTTGTCCCCAAATCTAGTCTTTCTTGGGGACCTTTCTAATCAACTCTGGGCCATCAGGGAGCTTTGTTAATGTACAGTTCACAGGGCTAAGGTCTCCTCTGTCTGCCTTGTGGATCTGGAGCCTCAGTAGTCAGCAGTTGTGGGAAAATGAGTAATGCTCTCAAACAGAAATGAAATTCATCTGTGGCGGAAAGCCAATTTGTAAGTTTATGGTGTGGAGTGGACCTCCCCAGTAAGCAATGTATTTGTTTGGAATGTTCTGGGCAAGCATCAGTGTGTATGGCAGAGAGGAAGACAAGTCAGAATTAGTGATAGTCCCATAAAAAATAAATGATCAAGGCAAAGGCCTTTAATCAGACTGTCCTGGAACCTCTTAAGTCATCCCTGTATTGCTAAAGTGTTCATCCTTTCCCATGCCTACGTGTCTAGCACTGTAGATGCAGGATTTCTCTTCCTATGGTAGTAGAGTTGCTGCCACCAACTCTGTTCCTTTTTCTGTACTGTTTACCTTAGGTCCAGGTTTTAGACTTTACACTGTGTACTCTGTTCTATCTGAGAAGTCCTTCAGCTGTGGCTTGTGTGCAATGGAGCTGTCCTTTAAAAATAACAACGTTTGATGATGTCTTTACAAAAAACTGTTGCATAAGTCAAACCTTCCCTAGTTTTTCCCTTGAAGCAGGTTGCATTCCCTGATTTAAAGATAAAGGAAATAATTCTCATGTTCTTGCCAAATTACAAAATGGGCACTGCCATGAGAAATACTAGATGCCATTTGTTTCCATTAGAGTAGAATAAAACTCGTATGTTGGTAAGCCCCTGGTGCCGGCCGTGTTGGATGGAAGCTCTCAGTGGCTAATGTCTGTGTCTTCTCCCCCAGGCCAGTGAAAGGCATGTTCACCTCGTCGTGTCCCGCCAGGTTCGGCTGCAGACTCCTGACATCTTTCAGGATGCTGGCTGGAACAGCAACAGCAGCCGGTCCCCGGGGCCAGGGGGCAGGAGCAGCACTCCCAAGGTGAGCCCCAGCTGGAGTATGTCCGCTCCTCCTGCAGGAAGCTATTTCTTGTGAAGGCTGCACACTTTAACCTTTCTAAGTGTAACCTCTGGACTTCATCACCTGAACACTGTTTGACTTGGCTTGTAAAACAAAAAGCCTGAGGTCCCATCCTCAGGACCTGGTGAGATAACAGATGTCTCCCATCCAAGCAAGAGCGAAGAAGGTGCAGGAGAGTTTTGAAACTTTATCTTATAGACTTCACATGGGGGACATAATTTCAAGTAAAAGCCAAATATATGTCATGTTTTTCCAATAGTCATTTTGCTTAAGGACCGTTTTCATTCATTTTGAAATGAAATGGGATTTGCTTGGTTTTTGACTTTCGAAGTTCCCAGTCTGCCTGAAAATTATTTTATGAAAAATTAAATTATTATAATTATATATTATATTTAATATAAATTAAAATAATTCCTCTGTTAATTTTAGTATGTTTGTTTTTGCAGAAGAGCCCAGGAAGATAATATAAACACTTGAAGTTCATGTAACATTATGGAGTAGTGGTGGGTGATGGGGCAAATCAGAAAGCAGATGCCCTATGTTATAGCATTTAAATTCAGAAATAATGTAAAGTAATGTGGATTAAGCAGAATGCATCTATAGGCTGAATGTATCCTTCAGGCCAGCAATTTGAGCCTCTCTTTCAATGAGGTGACTTAGCCCAATTTGTACTTCTGTCTGTGTCTTCTATTAGAAGCAATGCCATGATCTCTCCATTGGATGGGTATCTAAAGCAACACAGACCTTGCTCAGTCCAAATTCAGAGTCCCATAGCCTTGGCTTGGAATCCTATTGTGATGGTAATGAGTTTCTAGCCAGTTCTCCTAAGATCTGATTTCATTAAGTCACTTGTAACTAAAGAAAAAAAAAAAATCTATAGGTAGCCCATTCATCTTGCAAGAGATTAAGGAATGCCTATCATAGCAATCAGAACATATCAGGCTGTGTTTCAGTTTGGAATTACAAGTTTGGGTTTTTGAGTAATGGATGCAGAAACAAGACTCAAAATTTTGATTTTGAAATGTGCCATTAATGATACAGCCTATGAGACCACACCCCCACCTCTTTCTGCAGCCAGCTAGCCAGCCGTGTCCCATAAATCCATAAATTCCAGGCTTATTTACAGTAAGCAATCTAGACAGACCAGGCAACTCCTGCTATTTTTTTGTGGATAAGGACTCCCTGGTGTCTTTTTTTAGTAAATACCATTAGTG
The DNA here is from genome assembly GCF_009762305.2 of Zalophus californianus. Classification (NCBI taxonomy): domain Eukaryota; kingdom Metazoa; phylum Chordata; class Mammalia; order Carnivora; family Otariidae; genus Zalophus; species Zalophus californianus. The sequence goes on along the minus strand of NC_045596.1, from coordinate 42,027,713 downwards.
TGTTTAAATTAAACTAATGGTATTTATTAATGGAAAACTAGTTTATTAGCGTAATCTAATTAATCTAATTAATTATAGCTGGATTAACTAGACCATATTGTATTTTAGCTCATTAAACCACTAAGCATGAGTCTTCCACCAGCACTGTGGGTCTATAATCCCTTCCACCTAACCACCACAAATCATGGAAACAGCTGGGATGAGCTGTTCAAATTTTTGCTGCAATCTATGTCATGTATCCAACTCCTGTAAAACATACAGAACAAATTGGCCCTATTGGGACATTGTAATATTTTCATTTTAACTTATAGTTCTGTCTGTCTTCTGAGATGCCCCCCCACACACACACACGTACGTGGCCTATTTAAAATAAAACTAAGCCATATATGGCTCTTTGATGATTTAGGTTTTTATGATCCTACTAAGCTTTGTTTTATCTAGGAAACAAGATGGCTTTTTGAAAGTAGGAGCTTAAATGAGTCAGAGAAATACCAAAGGCGGCAAACCAAGACTTGTGAGACAGAAAAGTTTGTAGCCAACTGAAAAGTTAAAGACAAATAGGTGTCAAATGTAGGCATGTGGCTACCTCTGTGGGAGAGGAAAGTGACCAGAGAGAAATCACAGAGAGACTTCAACTGTAGTGGCACCCATATTTCTGACACTGGGTTGTAAGGTACATGGGTAGGTCATTATGTTCATCTTTATATATTTTTTTATAAATCTAAAATGTTTTATTTTATTTTATTTTTTATTTTAAAGATTTTATTTATTTATTTGAGAGAGAGAATGAGATAGAGAGAGAGAGCACGAGAGGGGGGAGTCAGAGGGAGGAGCAGACTCCCTGCTGAGCAGGGAGCCCGATGCGGGAGGCGATCCCGGGACTCCAGGATCATGACCTGAGCCGAAGGCAGTCGCTTAACGAACTGAGTCACCCAGGCACCCTAAAATGTTTTATTTTAAAAATCCCAGTATTTTATAAAGTATGTATTTTTATAGCTAAGTGATAAGTAGACTAGTGCTCATGATGTTTTTGAATCAGCTTGAATTAGTTCATACTAAATTGTGTTTTTGAACATTAGGGAACATCCTGAGGTCTCTAAAGTAGAGAAGGGGGGTTGGGAGAAAACCCAGATGGAAAAGAAGATCTCTGTCGTATTTAACTCTCTTTCTCCCCCAACCAGAGTCCAGCCATTCTGCATGGGAAAGGTTCATGGTGGTACTTGGGTTTTCCATTGTTAACAGGGGTGTCTCTCTCTGGTGGGGAAGGCAGATGGCTGACAAAAACACAGGACAAAGGACACATTCCCATTTGTGGTAGCCCAGTCATTTGTGTGGAGCCCATAGATGCTTGAAACCTTCCCTTATTCAGCACAGCAAGGCTGTTGGGTAAGCCCTGGGTAAGTGTGGAAGAAGACTCCGCTCTCCAGATTCGTTTTAATGTTGAGTCTCAGTTTTTCTGCCTGGACACATTTAAGTGTGAATAAATAGAAATAATATTTCTTTCCCTTTCCTCAAAGATACCTGGCCAATTTGTACATTATTCAAGGAATATTTATTCACAACAAAATAATTAGGGCCTCATTTATTTCTATTAACTGGTGTGGCTGGTGAGAAGCCATTTCTGGAATATTTCATAAGATATGTAATTTTGCCACTTTCAATGAATTTAGTGACACTTTTTTTAATGAAGTATTCTCAGATCAAAGGTGTTTCTTCAGTCACAGGTGTGCCCTACATGGGCATTCTACCCCACTTCATATATGAGGTTGGGAGAGCTTTGAGTGATGACGGTATTACAAGATCTCCAAAGATATTACTATGAGAAATCCAAATAACAATGAAATGTGTTTAAACTTACTACCTAGAAAGGCAATTAAATTATTGGAATCTTCTTTTCCTCTTGTAAATAGGGCAAATCTTGTAAATATTGATAAAACCCAGTATATGCAAAATTGTGGGAAATCGGCAAGTTCACAATGTATTGGTGAGAGTATAGGTGATCGAACCATTTCCTATGTATCAAAATGTAAAATGCCCGGTCTCTTTGATTCAGCAGTTGTACTTTTAGGACATTAGCCCAAGGAAATATTTATACAAGTGCACAAGATATGTGTCTAAGGATGTTCACAGTGACACTGTTTAATTTTGCAAGAAGCTTATAAACAACAAAAATGGTCCTCAGTCGGGGGATAGGACATATCCACATGATGAAGTACTAGGCGGCTGTTCAAGAATGCAATAGAGTGTGTGTGTGTGTGTGTGTGTGTGTGTGTGTGAGTGTGTGTACGTACACATACATTTTTTAATGTGAAAAGATGTCCTTGTTTTCCAGAGCATGCCATACTGTGTTTTTAGACATCACCTTGGGAGACTGATTCGCTACCCCTACAATATCCCTGGCTTCCGTGTGGAAATAATGGAGGAAAACACTTCTTTTTGAGGATCAGGAGTACATGCTTTATGAATATCCACAGGAAAGAGCTGAAACAACAGAGCAGCCAGGAGGAGTCTCTAGGTTTAGAACTTTGCCCTGAGTTGTGGGCATTTCAGAACTGCCTGCATTTCCAAGCAGGGCTCTTCTGAGAGATGTTTGTGATTAAGGCAGAGACATGCAGCATCTAACTGCTTTGTGGGAGAGAAGGGTCATGAACTGAGAATGGACCTGGAGAGCACCTCCAGAACTCCTCTGGAGCGCTAGGACCACTGCGTTCATACAGTTACTTATTTGTCTTATGTTGAACCTTTGCCCTGAAGAAGTTCCCATTTCAGTTTTATAACTCACTTCTGATAACCAGTCTCTTCAAGGTTCTGGGGTTTATAGAGACACACAACCCAGACCTTCCGAGTACTAATTGTAACATACACCTGGCCATAGTAGTTTGTAATTCCTGATTTAGTATTCGGTTACTACCAAAAACAATTTGTGGCAACTTGTAATTTAACCATCCATTTATTTGACAAACAGAGTTACCATCTTTAATGTGCTAAATGCTATATTCAGTGCTAGGGATATAGTAACAGGCTACTACTGGATACAATAAGGCCATTAAAACAGGCATGGGTAATTTTATACCTTAGAAAATTGTGAGATATAAATGCACAAAAAACCTAGGCTTATCTTCATAATGAAGTGTTAAAAATGGACTCTTGTGGGGCGCCTGGGTGGCTCAGATGGTTGGGCATCTGCCTTCGGCTCGGGTCATGATCCCGGGGTCCTGGAATCGAGTCCCACATCGGGCTCCCTGCTCCTTGGGAGCCTGCTTCTCCCTCTGCTTCTCTCTCTCTCTCTCTCTCCTCCTCTGTCTCTCATGAATAAATAAATAAAATCTTTTAAAAAAAATGGACTCTTGTGCATGCAGGCAATAGTTCTATATGATGTTAACCATCAACTTTACAGAAATTTAATTATCATTCACTTGATTTGTTGAATAGATAATACATTCACAGGATTCAAAAAATGGAAAGTATGCATGAAAGAGCCTCCCACCCATGCCTGATCTGTCCGGTTCCCACCTTCACACCCATAAAGCCACTTTCTTGTTTCCAGAGTGTCTTCATGAAATGCAAATATTAATACAATTTCTCCTCCCCCTTTTTAAACAGAAGGAATATACTTACACTTTCTTTTGTACCCTGATTTTTTTTTACCAGATACATTTTTAAATTTTCTTTCTTTAGATACAACTGTAAGCTGTGTTTTGAGCTATAGACTTCTCTGAGGTCTGATCGAATATTATAAATATTTATTTGCAGTGCACATTCCCATTTATACCCCTAGGTCATTGCACAAGCAGGGAGGAGAACACATTTTCAGAAAAATTATATGTTGATATGTACTCATTGATAAACATGCCCTTGACTGACTGTCTTATTGCTCCAAGATAACACTGCATGTAGCTTTGAATGTTTTTAGTCTAGAGTTGCTGAACTGAAATCACAGTTCTCTTAATTTGCTTTTCGAAAGTCGGTCCTCAGTGTATGCTATACAATGTGTACACTATATTTTTATGTAATTAAAGGGTAGAACGGCATATTACTTAGAAATGCTGAAGTAAGAGTAAAGATGCTAATTGGAGAGAACCCAGTCAGTAGGGAGGTTTTAGAGTGGAATATCTATGAAATCCATTATTTTTCCTTAAGGAGTTCTATAATTGAGTCCCTCCTTAAATTAAACTGAGACTATTTAATTAAAATACTGTTACTTTTTTTTTAACTTAGAAAAAAATTCCTGCTACTCATGAATGACAAGCTTTTTATGAGATACTACTATCAGGAATAAATGAGTCACTTGAGAAATTTTGGGTGCAGTTCACTTTGCATGCTTACTATTTCTCCAGTGGCCTCCAACCTGTTCCTCTTCCATTTCTTCCATTCCCGTTCGAAATGCAAACTTTCTCTGAATCAGCCTATAGAATTTGGAATAATACAACTGCTGAGGATGGGGGATAAAGCCAGGGTTCTCTCTGCATGTGTCTTTCTCTGTGAGACCAAAGACTACCGTCACAGATTGATCCAACTTGGGTAGTTTTTGTATGTAGGAAATGCAAACCCTCTTGTAAGCAGATGTGCTATGTTTGTTTTTCTGTCTGTGCCTTTAGCCCCTCCATTCTGTGGTCACTTGCCGTGAGAAGGTGGTAAGTGTCCAAAAAGACCCCAGTGAATCTCTCGGCATGACTGTTGCTGGCGGAGCATCACATAGGGAATGGGATTTGCCTATCTACGTCATCAGTGTTGAGCCCGGAGGAGTCATAAGCAGAGATGGAAGAATAAAAACAGGTAAAAAGACACTTAAGGTACTGGGGCAGTGGGGTGTTAAAATGAGTTAGCAGCTTGCTGGGTTAGGTCACTGCTTCCAGAAATAATGAGAGGATTAGACACTGAGCTGCCTAGGACCTCTGTTACCCATTGACCATGATTGGTTTTGGTATACCTGCTGGACTGGGTTTCACCCCTCTTAGTTTGTGTGTGTTGATGTGGGCCACTTGGCTTGCTAATAAAGTGAGTACCTGCAAAATATGCCAAGAAGTAATGGGGAACTTCTACAGTTATGAGCAAGTGGCCTCAACTGAATAGCATAATTTTGTTCCATTCTTTCTAAGTGATTCTTTGCTGGATTGATCCTGTGATGAACCTATTCATGAATTGTTCCATTTTATGGGTTGGATGGGAGAAATACTTTCATAGATTTTGAGTCAATGAATATTAAGTGAAAGTACCATGCTAGGTTCTTTCCCACTGTTAAAAGAAAAGTGTTTCATTATTTTAATCTTATGTGTGCTGGGCTACTTTGAATGAAGGAAAGGGATGTCACATATGTATCCTTAATAATAAATTTCCATGAGTGGGTAGCTCAGATGGTTGAGCAACTATGTCATTTAAGGGCTTAGATTCAAGAGTTCAATGTGAAGTTTCTGAAGTACAGTTGCTTGGCCTGAGGAGCCACAGGGGGGTAGCATGGTAAGGGATTTCTTTGGCCAACCTAACAGTGCATCTTTTGGGGTTAGGCAAGACTCCAACCCTTTCCCATATGTCTCTTCCTATCTTTTTACTCTTGCTATGGCTATTCTGTGTGAAAAAGATGATATTCAATGGAGGCAGAAGATCAGGAGAGAGAGAAAAGACTAGAAATTGGAGGTAGGAGAGGTATGTGTTTTGGTTTGTCTTGCTCTTCCTTTTCACCCAAGCACCTGGGTGGAGAATGATGAGGTTCACCAAGAAGTGACTTGTTAGCAAGAGAACGTGAGCAGAGGATTGTGTAGTATGGTGTGTGGAAATGGCCTTGTACATAGTAGGTGCTTACCCAACAGTAGGAGTATTACCTTTGCAGTGAACCACAATGTTAACTCCCTTTTCCCTCTTCAAGAGCGTAGTTCCAGTTCATTTTTCTTAACTGCTATAGACTCCTCTGCCAGACCCTTTCAGGGGTAGTCTCTTATTCACTCATGCAATCCATATTTATTGGGTGCCTACCACATGCCAGGCTCTATGCAGGCACTCGGAGCTTTTGCTAAACGCTCTCCCTTTGTGCTAAAAACGAGAAACAAGACATGAAGAAGTAGGTTTTCTTGGATTAAATAGTAAACAAGGCTAATTTATCTTCCTTCTTTCCTTTTTTAAATTTTTTAATTTTTTTTAAAGATTTTATTTACTTGACAGAGAGAGACAGTGAGAGAGAGAACACAAGCAGGGGGAGCGGAAGAAGGAGAAGCAGTCTCCCGGCTGAGCAGGGAGCCCGATATGGGGCTCGATCCCAGGACTCTGGGATCATGACCTGAGCCAGAGGCAGACGCTTAACGATTGAGCCACCCAGGCGCCCCTCTTTCCTTTTTTTTTTTTTTTTAAAGGCAAGAGCCAAACACTAATGGGTATGCTTTAGAAACCTCCAAACATAACTTACCAATGCCTTGAAACATGCACACGCTAACCGTTTGTTATTCGAGAACTCAGCCTTATGCCAATGCAGGAGGCTAATGACAAGCCCCCTTCACCTCACTCACTCCCCCGCATCCTGCTCAGTCCTTTCTCCTTGGCACTTTTACAAAGTTCTTGTTTGCACTCTTACTAAGGACGGCTTCTGCTTCTCTGGCCATTAGGTGACATCTTATTAAATGTGAATGGGATTGAACTAACAGAAGTCAGCCGGAGTGAGGCAGTTGCGTTATTGAAAAGTACATCCTCCTTGGTGGTTCTTAAAGCTTTGGAAGTCAAAGAACGTGAGCCCCAGGAAGCTCCAGGCAGCCCAGCAGCCCTGGACTCCAACCACAACATGGCCCCAGCCGGAGACTGGTCCCCCTCCTGGACCATGTGGCTGGAATTACCACGGTGAGTCCCAACATGACCTGCTTGGAGAGGTGTGGAAGGAAACAATTACATTTCTTAGAGCACTCTTTTATTCTTTTGGGCTGATTCATGGCACTAGCATCTTCATGAGTCCCAGGTTTGACTGTAAGACTATTTGAAATAATTCTGTCTTCTCTTCTGTTACTGAAACTGCATGCACAAAGCCCAGGGCAGGGTGAAAGGCTGGATATGGAAACATTGCTATCCACTCATGTTGAGGACCTTGGAGCTCGCCTGTATGGTTGTATCAGTTGCTCATGCAGCGGAGAGCTCAGCTGACAAGGACAGAAGGCTAAAATCCAGCCTTCTGGAACCCACCATGGAGCCAGGGGAAGGATTACCTTTCCCTAATTTGCTAGTGGCAATCCTCAGAACTTGCCATGGAGGTAAAACCCTTCATTGGTTTTACCTCCTTAGCATTGGTGGGGCCCTAGCTGAACATAATGCAGAAGAACATTTTGCCTGTACCCAGATGTTTGAGCATGTGCTGATTGAGGGTATGTCTCAGTCTCTTTCTCCCTAGTTCCTACTCTTGTAAAGTTCTTTTATAAAACTTCAGGAAGCAGCTAGGTTGTCATTTTAGTGAGATGTAACTAGAGCTTTACAGTGAAGCCATTAAATTGTCTCAGACACTCCAGGCAAATTTTTAAGGGAAGCTTTACTAAATGACTAAATGCAGAAATTAAATATTCAAAGGACAGATAAATTGGGGTTTGCACACCTGCATCAGAGCATGAATCCTTGGCCTTCAAAGGATTGCCTTACAAATTCCAAATGCATGATTTAAATGTTAAGTATTAGTCACTGAAGATGAAGTGCCATAGGATTAACTGAATGAAAGTAGGATGTTTCGTTTTAGTGCATTTTTCTTGAGGGTGGAGATAGGATGGTTTCTCTGTTTTTCTTTTCTTTTTCAAATTTTAAATGAGGTTTTAAAAAACCTCCCTGTCTCAAATACACTGACCTAGATTCCTTTTTGAGCCTTTCTTAGTTGATAAATTATTTTTAAAATAAGTATATTTTTAAACAGTTAAAAAACTGAGCATTGAGGCTGTTTGAAAAGCTTCAAGCATTTTAGAACTGAATGTGAATGGAAGAAGAGAGTGTTACTTCAACATTTTTTAAAAAATCTTTCTGAAACCGGAATCTATGAAAGTAGGTCATTTTTTTTTTTTTTTGGTGGTTGAAAGCTATTCATCATGTATTCACACTTCCTCACTGTGCATTCATGTAAGACAGGACAAATATGAGATGCTTTTTGCTCCAATTACAACCACGTGGATGGCTTCCTCTCCCTCCACTTTTTGTCACTTGGCCTTAGGCAGCAATTCTCTGCTCTTGCCAGAAGGATCGTCTGGATGGGGTTCATTTCTTTTGAAAGTAGACAGGAAGTGTGAAATGATGCCAACACAGACAACCCTGGCAGCCCCCCATCTCCTCGCAGTGATATGATCACAGTAGAATCCCAAGGCACCAAAGGGGAGAGTGTGCCCTCAGATCTATCCTCCCAGACCCACTCAACAGAGGTAGTCACTGTTACCAATTCCTGTGCGTGTTTGCAGGGAAAGTCTATGTCGGGGGTTGGCAGACTTCTTCTGTAAAGGGCCGGAGTTGAGGCTTTGAGGGTCACACTCTGTGTTGCGGATACTCAGTGTTGCTGCTGTAGTGTGGAAGTAGCCATAGACAGTATGCATATGAATAAGGGTGGCTGTTGGGTCACAAAGACAGGCGGTGGACTGGGCCGTAGTTTGCTGGCCCCTGGTCTGGGCATCTATGTACACAAGCACACACAGTGGTAGCATACACGCTATTGTGTACCATGATTTTTTTTTTTTTAATCTTAAGAATATCCTTGGGTGTCATTTCACATGAGTACATATCCAGCTGTGTTGTTCTCTTCTATGGCTGATAGCATTCTGTTGTACAGATCAGCCGTAATTATTGAACGAGTTCCTATGAGCAGCGAACACTTGGGTTGTTTTCCACCTCTGCTTTCACAAACAATGCTGCAGTAAGAATTCGTGAGGGACGTACAGGGGTAGCCATTGTACTAGTGTGGTGTCCACTCACCACAGAGCTGGTTACAGAAACCACAGAGCGTCTGCCCAGCCATGGGACAGGCTGCTTGGATAGAAAAGTACTGGATCACACTCCTTTGGAGTAGGCTGTCTCAGTCATCGCATCACTGTTAGCGAGCAGTGAGTGGCGGTGTGGACAAGTGGGAGGCCCTTCTCCTCTCTTCCTCTGTATGCATGGCTTATCCTTTTCACCTGATTTTCAAAATAACAGATATTTTGGGTTCTTCTAGGGAGTCCAGATATGTATATATCTTTTATGTTTCACGTCTTGCGTTTTCTGTTGAATCACTCTTTGCTTATTGTGATCTGCCCTTCGTATTACTTTAGCTTATCCTTTCCAGCTTCTACTTCCATTTTGGTAGTGGTTTTATTCCTCCCTTCCGTGTCTTTCCTCTGTCAGCTCATTTCTTCTCTCGTCTCATGTCTTCCTGGAAATCTTACATCTCTGCATGGATCTCTTGTTTATAGAGGAATTGTTTCAGGATTATTTTAAATTCAAAGTGATGTGGTTGGTTATACATTTCATTTTCTATGGTAGCATTTTGTTTCTGTGGCAGCATTTTTCTGGTGAGTGGTTTTTGTGTTACTGTTTTTACTGTTACTTTCCCTCTTTTCTGTTGTCTTGTGTGTCTGTCTGCTAGGTCTTTTGTAATCTTTGAGTTAGGTGAATTTTTCCTGGAGCAGCTATTGGCTGGAGGTTCATCAGGGGAAGGAACCGGGGCCACCTTCCAAGTGGTAGAAGCGTCTCTTTATGACACGGGGTTGTGTTGCTTCACTTCTCTCGACCCAGATCAGCAGTCTGCGTCTCTCCCGTCCACCCAGGCTACTAGCTGGACGTACATTCGGGTTATCTGTTTGTTTTCTCGTAGCCTCGCGCGTGCCCTTCTTCTCTGTCAGATTAGGCCCGGGGAAGCTCTGCCCACGGCCAGCCTGCCTGTTTCTGGGGTTCCGCTGTGGAGTGGGTGTTTTGCCCATCAGAGTAGGCCACTCCCTGCGGACCCCAGCTGTGGGCATCCTCACTTCCAGCTTCCCCCTTTCACTGCCTTCAGCAGTCGGTTCTCCCCCCTCGTCTGCAGTGACCCAGTTTTGTCTCAGCTGGAGTTTGCATTTCTGTTTCCAAGTCTCCTAGTTGCCCTTATTGTAATGTTTAAAAGCATAAGGGGAAACATAACCTTCACTCTGACATTTTTAAACTAGAAGTCTGTCCATCCTGGCATTTTTCAGACGTCCTTAATACTGTTACGTTCCTTTACCAGGCTCTCAGCTAGTTTCAGGATGCAAGCCCCCAAGTCATCACACTGCTACAATTTTTATGGATGGGTATGTCTCCTCACATCTCTACTCTTGACTGCAGAGAGCTTCAAAGACCCCAGTTTCTCCCCGATTGATGCAATACCATTGGCTTAAATGTCTCAAGTCATTTGGCATGACTGATGTCCTAAGAATTTCAGGCCATTTGTCATACCTCAGCAAGTTGTTTGAACTGCTATAGACTGAGGCTGAAAATAGATATACATATTTTTTTAATTCACAAGGGCATTTCCCTCCAAGTTATACATTTTCTCAAAAACATTTTCCCCTTACAACAGATTTTGAGGAAACCTATTTGCCCTAAAGTATGATCCAGTCAGTTACCTAAGATTCTCCACTAGTGAAGAAAAATGATGTGTCAGCAGGTCTAGAAACAGGACACCCTTTCCTAGGCCGTCATAACCACGCCCTCAGGTACAGCCCAACACAGAGTGAGTAATCACGAAGATGGTGTTCGTATACTGAGCGAGCCCTGGCCTGTTCTGAACCAGTGGGTGTCAGGTAGAAGCAGTAGCAGAGAGAGTAAAAGTGGGTTATACAGGACAGTGCAAGCATACCTCACCCTTCTCAGTGGTTCCTCCTGTAGCCAGGAGTAACCCCTGGGCAGCAGCTCCCGATGCGGTCTCTAAACTAGCCCAATGAGCAGACACCATTTGGCTGAGGGGGGATGCAGAAATCCCGGAAGACCTTCTGCTGTATTTCCTGTTGGCTTTCAGGCCCAGAATCCACATCTGGAAGTCTTTCAAAACATGCTCTCATCTGGACTAGTACGACAGAGGAGGGATGAATTAATATGTATTATTATTATGCAGGCAGAGGGTGCTTCGGGAACCCAGAAAAGATTTTGGAGTGAATTGATGAGAAGAGTGGCAACATTTTTTTACAAACCTCTTTGGCTTGAACAAAAGATAACTGGACTCTCATACCTACTTCTGCATTCGGTCTGTTGCCAGATCACCTATCATGTGTCTTCTGAGCTTAAATGCTTATTAGAAAATGAGATTTTTTTTTAAAGGCAAATATTATCTCACTATTCTGATAAAAGTATTTTTTGACCTCTAGACTCCCTGAAAGGCACATACTTTGAGAACCACATTTTAGTAGTAGAGAGGCTCAGTGAAATTTTGAGGTCCTCTGAGAAAAGAGGAACCCTTAAAGGAGACTGAGAAGGAACAGCCAGTGAAACAGAAAAATATACAGCTTCTTGAGCAACCCAAGACTTCACTGTAGTCCCTAACGTGGAGTTGATTTGTGAAGTAACCATAATTTCCTCATTGGGAGAAAATTACTAAACTCCTTGCTATTCTTTAAACTATGCCAACTCTTCTTCAATGAGGCCTAAATTTAGAGAATGAGTTCAGAATAGGAAAAAAGCTCACATTTAGAATTTAAAGTCACTTAATATTTCAACGGTAAATCCTGAACATCATCGATCAAAGCCAGGTTCCACATTTCCCAATGGGGAGTGGAGTAATTCAACTTGAGTAACGAATGCCCAGTACTAATCCGTTTCCAACTAACCAAGGTCTGACTTTGAAAGGGTTTAACATACTGCATTCTTGCTGCTGCAATGAAGTTGAAATACTTCACACAAAGGAAGGAAAGTACTGAGTGAAAAAAAAATACTAGTAACACTGCCAGCCACTTGAATGCATGGCACGGAGGGCAGGATTTTTGTCTGTTCTGAGTAGGGTGCACTCAATAAACGTCTGCTGAAAGATGATCCAAGCAGATAGATACTTTCTCTCCAATATCAAAACAAGAGTCGAGGAAAATAGACACAATTCGTGACTTAATGTTAGGTTGAAAATTTTATACTAGAACATAAATTTTAGATGCTGAGGTTTATAGCTTGTCCACATGAAATAAAATACTAAGACTCAATATAAGGTCCAAGGTGATACTTAACCCTTATCGAGTAGAAGCAATCCAATGTCAGACCTGTTCAAAGTCTTGTTGTTCCTGTCCTCAGAAGAAAAGACACATTGATCCAGTGGTCCAAGGAGGAAGAAGTACTTGTTTCAAGTATTGTTCTATATACCAGTTTATATGTTTTAGGGAATCATGGCTGGGAAGTGTTAAGGTAGCTATTTGCTCATGACCTCGCATAAGAATTACCCAATTCTTCATGTGCTTTCCCTCAAGTATTGGGCACAGGAAGGAATGTAATGCTCTGGTATTTGGAGAACTGCCAATTACCTGCTTTGTATACGAGCAGTGGGTGAGCCATTATGTAAATGTGCTGACATACCACAGCTCCTTCAGGAGGAACTTATTATTGACATCAAGTCTGTGAAATAGAGCTGATGAATATTTTAGTCAAAATATAGTTGTTTTATTTAATGAAAATCATTCTTCAGCTATCAGTGAAATTGATTATTGTAAATTATGTGTGACAACAGATATAAAACAAAGTTGAACTGAATTTTATCCCTACATTCTAAAGTTATCCCCCAAACAAAGCCAAAGCTTATTTCAAGTTGGAATCAGCAACACTATGAAACATTACACTGATTAGCAAGTTTGGTAACAAATGTTAATGACCAACTTCATCACTTAATAAAACCTTTTACAAGAGACATTTTATTGGTTTCTCAAAAAGCACTTAATATTTTCAGGTACAGCTTATAAACAAAACAATTATATTTTGATTTTTACCGATATGAAAATGCTAATTTTCTTTCAAACCAGTTCAACCGGGGGATTTTAGTCAAATCCAGTTCCTGACACTACCTGTCACAACTCTTAACACAGTTTACACCTGGCCTGCACCTATGTTAACTGATCCAGCTGCCACTGAATATTAAGAGTTTCTTCCATCTTATCTATTTTAGGTGAGGATTCTACTCACAGAAGACATGTGACCTCTCCTTCTCCCATTCTATAACTTCCTATTCAGTTTACTGTTTTCGATTATGAATCATTCTTACAACTTTTAAATGTACCTCAATTTCCATTCACTTTATGCCTGCATGCTTCTCTATAACCTACCGAACATGTAGAACTCCATTTAAAACGGTATTTTTCAAAAGTCAAAACTTTGGCAACTGCATTCATTATTGGGGTTAGGTTTTTTAAGTTTTTTTTTTTCACAGAGAATCATTTAAAGGGTTTTTGCCTTCATTAAAATTATATTCACAACCAAATAAAAATGATATTGCTTGAATTTGGTTCTTCATCAGTAAGGATTTAGGTCTATCCAATTTGTTTAATATAAACACAACATAATAGTATTTTTTAAAGGGTGTATAGCAATGGAAAACAATTCAGCTAGAAAAAGCCCACTAACAGCACGAATGTCACTGGGCTTTGACAATTCTGAGTGAAACCCATCCAATGCTATTTAGCCTGAAAAAAACGTCAATAAAGGGAATGGGAGATGAATCATAATAATTATTCACTAAGAGTTCAACCTAACTGTGCAGATATACTGCTTACACATTCTATTTCAGATACCTGTATAACTGTAAAGATGTTATATTACGAAGAAACACAGCCGGAAGTCTGGGCTTCTGCATTGTAGGAGGTTACGAAGAATATAATGGGAACAAACCTTTTTTTATTAAGTCCATTGTTGAAGGAACACCAGCGTACAATGATGGAAGAATTAGGTAATAATGACTACTTATTACCAATATTTTGTTTTATAAATGCAAAAGATTGGCCCCATTAGAAATAACGCATGTACTATATACCTTGTTTTATTGTAAGAAAAACATCTACATAGCATTGAATTTCTAAGAATTCCTTGGTCCCTTACAGCAACTTCCTATGCTTTTAGCGTCCCTTCTAACAGAAGCTGACTGGAGAGTTTGCAGAATTTAAGTGAGGTGGCGGGGGGGAGCCTTAATTAGGTATTCTTAATTAGAATTTTATGTTAACTAAAATTGACAGATGGAGCAAAAACTAGGACCACCAAATACACTTGCATTGACTCCAGCTCTGGATCAAAATGCTAATCATGTGTTGTTTTATGTTTTTTAGATGTGGTGATATTCTTCTGGCTGTCAATGGTAGAAGTACGTCAGGAATGATACATGCTTGCTTGGCAAGGATGCTGAAAGAACTTAAAGGAAAGATTACTCTCACTATTGTTTCTTGGCCTGGCACTTTTTTATAGAATCAATGATGGGTCATAGGAAAACAGAAAACTACAGATAAGCTATGTTGAAACAATGTATTTATCTTGTCAATTTTTTTTATTTAAAGGATACACTGTAAAAATGTAAACTGTCAGGAAAAGTATGATCTAATGAAAGCCAGTTATGCCTCAGAAAATGTAATTCTCGAAACATAAATCCTATTAGTTTTTATTCAGGGCGGAGGATTTCTCATTACAACTTTAAGTTTTTATTTTTCTATTCACTAAAAAGCTCTTAAACGGCTGAGATCATTTGTATACCCCCACTGATTTCAAATCCTACAATTAAAAATTTGGTATATGCTGAGGTCTGTAAAGGGTATATTATGGGCATTTAAAAAAAAAACAATTTACAGCCAGAGGATCTTAAAAGTGCCCTGCTGGAAAATGTTCCTTTCATCAAATGAGAAATATTTTTCAAATTATAGCTGTCTTTTAGTATGTGACATTAAATTCATTTCTATTACCACTATTTAAAGGATCCTAGTAATTCTTTCAAAACCATGTTGTTACCATCACCAACAAATATATCCTAAGGCTTATCCCTAAAAATGCTCACAGAATTATAAACTTGTATTCACAGATTTAATAGGAAATGACTAAAGCTCTTGTCTTTTCAGTCACAATTAGCTAGTAACTGTATCAAAACACATGCTGCTCAACCAATGAGCTTTGGAAAAAGCATCAAGAAAGGCCAAACCAGCTTGACTCCGGCTCATAGAAAGCCATGAAGCAATTCAAATCTGTGTCAGAGTGACAAGGGTTTGTCCGTGTGCCTGCCATAGAAACTACCCTCAGGGCAAGTTATTTCACAGACTCCAGCCAAACGCCTTCACTAATTTTTAGGATACAAAAGTTGCCTATTAGTTATACCATGAATCCAAATTGAGAATGCTGAAAACCTATCAAAAAGTTGTGGTATCAAAACTGCATACGAGTTCTTTAATATGCTAAGCAAGAGTGCCACAGCAGCATTGACAAGACTACTTTTAATGTCAAGACTCAGAGATGCCTTTTGCAGTGCAACCTCTTGAGAGTGGTATTTGATTAACTCAAGAAAACTATGGCCAAGCTGGAACCTTGACCTTTATGAGACACTGTGTATGTACATAGCTCTTTAAAATTCCCTGCTGAGCGACTCATTCACATTACTTGGATATAAAGTCACTGCTGTCTTTATTTTTTTAAATATTACAAGACAAAGGTTTTTAACTTAACATGAAAAATTCACTCTTTTATTTTGAGAAAAAAGTTAACTTTTCATACTAACAGAACAAGATTAAAGGTAAATTTCTTAAACATTATCCAGAAAAATAACAAGATTTATGGTACACTTCTGGCCCTAATATACACAAAGGCCACAGCCACGCCTATTCCGCAGGTGCAGCTTCGGTGCTCTCCTGTTCAGGGGCAGGCTCATTGCCAGCTTCTTTTCCTTCTTTGCTTCTCTTAGATTTTTTGTGCTTGTGTCTCCTGTGACTGTCTCCTTCTTCACTTTCGTGGCGACGTCTACTATTACTGAAGAAAAGAAAGGTTTATTCTTAATGTTTAAGTATATACATAGTGACAAATCAACCCACTGTGTTTAGGTGAATTGTCAAGATAACACTGGGTTTGAAGTAATCCATTCTTTTTCTCAAACACACTTGGAGGAGTAACCAGTTTTTTATGTGACTTTCATAGGAGGTGGTATTTATATTACAGGCTCACCTTCACTGATATTATCCTAGCTTCTCAGAGCCCACAGACGTTATTCTGAAAAACTACTATAAATTAGAAACTGAAGCACTAAATCAGAACAGAAAGTACTTTCTAGGGTTGATTTTAGGCAAACAACACGCATACAATTTATCTGACTATGCGGCCCTGCATTTTCTTTGATTAAATATTACTGGTTCATATGCTAAATAAACCCCTCCCAACAAGATAATGTAGTAAGTCTGAGTACTAAATGCAGTCTTGTTAGATTTAAAAAATCTTTGTTGAGCCTATAAGGAACGTTTGAACTGTTTCAACACATTATTCTTAATCTTCCAATTAGGAACACAGATCTACACTAATTATTTGGAAATGTGTTTCCCTCTGCTTCAAAGGGATTCCCTGTAAAAGCACAAACCTTCGAGATGACTTGTGTCTGGTTTCCTCTTTCTCTCTGTGGCGTCGTTCTCTGTGTCGTTCTTCTTTCTCCCGACTCGCTCTGTGGCGCTCGTAGCCCCTTTCTGCATACTCTCTGTATCTGTATCGTTCTTCGTCACTGAAATCAGAATAAAACCTTCTCATGACAACTGGACTGTTAATTCTAATGACTTCAAACTACAAGAGATGCGATCTGAGTCCAAACCAGAAGCCCCCATTTGTTGTTAGCATCTTAAACAGAATAGGTGCAAAAACAATGGCATTCCCAAATTAGTACTGCATCTAATATAAAACATAATGATTACACGTTAAACGTCCAATTTTGTTTTGTGCTTTCACAGTTGTTACTGAGTAGAAATTTTATATAACAATTTTTCCTTTAAGAATTGGGAGCTGTAACAGATTTAAATTTTAACTAGCTTCATTTTCTTTTGTTCCTTTTAAAATTAAAAGCATGTTTGTATATCTCAGCTTTCCAACCAAAATTCTTTTAGAATCTTTGTGTGCCCAAGATTTTATAAATAAAAATATTTAGTTCACAATGGCTATATAGTGGAAAGTAGATGAAGGTGCTTAAGTTTTGCAATCACATAAAGAGTACATTGCACATTCAAGGAAGAGGTATAAACATGAAGAGACGGACATCAAAGCAACTTCTACACTATCCACACAAAACGCAGGCAGAACACTACCTGTGGACATACGTACAGTCTGACATCCCAACTAATATTATAGGTGTGTGTGTGTGTGGCTGGTAATGGGATTCACATGGCTGGTAGCAAGTGTGCACACCTAGGCTACACCTCCATTTCCTGATTGTGGATAGAATGAACTGGTGACACTGGGACTGATGACTAGACGAGAGCTAGTAGTTTTTTTAACCTCCCTAGCCTTGTCCTCGTTTTGTGCCCCTTATATTCTTCTCTCCATCATTCTCTCAGTCCTTCAAGTTTTCTTTTTGGTTCAGCACAGAAGTCAACACTGTCTGCAACCTATTATCAGTAACTCCCTTAGAATAAAAATATCTTTTAGAGCACTATGTACTAAAGAGCTTTGGTTTCCAGAAATGTCTAATATAAATTAAGTCAGTAATGTGCATGACGCATCAAGCTCTTAAGGCATATGAGTAAAAGTAACAGGACACAGAATCAGGGGAAAGTATAAGCCATATAAAAGAAAAAGCTTAATTATGGTCTCCTACCAAAAGTAATGATTCAGTAGCGCTACATCTAACAACTCCTACTGTGGATCAAGTTATCGCCTGAAATACATTATACATTCTACAAATTTTACCTAAAGTATACTTATGTATATATACATATGTGTATGTATACCTGTATACCTGTGTGTATACACATTTTTCTAACCATAAATATATATATTATATATATATAAATAACCATAAATATGTACTTTTGCATTTGGACATTGGAAGCATGTCACCTGAAATGCAATGTGTTAGGACAGGCAGTGCAGAGTAGACCAGGTAACACATCCTGATTCTGCTAGTGACTAAATGTGTGACCTGGGGTAAATTATTTACCCTTTCTGAACCTCAGCTTTCTCATCTGTAAAACTGGCAACTATCATTTTCAAGATTGTCAGAGAATTGGCAGTAACATTTATAAGGTGCTTAGCACAGTAGTAGGCCCTCAATTAAGTGGCAGCTAGCCAACATGCAACCATCTTCAGTCAACTGAAGGCTAAATTTTTTTTAGAAGCAGACCTTTTTGTAAAGGTGACTGACTCTGTAATAACGTTTCTGAAGTAGAATTACCATGACAAATGAATATTACCGTGAATAGTATCCTTTTAAAAAAAAGAAAAGGAGGCCCTCTTTGTAATGGATTTACAAATTGGATTTACATAAAAATAACTAAGGTTACTTTATTATCTCAATTTGTCATTTGTAACCCTCTTTTCCCTCTCACCCTAACACCAATTCTGTTAGCTGTGAGGTCTTTAAGATTCTGAAGACAGCCATATGATGATAACCATACTAGAGAGGTGATAAAAGATTCGGCCTGATACACAGAACGAATGAAGACCCGTCCTTCCATCGCCTTCTCTGATAGCAGCTGCTGCACAAAGGTTTCTCTGGGCCTGGAAATCATTACAGCTCATTTCAAACACCCTACAATGACCAGCCTTCTTTCTGGCCCACACTTAAGCGGCCTAAAAACCAGATGTTGAAAGAGGTCTGATTTTCAAAACAATGACCCTGTAATTTGTAACACAACACATACTATATGCCATACTGCAAAATGTCAGTCTTTAGAAAAAATAGCCCTTACTTATAGCTCACCCGGATTTCCCAGAGAACACTATTCCTGAGGTAATTCAGAACAACACAAAATTCCTCTACCTTGTGCCTCCTGGGCCTTGAACTTTTAGTCAGATTTATGTAAACATTGATTCCTGATGCCCTACAGCTTAGCAATCTGAAAATCAAATATGGTTTAATCATTAACACTTGTAGTTTCCATAAAAATTGAGTAGCACTTATGTGTTATGTTTGAAGCTGAAGAATCAGAATTTAGCCTCAAGTATTCTATAAATGTTGTATTATTTATGCAAAGAAAATTTATGAACACTAGCAAACCAATTCATTTTAGTCTTCTTTCCGATCACGTTTACATTCAGCACCTAAACTTGTGAACATGTACATTCTAGAAATAGCAGTGCTATCTCAAATATTTCCATTTGAACTACAATTAGAAACAATTCAACTTTCTGAAAGTAATGCTCCTGAATTTAACAGAATCATGCACTATGTGGCTAAAGGTAACAGCACACATCCCACCACACAAACACAAAATTATACCCAGACACACACACTTATGTATGTATCATATCTTTACTAATTTATAGTCAATAAAATTTTATCAGGTGCCTACAATGTGTGAGTCATTAGCAGCTATAGGAAGGAAAAACATTAATAAATCCTATTGTTTCTTATGACACAATTTTTTTTTTAGGTAAAGTTTCAAACTACTAACCAGTCCTAGTCACCTTGATAATAATATATGCTTAAATAGGTAATAATAGTGTATGAATATTTCTGTATCCTCAGCACACAGCTCTGTACCTGGTACATGACAGGGACCAGAAAATGTCAGTTACATGAATGAGTGAATTGCCTCCCCCGACCCGTAAGAGATAAACTGCATAGAGAGTAATAAAGAAAATGAAAAGTAACAATTTTTAAACTACCTAATTTCAAGACTAGAAAGAAAAGATTTTAAGTAACATCTCAACCACATTTTCAGTTGACAGAATGGCTCTCTACCACTGTCTTCATTTCTCTATGCGTCCATTTCCTCATCTGCCAAGTCAAAATTTAGATAATCCCTAAGGACTTCTTTGGATTAAGAAGTCTATAATTGCAATAAAAAAAAAGAAGTCTATAATTGCATGATCTAGATATATCTAACAAAACAAATGCTGCCTGAATCAAGTATACGCTGACATCCTGAATGGATATATTATTCATCTCATCTAGCAAAATCAGAAAACTATGTACCTTACATTTATTTATCTCATCCATTAAAAGAGCTGGTACAAAAAATGTTCTGACTCATTTCATTCTATATTGTGATGGTACCAAGACTGATATGTTTAAAGAGATGCCAAAATTACTGCTTTTATAGTCATAAAGGTTGATTTTTATTAATTTCAAAAGCTGCCTAGCTAACAGTTTTATTCAACAACTTCCAAAACTGTTTCTTCTCTACTGTATTCATCTTCCTCCCCTGCAATATGTAAGTCATTTTATTCATTGCGTGCCAGGCATTAGATGGTGGTCAATGCCTGTGCACAGGTTTGCTAAGAAACATATGCTTTAAAGAAGATACATTAAATACTTAGGGAGCATGTGAAGGAAATAATTCAACTTTCTTTTGGGTTCAGAAGAGCTCACAGAAGACAGACATGAGCTGGACCCTGAAGAATGAAGTTTGTGAAGCAGAGAGGAGATGAACAACATAACAAGGAAGTATGAAACAATAAGGAATTTTCAAAAGAGCAACCAGCTGAGCACAGCTAAAACATGGGGTTTATTGGCTTGAGAGAGAATGGGTTAACATGCAGGAAGGTGTAGGTTGGCGTGGAGTCCGCTTGGGAATCCCTCTCCCTCTGCCCCTCCCACTCATGATCTCTCGCTCTAAAATAAATAAATCAATCTTTAAAAAAAAAACGTAGGAGGGTGTGGTGACCTGGGACTTGCGGATCATAAGAAGAATTCTGAATTATTCTCTACATCAGCAGTATGTGCCAATACCACAGCAGTGTATGAATTCTTTCCAGTGGCACAAAAAGTTTTAGGGAATTAATTCCCAGATCCACAACCTCTGTATTTATTCTTTCTCAAATCTAAACTGCTTAATGATACAGCAGCAGGTAAAACATCATGCCACTTCTCCAGCCAACCTCTTCTCTCATCATCAACTTCCTAGCCCTTTACAAAAGGCATTCCTTCACCAATTTTACTATGACGCACTGACTCAGGGTGTGAAAACCATCACTGCATTAAAAATATCTAATTTAAAATATTAATGTCAGATCTATTTTATTCAAGTAACAATAAAGCTTCTGTAAGGCTTTAGGTCTTCCTATCTTACATATTTTTCTGACAAGGATAAACTATGGAGTAAGAAAGGGGAGTATTCTGTATTCTGGGATGTTCTAGCTTCAGATATATTGTTAAGCAGTGTAGCGGAAGTCATAACAATTTTCCTTGATCTAGTTAAAACAAACAAAAAACAAAAAAACCCACACAAGTCCCTTTGAAGGAAAGCAAATCAAAGTGTTGGGGGCAGCACCTTATATTCATTTAAGTGAACAGAAAAATAAAGTCAGACTTCTCTGATAAAAATGGAGTGTGATTTGGCTGTCAGGCTTGAGGAGAGCTGTCTTTTACCAACTAAGTTATATGGTAGCTATTTTCCATAAATGGAATGGGGAAAAATTGCAACTCATGACAATAAATATTTGACACATATAAAGATGGTTCATTTTTTAAGGACTTTTTGCAAAGATGTATTAAAATTAACAATCCTGGGGTGCCTGGGTGTCTCAGTTGTCAAGCGTCCGCCTTTGGCTCAGGTCATGATCCCAGGGTCCTGGGATTGAGCCCCGCATCGGGCTCCCTGCTCAGCGGGAAGCCTGCTTCCCCCTCTCCCACTCCCCCTGCTTGTGTTCCCTCTCTCACTGTGTCTCTCTCTGTCAAATATATAAAATCTTTAAAAAAAAAATTAACAATCCTTTCTGAGCATATTCAGTTAAATAAGATGCATCTAAAAGAAACAATAACAAGGTAGAAGTCTTTTGATAAGTCTTGGTAAAGCCCTTCTGGTGTTCTTCCATGAAACTGAGAAAACTAGATTTTAATTCCTGAATGTACTGGGTTGAACTGTATCCCCCATTGTTCAAGTCCTAACTCCCATACCTGTGAATGTAACTTTATTTTAGACACAGGGTCTTTGCAGCTGTAATTAAGAGGAGGTCATACTGTATTTGGCTGCACCCTAATCTAATGACTGATATCCTTATAAACAGAGGGAAATTTGGACACAAAGAAGGGAAGATACAATATGAAGACAAACACAGATGGGGGTGATGCATCTATGAACCAAGGAACACCAAGGATTGCTAACAACCATGAGAAGCAACGAGAAAGGCACGGAATAGATTATCCATCAGAGCCTATGAAAATGAACTAACTCTGCTGACACCTTGACATCAGACTTCTAGCCTACAGAACTGCAGACAGTAAATACCTGTTGTTCCAGGCTGCCAGTCTGTGGTACTTTGTTATGGCAGCCCTAGGAAACAGTTACACTGAGTAACAAATACTTCTGCAAATCAGGAGATTTCCAATTCTGCTTTTAAGAAAGTTGAGTCATGGCTGATAGGGCTGAACAGATCCTTAAAAATAATTTTGATGGTAGGTAAACTATGTAATTTTGGGTATCACCGAATCTAAAGGTGCTCAAATAATTAAATGACAGAGCCACAACAAAATTCCATCAATCCTCATTTAAGTATTTTATGTGAACAAGGTTTCTCACTGTTTACATCGCTATATATTTTTTTAGAAGAAATGTAATTAATGGCAAAGTCTGCTTTTTCCTAACAATAGTAGTATTTACTCATGGATACATATATTAATTGGGGATAGGTGGAAGGTCCTTCATAATATTAAGGGATGTAGTTCCACTAAATTATTTTCAGAAGTTGCATTATCTTCATATATAAAAATAAGTAATTAAAATCAGGGAAAAAAATTTTAAAGATACTTAATCTTACATTCATCAATTTTTTTTAGACATTTAAACTTAC
This sequence comes from Zalophus californianus, assembly GCF_009762305.2. NCBI lineage: Eukaryota > Metazoa > Chordata > Mammalia > Carnivora > Otariidae > Zalophus > Zalophus californianus. The sequence goes on along the minus strand of NC_045596.1, from coordinate 42,004,868 downwards.
CACAGGTATGCTGCAGGAAAGATGGACAGAATGATCAACTAAAAAAAACTTATTTAAGAACAAAAATATTTTACAGTAGAAAAAAATTCTTTGGGGGAAATGGCTCAGAAATAAGAATTCAAGCACAGAGAAATGTAAAATTTCTGTTAAAGAGAGCCTGTTATATGCATTTTAAAAAAATGGATGATGATGTTTAGCAAGTCACTATAATGTTCTTAACCCACTGGATATGTTTAAAAGAGTGATGATTTTACTTTAAAATTGTAATGTTTATAATACACTGGAAATTATATCTCTATCGCCAACTATTTAAACTTAAGGTGAAAAATTTTAGATGGAAAGATAAAAATATTTTCAAATTCTTTTAAGGAAGAAGTAAACAAATTGAAGACTGTTGCTTTACATAATGGAAAGCCTCTATGGATTAAATAAGCCTTGACACTTTTAAAATGGTTATCTCCTGAGATTTTATTTAGGATGGCATTATCTCAGTAAAATTAAAAAAATAAATAAATAAAATAAAATAAAATGGTTATCTCCTAACTACTCTCAAAGCAATCCTTTCCCAGCTGAATTGGATTTTCCATCCTTGCACCAAATATAAACTCTGTGCATATGAAACACGTGTACAAATTCCCGCACACTCAACAAACCTGTTAAAAACACTTGGTGTAGGACTGTGATCACGCTCCCGCTCTCTCTCTCTGGTACGTTCTCTTTCTCTGTCCCGATCACGATCTCGTTCCCGGTCTCTGTCTCTGTCTCTATCTCGATCTTTCTCTCTTCTTGAATAATAGTCCCATTGCTTGCTGGTATCCACAAGACTAGGCCACGAAGGAGCAGAACCAGGAAGGTGGGGAAAGGCAACTAAAGAAAACAACAACAACAATTAAAAACAAAAGTTACAGCACTTTAAAAAAAGAGAGAAAGACAAAAACAAAAAAAACAAAAAAACCCCCAAACCCACTGAAAAGGACAAAACTCCCACCAAAAATGCTTCATCAGATTATAACAGAAACCTATTTTATAAATAGAAAAGAGATATAACATATGGTGAATACCCACAGTTTGGGGTAATATCCAGAAGCAAACCTTAAAGACCTAATATATAAAGACTCTTCATTTGTCAAGATGAACAGGAACCAGAATTAGATATAACACAAACTTTCCAACCAAAAATGTAAACCAGACATCTTCAAAGTGTTGAGAGAAAGTAATGGCCAACCTCCAACCTAGAAATGTGTACTCAACAAAATTAAATCTCAAGAATAAAACAAAGGCATTCATAGATTAAAAAATAAGCAAAAGTTTTAATAGACCTGACCAAAAAGAACTTCTATGAGATACACATAATACATTCCAAGAGTAACCACTAAAATAATAGAAACAAAATGTATCATTTCAAAACAATGTAAGGAAAGATAGAATTTAAAAAATCATCTGAAAAACTCAGTTCAAAAAGACTTGGAAAAGACAGGAGTTAGAGGAGAAAAGTTTGATTAGTTCAATAACACAATAATTCAAGAGACTGAATTCATCAGCTAAATGACAGAGTTTGTTGATTTGTACTTTTAAAAGCTATAAACAACAAAAAACCCTCTAACTATATTCTGAATATAAGAGACATATAAACACACAAAATGGCTGAAAGTAAAAGGAAGGGAGGAACAGGAAAACACCAATCCCCCCATGTCTGTAGGAGCAGCTTGATTAATGACAAAGACGACTCACACCAAAAGGTTACCTGGGACAGAAGGAATTGACGACAGGGAATGGAAGATGCAACTCACCAAGCAGACAGAACAAACTAAACTTCCAGGTGGCTAGCAACACAAGCTTTAATTTTTTTTTTTTTGAAGATTTTATTTATTTATTTATTTGAGAAAGGGAGCAGGGAGCCTGATGCGGGACTCGATCCCGGAACTCCAAGATCACGATCCGAGCCAAAGGCAGTTGCCCAACCAACTGAGCCACCCAGGCGTCCACAAGCTTTAATTTTTAGAGAGTAAAAACTAACATGAAAATAGGTAGAAACAGAAAAATCCACCATGATCATGAAAGATTAACATACTCTCAATTATTGCCACTTGAAGCGGACAAAAAAATTCACTACAGATATAGAAGATCTGAGCAAAACACTTTTAACAGGGTTGATTTAATGGACATAACATAGAATACTGCCCATAACAGCTAAATAATAATCATTCTTCTCAAACACATATGAAACACTTACAAAAATATATTACGTACTTTTATACGATAACAGACACCATAATCTCCACACGTTTCAAATTAAAGACATTTCTGAAAACTCAGGGGTCAAAAAAAATAATAAATTTTAAATCATTTAGGAATAAACATAAAAATACAATATATCAAAAGTGTAGGGATGCAAACTGTTCTGGAGAGAAATCTAATCTTAAAAAACACTACATTGGAAAAGATGGAAAATTAATGAGCTAAAGCTTCCAAAACTTAAGAACTTAAATACAAACAGAATAATCCAACAGAAAGGAAATAATGAATATAGAAGTAGAAGTCAAGTAAACAGAAAAGAATCATACAATAAGAAAAAGTTGAAAGGTAGTTTTTGAGGATTAGACAAATAAAGCTTAACAATATTCTGACAAGAAAAGAGGCCACATAAACAATTAGAACCAAAAAGAAACTGTAACTACAGATGTTGCAGAGATGAAAGAATAGAGAAAATATACTTTATACCAATGTATTTAAAAACTTGGCTAAAATGGACTAATTCCAAATAATCAGTAACTTACCAAGAAGTGACTCAAGAATGAAAAATCTTGACTACTCCCCTAACTATGAAAGACACTCATCAGTAATTTAAAACCTTCCCAAGAGACTAGATGGTTTTTACAGGTGAGTTTTACTAACTTATAAGGTACAGACCATTCTAATATTATATAAACTTCAACGAATAGAAAAAGATTATTCCCTAACTTATCCCATGTGGCTTATATAACTTTAATACCAAAACCACTTAAAGAGAATACAAAGAAAAAGCATAAATTAATCTTACATATGAATGTAGATGTCAAAATCCTAAATAAATCAGTGTTTTGTTTTGTTTTTTAAAGATAACGAATCATGACCACGTCAGGTTTTATCTCAGCAAATAAACAGTGGCTTAATGTTAGAAAAATTTAGAAATTTGCCACATTCACAGATTAGAGAAGAAAAACAATGATTATCTCAGAAAGCATTTGATAAAACTCAGTATCCATTCACAGTTAAAAGCTCTTTGAAACTTTCCTTGATCTATATAGGACTCCATCAAAAACTAAACAATAAAAGCCTAGTAGTAAAATGCAAAAGCATTTTCTTTAAAAAAAGTTTTTTGATTAGCATATATGTTGTATGTATAAATAAAACACAAACCAGTATTTCTAAATACAAGTAAATACAAACAGAACAGGAAGTTCAAATGAATGTATCACTTAAAACAGCAACAAAAACATTAGGTACCAATGACTAAATCTAACCAAAGATATGCAAGAAGTGCTTGGAGATAATTACAGCACTTAATTGAAATATATTAAAGAACATCTCCAAAACTGAAGAGAGGCCCTGTTCATAGATGGACTCAGTGCTGTAAGATATGATTTCCACACATACTGATCTAAACATCAACGCAATTCCAATATGATTTAGTTAGAGCAAGGATTCTGGAGCCAGGCTGCATGGTTTCAACTCCCCATTCTGCCACTTACTGTGTGATATTGGGAAGACCACTGAATTTGGCTGTTCTTCAATTACCTCATCCATAAATTGGGAATAGTAACAGTATGCCTACTTTATAAGGCTGTCAGGACTACATGAGTTAACAGTGTTTTGTCTAAAGTAAGCAGAATATAAATGTTAGTTTATTAATCAAAATCTCAATACAGTTTTTCATGGAACTACCAAAGCTAACTTTAGAACAGATATGTAAGAGCAATGGCCCAAGAATACTTCTGAAGCCGACTAAGTAGATAGATTTTTCTGAACCAGATACCAGATTTACTATAAAATTCATAATTAAAATCGTGTGGATTAGCACAGGGAAAGTTCAACAAATGAATAGTCTAGGAAGCCAAGAGTCAGATACAGGCATACTGGAAACCTGTTCCTGAATGGACAGGATGTTGTAGGTCCCTCAGAAAGGACTTACTATTCAACAGATGACACTGCGACAATTATACCTTTACTTTATAACACAGGCAAAAATGAATTCCAGATGGCTTAACACATGAAAAACAAAATTTGAAAACATTTTTTGGGGAAAAAAACTTGAGATGGATAAAGTCATAGTCCAAATATGAACCCAATTAAAATGTAGTATGACTTTACACGGCTGATGAAGTACAAGAAAAATATGGTATTTTCAATTTATTTGCCATAGGAACCTTCTCCTTTTCATGGCTCGAGTATTAGAATTATTTCTACAGTATATAATATTTACAGTCACAGTAATGTAAATATGGTTTATTGTTTAGCTTTCAGAATAAAAAACTTATCAGGGCACAGATAGTTTTGGTTATAGGACAGAATACAAATGTCTCTTTTTTCTTTAGAGATTTTATTTATTTATGAGAGGGAGAGGGAGGGAGTGGGGGGAAGGGGAGGGAGAGGCACAAGCAGACTCGGTGTTCAGTGAAGAGCTTGACATCGGGATTGACCTCAGGACCCTGAGATCATGACCTGAGCACAAACCAAGAGTCAGATGCTTAACTGACTGAGCCACCCAGGCGCCCCAAATACAAATGTTTCTAAGCAGAAGTATGGTTGACCAAAGCTGGGAGGCAGAGCAGTAAGAAGAGGTGAAGGCTCAGAAATTTGCAGTGATAGACATTGATAGTACAGGACACCATGGGCATGTATATAAAAAAAAGAAAAACACTGATATAATTTCACTGGTGGGGAAAAGAGAGGGGTAGTGATGGTAAGTGAGCAAAATACACATCTATCAGAGGAGGAGGAGAACAGATGGTATCCATAGTTATATAAATCAAGAAACAGGGTGATAAGCTTATGTATAAATGCCATGTAGACCATCAGAAGAACTAAAAACCATCAAAAATGCTTCTCTGCAGTTCTCTGATATTTCTATAAATTTTACTTTTTAACTAGGTCTTACTTTATAATCACCATCTTAATATGCACATCAAGAAAAATAAGTATTTTGGGGTGTCTGGGTGGCTCAGCTGTCAAGCGTCTGCCTTCGGCTCAGGTCATGGTCCCAGGGTCCTAGGATCGAGCCCCACATCGGGCTCCCTGCTCAGTGGGAAGCCTGCTTCTCCCTCTCCCACTCCCCCTGCTTGTGTTCCCTCTCTCACTGTCTGTCAGAAAAATAAGAATCTTTAAAAAATAAAAAAATTAAAATCAGTATTTCCATCTATAATTACTTCACAGTGTTTTGAGGATAAATTACAAAATTCTAAAATAAACTAACAAAGGTAAAACAGAATTACCAACAAAGAGGAAGATGTATCTATAATCTTTTCTTTAAAAAATTTTTAAGATTTTGTTTATTTATTTGACAGAGAGAGAGAGCACGCGAGCTCATGCACACACAAGCAGGGGGAATGGGAGAGGGAAAAGCGGGCTCCCGGCTGAGCAGGGAGCCTGATGCGGAACTCGATCCCAGGACCCTGGGATCATGAGCTGAGCTGAAGGCAGATGCTTAACCAACTGAGCCACTCAGGCACCCCCAAAATTTTAAAAAATTGAATTCAATTTTTTTAATTGAAATATATTTGACACCATATTGTGGTGTACAACTTATTCATTTGTAAATAATAATTATTATAATACAATTGCCAATGTAGTGATAGCACCTCTATCAAGTCATATAATTATTACTTCTTTTTTGTGGTGGGAATAATTAATTAACTTCATTATTCAGGATATGTTAAAAAAATCCCTATATAAGCAGATGTCATGGTACTTAAATATTCCTTATATATGGTAGAAATTGTGTTGACCTAATTTTTTTCAGCATAAAACAATGATTTTTTATTTAAATTCAATTAACATAAAATGTATTATTAGTTTCAGAGGAAGAGGTCAGTGATTCATCAGTCTTATACAGTAGGTAGTGCTCATTATATCACATGCCCTCCTTAATGTCCATCACCTTCATTCCAAGGTTTTGTTTGATTAGGATGAAGAAAATTCCTAACTTTCTTCTCATTAATTCTTGCAATATGCTTTATAATTGTTATTACTAGAGAATTCCTTCATTTAAAAAAATGTTTCTCTCTGAGAGAGTTGGGGTTGGTAAAGAGTGAGCAGAAAACTCTTGCTTATTTATAAAAATTTGCATATATTACTTTGAGAAAAAACTAAATGCTATCTTCCACAAAGAAACTGTGTAGGTAATCTCAAGAATGAAGTCTTACTCTTTCTGATATGGGCTATTTGTTCATGTGTATTCAAACAAATACACAAGGAATCTCATGACAAAGCAGAAAATAACAAGTGCCATAAAAAAGGTAAAAATAAAATTTTAAATAATTTAACAATGCTTACTTACGTATTATAGGCACTTACATATTACATTTCACTGTGCTGAGCATTTTAGGTTCAAACTTTATTTTACAGAGAGGGAAAATGATTTAGGTTAACTTATCCCAAGGTACTAGGATAATATAGACCCAGGACCTACCCCCAGGCTAACGGTAGGGCCTATGCTGTAACAATCATGCTACACTGCTTCAGAGTGCAGAAAAGGGAGAGAACTTGGGAGTTTGTTGGAGATGGTGGGGATAATCATAAAAATAACAGCTAATATTTGAGTGTTTATTAAATGGCAGGACTAAGGTGTTTTAATGTAGTCTCACTGAACCTCAACCTTATGAGGAAGAATTATGCTATTTAATAGCTGAAGACCTATGAAAGTCACATAAATAATGAGAGGGAAAAGCAAGATTCCAACCCAAGGAGCAGGACTTCCTGGAAGCTCAGCAATAATGAATAAATGAACAAACAACCAAATAATAAAAGGTTGTATAATCACTGAAATAAGTCAACAGATCACCTTCTGATGTGAATGAATGGCATACATGTAGTTGGAAGAAGGTGGGTCTGAAGGACAGTACCACACCAAGATAGATGCCTAGAAGGGAAATGGAAGTGTACGATTGGTACTCGAGCAACCACCAAGATTTAAACTTCTGGGGTGTAAACTCCTTTGGAGTCATTCAGTGTCTTCCATCCCCAGTGGTACTGTTTGAATACAAGACACCATCGTTTCTCCCCCTGGATTATTCCAACAGCTTCTTGTTCCCCAAATCAAGCATTTCTGCCAGTCCTATCTTTCTACCCACCCTACAAAACCACAACTTCCACACAATAAGTAGCCAGAATGGACCTTTTTCAAATATAAGTCTAGCAATTTTACAGCTCAGCATAGAACTAAATGGCTCCTCACAGCCCTCTGAATAAGGCTGAAAATCGAAACAGCATGGCTACAATACCCCGTATAATCTCCTGTCTCATCTTGAAACATTTATCATGCAAACTCTACACTCCAATCACATCACATTTCTTTCACTTCATAAAGCCTACCACGTTCTCTCTCACCTTCGTTTCTCTGGACATGATTTGAACCTCAAATCACATCACCTACCTCTTTACCCCTTCTAGAGTGGGAGACCCCTCCACTATGCTCCCGTGACACCTTCTTCTGTTACCTGGCTAATCCTCACTGGCCTATAAATTTGGTAAGGGCAAACTTTAGTTTACTGTATCCGTAAAACCTAGTACAATGCATAGCATTTTTAAAAAGAATGAATGATCAAGAGATCAAAGCAGAAAGTGGTATCAGAAGCCCTTAGAACGGATTATGTTGTCAAGAGTGAACAGGAAAGAGGACCTAGCCGAATGATCTACAAGAAAAAACAGCGAGGTAAAAGAGGAGAACAACGTTAGCTTGATGCCATGAGTCAAGAAACAAAAAGATTATGAACGAAGACTGAGACAATTTGCTGACAAATCTTAAATCCTTTTAAGAAAAGTCAAGGTAAAAATATCCCTGCTGTACCACTATTTCTTAATTTTTAAAAGTACAGTTGATAAAAAAATGAAAATTATTTTGTTAAGTAACCTGGAATGTAAGACCTAGTTATTCCATTAGTTAATATTTTTAATTGCTCTATAAAGATAGTACTTTAAACCATGAAAGTCTGCTTTCATTGCTTTAAAAATATTTAAGTACTGGTTCAAACTGAATCTGGGCAACCAAAAATAATACTTACCATTGCCATATGGAAAAGCACGTGCAGAACGACTATCATAACCAGAGGAATGTCCACTGTTGAAGAAAAATGTATTCTTATGTGTTGCAAGGAAGTTCTAACTTTTACTTGTTTGGTATAAATGCAAAACATCAAGGCAGAATTATGGCTTTCATTTAACCATCATATAATGATAAACCTTAATTCTAATTTTATTTTTTAATACAAAAAAACAGGCTTTTAACCTCAAAACATATTAAACCTAATACCCACCTGTAAAGAAAAACATAGCTTGCTAGTACTATTTAATGTGAATAATCCAATCAATTCAGCTTGACTCCCAAGATAATAGAAACTTTTGAGGCTAACAGAGTACTTGAGATTTCACTAAAATTTAGTCTTAAAAAAATAAATTTTAATGATTCAGAAAATCAGCCCCACCCACAGGATAAACAAATAATACTTTTTAACATTCTGATTGAGAAAAATACATATTTAACAAAGACTTAATAAAATTAAATCCTTATATTCTCACAATTAAGACTGTTCTGGAGCTTTATCATTTCCTTTTTGAAAATTTTGCATGGCTTAATCCTACTGAAGTAATGTTTTCACAATTTTCCTGTCTATTAATATAATTTGGATCACTTTCCCAGAAATACATTATTTTCATAGAGTTTACCTGCTACTTAAGAGGAAATAGTATTGGTTACCAATTTTTAGTGATTTCTATCTGCCAAGAATTGTGCTGATGTGTTATATTCACTAGCTGTTTTATGTTTTAATCTTCACAACTCTATCAACCCTATTTGGTAAAAGGAAACTGAGTCTCAAAGAGTAGTTATGAAAACTTGCCTAGCAACGCAAAGCTAGGGAATTCTGAAGCTAAATTTGAGCCAGATTTGTGGGATTTCCAAAGACCTATGTTGTTAAACACCGTACTGCCATCTATGAGGTAAATACTCTTTAGTACAGCATTCCAACTAACATAACATAAACCAGAAATGCAGGGTATAAAACAGAAGGCCACATAGAATGGATCCAAGCTTCCTTTGTGGAAGTTAAGTAACATACAGCAGGGCCATAAGGAGTAAAGCAGCTTTTCTTTCCTATGGTTCCTGATAATAACTGTCCTTACTTAATCCTAAAACAGACATGTATTATTCATGATTACCAGTCATCTGTATGGATAGCCCACAAAAATTACTAGAGCCAAGTTTTTACCAATCTAGAAGTTTCTTTAATCAGTATGTTATAAATCAAACCAAGATATTTCAAAATTCATTTGGTTTTCTCTGTCCTGTTTTGTTACCGAACTACAGATCTAATATCTTATTATAATAACTAGCATAGATCTAGACTCATGAATTAAAAGGCAGTACTACTTAATGTTTACAAAATTAAATCTTTGAAAATATTACCAAGCTATGTATATGACTTTTCTGTCAAAAGTTTACCAATGATAAAAAGTTCTACCCTAACCATACTGATTTACCTTTCTATTGTTGGTATAAGAGATGGAGGTGGAGCGCCTGGTGGAGGAGGAAAACCTGAAACATTCAATCATAAGATAAAAAAAAGTTAATAGAATGTACTTTTAATGTGAAGTGTGAAACAAAGTTGCTGCGTATCACTAAATTTCTCTGGGGACATAACGTGCTTCTCTATGTTTAAATGGACAGAAAAAAATGGAGCTTAAACTTTTAAATAGGTCTTTTGAGCAATAAAGCTTTAAATGAACAGTCTGGTCTAATACACAGAGCACAAACTGGGAGTCAGGACACCCGGTCTTATTTTCAGCACCACACACAGCCCATTTTGTGAGTATGAGAAAGTTAATCTCAATGCCTTACCTTATCCATATATAAAACGGTAGTAGTATTGCCACCAGATATGTAATACTTGAAATACTTTTGAAGAAAAGCAAATAACATTTACCTCTTTCAAAAAATATTTTTTTAGATGTATAGAAATTTCCTTAAAATATATAATTATAAATAAAATCTTACCAGTAAATACATAAATGCTTAAGGCTGAGATTATCCATCATAAAATATGTTTTAAATAGCATGACCCTAAAGAACTATTTTACAAAGAAGGGCATATAATATAGTTTTTGGATTAGTTTGGAGAGAAAATAATTTGCACCTTTTTATCATGAGGTCTGTATTCTCAGTAATTCAAAATACCTAAATGAAATACCATAGAATATGGCTAAAAGGGACCTTAACAGTTTATCTACTCTGCACTTTCAAATTCAGAGAGGCAATAAAGCATCCCAAAAAAAGACTTTAAGATTCAACTTAAATAACTTATGATACCAATTCCTTCCCCAAGTTTTAACAACCCTCACTATTAGGAAATGAATTAAATTCTATAATTTAAATCTCTTACACTACAATTCATATGCTGTCCTGAATGAGAACAAGAAGCAATCCATTATCATATTCTCTATCAACCTCTGCATATTTGAAAACACTCCCACTAGCCTCCTTCTTTAGTATTCTATCCCAGTTCTCTTAACCGTTCTCAAAGTCCATTTAAATCAATTTTTGGCCCTGCTACCAGTTGTTTCAAATTCACCATGCTTATCTTCACTATACCCAATTTCAAGATCTGTAACTCTTTTATTAAACATCTCAGAACTGTGAAGTTTAGCCATGACCACAATCCTATCTTATACAGCTTTTCAAACACATTTTCTTTTAAACTAGACACACCAATGATCCCTTTATGACTTGTCCTGATAGGCCTTTTTTAGCCACACTGATAAACAATTAGTGACTCACTATTCCACAACTAAATATGTATACTATCCTATGCTACCTAAACTCCACTATTTCTCTTTATCAAGGTCATTTTGAATTCAGACCACCCTTCCAAGCATGGTCACCTCTCCTTCTCTTTATATTCCTTGGCTCTGAATACTGAACTCAGTAACAAACACACTTGCTATCATATTTGCATCACAATCTAAAAACATTTTATAAACACCGAAAAAGTGTAAAAAACAACCTCTTGGTCACATATAAACTATTGATCACACCATTACAACAATCAACAATTTAACCACCACTCTAAGAACAGCCATCTGACCAATTGTCAGTCTATCTAATTGTATGGTTCAGAATATATTTTCTCACAATACTGAGTTTTTTTACAGGGTAAAAAAAAAAATCAGAAACCATGATAAAGTCAAGATAAATGATCTTTCTCTTCTTTTGCAGTTGCTTTATCATATAAAAAATTCACTGGTCTGAAAAAACATTTTTTCATAAAAATTTTATTTTATATTCCATACTGTTTTCAACAAATTGATACGGTGAGAATTTTCTCAGAATCTCTATTTCTACAAAAATGGGTAAGACAGATATAAGAAAACTAAGTATCTTAATCAAAACTGGAATGAAGCAAAGGCAGAGCTGAAAATAGGACCTTGAAATCCCAAAAGCCTATTCCATTGTCTAACCACATCGACACTGTCCCTCCTGTAACTATAAGCTTGAAATTTCATGTTTATTAACAATGATGGAGAAAACATGAAAAAAGTTTTACCTGGAGGTGGTACAGTTATTGGAATACCTAAAAAACAAGTGATGAAATTTAATATAGTAATTGGATTTTATAACCTGTTATGTATTTATGCCATCACCAAAAAAAAAAAAAAAAAAAAACCTTTGAAATAAAACCCCTCGCCTCATTTTCCTGGCTTATTCACTCAAAAGAAGCATTCTGTTTTCTTGCAGAGGACCAACAATTCCAGTATAACATCCGACTTCCTGATGAAAACCCAGTCTAACAACTTGGTAACAAGATTTCCCCTACTAGGTGTAATCACAAACAAGTTAGACAACAGTTAAAAAAGCACACCTGTGCATTTTTAGTGCACAAATATCAAACTCCATGAAATTAACACTAAGTCTGATAATCAACATCTGATCTTGTTATTTAGTATTTTAATAGGGAAATTATCAATGGGCTCTTTAATACTGCAGGTAATACAAGGTAACTCTGAAGATGATGACTTTTCACTTTAGTAAAGCTTTGTGGGGCGTTCGAATGTTGATTTGGATCGTTTTACTATTGTCGACAGGATTGGGGAAAATATTTCCTTTGATTTGTAGGAGTACAAAAGGGGGGTATAGCCAATTCATATGTATATACCCCCAGGGCACATTAAGATAAATGTGGACAATTTTTTTCTACAGGAGTCAGTAAATACTAATTTGAGTGACTCTCATTCATTTGCACACATTATAAACTTTAAGAAATAAACTATGTTTAAACAAACATTCTCAATTTACACTGGTCAAATGTGCCCTTAAATCCTAATGTAAAAGTTATGTGACATACAGATAGATTCTTTTTGTTTGAAGGAAAATGACACTTCTAGGTAGGAAAATAGAAAAAAACACAGAATGGTTTACTAAATCCTATCTTAAAAACTGCATCAAAATTAGTCCAAAAGAGGGGGGGGGAAGTCGAAATCATTAATTAAATGCATGGCGAAAAAATAATGAAAACAATTACTTTCAAATATTTTGTCAATGGAAACATCTGCTAATAATTTGGAATTGTTCTGTTCATGTTTTACCAGAATAAGAGGTTTATATAAAAAAATCTTAAGGCAGCCAGTGGCTTTAAAACGGAGAATGAAACACCTGATTTAACCACCCATACAATAAAAGGATATGCTAAACTTACAAAACCAAGAAGACTGAAAAAGATATATAAAAGACATGTAAAGCCATTATTTTTCGAAAATCATTAGACCTCCAAATGTCTACTAACTCAGTGTAATACTTAATGGCAATTCTTGTCCATCCTGAAGTTACCTTGCTGCTTCCTAAATTACTAAACTAAAAGAATCCAGCAAACAATATAAGCTAGCAGAGTCCCAGACACCATACTAAATGGGAAAAGTAAGAAAGGCAGAACATATTAAACATTCTTAATATCTATTACCTAATTTTCTTTAGAACAGTATAAAGTCTTTTAGAGCACTGTTTAACTTAACTTTACTATGTGACCTAGTTTTTACATTTAAATACATGATTTTTTTTTTTTTAGGTGTATAGTAGTCCCTTCTTAGCCATGCTTTCCAGTTTCAGTTATCTGTAGTCAACCGCATTCTGGAGGCAGGTGATCCTCCTTCTGATGGTATTGTCAGAAGGTCAAGAGTAACCCAACGCTATTTATGTCACAGGGCCTATGCCATTCACCTCACTTCATCTCAGGACATAGGCATTTTATCAACTCACGTTGTCACAAGAAAGGTGAGCACAGTACAACTGAAATATTTTCAGAGAGAGGGGGAGAGATCACATTCAAATAACTTTTATTATAGTATACTGTTATAATTGTTCTATTTTATTATTGTTGTTAATCCCTTACTGTGTCGAATTTATAAATTAAGCTTTATCATAGGTTATGTATGAATGGGAAAAAAAAACATAGCATATATAAGGTTCAATGCTATCTACCATTTCAGGTACTCACTGGGGGTCCTGGTACATATCCTTGCAGATAAAGGCGGGGGGGTGGTGGGGAGAAGCTACTGTATAAGATAAAGAACTGTATGAAATTCAGCAAAACACTCTGTAATCCTAATAAACTACCCTTAAATGAACACATGAGCAACATGCATCACTCTAAAGTTCACTACAGCTTACTAAAATGTGAATTTATGCAAAATAAGAAATTACTAGTCAGCCCTCTCAAAATTTAGCCTTTAAAAACATCTAAGTTGACAAATTTTCAGAAAACAAAGAAAGACTTATAACCAAATTATTAAATATGCTATGAAGGTTGTTAAAATTACAGTCTTTTAATTCTCACTACAGTAGTATCATAGGACAGGTTTTTTTTAAAAATCAACTGGAAAGAATTAAGAACAAAAAGAAAACTCATGCTATATGTAAAGATGTCTTTCCAGTCATCATCTACTCATCACAAAGTTAACATGAGAACTAAAAAAGGCCCTTCTTGTGAGGCCTCTATTTCATCTAAGATATTTCAATGCAATTCTTTATTGGTAAATGTTCACCCAAAGAGAACCACAGTCGATGAAACACAATACAAATCAATTCTTTAGTATTATTGGATATATTTTCAAAATGCAACCACGAAAGTTTAGTATGTGATATAATGTTGGTTCAATGTAACTCTCATACAAAAATCATGACTTAGTAATTTGACTTTTGTTAACAAAAGAGAAATAGCATAAGGAAAGAGAAAAATTCCTATCTTCACCCTCAACACTCCCACCTTCCTGACCAACACACGCTCCCTCACCAACAGACTAGAATTACACAAAGGAAGTACTGTGTTTTACTGTTTCCTTTATCTGTAAAATGAGTAGGACAAAAATGTTTATTTCCCTGGAAAGCTTTGCATAACAGTAGTAAGAGTAAGATTTCTAGTACTATAGGCCAAAGCTTTTGAAAAAGTAATATTCAAGTTCTAAGAGGACTGGATAGATTAGTGGTTTTGAAACTTTAGTGACCACCAGAATCACCTGGACAGTTGGTTAAAACACAGATTGCTGGGTCCCTTCCCTAGAATTTCTGATTCAGTAGGTCTGGAGTGGGGCCACAGAACGTGCATTCCTAACAAGGAGAGGATAATGTTGCTGAGCAGAGACCATACTTTGAGAATCAATAAATCAGATCCTAAACTTCTCTGTGTGTTGCAGTGCTTAACACCACAATATTCAATACATATAAAATAAATCCCATTTCAAATTTTTATGAAACTAACAAAGCATGTGACACCTTGAAGTAAAACGATAGAGCTATAGGATAACCACCTGGCATCCTCAAAAGAAAAGAGAATCAGATTTACTTTTTCCTGTAATGCACACTCTTCAGTGGAAAGCATGAAGGTGTGGGGGACCTGAAATCCTCTTTGGGAACTGAAGGAATTGAAGCAAAAAAAATAGAAAGGCATCAGCCCTGTGATACTTTTTGAAAGGTATTTAAACTATATTTTTTAAATTTGCACAAAATTAATAGAGGCTCTGCAGTCAACAAAAAACAATAAAAATTGTGTATGAGCTCATTTTCAATGCAGCCCATCACTGTTTTCCTAAGGCAGAAAAGAGTTTATATATACTAGGTAGCCTCTGACACGGCCTCTAATGATCCCTGATTGCAGATATTTATGCCTTTTTATACTTTTGGTATTTATACACTCCCTCTGAGTATGGGCTGGATATAATGACTTATTTCTAACAAACAAAATCCAGCAAAATGATGGGATGTCACTTCTGTGACTAGATTACAAAACACAGTGACTTCTATTTTGCTGGTATCCTCTACAGTATTCTTGGCATGCATGTTTTCCTGAAGCAAGCTGCCATGTAGGAGAGGAAGTGAATCTTGATTTCAACAAAGAGGTGAGTAATCTTGAAAAAGAGTACTTTCTCAGTCAAGCCTTTGAGATGTCCATCCCAAAGTCTGTGGCAGACTGAAGCAGAGGACCCAGCTAAGCCGTCCCCACATTCCTAACCCACTAAAACTGTTCAATAATAAACGTATGTTGTTCTAAATCCCTACTTTCTGGAGTGATTTGTTACTCAGCAACAGCTAACAAATATGTTTAATAACTACCTATCATTTGTCTATTAAGGTCAAGTGAAAGAAAAAGGCATGGCAGAATTACGCAAATTATGCTTCCAAGTTCTCACTAGTAACTTCTAAATTCATCAGTACCATTATGTTACAAATGGATAAGCTTGATCACTTTCTCACTGATTTCTACTTCTAAGTCATCAAGCTTGCAAGTAAATTCAGCACAAAGAAATTGAGTACATAAAGTCAAGGTTTATAAAAATCTTTAAATATTACCTTCCACTACATGCTTTTCTGTGTGTCAATATTTCTAAAATTATACACACACACACACACACACATATCGTCTAACATCTACCCTTTAAAAATAACATCCTATTTTGAGTTTACTGAAAATACTGATATAGAAAAACAAAAGAGAAAATGAGTACAGTTCTCAAAAATTTCAAGGAATTCTTTTTTAAAGGTACTTTTGGAAAATATATTTTTGGCAAAAAGCATCAGTTAATAAGCAGATTTGCTGAATAAGACCAAAAATCTTACAGAACTATAAAAATAACTTAATAAGTATTATATTAATAAAACAGCTTCTCAAAATTGTACTTGAGAAAGGGTGCGGATAATATTCATCTAGAATAGGCCAAGCTTTTGCCAAAGTAGCAGTTCTTAAAGTGTTATCTGGAGATTCCAGGGGGTCTCTAAGACCCCTTTCAGGAATCTGCAAGGTTAAAATTAGTTTCATAAAAATACTAAGATGTTATTTGCCATTTCCATGCTCATTCTAAGTGTCTAATAAATTTTTCTAGAGGCTACATGACATGTGAAATCACAAAAGATTTAATGCAGGAACAAACAGGAGAATCCAGTTTTTTTCTATTAAGCTGCATAGTAAAAAAAAAAAAAAAAAAAAAGAAAAAATGGCAAAAGTGTAAAACAAGACCACTCTATACACTGTTTTTTGTTGTTTTGGAAAAAATTATTTTTCACACAAATATCTTAATGCTAATATGTAACGGGTTTATTATGAGTATTTTTTACATAACATTTTAACTTATTAGTTTTTATTTCTAATACAAAAAATAGATATACCATGCATAAATAAAAGCTCTTTGGGAGATTGTAGTAATTTTTTTTAGTGTATAAAGTGGTCTCTGACCAAAAAGTTTAAGAGCCACTGGGCTAAAACCAGACTGCTAACAGAGAACTTAATCCACAGACAATGTAGGCCTTAGAGAAAATGCAGAAAGACTCCAGATATGAGCTGCCTTTCTCCCTAACCCCATGTGTCACTGCTATAACCCAAAACCATCAAGATATTTAAGGAATGAACATGAATTTTTAAGTGCATATAAAAGTACTACATGACTAGTGAGACACTAATGTACTTGATGATAGTCTTTAGGAATGAATTTAGGAATTCCTTCTAAAATGCAGAATCCTACACATTTTAAAATCTAGATAAACAGCCAAACCCTATATACAACTTTAAAAGCAGGGATCATTGTTCTCTGTGGTCTGCACTAATTGGACTATACAGTATTTCAGTAAAGCAAAGAGCCTTCCTCTACTTAATGGAATCCTGAACTAGATTTTAATTGTTCTGAAGACTTACAGAACCATAGTCACATGAGCTTTAATTTTGATTAATGTTATAAGAAATGAGCTAAAATAAATCTGGCCTTCCTCTCTTTCAATAAACTCTATTATAAAAAATGAAGATAAAATAGGATGACACTAAAATTAACATTTAAAAATCTAAATTAAAAGTCTGTAATATTTAGTTTGAACATAGTTTAAAAAAAATAGTTTACAAACATTAAATTGTTTAAAAAACAAGATAAGCCAGATACAGGACAAATACTGTAATGATTTCACTTACATGAAGTACCTACAATAGGCAAATTCACAGAGAAAGAAAGAATAGAGGCTACAGGAGCTGGGGGATAGGGTAAAGTTTACTGTTTAGTAAGTACAGTTTCATTATGGATAAGGAAGTGTGTAACTGTAACCATCGTAGTGATGGTTATACAACTCTGTCAATGTATTTAATGCCACTGAACAGTGAGAATAATAAATATTATGTACATTTTACCACAATAAAAAAGTACCATAAAATCAACTGCACTATAACATGAATCTTACCAATTTTACAATTCTTCTTCCAATAAACAAGTATATCACAACTGGTTTATTCAGTAAACAGACTTAACACAAATCAGGCAAACAGCAAAATCTCAGCTAACTGGATGTTTAAAAAAAAAAAAAAATCTGGTTCCTGCTCTTTACAAGCTCCATAACTTCTCTACCCAGAAATACATATGCATGCACTTCAACATGAGGGAACTAGTTGGAAAAAAAAAAAAAAAAACAACTTTGAAAAGACACGTTATTGGGGGGAATATACACATAAATGACATGATTCGATTCAACACGGTTAACAAAACAGGCTTTTGGACAAAACCGCCTGCTGGTTCTGCTATTTTCTAGCTTAAACTCTTTTAAGTCCCAGTTTCTATTCTGTAAAATTAGAGTAATACCTATTTTAGTCATTGTCAAGAATCATATTGAGTTAATACACGAAATGTGCTCAGAATAGTACCTCCAACAATAAGCATTCAATATATATTAGCTATTATTAGCTATTACAAGTGACCCTTGAACAAGAGGGCTTTGAACTGCACAGGTCCACTTAAATGTGCATTTTTTTTTATAGTGCAGACCTATAAATGCATTTTCTCTTCTTTATGATATTAACATTTTTTTCCTCTAGCTTACCTTATTATAAGAATACAGTATATAATCCACATAACATAAAAAGTATGTGTTGATTGACTGTTTATGTTATTAGTAGGGCTTCCAGTCAACAATGGGCTATCAGAAGTTTCTGGAAGGTCCAGTCAGGTCCAGTCACATGTGGATTTTTGAGTGGTTGGGGGGTTGGTGCCCCTAGCCCTGATGTTTTTCAAGGGTCAACTGAATTTCTACTATTACTCACTGAATGCATGAAGCTGCACTAATGTATTTCTGAAAAATTTAACAGAATAGAAACTATTGGGTGGTTCACTAGGCGATGAGAATAACAAATTTTCTGAAAATTAACAAAGATGTTGAATAATCCGTGTTTTCAAGCTCTTGTTACTATGGGTAACAGAAAACCACATTAAATATTTTTTCATTTAAAAATCTACTCCAAATGTCACAACATTAATTTAGGACCTTTACATGTTTGCTGTACTGTCCAACACAAAACTTTCTCCACTCTTGACACAAATCAATTGTGGCAAATATTTTGTTCTGTTACTAACGAGGTTTCATGTACCTCTGTAGATGTGTGTTTGGGGGGGTGGGTAGGAGGCAATACACCTCTCCTTGTCTGCTATTTGACAGTAAAAGTCCCTTGAATGCATGCAATCTCTATCACCTCATCATTGTTAAGGAGGTTAAGTAGTAACTATCTACTTATGCAATGAGTCATGCCTGGAAACCTCTAAGAGTTGGCCATAAATTTTTTTTCTCCAAATCAAGGCATTTCTGAGAGTGAATTTAATAAGAGTTATACTGGATAAAGGTATAAAGTAGGTTCCACGCAAATCTGGATATATGGTTCTATTTGTGAAAAAAATCCAATTTATGAAAAAATTAACATCCCCAAACATGGGTGTAAAGATCATTACTATGTTTGTCTCAGCATATACAGGCCTACAGACTTGAAAGCATATGCATTTGAAAGCAAATGTTAACAAAGACAACATTAATATATGTTTAAATTCTCAAAGGATTTTTTTCCTTTTTCCTTTTAGTATTTCTCAAGGAAGCAAAAAGAAAACCCAAGGTTTCTCTAAGAAAAATGGAGTACTTTTTAAGGCAAACTTATAAAAAGACTCCTGAGCCACAGCTTTCTTTCATTAGCTGCTTATGATTCTTAAGGTGATCTAAATTACAGTGAACTCTACAGGACATACTGTAATCTGTGGTTCTGTGGTAAACTGAAAATGTGGCTTTAATCAAGGCCTATATTCAGCTGGTAAGCATCTATGCAGCCATACTGTTATGGAAAAGCTAGTAACCACTTTGATTGCTAAGTGTCTGTGTGACTGTACAATCTGAAAATCTCTCTGGTGTTATGGATACAGAAACATGTTAACTCAATCAGCTATCTTATTTAGGGAATGTCAAGTATACAAAAGATCTTTGTGATTAGCATTGTTGGGAAACACTGATGGAAATACAGACTACCTTCTCTCCCAACAGCTCAAAATCTAGTAAAAGTAAGGAGTAATTCAGATAGTCTCAATTTACAAATATTTGGTTTTAGTATGAACTGGTATCTCCCTGCCACCAGCAAATATACCACAGTTAGATATTGCTTTTAAACCGGCATCAGAATTCATCTGAATCAGTATCCTTAAATGCTGACAGGACAGCACGGAAATTCTAAGAATAAGCAATCAAAGGAAATCTGGATAGGTATTTAAAATATGGAAAGCATGTAGCTGAAAATTAACATTACAGGCATACCTCATTTTATTGCGCTCACTGTACTGCGCTCCATAGTTACTGTGTTTTTAACAAATTGGAAGGTTTGAGGCAACACTACATTTCAGCAAGTCCACTGGAGTCGTTTCCCAAAGTGTTTGTAATTTCATGTCTTTGTGTCACATTTAAGGTAACTGTCACAGTATTTCAAACTTTTCACTATTTTATTTGTTATGGTGATTTGTGGTCAGTGATCTTTTGATGTTACTGTTGTAACTGTTTTGGGACACCACAAACTCTGATCATATATAAGATGGCAAACTTAATCGATATATGTTATTTGTGTTGTGATTGCTTGACTAACCGACAACGACTGGCCTGTCTCTCTCCTTCTCCTGAGACACAAGAACGAAATTAGGCCAATAATAACCCTACAATGGCCTCTAAGTGTTCAAGTGAAAGGAAGAGTCACACATCCCTCACTTTAAACGAAAAGCTAGAAATGATTAAGTTTAGTTAAGAAAGGCATGCCAGAAGCCAACTGGCTGTAAGCTAGGCCTCTTGCGACATACAAATTGTGAATGCAAAGGAAAAATTCTTGAAAGAAATTAAAAGTGCTACTCAGTGAACACACAACTGTTAAGAAAGCAAAATAGCCTTACTACAAATACAGAGAAAGTCTGAGTGGTCTGGAGAGAAGATCAAACCAGCCACAATATTCCCTTAAGCCAAAGGCTAATTCAGAGCAAGGCCCTTAAAACCCTCTTCAATTCTATGAAGGCTGAGAGAGGTGAGGAAGCTATACAAGAAAAGGCTAAAATTATCAGAGGTTGGTTCATGAGGTTGAAGGAAAGAAGCCGTCTCCATAACATAAAGTACAAGGCGAAGCAGCAAGTGCTGATGGAGGAGCTGCAACAAGTTACCCAGAAGATCCAGCTAAGATCATTCATAAAGGTGGCCACACTAAACAAAAGATTTTCATGTAGACAAAACATCCTTCTGTTGGAAGAAGATGCCATCGGGGACTTTCACAGCTGAAAAGAAGTCAAGGCCTTGGCTTCAAAGTTTCAAAGGACAGGCTGACTGTCTTGTGGGGGCCTAATTGAAGCTAATGTTGAAGCTAATGTTCACCATTCTGAAAGTCCTAGGGCCCTTAAGAATTATGCTAAATCCACTCTGCCTGTGCTCTATAAATGGAACAACAAAGCCTGGATGACAGCACATCTGTTTACAACATGGTTTACCGAATATTTTAAGCCCACTGTTGAGACTACTGCTCAGAAAAAAGGATTCCTTTCAAAATATCACTGCCCATCGACAATGCACCTGGTCACCTAAGAGCTCTCTCTTTGTTGGAGACATACATTAAGATTAATGTTTTAAAAAAAAAAAAAAAGATTAATGTTTTCATGCCTCATAACAAAATATCCATTCTGCAGCCCATGGATCAAGGAGTCATTTTGACTTTCAAGTCTTACTGAAGAAATACATTTCATAAGACTATAGCTGCCATTGATAGTGATTCCTCTGACGCATCTGGGCAAAGTAAATTGAAAACCTTCTGGAAAAGATTCATCATTCGAGATGCCATTAAGAACATTCACGATTCATGGAGAAAGATCCAAATATCAACATAAACAGGAGTTTGGAAGAAGTGGATTCTGACCCTCATGGAGGACTGTGAGGGGTTCCAGACTTCAGTGGTGGAAGTAAGTGCAGGTGTGGTAGAAATAACAAGAGAACTAGAATGGGAAGTGGAGCCTGAAGACGTGACTGAATTGCCGCAAGCTCATGACAAAACATTAACAGATGAGGAGTTGCTTCTCATGGATGAGCAAAAAAAAGTGGTTTCTTGACGTGGAACCTACTTCTGGTGAAGATGCTGTGAAAATTGTTGAAATGGCAAAAAGAGGATTGAGAATATTACCTAAACTTAGTTGATAAAGCAGCAGCACAGTTTGAGAGGACTGACTTCAATTTGGAAGGAAGTTCTACTGTAGATAAGATGCTATCAAACAGCATCACTGCTACAGAGAAATCAATTGTTCATGAAAGGAAGACTCAATGGATGTGGTAAACTTCACTGTTGTCTTATTAAAAGAAATTGCCACAGCCACTCCAACCTTCAGCAACCACCATCCTGATCAGTCAGCAGTCACCAACATCAAGGCAAGACCCCAAGGTCAGCAAAAGATGACTCACTTAAAGCTCAGATGGTGGTAAGCATTTTTTAGCAACAAAGTACTTTTTAATTAATGTATTAAGGTATTTTTAGAAATAATGCTACTGCACATTCAACAGACTGCGGGAGAGTATAAACATAACTTTTATATGCACTGAGAAACCAAAATTTTGATTCTTTTTATTGAGGTGGTCTAAAACTGTAATATCTCCGAGGCAAGCCTGTAAATAAATAACCTAAACAACAAAAAAATAAGGAGTGTGACTCTACGGTATAATGCCATAGATAATCTGAACATTTTTAAAAGCTATTATCCTTATAAACAGAAGTTATATGGCAAAGAAATGGAGTAGTCTTGTCATTTTGGAAAAAAGTGTGCTTCCAGATAATGCCAGTGCCTATAAGCAACATCCTATAGAGCTTCTAAATATTCTTATACCAAAAAGGTATTTATTTCTTCACCATTTTTTATACCTCTCTCTCACTCACACCACTTACTCTCTCACAACAGCTAGTGCTGACTATATAAACTGTTAGCAATCTGGGGATATACTATGTTAGCTAGTAATAAAAAAAAAATTCTTTTAAATCACCTTTAATACCTAGTAAAGTTAAAGTAAGATTACCAAGCAATCTGGCATAACACTATTACCACATACATTGATTATCTTTTAGTGTCATCAAATCAAGTATGTTCAGAATTAACTATTTCTACATTTTATCATGTTCAGTAGACAAAGGACTCATCTATGAATCACTAAGTCTTCATTCCATTCCCTTTTCCTTTGGTTAATTCTCACCATATGGAAAACTCTCCATATGGAAGACCCAAGAGTCATGGGTCCAATTACAACTTCTGAAATGGTTTATGCTCCAGAACAAGAAATTCGTTGAATTTTAGAAATAATGTTGTCTGGAATAAGCACCTCCAACTTATCCCGTGTTCTCTTTCCTCTGTTTTTGAGACAACACAGTCTCTAAAACCAGTCGTTTTTCATAATAATTCTCATCCTTTTTGAATATAAAAGTGACACTGGAAGGGAATCAAAGGTGCTGTGGCTGTAGGTCCAATGCAACAGCTGACATTTATAGAGACCAAGGATGAATACTACAGGGAAAGACTACTCAGACCCTTTATTTGCCTAGGTACTCTGATCACAACTGGCACCTTAAAACAAGCATGGCTCTCTCGAAATGACTGAGTGGACATGGCTCTTTAGTATGAACTGATTTTATTAAAGCAAATTTTAGCATATCTCACATGTGTAATTATAATTAGGACCAGGAACTAGTTTTTATCATTTACTATTGGCATTCTCCATAGGAAGAAAGTTAATTATTAT
The DNA here is from genome assembly GCF_009762305.2 of Zalophus californianus. Lineage (NCBI taxonomy): Eukaryota > Metazoa > Chordata > Mammalia > Carnivora > Otariidae > Zalophus > Zalophus californianus. Next base: position 41,981,059 of record NC_045596.1, on the reverse strand, counting down.
CTCAATCTTGTTAGTTTCATTAAAAACTGATTAAGGGGAATAAATATTGGAAGCTTACTGGGAATAAAGTAACAAAGGCCACTGGATGTAAGGTGAAAATATAAAATTTAGGGATTACTTGTGAATTTTTTCTATTGCCACCAATAAAATAAATACTCAAAAGTGGCTGAAAATACGATAGAAATTTAATTTTGTCTTGTTTAAAAGAAGTAAGTACCAGGTACCTGGCACCCAGAAGCAGTCTCCTAAAAGGAAATCAGTATACAAAGATGACCAGACTGAGATTTTCACTTCACAGGATATATTTTTTTAAACCTATTCCAATTCTAAAAGTATCTCCAAAACTTTTTTCAAAACAAGTTAACATGGTTTACAATTCAATATGGATTTATCCGTATACAATTAGCAACTTTAGTGATCACAATCATACTTTTAGATCACAATTTTAGCATCTGTCCATTCTCTATTTTAGCATATTCTCTTTGCTATGCTGAAATAGCACATATAGATCTGTTTCACTGATGAATAGATTCACTGTGAATCTATTGAAGATTTAATGTAAGTTTCCTATTATAATTTTAATGCAGTATAATCAATGAAGATTTTATTTTCAAATATATATTTTAATTGTTAGAATTAAAAATAAAAAAAACACTCATGATTACTTTTTTTTTTTCCAAAATCAAATGACTTATTTATTATTTACCTGGTGGTGGAATCAGAGGTGGAGCAGTGCTGACAGTTGGAGGTGGTGGAAGAAATGGAGGAGGTGGAAGGTGGGTGGGAGGAGCTCCTGGGGGGAAAAATGGAGGTGGTTTGCTAAAATTGTTGTCTACTTCAGTAGCAGATCTTTCAGAAAGGACCTAAAATTAAAGCATAGTTAATTTAAAAAATGAATAAATGTTCTTATCTAAGATTAAAAACTCATTAAATTCATTTCATTTAATTTAAGAAATGAAGTAAAAAGTTTTATTCACATACACATACTCTGGGGAGGTAGAAGTAATTTTTTCCATGTGTGTGATATGTGTGTATATATACAGATGTGAGTATACACTCACACACACTTTTTAAGGTGTCCATAAAGCCTAGAAAAAATGACTGAATCAGTACCCCAAAAAAGTAATAATAAAAACATTCTAAACAAGTGTACTTCTAAATTAATACTTTATAAATATAATGAGTATTATCTTTGCTACCCAACCAACCTACAGTACTCAAATTAAGGCAATGTAATCATTAGTCACAAATACCAGCATTAGGAAATTAACATGGCAGCAGAAACAGCTATCCACTGTACTAGGGCTTGTCATTGTCAGGTTGCATGCATTAACAGGGTGCAAGTAAATAGGCAGCCAGATACATAAATAACTTTTTCATGTGAGTCTTATAACTTTAAAAACGAGAGTTTATACTTGAAAAGTAAATGTATTTACAAAACACTGATCTATGTAAAGAGGTAAGGGACAGGCAGCAAACCTACAAAAGTGACACGAAGAAATCTGGATTTTTGTTAAGGCTCCCTGGGGGATTCTGATATGCAAACACATTTGGGAAACAGCAGAAACATGTAACATAATGTTGTGCATTTAATTTGTACTTCTAAAATCTTTGCCGGCTAAAGGGTATCATTTAAACATATAATCCTTCTTTTCATTAACTTTCCCTACATTTAAGTACAGTAATTTTTGTAATGCTTATGCTGGTAAGCTATTTTTAAAGTAGGGAACAGAATGATTTTAAGAAATCATGGCATTTTAATGGTGGGGGAAAGAAGAGAGGGCTATCTTCCAGTTTAGAAACGATTTACCCTTAAACATTAAAGAAAAGCAGATTAATTTACTAAAAGTAATGAGAATCAAAACACTTTGACTTTTTTTTAAGGTACTCATGAAAAGGTAGTAATAAAAAACAGTAATGATCAAGCTAATAGCTGAAAGTCTGTTACTAAAGTTCTAACTTGAATCCAAGTTACTAGTATCTCCTTCATTCTTCCACTTGAAAACAAAGGAAATCTACTTCCTCCAAAAATGACACGTTAAATTATGGTATATCCATATAATGAAACTATCACGAAGGAATTTTAAATATTTTAAGAATATGGAAAATCAAAATGATAACTAAAAAAAAAAGATACACAAAAAATAATCATAAAGTATATCCTAATCTTGTTTGGTGACAAGCAGGGGATGTACCAGAGTGTGAAGAGTGGTTACCTTTAGATGCTAGAATTATTGGTGGTTTAATTTTCTTCTTTACACTTTTCCCATATTTTCCCTTTTTTGGTCCAATTAACCTACATATTATGTTTACAGCAAAGGAAAAGAAATCTTACTAAAAAAGATCTAAAGATAATAAATTCTAATTGGAATAGCTTTTATAATAAAAGGGTGATTAATTCCATATTTTAAATCTCTTGGTAGCATCTAAAATACCAAACATACAGCACAGCACTATAAATGTGTATTGAATAAATTAAATTAGAATATGGATACAATCTGTCAGTTTAAAAATTAATAATTTTTAAAATACGAAACCTGTATGTTGCTGTTTTCATTTGCCCGTCGCCTTCCTTCAACTCGGCTAATTGTTATAGTCTGACCAATAACATCAATTGCCCCAGGTAATCTCCTGTAACACAGAAATTGAATCAATTCAGTTTCACCTTAGATGTTTGAAAAAAAACACAAATATTAGGTGAGAAATGAAATCTAAGACCTTTTGCAATGTACTTTAAAATAAAACCAGATCACAACACACATTAAAAAAAAACTTCACTAAGTTAGATCTCACTACTTTGTACTGTCATAAAAACTAAGCTTTATTAGTAAGCTGGAACCAATGTACCCAATGACGATCATGTTAAATTTAAATATTTTTATAGGTTTTCTTTTAAATTTACTATTTTTTAATAATCTCCAACTAAATTTATCTTTGTGGAATTGAATCAGGTAGCAAATGCTAAGAGAATGGAAATAAAATCTTTTGGCTGCTGCAATTATAAAACATAATAATTCTATTACAAAAACTTAAAAAATTCCCCCAAGAGACTTGAAAAGAAATAATGCCCATTTTGATACACTATATTTTTCTTAGTGATTTATTCCAAGCATTAGAAAGCATAAAATGGGATCCAGTTTTCCATTTCTGATAACTTGCCTTTAAACAGAAAATTTTAAATATTTAAATGCCTGCCCCACTCCAATTGTATTTATAATCCATTAAAGTTTAAGTAGATGAGTAGATGGAAAAATAGTCTACCACAAAATAATGCTGCAAATTTAATTAGGAGAAGCTAGTAAGTTAAATTTTAAAAAATAATGTTAAAAGCCAGTTAGTAGTTAAAGATTTTATTAAAGTACATATGCTTAAGATACAGAAGTCACTTGAAGGAAGAGGCAATGAAAAATGGATGTAAATTCGATGAATTTCTCTTCATCTCTATTTCAGTTCTGAACAATTCTGCCTTTAAAAACTTTAGAGAAGTATAACCACCAAAGTACCATGGATCCTTCCACAGTCACCACAGTTAGGTTCCTGAAACAACTAATAACAGCTACTATTTGTTGAATGTCTACACATTATACCTAAACCTCACAATAAGCCCTCACTTAACAAATTACTGTAGATTTGTTAGAGATGTTAAAGTTAGGGCTCATAGTGATGTCACTGACATCAATAATAATTAAATGGCAAAAATAACTTTCAAATCCGAGTCTTTCAGATTCCAAAGCGTAGAGACCCCTTCCCTTGAGCTATGCTGCCTCCTAGCAAGATAACTCACTTCTGAGATATCAAGACTTCTGAAAAATCAAGAACTGGTCAAAGTTTGCTTCAAGTGAACCTTGAGAAGCCCCATAAATAATTTTATGCTCACAAAAACAAAATAAAGACAACCCTGTAAAAGTACATAATAGCATTTGAAATGTCTTCAACTACATAGTCCATTCCTACTTATCATCTTGCCCACTTTAGACTTCTGTTCTATATAATTCTGATAGAACTTTTTTTTTTTTAAAGTTCACGTTTTTCTGATTTTATGCCCAGGTCATTGACTTCCCAGATTTCCTCATGATCTCAAAGAGAAAAAGTGATTTTTAACTTAACTCATACCCTTTGATATAGCTGGAAACTATCCTAATAGTCACACATGAGAAAAATCCAAATACCTCAGACATAAAACAAATATTGTTCCAATTTTTCCCCTAAAACTTAAAACAATTGCAAAACTATGACCACTGTAACTTCATTATCAAAGCAGATGCCATCATCCCTCGGATATCTTCACACATCTCAGATTCCAACATCCTGACAAATATAGGTATGTGTCCTGAGGCCACAATTTCCCTCACCTTTTATTGCTACCTAGACTTCATTGTAAAAATCTTTACCTCTACTATTTCCTTTTCCACTCTTTTCTATTCCTGATTGCAGCATTCTCCCCTCTCCATCTTTTAACATTTATTCCCCTCAAGAACAAATTCTCACAAATGTATTTGGATTTGCAATGTCTCCAAATTGTTAAAGTAGCAAAACTTAAATCTAGATCTAACAGTCTAATGTCTGTTCCCAAATGAAAGACTTCTATATACCATGGATTTCTAAAGACTTCTGCTTTCAATAATTCTGGGACAAGATAATGTTGGCGGGGATGCGGAGAAAGGGGAAACCTCCTACACTGTTGGTGGGAATGCAAGCTGGTGCAGCCACTCTGGAAAACAGTATGGAGGTTCCTCAAAAAGGTGAAAATAGAGCTACCACATGATCCAGCAATTGCATTACTGGGTATTTACCCCAAAGATACAAATGTAGGGATCCGTAAGGGGTACGTGTACCCCGATGTTTATAGCAGCAATGTCCACAATAGCCAAACTATGGAAAGAGCCAAGATGTCCATCGACAGATGAATGGATAAAGAAGATGTGGTATATATTATACAATGGAATATTATGCAGCCATCAAAAGGTATGAGATCTTGCCATTTGCAACAACGTGGATGGAACTGGAGGGTGTTATGCTGAGCGGAGTAAGTCAATCAGACAAAGACATGCATCATATGACCTCACTGATATGAGGAATTCTTAATCTCAGGAAACAAACTGAGGGTTGCTGGAGTAGGGGGGTTGGGAGGGATGGGGTGGCTGGGTGATAGACATTGGGGAGGGTATGTGCTATGGTGAGCGCTGTGAATTGTGCAAGACTGTTGAATCACAGATCTGTACCTCTGAAACAAATAATACATGTGAAAAAAAAAAAGAAGATAGCAGGAGGGGAAGAATGAAGGGGGGAAATCAGAGGGAGAGACGAACCGTGAGAAACGATGGACTCTGAAAAACAAACTGAGGGTTCTAGAGGGGAGGGGGGTGGGAGGATGGGTTAGCTGGTGATGGGTATTAAAGAGGGCACGTTCTGCTTGGAGCACTGGGTGTTATACGCAAACAATGAGTCATGGAACACTAGGTCAAAAACTAATGATGTAATGTATGGTGATTAACGTAACAATAAAAATTAAAAAAAAATTCTGGGACACATGAGAGTACTCATTTCTTAAAGTTTATCTTAAATATGGTCAGAGAAGTCTAATTTTTCAACTTTAAATGGATTGATCACCGAAGATTCAAAGTGGCAAATACTAAGTTTCAAAAAATATACACATGGAAAATCAGCCTTAACAAATGTCCATCAGTAGAGGGAATCCAGAAAACTGCAATTTCTTACATTTCCACAATAATAACACCTCTTTGTCCAGGGATTTTTACCACACAAACCGATATACCTTAACTTAATAAAAAATGTGAAGTTTACCATTGTGTTCAGAAATATATCTTATGACAAGATACATAAGCATATACGAAAGTAACAAAAGGTACATAATATTTAACAGAGATGAGTAACAAGCGATGTTATTTTGATGCCACATTATGAAAAATGATGTTGAACCATATTACTCTGAAAATTTTTAATGAACTTTTTATTTCAATGCATAAAAAGATTTCGTAGAGCTTCACTATGGATAGCTACGTACCTTGAGTTTCCACATAGCACCAGTTTACCTGGGCTTACTTACACATTTGTTCAATAAGGCAGATAGCTAATGTACCTATCAAGATTCTCTTCTCCATATTGGACAGTAAAAAGCTGAAGAGAGACAGAAACTAACCACAATGGGTATCTGAAGTCTCATTAATCTACAAGATTAATAGAGGCAGTGGATGTTCATAAGTCTCTACCTTTCATGAATATGAATGTCTCTCTGAAATTATAATGGAATTAAATTAAAATGACGTATTTTGGTGATTCTGATGTAAGCTGCTTACAAAGATACAACAAAAACTTTAAAAGTGACAAAATTAGGACCAAGGGAAGACACAGAATTAGTTATTAATCTTTTGTCACAAATCTATCTCTGAGCTTCTCATTTTTTAACAGCCAAAATAAAGGACACCATTAATAACAAAAGTCTTTTGAGGTGTGTAAGATAAAAACAAAGCATTAGCTCTAAAGATGGCGTTTCCTGGTAATAACAGCTAGTGTTTACTAAGCACCTACTATGTGCTAGGAAAGCACTGTTCTTAGCACTTTATATGCATTTACTGTTCATAATAACCCTATGATGTAGCAACTATTATTCCCATTTTATAGATGAAAATAAAGAGAAAAAAATTTCTCCTGAATCCATGTTAAGAGGAAGTATGATAAAGTACAGTTTTCAAACATTTCTGACCCCAAAATATAGTTATTTAAGAAACATTCTGCACAGCAATCCAGTACCCACATATAAAAAACTGAGTTTCATGAAACAATACTTACTTACACTTATGATAAAGGAAAGAGTAACATTAAAATCAAACATGATTTATTAGTATTAAATATCACACACAAAAAAGCAAAATAAACAATACAAAACCATGAAATATTTGGTGGTTGAGACCATGAAACTGCTTTCACACCCATCACTAATGGACTGTAATCTCATGCTATTAAAAACACTGAAATAGGGACAAAGTCTCCAATATTACTACAATGAAAACATAAGTGAATTTCACAGAGCTGTTTCTCAAAATGTTCCTCAATACCTGCTGAAGTGTAACAACGCACAGTTCAATAAAAGCAATTTAATCAGGTGGAGCCAAACAGTGTTGTCTGAGTACATGTGCTCTTGACGAAGACTTGATCCAAGCATTTAACCGTACTTTTTTTTTTAAAAAAGATTTATTTTTGAGAGAGAGAAAGAGCGAGCATGAGTGGGGGAAGAGGCAGAGGGAGAAGCAGACTCCCTAATGAGCAGGGAGCCCGACATAGGCCTCGATCCCAGGACCCTGAGATCATGACCTGAGCTGAAGGCAGACACTTAACTGACTGAAGCCACCCAAGCGCCTGGATTTAACTGTACTTTTGAGCAAGAATCCTTAACTAGCATACATGGGATACTGAGGGATCAGGAGGTTCCTCAACTTAAATATATGCATGTGTATAAATGTATTTTTTAGGCAGAAAAGTCCACAGTTTGCAGCAAATTTTCAAAGGAGTTACTGCTTCAAAGTTCAGAACCACTATTGTAAAACAATAAATGAATCAAATATCCTTGAAGTAATCTATGAATTTTTTTTTTCTCACAACAGAGCTCCTAATAAGAACTGTGCAGCAAGAGCAATAGTTCAAGGATTCATTTTCTAGGAAAAACCTAGACATGACTATTAAATATTCCCAATATCATTGTCTAACTCAGGTCATGCAGTTAAATAGATGCCTGTAACAACTCTGCATGGAAATTGGTATAACATCTTTTAAGCTACTTTAGGAAAGAAATAAGCCTTGAAAGACATGTAGAATGGATTTAGCCATATAGGATGGGGAGGGAGTACATTAATTTTAAATGAAGGGAAGAACGTGAGCAGAGAAAAGTATGTAAGGAAAATAACATGTGGAGGATTTCCAATTTCCAGTTTGGCAAATACACTATCTACCAATCTGTTTGCAACAGAAACAGCATGATACACCTTTGATACTGGCTACCAACAAAAAGACTTTCAAAGAAACAGAAAATATAAATTAAATGAGACTCACACAAAAGAAAGAGCTCCATAAGGCATAAAATGCTATGCAAACATCAGTTCCACCCTATTAATCATTTTTACCTCATATTCCAAGGCGGTCACTAAATATTTGATTAATAATCAATTAATAATCTTTATGTCAAGCCAGAATCCCATTTTTCAATCAGTGGTTCTCAATGCTTCCTACACATCAAAAACATCTAGGAGCTTTTAAGAATCCCAATGCCCAGAGTGCACACCAGACTATTTAATTCAATCTCTAGGGCCTAAGCATCCATAATTTTTTGAAGCTCCCCAGGTAATTCCAATACACAGCCAAAGTTGAGGACTACAACTAAAGGCATGCCCAAGAAAGACACATTGTATTTCCTTCTAGAAAGAATTTAAAGTAGTTGATAAAAATGAATACTTAACTCCTTATTACTCAATAAATATAAAGTCATACATACCAAGGCCTGATAATTAAGGTAAGGCCGTCATCCACGCATATATATTTTTATACTGATATTTTGAGTTTTGTGGAGTCACACAGTATTGCCTCTATACTTTTTCTTTTACCTTCACAAGCACAAGAATTATTTCCTCTACAACATATACAGTTTATAAAGAAAACTTAATGTATTCTATTTTTCAGTGAAGATTAATCAAAAATGCCGTCCTGAAAAATAATATATGTCCGAAATAAAAATCACAGAATTTAAAACTGTTTTCAGAGTATGTATCATCTATCAGTACTACCGTTAAAGAGACTACGATGGGAGCAGAGATCCAAAGGGAACTAACACTTACTGGGTGCCCTGCAGTAGGTGCTTTTGCAGCCACAGAAGCCATTTAATCTGCCAAGTACTCGGTGTATATCCAATTAGTTTCATTTTCACAGATACGGAAGGCTCTTTTGTGAAGTAAAGTGCCAGTACCAAGATTCATGTTAGTTATGACTACTTCTACAGTTAGTTAAGTCTACTTCACAAAAGTGCTTGCTAATTTTTAATTTTTAAATTAAAAACTTGCTAAATTTTTAAAATGCTGTTACTTTTTTAAACTATCTTAAAAACAAAAAACCTTGAAGGCTTAAAGGTGAACTATGCTAAAATTTGATTCACTAGAGGACATGAATGTGTTCATTAGGGAAGCCAAATTTACTCACTTTTGTGCAGAGCTTAAACTAAATGTTTAATTTCATTTTTTAAATATAGGAAAAGATACCATTTTTTACAGGGAATCTTTTAAAATAAAGGCCTTCATATGTCCAATCATATAAAATCTTGTAAGGTACATAATACAGCAACACACAGAGTGCCCAGTCAAATGCCATGAAGGTACAGGTACAGCTTTTCAGTATATTATTTCATCAAGACATAAGAAGTCGTGCAAGAACAAATGAAGAGGTCAATCTTAGACTGAATGTCCATTTAACATCCAGTTTTATTGTAGTTTTATGTTTGTCTATTGTAAGAAATGCAAGCAGGTTTAAATATTTTAGTGATTCTACATTAAGCAATTTTTACTATTCCTTTCAAGAGTCTAAACCAGTTAAAAAGCATTAATATTAAAAAACAAGCTTAATAATAAGACAACCTAGAATTTGAAACTAATTACCCGACAAAATTTGATATTACAAAATGGAAACAAAACACACAAATAAGCTGGACATTAGGATAAGATTACAGCAATCATCCATATTGCCAATTTCAATTTTCTGTGTTCATTAAAACTGCTTTATTCTTCTAATTGGCTTAGTGTCACAAATATGAATTTATAAAACAAACTTGTACCAATAAAATGTCCTTGTTACATACATATAGTTAGCCTGAAGATTACTATTAACCAAAATTGGAAGAACACTATGTTATATAAATTAATAGGACACACATGAGAAAAGAAGTCTGAGTCTCCAAATAACTTTTAAAAAGGATTGCAACCACTGTTTAATTGCTCTTTACAAAGAGATTTAAGCCATGTTTCAAAAAAACCCCTACATTTCTCAGTTATGTTAACTCCAAGAGCTAGCATCTCATTTTTTATAAGTGTGTGTATGTATGTGTCCATATATATACATGCACATGTACAACCAGAGAATAGCTTTTATCTAGTTTTCTTCTTCTGAATTTTCAAAAGCACAAAATACACATTGAAAATAGTGTCAAATTTCCTACTACCTACATTCCCTGAGACTAATCACAAAGTCAGAATGGGAGCTTTCTGTGTTTCTAAAGCATCTTTTTTGGGGGGTGGGGGTGGGGGAGTAACAGTATCAACACTGAGATGTATCATTTTCAGTTATGAGAACTAATATTCTCTACAAACTATCTTACTTCAATAAACCATTATATCAAAAGCACAATTATTTTTAAAAAGTTCTGTCAAATAATTAGTATAAAAAGGAATTTCAGATACAGAAATAGTAGCAAAATAAACATATATAAAGTTTTAAACTGCATTAAAAATAAGTGATTTAAGTATTTCTATGCCTTTGCTTATGAAAATCAACCTACCTTAACTGCAGGTACTAAAAAGCAGAAAACCAGGAATTCTAGCCCTGACTTTGCCTCTTAATTAGCCATAAATCTGGGCAAATTCTTTACTTTCTCAGATCTCCTTTCCATGTAAACCAGGGACTAGCCAGAAAATAAAGAATTTCATGATTAAAAGGGCCTTCCTGATAACACAGTCCAGCCTGTCATGTTAAAAATGTAGAAACAGAGGCCTAGAGATTTTAGGGAACTATCCTAAATTCACAGACACAAAACCAAACCTAATGTTCAAATCCAGTACTTATGCCATGAAACTGCTGTAAGTTTAAGAAAGTAGTTATTCTTTATCTACAAAGATGGCTACTGATTCAACAATAGAACAATGAAAATGAAAGCTCTTATCGCCTGGCCCTTTTGGGATCAATAAACAGGCTGTCCAGATTACCGGCCAGGTTAAATATAAATCTACGAGTTTCTCTATGTACTGTATGCTGTAATGACCAATTATTATACAGAAAGTATACTATTAGCACTCCTGTTAAACTCTGAAGTTTCACAGAAATATTAACAGTGAAAAGATTCATAGACTCCACTCTGCACTTATCAGATCTAACTTTATTTAAAATAACTCTGAAATTTCTACTGGTGCTTCAAGAATTCTAGTTTTAAAAACTAAGATCAATATCCTGTAATACTATGGAAAATGTCAATGAGTATACTTTTAAAATAAAAGATATGCAAATTTTCATTTTACACCCTGTTAAAGCAACATATGCAACTGAAACTATTCTAAGAATATAGATAATATATTTCTATCTGCATCAATTATATATTTGAGATGAATAGCCACTTTTGAGAATGACTAACCTTATTCTCTCCTAACAAGAGATCCTATCAAAACCAGCGGATTAGAAATTCTTACTATTCATGAAGAATATATAATAAAGACCCCAAAGAAAAGGAAATCTAAGAAAATAAAATACTGATAGTGTTTCCTCCCTTTGCTTTTCTTTTAGTTATTATGATCAAAGATATCTGATCATAACTTATATATCTGAATGAAAATATTTAAAAGCACATTAATACAGCATCAACCTGCCTAGGAAGAAAGCTTAAAATGCTGTAATGAACACGAACAAAAAACCACCCCCATACCATCACTGTTTAAAACTTTAAATGGAAAAATCAGGGAGGTACCTAAGTCTACATTTCCAAGTTAAGCAAACTGTTAATTGCTCAGACTGATTACTATTTGCAATGCACTGTCATATCTAACATATCTGCTTCTCACCACATCTCTTGGGGTAGAAATTATTATTCCCATGTTACAGGCTCAGAGAGTATACAGTACCCATCCAAGGCTGCATGCTTTGTAACTCTAAGATTCAGAGCACAAACCAGAATTCTGCAGAGGGGAATCAGGAGTAAAAGCATAGGAACAACAAAGGAGATGGTACTTCCTAAGACACCTGCTAGACTCAGTGAAATGGCTGCTTTATGCACTGTAGTTGAGATAAAACATTTGGAAAGATTCAGTGCAGTTCAATTTTATAGGTTCTAAATACTAGCTCAGAAGGCTAAATTTTATTCAATAAATAATGAGAAACACCCAGGGATTTAATAAGGTGTGATATGAGAAAGAATTAAACCTGCAGCAGTAGGGAGAAAAAAACGTTTATTGAGGTCCCACTAGCATGGTTCCATTCAATTTATAATGTATTATAAAAAGCCAGAGAGATCATAGGCAAGGTGTGAGGTAACAGGGCCTGACATGATTTTTAAAACCCTCAATTTCTATAACAAAAAAGCATAATTGAGGGGGTAAAAATATGGTACAATCTAATCAAAGTTTATTATCTTATTACTAGACAAAACAACACTGATGATCTAAACATCAGGGAGTAGCCAATGTTTAAAAACAGCCTTACCTTAGGTCAGGTGATTCGGCCCTCCCATACCGGTCCTGCCACTTCCCAACGCTGGAATTGGCTTTTCTGGAGGCAGTACTTGTCTGAGACTGAGAAGAGGTGCTGTTTCTGGTGAGATAAATTTTCTATGTTTTTTCTTACATATTGTTGTCTCTGACCCCCCTTGTTCTGACTTTTTTTTCTTTTCTTTGACATGCTTTGTCTAAAGTCCTTTAGCATGTTCCTATTGTATCATTCTCTCCAAGGCTCTGTGGTACTAAAACTATCAATAGGTACTTAAATATAAATGTGCTATCAACATTTTATTAACTCTAGAATATTTTTAGAAATTTTTTTCAAAATAATATGATGTCAAAATGCAAAATAAGAACCAAGGGCTTATCAGGTTATAATATATTTATCAAGAAATAACTTTCTGTGCTTTTATGAATAACATTAACTTCTATGGTTTCACAAAACCTTATTCAAAACTTTGGTATTTCTTTCCCTATATTCTTTCAATAACAGGTACAAATAGTGTACCAGCTAACAGTAACTCTCTGATGTGTTTTATAAAAACCTACATTTTATATATTTCATAAAAATTCCATTTCAAAGTAACTCTTCCAAAATAAAATTCGAAAGAAAGTTAATTTTATCCATAGTGACATACTCCATAAAAATTTCAGCTATTTACACTCTTGCCAGTCCTTTAAAGGACTAATAAGACACTCTTCCGATAGGAAAATTTTTCTATAGGAAAAATATATGTTTATGTATCTGCTTCTTCATGTAAAAAGAAACATAGGAAGAATAAACCAGAAACTAGATAAAATAATTATTAACAGGAGTGAAAAAAATTGGGGAAAGAGTGATAAATCAGTATACTTGGAACTCTGTTAAATGTTTTATATATGCAAAAAATAAATCAATAAACATGGAGGAAAAGAAAAGCGAAATACAAACAGAAACAATGGATCAAATCATACTTTAAATGATTAATATAACCACGCTAAAGGAAACTTCTGAATATTTTGACTATATACCCTAAGTCTGGGGAAAAAAAGAGAAAGAAAAAAAGAATTCCAAAGAAATCTTAAATTCTACTTAATAGGTTTGGTTTCTGTAATGGCAGGTGAAGTCCTAATCTATTCTGTGTGTATTTTAGGATTAAACAAGTAAGTACATACACTGAAGTTGTTCGGAACTAGGTTCTCAATGCAGTAAAATGGTAAAAGATGCAAGATGGAAAAAGGAAAGGGAAGTAGAAACCTGTGGTGTCAAAATGTGAAATAAAAGAAATATGATGACCGCATGACTAAAATTATACATAAGGCAAATGAAATTGCTTGTTTTCTCCCAGCTGAAAAAGCCTAGAAACTGTGACACTCCAACAGCAATGAGCGAACTGGTGCCAAGATCTTGGTTTCTGTTCATCATTACCCACTAAAAGGCATCAAGGTGCTTTCAAGAAATAGTTGCTTTCAAGAAATAGTTGCTTTCAGGGAGGGGCAAAGAAAGCACAAGATAAGCCTGGAACATCTGGTAAAGCTAGAAAGTAAAAAAATCCTCAAAAAAAAAAAAATGATGGAGAAAAATCAAAAGGTCATAGGAGCCACTCTGAAGAGGCTGCCACAGAACAAGTCTGGAACAATCTGGGCATCAATATGAATGACAGTATATATAAGTCGTATACATGGCTTATATACTACATATACAAATAAACCATATTTATAAACCACAAACACACTCTCTCACACCTAAAATAAAAACCAATGAGTCTAGTTGATAATAAGTAAGAGGAGGAGGTGGGAAAGCTCATTTTTAAAGGAGAATGCCAACTAATTAACATAAGAAAAATAACAGAGTTAGATAATCACTACTTTACAGCCATTATAGTAGTAATGGGAGAAAGCAAAAATCATCAATGGATACTAAAATTCTTGGGAAGTTTAAAAAGAAATAATATAGATACAGTCTCCTCACAGATTATTAAATACAAAGAGTAAAAATAGTAACTTTGCAGTGCAGAAACCCAATGAACACCATCACAACTAAATGATTAAAGCTATCATCACTAACAATGGGGCAAAATGACATCATGTACCTCTAGGCTGATGCACGGAGAACACATCATCACTTACGTAGTTTCCTACCTAAAAAGCAAAACCTGAATCCAATAAAAAGGAAACACCAGGCAAACTCCAGACTGAGGGATGATTTACAAAACAACTGGACTGTACTCAACAAAATCGAGTCAACAAATACAAAGAAGGTCTGAGAAACTGTCTCAGATTAAAGAATAAAGAGATAAAAGAGTTAATTATAATGGATGATCCTGGACTGAGTCCTAAATCAAGAAAAGAACTTCCATGAAAGATATTATCAAAATAATTAGCTAAATTTATGGTTTGTGTATTAACGTACTGGCTCATTATTAGATTTTCTCACTTTGATAACTGTGTCCTATGATTATATAACAGAATTTCCTTGTTCTTACATACTGAAGAATTTAGTTTGAAGGGGAATGATGTTCATAATTAATAAATGGTTCAAAAAGGAAAATATTTTGGGGAAATTATAAAGCAAATATGGCTAAATGTTAACAACTAGGGAATCTGGATGAAAAATACATGAGTATTCAGCTTGTGAAAATTTATCAAGCTGTACATTCTTGACATAATATGAAAACTTTTAAAGATTAAAACATTCTGATATATTAAATATTAACATTTTACTTAAGTATGCCAATTTGCTGGGCAATACAGAAAGTCAGAAACCAAACATTTCTACTGATAAAGTACAAAGAACCAATAAAAAAAGTTCTGTGCAAACATACCAACAGTCATCTACACATTAATAAGGCAATCTAAGATTTTTAACAAAGGAAATACAGTGGTAAGGTCAGTAGTACAGCTCATTACTATTTGCTGTGTAGTCTCTATTATTTCTTAAGTGACATTCCTGTCTTCTCCCTAAAGTCAAAAAATTTTACTTTCTAACATGTCTAATTTCCATAAATACAAAGACTAAATAAAACAGAAAACACACAAATATTTATTTAGGGAAATACTTCACAATGAACAAAAGTATACTTTTGATCAAGATGAACCCAGAAAACAAGCTTTCCTAATGAGCAATGGGTATTGTTCTTTATATCAAAAAGTGACAATATTGACATGTTGGGTATGTTTCTATAGGTTGTGTGGCAATTAATCTACTTTTTTGGTATCAGTGATAGATGTGTTAACATTTCTATCATTTCTTTACTTCCTTTTTACTGTCCCAGTAAATACTAGCTAGTAAATACTAACTGCCAGTATTCTCCATCTCTCCTTCAATCCATGGTCATCCATCATTATAATCACTTCAAGGACCCTCTCACCTTCCTTGCCCCTTTGTCCTATTTGCCTGGTATAACTGCAATCCCTGTTAAATCCAGCTCTAGCTAATCTTCACCAACATACAAACACCTGACAAGGGCAAGAGAAACACACCCAAGCAAGCTGACTGGTCTCATTTTAAACCCATAGCCATTAACTTCCAGAGAAGCTGGAAATGTACCATCTCTCTCCCTGTGTCAATTTTTCACTCTACTTGTTCATTCCCATCAACATATAAAAATGTTGTAATTTCTCCCATTTCGAAAAAAAAAAAAAAGCCTCTTGAAGGCATGTTTCCCTCCAGGTGGTGCCTAGCAATCCGACTCCTCTCCCTAGTTCACTCACACACCTCTAAATGACTATTTCAGAGTAACTTCTCTTCTCAAACATTCAACACCTACTTCCACGCATCCTCACGTTCACCAGTAAGTCTGCATCCTGTGTGCTGGGAAAAACTGAAGCCATCAGAAGAGAGCTTTCAGTTGCTCCCATCAGTATCATCTTACCCACCACCCTCCACCAGGTGCTGTCTTCAATCCTGTTACTCTGAGTGAACTTGTCCAACCCCTTCCCTTTTTAAGGCTAAACCCCTTGCATATTACACCCTGTCCCTCTGACCTTCTTAAGGACACTGTTCTCACAACTGTCCTTTCTTGCTTCTTGCATCATCAATAGCCCCTCTAGTAACTCACTCTAAGTCTACAAACAAGTTCTAATTTCTATCATTTTAGAAAAAACATTCCCGTCCCCATATTTCCCTTCAGATACTGTTCTATTTCTTTGCCCCCTCAAAAAAGTTGTCCATATTTTCTCATTCTAATTCCTTTCCTTCCATTCTCTCTGAATTCGTTCTAAAAAGTCTTTTTTTCAAACTTCACCTTACACCACTAAAAATGATCCTGGTCAGGACCACCAGCAACCTTTACGTTTTAAAATCCGAAAGTCGGGGCACCTGGCTGGCTCAGTCAGTGGAGCATATGACTACTGATCTTGGGGTTATGAGTTCAAGCCCCATGCTGGGTGTAGAAATTACTTAAATAAAACCTCAAAAATAAGTAAATAAACAAATAAATGAAAAGTCCTTCTCAGTCGTCTTCTTCTGGGCCAGTCAGTGTTATTTGATAGTTAACTGTTCCTCTACTTTGAGGAAAACACATTTTTTTCAAGACACGCACTGGGTGTTCTTCCTACGTCAGCAGTTATTCTTCTCTACGGATCTCCTCCCTCTGCCTTCAGCCTTGTTTTTCTGACCTGGAAGGAAGCACCCGAAGGCTCTCTCCCTCTTACCAGTTCTCTATCAATACGTACCTCCTTAACAATCTAATTCACTTTCACTACTTCTTTAAATACTACTTAAACACTTACCGCTCCCAAATTTCTATCCCCAGCCATACCTTTCCCCTCAACTCCAGATCCATATCCCCTTCCTATGCAAATTTTCCACTTACAGGTCTAACAGACATCTCAATTTTATTATGTCCTAAACTGAGCTCTTGGTCTTCTCCCCTCAAAAAGCACTCCTCCTGCAGTCTCTTCCATCTCAGATGTAAAAGATCCTCACCATCTGCACCACAACCACTCTGGTTCCAGTGATCTCTTGCCTAGATAACCGTTACAACCTCCTAACTGGCCTCCCGGTTTCTGCCCCTAATCTCTCTGTAGTCTGATCTTAATAAAGCAATTAAGACTTAAAAAACCTACAGTAGATTATTTCATTCCTCTGCACAAATTCCAACAGTGACACCCCTTTTATTTCACTTATGGGAAAAGCCAAATTCTTATAGTGGTACAATGCCCTACATAATCTGGCCAAAGGCTGTTTTGTTTAAAAAAAAAAAGGAGGGGGCAGGCAAAATAACAGAAAACCTGCTACTGATTTTTAAATAGTTTAATTAGCAAACATCTACAGAGTATTACCTATGTATGTACTACTGTTCTAAAACATTTCACATAAAATTAAATCATTTAATATAAATAACTACCCTGTGAAGGATGGATTATTATTACTACATTTTACAGATCAGGAAATGAAAGAACAAGATTAGGGAATGTGCTCAAGGACACACAGCTAGTAATATAGCCAGAATTCAAACCCCAGAAGTCTAGCTCCAGAGTCAAAAGCTCTTCACATCATTCTATACTGCAGAACACAATAAACTCAATGAATGAAAGTGACCTCTTTTAAAATAGGAAAAGAACAAAAGAAGACTCCATATTAAAAGGATCGGTATTCCTCTGCTATCCTAACTTCTTAGCCAAACATGTGATGAGGTTTCATTTAGTTTAAATAATATTTGGACATGACCATGACTAGTAATTGTTAGGATGAGGAGGCAGTCAAAATCCAAGATGGCTTTGTGACATTTAATTTTGGCTAAAAGTTTCAAGAATATTTATCTTGGGGCTAAACCACATGTTCCCATACCATCTCTTCCTACATTTGTATCTTATGAAATACTATCTTACAGCAATTCAAAATTGCAGAAAAACAAAACCAGAGAACTGTGTAAAATAAACTTAAGTACCACAAAAGGTAAATGATCTGGCTGAGAACTAGCAACAGTTGGGTTACTGATTTGTTTCAGGCCCAGAGAAATAACTGGTAAGTCATCTTTATCTAACTGCTAACATCCAACTTCCTTCGTTTTAGATTACCCTTTACCATTTTCCTAGTAACAGGGTAACCATTTGCCAGCACATCTGCCTCTTACAATTGGTACCTTGTGGAACTCAAAGTTAGGTATTATCAAAACAAACCAAAGAAAGAAAAGAAAATGGTTTTAATCTGAAAGACTGCCCAGGCTGAAATCTCTGCAATCTTTTACTAAAATTAGTAAAACACATTTAGGTCAACAGATCTAGACTTAGAAAGTCCAATAGTTCTTTATGTAAGAATAATAATAAGCACAGAAAACAGCAAGATTGTTATCACCATCTCTTCTAAATGTAAGATTGTCTTTTTTATATACATGTAACTATATACCATGCTTCATTTATTGCTTACCTAGATTTTTTTTCAATGGGAAAGCACCCAGAAGACTTTTTCAGAGAATTCATTTTGTACTAAAACAACATGGATTGTTCCAGTTTTTTTGGCAGAACATTCAGCGCTTTTATACTTTATATCACTAATACAAGATGAAGATACCAATGCCTTCAATAAATGGAGTTACAATTGTCTAACTAACCTGCTCGGTGGGAGTCCAGTCTTGAACAAAGAAGGAGGAGAAGTAAACTCAGCTTTTGTAGATGGAAGAGCTGCTTCCTTCTCTGAATTTCCAGTTCTTCCCTGCTGTACCTTAAAAAAAAGGGTTATTAGCTTATTTAATAGAACACTCAAACATAATACACTAAACGTGTTTAAAATAAATTTGTAACATTTGATTTAAATTTAAACATGAAGAATGTTTTGTTGCTGAATATTTAATAAAATTATCCTATTTTAGAACATCATTAGGTGAAAGGCACCAAAGATGGATGAGGGGATCAAAATGTTCCCAACTATTAAAAAAAGTTCACACTAACGTCACTTAAAACTCCAATAAGCTATAACTCTTTCATAAATTCCCTTAAATAGTCACAAGTTAAGTCCAAGACACTTGGTTATGACTCCACGTTTCTGAGTTCAAAGACCTTGAAGAATTTTCCCCTTCTATGTTTACTACCATTCAGAAAAAACCACCAGTGGCCATTTTAGCCATTCTGACCATTTTCTGTTCAGACTGTGATTTGCTCCAACATGAGTATTAATAACCTATTCCTGCACTTCCATACCATTTGTTTCCCCCTCATCATCAACAGTACCACTGTCCTGTCAGTTCAGTACACCTAGACGTTTGAAGGTAGTCATCGGTCTCCTTAATAACCTCTTTTCCCTCTTTATGTTCACTTTCAAACCAGTATCTACTTACTCCATAATTTCTCCCAGATTTAGCCACCCTTTCTGCTCCTAGAAGAGCTTTTCAGTATGGTCCAGTCATACTCTTACACTGTGAAATTCTTCTTTGTGATATTTTGCTTTTATACTCACCTTCCTATTTTAAATCATTAATTTATTAAATTTAAATTAAGTTGCCCTACACTTGAATAACATCACACCGTATTTTAGGTCCTACTTAAATTCTACTGCTCAGTCTAAATTGGGGATCATTCTCTTTCCCCATGAGGCAAGGGACAAGAAAATCTCAGACACCTTGACTCTGATACATTCAAATCACTGATTCAATTCCAGAAA
Source organism: Zalophus californianus (assembly GCF_009762305.2). Classification (NCBI taxonomy): domain Eukaryota; kingdom Metazoa; phylum Chordata; class Mammalia; order Carnivora; family Otariidae; genus Zalophus; species Zalophus californianus. Next base: position 41,961,004 of record NC_045596.1, on the reverse strand, counting down.
TCATCTACCTCTCACATAATCATTGTGTGAGAAAAAGAATATATTTGAGCCATTAAAGTCAGATCTCTTATTAGTATTGCTGAATCCAATCCCTAATGGGTGTCTTCACATAATTATGGCTTAACATTGACATTTTAGAATCCCACTCCTTAAAAAAATCTATTTAAAAGGCCCAGATCCTAGGGAGAGATAACGGAGGATCAGCACTAAGAAAATGAGGATAGAAAGTAAGAAATGGATTTGATAGACACCTGAAAGGTAAACTGACAGAATGTGATGACAGGGTAAATAAACAAGGTTCACTCATCAAACATTAAATATCTATCATCTAAAAAACTATTACCAGAGGCTGAGACTAGAGAGAAATACAACAAAATCTTAGACAATGGCACAAGACACACAAACAATCAGAGCAATACAATAAATGCTATGAAAAAAAGTAACCGTGGGATAAAAGATGCTATGAGAACATAGAAAAAAATGCAATACTCTTCCTGCAAATGTCTGGAATACTGAGAGTTGACAGTACGGTCTCAACTGTTCCCCTGAGTTTCAGTAATTTATATCCAATGTCTTACATATCTGATAAGCAACTCAAACTTACCATGGCCACAACAAACTACTCATTTTCCAGCTGATCCCCCAATCTGATCCCATCCAAGTCTTCCCCATAAGTAAACAGCACCACCATCTACTGAGCTGCTTAAGGAAAAAAAGAAATCCTAACAATTATCCCAAAGATATGACCATCCCATGTCAACTTTACCTTTATGATACATAGCAAATTCAACCACTGATTATGTCCACCCCTAGAACCCAGGTTAAACCTACTACCACTTCTCAACTGTTCTGCTAAATTTTCTCTCTGCTTTAGTCCTACCTCTGGAAAATCCATCCTCTGTATATAGCCAAGCAATCTTACTAAAAGTGTAAATCAACTCATTTCTCTCCCCTGCTCAAAATTCTCCAATAGCTTCCCAATGCGAACATTACCTAAATTTATCACGGCCTACAAGGATTTACACTGCTTTTAGGTTTTATTCAAATCTGTATCCCAAGTACCTAAAAACAGTGCCTGGCATGCAATAAGTGCTCAATATATATTTTTTATTTGATTGACTTTGAGACTCAGCTTAAATGTCACATCAAAGTCTTTCATAGGACTTGGAGTTATAATTTTTGGCCCAGTTATCTAATTAATGACTACTTTTCCCAATAACTCACGAAAACTCTAAGATTATGAAGTTGAGGTCTATAATGCTCACCTCTTCTCCCTACTCAAGCCTGAGATGCTTCCTAGCATAGTCAACACTCAGTTAAAAACTGGGAAGGGGAAAGAGAGAAGAGTTGAAGAAGAGAAGCAGAGGAAGAGGTAAAGAGAGGGAAGAGAGCACAAATGAAAAATTATTTTTAATAGGGAGAAAAGCAAGAAAAGGTATCAAGAAGACACAGTACATCTTTAAACATGTAAAAATTGCTTGTTTCCTCAGATTTCTTTTATTTCTTTGTCAAATACTCTAGTTCTGAAAATCTTCGCCATTTTAGCAACTCTCCTAATCAACTTGCATCCACTTGTCTTTAGATGTTGCACTTAGAATTACAGATTCAAAACTTGTTAACCAGAATGAGACTGTTTTTTTAAACAGAATCCAGTATTTTGAGAAATGACCATAAGATACCATGACAGATTTTTTCTTTTGTTTTTTTAAGATTTTATTTATTTATTTGTGAGAGAGAGAGAGAGAGAGCACAAGCAGAGGGAGCGGCAGGCAGAGGGGGAGGGAGAAGCAGGCTCTCTGCTGAATAGGGAGCCTGATGTGGGGCTCGATCCTAGGACCCTGGGATCATGACCTGAGCCGAAGGCAGATGCTTAACCGACTGAGCCATCCAGGTGCCCCACCATGACAAATTTTCTAAAAACCAAATCATGTCAGGTATTACATATCCAAACAGAAGTTGAATGAAGTCTGCAACCCTGAGAAACTAAATATTTACCCGAATTATGCTACCAGTGTCCCAAAACTTAAGTTTGTGAAATTTCCTTCAGCTGCCCTTCATAGCATTATTTATAAAAGGTTAACCCTACAAACAAAATAATATCTAAAAAGAAATCTGTTAAGTGTGGTACACCCAAATAATGCATTATGCAACTATTTAAAATGTCATTTATCAAAAATCTTTAATAAACTAAGAAAACATTTGCCACATAATGTTAAGGTAAGAAAAGGAAAAGTAGCAAACCACATAAATTATAATTTTGTTTCAACCCACAAAAACAAAAAGACTGACAAAGCAGTAAAATTTGGGACTCTGAAAGCATATTAAAAAATAGTAACTGATTGAGCACACTAAAGAAACCTGAATCTTAAGTCAGCAACAAGAAAACAAAGATAGTATGATTTTCATGGCAGGACCCCAAAAGGTTCAGGAATTGACAACTCTAGTTACCAGAACATTTCAATCAGCCAAGTATAAATCTTTTAGGGAGGTCACTGGAATCTAGTCCCTGAAAAATCAAATTGCCACAAAAAGAAAAAAACAAAATAACCCATGACACTGACACGTGGGACTTTAAAAGAAAAAAAAAAAAATAGCCTTACGGTAAAGAATATAGCAAATCTTATTTATATTCAGAGTTTCCAATCACCTTTTTAGAGGCCCATTTCCTTATGAGTGAATGGCCAAAGATCAACAAACATTTGAGCAAAGTCAGTCAGAAGCCAAAAGCAACAGACACGCTATGCAGGAAAATAAAACCTAAATGAAACAAACCTATCATTAATATAAGTATCTTCTGAGAGACAGATGAGAAAAAAAAATACTGCAATGCTGCATGCATGAACAACGGGATGCTACCGTTAAATACTGAAGAAAAATCTTCTTGGATATTAACAATATAACCACAGAAATGAAAAAATGAATAAAGACTTAAAAGGCTGAAGAAATCTCCCAGATACAAGACAAAGAGGTAGAAAATATGAGAGAAAAGAAAATTAAAGGACTAGCATAAGAGGTCCAGTATCTGAACAGGAGGTCCAGGAGACGTAAGAAAGCTGAGAAAAAGTAAAAACATAATAGAAGAAAATATCCCAGAAATGAAGGATATGTGCTTCCAGATTAAGAGGGTACAAATGAATGCTTGGTACAATAGATGATAATAGACACACAGTTATGAAATTTCAAAACACAGTGACAAAGCTTATACTCGTCCATGGAGGAAAACAAAATCATCTATGCATGTGTGTGCACATACATAAAAATAGTTTCAGAGAAGGTTGTGGGTCAATTTTTTCTTACACACAGTCACTAGTCACTCTTTCCGTGCCCCTCACTCCAAATTATAGAATTACACAATTGTTTTTGCACCCAAGTAAGTGATTTTATTTTTATACCTATTAAACTTCATCTCCTTTTATTTCACTAAAAACAAAAACCAAAATAATAAAACAAAAACCTTACTTATATTGAAGTATATAAAAAATTATAAGAATGTCAAAATGTTGACAATCACTGAGGCATTACAGTAAACACACAAGGGTTCATTTGTACTATTTTATCTACTGGTTAGTATGTTTGAAAATTTATCTAACAAAAAGTAAAAAAAGTTATTTTAAAGAGGCTGGTAGGTGGCTTGTCTCTCAGTTGATTAAGGAGTTAAAAAAGTATCTTTGCAGTAGACATGAAAAGAACTTAAATTATGATTCTTAAATCTGCCCCTTTTTCCATTCACTAGTTTAAGATGGGTTCCTCATTCATTTCATCCCTACAGTACTGCAACAGCTCCTTATCTGGTCTCTCTTACTTCCTTTTCTCTTCCTTATATTCTAAAGCCTACCCTTCTAAAGAACACTTGTCAGTTTTCTAAAAACCAAATTTGCTCATGCTATTCTCCTACTCAAGAACTTTCAAATGGCTTCCTATGGCCTACACAAATGTCTACAGGCAGTTTAAGATTAAGGTCTTTCCCATTATGGACCCATGTCTACTATTTCCAGGCTTCTCTCCTATAGTATCTCCACCCCAACTCTCCTTTCATGCTATCTGGTTTTGCTTATATTGTTCTCTCTGCCTACAATGTTCTACAATCCCCTCTTTTCTACTAATGAAAATTCACTCGTCTTTCAGTTATCATGTTTGATTCCTTCTAGACTCTGCACCTTAGGAACCCACTCTACCCTCTGAACTCCCTACTGCACTTTGATAACAGCACTAACATAATATTTCTCAAAATACACCACGGTTAGTTCATATATATATGTCACTCAGATCATGAGCTCCTTGAACACAGAGACCCGGTCTCACTACAGTATCTAGTATAGTGCTGTGCACATTAGAGGTACTCAGACATAACAGAAAAATTGGGAAAGTCCTTTTCTTTCTGTCTCACCAATCCTAATTGTAATTCAAATAGTGAATTAGCAGGTAAGAGCTTAGACTTTCTTTTTGCAACCACACCTTACAAGGCTACCAAAATTACATGACTTATAAGCCGCTTCCAGAATTATGTTACTTATTGAGCACTTTCTTGCTCACAGGCAATAACTCCTCCAACTTGTCCTTGTTTCTAAGGCTTTCTAGTATTGAACCCTACAAAGCCACCTCTCTTCTACTCCTTTCCAAAAGAACTCCTCCAATAAGGCTAATTTCTATTTTTTTTAAACTCGTGGAGGTATTTTAAAGATTTATTTATTTATGAGAGTGTGCACACATGTGTGCAAGCACAAGCAAGGGGAGCAGGGGGAGCGGCAGGCAGAGGGAGAAGCAGACTCCCTGCTGCGCAAGGAGCCCTATGTGGAACTCAGTTCCAGGATGCTGGGATGATGACCTGAGCCGAAGGCAGATGCTTAACCTACTGAGCCACCCAGGCATCCCGATAAGGCTAATTTCTTAAATAATACTTTCATTCACTATCTATTCAATTAAGCTGAGTTTCTTTGCCAAAGCCACTTCCTAATCTACAATACTTTTTCTTGTGTTCTCCACACTCAAGGTTCTGACTAAAATGGCATATGCTTCTCTAATACTGTATCTTTAGACTTTAAAAAAAAAATACAGAAATAGAACTATATATAATGCTCAAAGTTACTTCTAATCCCAGAGTAATTTTTTTTGCCTCTTTTAAAATTTATTTTTTAAATTTAAATTCAATTAACATATAATATATTAGTTTCAGAGGTAGAGGTCAGTTATTCATCAGTCTTATATAATACCCACTGCTCATTACATCACACGCCGTCCTTAATGGCAGTCACCCGTTACCCCATCCACCCACCCTCTCCCCTCCAGCAACCCTGTTTCCTATAATTAAGTCTCTTATGGTTTGTCTCCCTCTGACTTTGCCTTGTTTTATTTTTCTCTCCCTTCCCCTATGATCCTTTTGTTTCTTAAATTCCAGGAGTTAAATCATGATAATTGTCTTTCTCTGATTGACTTATGTCTCTTAGCATAATACCCTCTAGTTCTATCCATGCTGTTGCAAATGGCAAGATTTCATTTTTTGATGGCTGCATAATATTCCATTGTATATATATACCACATCTTCTTTATCCATTCATCTGTCAATGGACATCTTGGCTCTTTCCACAGTTTGGCTATTGTGGACATTGCTGCTATAAACACTGGGGTGCAAGTGCCCCTTCAGATCACTACATTTGTATCTTTGGGGTAAATACCAGTATTGCAATTGCTGGGTCATAGGGTAGCTCTATTTTCAACTTCTTGAGGAACCTCCATACTGTTTTCCAGAGTGGCTACAACCAGCTTGCATTCCCACCAATAGTGTAAGAGGGTTCCCCATTCTCTGCATCCTTGCCAACATCTGTCGTTTCCTGACTTGTTAATTTTAGCCATTCTGACTGGTGTGAGGTGATATCTCATTGTGGTTTTGATTTGTATTTCTCCCAGGGTAATTTCTCATCAACTCATTTCTCCAATTTCTATAGCATTTTGTCTAAAATAAACATTTTGGTATCTAATACTACTTAAGAAATTTACCTCTGCATATTTGGGATACCCATTACATTCTTAAAATATTTTTTGTATTCTTCAGGTTGTAGGATATATAGTGAAAGACAACTCAGACTTTTTCAAAGAACAAGAGTCCTAGAGAAATTTGAACAAGGATTTTTTTTAAGGTGACAGAAACTTGCCTGAAACTTAAGGTCAAACAGCAACCTGAAAATGCCAAACACTCCCATACAACCAGTAGTTGCAGATTTTGAGCAACATCAATAAAACATATCCCAAAGACCACAATATACATTAAAAAGTTTGAGTCACACACATTATTAAAATACACACCCTAGGGGCACCTGGGTGGCTCAGTCGGTTAAGCGTCCAATATGTGATTTTGGGTCAGCTCATGATCTCACCAGTCAAGAGGCTGAGCACCCTCACCCAGTTGGGCTCCCAGCTCAGCAGGTAATCTGTTTTGAGATTCTCCCTCTACCCATCCCAACTCGCATACACTCTCAAATAAATATTAAAAAAAAAAATAAAAAAATAAAATACACAGTTTCCAAATCAGTATTTGTAACAGATAAGTAGTATTTAATGTGCATTATCAAGGCAAGAAAAACCATTAGACTACACCCATTAAATTAAAATCCTTATTCATTCAGAACCAAATAAATCAGAATGGAACAATAACCTCCTCTCATATAACCAAAGGAACTTCAAAATAATTTTGATTTGCACAGTATGCATATATGCATGCACAGTATGCATATAAAAAATGCACAGTATGTATATAAAAAACTCATTCACGGTGACCACTTTCAATAAGAGACCAGCTCCTAGGAGTTTCTTTCTATTCTTTAGTTTCTGAGGTCTATTGCAAAAAGACAAAACACACAGAACCTGGCAGTTTACAAAGGCACCTTGTTTTCATTTCTGTTAGAAGAAATAAGAAGGACCACTGCAAACGAACTATTTCATCATCAAGACAACTTTTCTACCTATTCATTGTAATCAAGTGTAACAATATATTCACTCCTTAAATAAGAAGATAGCACCAAAAAGCACCTGATGACCATTTAAAAGAGAACAGACATCATTACACACTTTCAAAAGATTGACAGCAGAACAAGAACCAAATACTTACCCAAAGTAGGATGTAAATTAAAATTAAATTCTCTACCCAGAACCGTGTCCAGCAGAGCGCGGCTACATCTGCGGCTATAGCACACGTATTGCATAAGACAGTATTGCGGTGGACAGGGCTGCAGTCCCAAAAGGGTCACAGGGAAGTGCCTGCCTGCAGAAGTTCCCTGAGTATATAACCCAATCTAAAAGCCACTCCCAGTCTTCATTCCAGTGTCGTTCAATACAAGAATTAAGAACTAAGAAGTAATAAGGTAAAGGAAAAAGAGTACACAATCAGGTTTCGAGAAAAGTTTGTAGGTTGCTGTGTATTGCAGAAGTATGAAAATATGACATTATTCTTTGGATTGGGTCTGTGATCATATGGAATGGAGAAGCCAGAAATAAGACTCGATTTCCAAGTGGGAATATCAACCTGCAAGTCCCTACCTAAGCCTAATCCTTTTAAGTTATAAATTTTAAAAAATCAACGGCTTTATCCTATTCTGTTGAGTCTTTCTTAGAGACTCCTAAAAATGAGTAAGCTTGAGACATCTTAAGACTATAAGACACATTACACCAATAATTTTAGTGTCATACAGATAATAAGCAGTATGCCATCTTCCTTACCATATTTTTTTAAAGAAAATCGAGAAAAATAAGTCTCCAATTCTGATAAAGATTATAGCATGATCTAAAAGAGCTTAGTCTATTGGTGTGAACTTTTATATCCTACAAATATACACTATAATTCAAAATAAAATCACAACATACAGCAAGAATAGTTTTACTTGGCATTTGTTAGTATAATAGGCTATAAATTCACATGCTTGCAAAAGTGGAGATAAAACAACAATCAGCAAATTTGTAAGTCACCAGGAAGCCGAAGGTTTGGAAAAAAGGTAGCTATTTCCACTTTAATCTCATCCCTTGAGTAGTGGTATGGGAGCAGACTCAAGAACAAAAAATGAGAGCAACCAAGGATAATTTACTAAAATTCACCTTAAAAAGATTGAATCTGCCATCTTGGATCTCTGCACCTGGTGTAACTTCCATAGTACAGTCTTCGGCCTAAGTTAAATAACACATTCCCCATTAAGATACCACATAATTTTTAATTGATAGGCCATATAAAGACAAACTAGCTGTGGCTAGTCTGTGACTTGAAACTAAGAACATCAGATAATCATTAATATGAAACTGAAAGGGAAGGAAGGGAAAAAAACAAACACGGTAAAGAGAATGAAAATTTTAAACTATCTTATAGCATTTAATCACCTTAATGGGGAAAAAGTGATTTATCTGGGGAGTAAAATTTGGGACTGTAGAAAAGCCTGGGGTATTCTGGAATATTTACTAATTACCGTAATTTTATTTGTAGTAGAGGTAACTGGTATAACTTCAAGTCCCATTCGTATCCTCTTTTGTTTTTCACAGTAAGCTTTCCAGGTATCTTCATTAAACCCATAATTAAAATAATCAGAAAGATCAGCACCTAGCGATAAAGCACAGTGTTAGTGTATAAATATTTCAATCCTATTTTTATGCAGTACATAAACTATAAAAATACAAATTTAGTGTTCTATCAGTTTTATCACCCCTTCTAATTTTCCCAATTCTCCCAATTACTACCATAAAGCAACAGTACTATAAAAATTTTTGATCAAAAGTATTTCCTTTAAGCCAGAGTATTATGCTAAGCAAAATAAGTCAGTCAGAGAAAGACAAACACCATATGATTTCACTCATGTGTAATTTAAGAAACAAAACAAACGAACATAGGGGGTAAAAAAGTATTTCCTTTAGAAATGGCATTATAATAAAACAATATGCAAGTCTACTCTGGTATAATGCAGTAAGATTTAATAATACACGTCATTCCTACTCATCTACTTAACACAAGAAAAATTATATTAAAAAATAATATTCTAAATGGTTGCTAAAAAACCAAAAACTTTTCTAATGATTGTTTGTACTAAAAATCTTTTGAAACAGATACAATCCACAATAATCTTACCAGGTTTACGCCATGGTTTATCTTCAAAAGAATCCAAATCTACCTCCAAGAGTGGAACTCCATTAATGCTTCCAGGTGCATCAAGGTCCACCCCTTTGACTTTTGTTCCTATTTTATAAAATTACAATATAGTGAAGGAGCTGTTATTAGCAAAAAGCTGAGAGATACCACAGCTAAACAGAAACCATAGCACTAATTTACTACATTTACTACCGATAGCACTAAATACGGCAAAGGTTCCAAACAAAGCATTAGAGTTACATTTACCATAAATAAAAGGTGAGATCAAGCTTTATGGAGTAGCTGTAAAATAAACTGGACTGAAGAGTTTAGGGACTTGTTACTTATAAGGAATTCCTGTACCAACAGGAAGTTGCTAACTTCTGAGTTTTAAATCACTTTTTTGTACAGCCTGTGAGCTGTCTTTACCTTTTTAAAGGGTTGTAAAACGAACAAGAAAACCAAGCATGTGACAGGAACCCTGTGACCCACACAGCCTAAAATATTTATTATGTAGCCCTTTACAGAAAATTTGTCCAAGGGCACCTGGATAGCTCAGTCGGTTAAGCATCTGTCCTCAGCTCAGGTCATGATCCCAGGATCCTGGGACTGAGCCTCACATCAGGCCCCCTCCTCAAACGGGCGTCTGCTTCTCCCTTTCCCTCTATGCACTCACACACACTCGCTCTCTCTCTCTCTCAAGTAAATAAATAAAATCTTAAAAAAAAAATTGTCTGTCTCCGTCATGTATGGTCAAAACCACTCTTTTTAACTGAGCTGTAATAGTTCAACCTATTTATGACCTATTCATACATACGCCTTATTTTCCTATTTATACAGCCGCAAATAGAAGTTTTACCTGTAGTTCCATAAACTCTTCCCCCTGTTTTGATGTTAAGATTTACAGGTGCTGTACCATAACTCCTAAAAACAAAATAAAAATTATACTGAGAAACTTAAAACAGCAATATATTCAACACGTACAAATAAATTATATACCCACACAGTAACTACACAGACTAACAATAACTTACACATTTTAGAAAAATGTTCTAATTTTAAAAGAAAAAGCAAATATTTTTTAAAAGTCTAACTTGCTTTCCATCTGAAAAAACCTACCTGCTACTAAGTCAGTATCTCGCTGTAACAAACTTCTTAAGAAATTTGGCTAAGAGGAAATAAGTCTATACATCTTTTCCTCATTTTCTCACCTCTTAGTTATTCAACATGCAGCAATCCTGCAAGAAAGAAATTTCTCCACCTTGTTTCCAAGTCCAGTGACCCCCCCTGTAGTCCTTCCTGCATTGGTTACTGTTGATAAATCCTCTTTCAAATACCCATGGGGTACTTTTATACATAAAATGCATTCATTATATTAAATCTAAAAATAAATCTAGGGTGAAAGCAGAACAGTGTTTGGTGGTAGTCCATGGTTAATGACTGAGGAAATAAGAGGGAAATTTCTAGAATGCTAGTAATGTCCCATATCATGTTCTGGATGGTGGTTATATGAATGTATACATATGAAACAATTATTGAGCTGTACTTTTTTAATGTAATATAATATACACATGACAGAGGGAAAAAAAGTACAAAATCTGGAGTCAGACCCAGGTTCAAATACAAGTTTTGTCAATTACTGGTTGTATAAATCTGGCTAAGTCACTTATGACCTCATGGAATTTGTATAAATTTTCTGTAATGTGGGTTTACAGACAGTTCTCTACTTTTCCATATAATGCCTTCTCGTATATGAAGAGGAAAATCAAATGTACTAAACAAAATATAGTAAGACCTCACTGTTTTCAGTGATATATTTCTCATTATATTCATGTTATTTAATTTGCTTCTTTACTCTCACAAGTTCAGGTAACTGGACTTGCAAAGATTCACTGTTTCTGATCTGCCTAATAATTTCCATTTTTTATCTACATGTACTAAAATTATGAGACTTAGTTTATTTACATTAGCACTATCATTTTGGTTTTCTGCTTAAAAAATGATATATAAAAAATGATTAAGTACAATAAAATATTCAAATAATTGTATAAAACTTCACTGCTATAAATGCAGAAACATAAAATAGCCCAAATTAAACTGTTACTGTCAGGTAGTACCACCATACAAACTTGAAGTGTTTAAATCACCTCCATGACATTAACTCATTAGTAAATGCTTAAACACCAACAGTGCATCAGATATAGTTCTCGGCTAAGGAACAAGAATTGAGGTACTGAACAAATATGGCTCCTGCCCCATGATGCTTACATTTCAACAATCTAAATCCAGCACAGCAAAAGCACTTTTGGGTTATCTATATCCGATGTACAAAAAGTTCTAGCTGTTTAAAAGTCAAATGTACAGGGGCGCCTGGGTGGCTCAGTCGGTTAAGTGTCTGCCTTCTGCTCAGGTCATGATCTCAGAGTCCTGGGATCGAGACCCAGGTTGGGCTCCCTGCTCAGACGGGAGGCTCCTCTTTCCCCTGCTCGCTCTCGCTCAAATATTTTATTAATAAATTAAAAAAACATAAAAAAGCCAAATGTACAAAAATCAAGTAGTCTCTAAATGGTCCTCTTACAGAATTGCTGAAGGATAAAACAAAATAGAATTCATAAAAGGCTTAGCCATAAGTTCAATAAATCAACTTCTTTGCTCCCACCCAGCTGCTTTCCCTTCCATGTTTTGCCTTTAAAACACCACTTTTCAGGTACCTGCGTGGCTCAGTCAGCTAAGTGTCTGACTTTTTTAAAGATTTTATTTATTTATTCATGAGAGACACAGAGAGAGAGAGAGAGAGAGAGAAGCAGAGGGAGAAGCAGGCTCCCCGCTGAGCAGGGAGCCCGATGTGAGACTTGATCCCAGGACCCTGGGATCATGACCTGAGCCGAAGGCAGATGCTTAACCATCTGAGCCACCCAGGCGCCCGTGTCTGACTCTTGATTTCAGCTCAGGTCGTGATCTCAGGATCACGAGATCAAGCCCCGTGTTGGGAGCCATACTCAGCACAGTCTGCTTAGGATATTCATTCTCTCTCTCTCTCTCCCCACCCATGCCTGCCCCTACCCCAGCTCACTCGTTCTCTGTTTCTAATAAAATTAAAATCTAAAAAAATAAAAAATAAAAAACACCATCACTTTTCTTTTTTAATACTACTAAGGCTTTGTATTCATTGTGTGTAGAGAAGCTTAGCTGTTTGGAAAATTGCACTTAAGCTAATCTGATTACCTTCCATTAGACCCCCATGAGGTCTCAGGATTCTCTAGGTGCCACATCTTACATACTTGGGTATTTAAGGAACTTCAAAATAAATACATCAAAAAAAATGTATTTTAACCTACTGCTTCTACATTACCCATACATGCTAATATACTTTTAGGTACTCAATTAACTGCTCTAGAAAGCTCTAAGTCATTGAGTCCTTTATCTCACTCTGCATCCACAACCAGTTACCCGTGTTATTTCTATTATGTACTCAAATGCATCTTTTTCCATCCATCCCTATACTGTTGCCACTGGCTTAGTCTGAATTATCATCTTATGTGGACAATTCAAATATATTAACTAATTTCTATTTAGTCCACCTCAACTACTGCTGTCTTTTATCTTTTCAAATAAACTAACCTGCTTAAAAACCTTTAAAGGTACTAACTCCCTCAAGTGGTTTCAACCACCTTTTTCCCATCTACCGTATTCTCCAGCCATGCAGTTCCTGTAAGCCATGCTTCTACTACATCTCAGTAGTGTCCTGTGCTGAATCATCAGTCCTCTTCCTTCTGAGTCAAGAACTATCCAAACAAGTTCATATATTACCTCCTCTAGGACCTTTTCTTCAACACGTGTAGGCTTTTAGCAAGTCTCCTCTCAAAGTTTTCAATTCACTTTGCACATTTCCATTCTAGCACTTAAACCACACTGAAAGTATTTGCTCACGTCTGTCTTCCTCACTACTTCTAGTAAATAAGGATATCTTTATTATTTTCATAGTCTCATCATTAATTAATGTAGTGCCAACAAACATTTTTAAGTGTTTATGAATGGATAAATCTCAAAGGTAAGAAACCACTTCTCTGTACAAGCTAAATTATTCCCTACTATAAAATTTGCTTTTCATTACCTTATAGATAAAATGAACTACTTTGTAACAAAAGTATGTTTCCTAGAAAAATGCTACTTTGTACTTTCTAACAGCTTACAATAAACCCATTTAGTATTGTTCCTTGAATACAATTTGCTCTTTAAATTTGCTTCTGAAGGGCACCTGGGTGGCTCAGTTGGTTAAGCGACTGCCTTCGGCTCAGGTCATGATCCTGGAGTTCCAGGATCAAGTCCCACATCGGGCTCCCTGCTCAGCAAGGAGTCTGCTTCTCCCTCCTCTCATGTGCTCTCTCTCTCTCTCATTCTCTCTCTCAAATAAATAAATAAAATCTTTAAAAAAAATAAATAAATTTGCTTCTGAAAATTCTGTGCACAAAGTTAAGTATTCATCTAATGTTATTTTCTCATAGGCTCTTTCAGTTTTCAAGAGATATATCTTGAAATATCAAGGTTAAATAAGTTCTATACCCTTCAGAAAGATCTATAAATGTTACTTTGAAATACAAAAAAAAAAAAAAACCCAAACCATAAAAAGTAGATCAACTGAAGGGTAGAAGCATGGACAGAGATACGTACATTTACACATGTGTATGGTAAAGCAAACCTAGCAAAATGTACACTGTATAATCTAAATGATGGGTAAGTGGGTGTTCACACAATTCTTTCAACTTTCCTGGATAATTTGAAATTTTTCATATTGAAATGCTGAGGAAAAACACTGAAAGACAAATGAGTTCTTAACATTCAGTCTGATAGTTAATACAAATTTACTGAATATTTACTATATGTAAAGCAACATGAGGAATAGGGGAATTCATGAACTATGGTTTCTACTCAAGGAATTTAGAGTCTAAAGGTGATAAACATGAACCAACATAACTACATTTCATGAAACTGGAAACTGCTGTCAGAAATAAAGTTCAGGGCTGCTGTGGTTACAGGGCTGACAAGAAACTACTGAAGTTCCTGTGGAAGTGAAGTACAATTTCCTAAGAACATAATGGATGGAGAAGAGAAAAACTATGGTGGCTGTGAAGGCCCTGACGCCATGTATGTCAAATTGATATCTTCGGATGGTCATGAATTTATTGTAAAAAGAGAACATGCACTAAAATCCAGAACAATAGAAGCCATGTTGAGTGGCCCAGGTCAGTTTGCTGAGAATGAAACTAATTAAGTCAATTTTAGAGAGATCCCTTCACATGTGTCATCAAAAGTATGCATGTATTTTATCTATAAGATTTGCTACACTAAACGCTACAGAGAGATTCCTGAATTCCCAATTGCACCTGAAATTGCTCTGGAAATGCTGATGGCTGCGAACTTCCTAGGTCGTTAGATAAAATAAATTATAATAAACTGTTAACTTTTTTCAGTAAAAAAACAAAAACAAAAATAAAAGTTCAGGAAAAGTACTATGGGAGTCTATGTACATTTAATATTTGAATGCAATTTCTACCAAAAATTTGGTCATATTAATAAAAAAAAAACCCCACCATTAGCTTTAACTGTTATATAAAATTATTTGTATTTGCAACTATAGAAGAGTATTTACTACATATACAATGATTATAATGTTCCTTTTGCATAATGCAGATGGCAAAGTCCTATTAGCATAGAGGTCTACTAGCATTTCATGTAAGCCCAACACTAATTTTTTAGGTGGAGATGAGAACACCAAGAATTACCTATCCTAACATGACTGTCTCTTCTCAACCCTGATCCTTAGTTTTAAAATTATACAGGCAGTCTTTATTATAATGTGAAATGGACCTTGACAATAACTGAGTTACCTTTAAGCTCCTAAAATAACTTTTGAAAACAAATGGCTCTAGTATAGAAATATTCAAAAATATTTATGTATATATTGCTTGATTCCAGATAAGGCTGCATAATGAATTACAGTGCAATTGATGAAAAGTTTATGTTCCCAATGCACAAGTACCACATTATACATCTAATCTGATAAAACACAGAAAAAATACTTTTACTTTACCACCATAACAAAATCACATTCTGTACTTTAATATATTCCCTTCTAGCCTTTCTGTAAGATTCTTTATGTGCTTAATGAGCTAATGACAGTCGATTTACTCAATTCAGTTTTACAGACTATGAAATTTTAGACAACATACTGTCTTAAAGAGCCAACGATAATTAACTTCAAAAATATGCTATGAAGAGCAAAAAGAAATACTTTTGATACTGTTTTTATTGGACAAATTAAAAACCTAAACTCAGTTTTGGATAGTACAAGGGAAGAATGTAGATGAAATCTGTAATTTAAGGTTTTCTAACTCTAATTAAAGAATTTGTAGTACTCAATTTATAAAAACAGCTTAATTTCAGAAATCAAAAACAGTTGCTTCCATGTCACTTTAATAAATTAACTTTATCTTTAAGAAATATTTTTGTGGTAAAATTCCTTTTTATAATGAGATAGAATTGACACTATTAATTTTAGGTGTACAATATAATGATTTGATATATGTATAAATTGAAAGATGATTACAGTTAGTTATCACCCATCACCATACAGTTCCGCATTTTTTCTTGTGATGTAAACTTTTAAGATCTACTCTTCCAGAAACTCACGGTGAAATTTTAAGACGTGTTCTTTCATATCATGTAAGATGGACAAACGTAAAAGCAATGGAATCAACCACCACTAGTTCGATATAAGCATGCTACCTTTGACTCAGGCATACAATCATTAGTTATTAAAATAACTTACCACTTGCGTGGCTCAGTCAGTTCAGTATCCAACTCCTGGTTTCCACTCAGGTCATGATCTCAGGGTCATGAGATCAAGCCCCAGGTAGGGCTCCACACTCAGCGGGGA
The DNA here is from genome assembly GCF_009762305.2 of Zalophus californianus. Lineage (NCBI taxonomy): Eukaryota > Metazoa > Chordata > Mammalia > Carnivora > Otariidae > Zalophus > Zalophus californianus. The sequence goes on along the minus strand of NC_045596.1, from coordinate 41,944,970 downwards.
GTCTGCCTGAGACTGTCTCCCTCTCTCTCTCTCTGCCTCTCCCGCCTGTGTGCACATGCTCTCTCCCAAATACATAAATCTTAAAAAAAAAAACAAAAAAAACTTACCCGTACTGTGGTGCTCCCGTTTTAATGTCTCCTATAGTGACATGAACATCATCCTCATCATCATCACTGTCACTATCACTATCATCTTCAGTCTCGGTCACTTTCTATGCCAACATAAACAATTATAAAATACATTCAATAATTCATCTCAACATCTAATATGAATAATCGAAAAAGTAATCACTTTGTTTTTTGAAGTATAGTTTTAGAGAAAAATAATCACAATTTCATAGCACTGTTACCTCATTTATAACTAATGTTATATATGATAAAAACGGATAAGAATGTAAAATAAAATCTTCTCAGCATAATCTTTTTGTAAATAACACCTCATGTATTTTTTCCTATGATTCATAACTGCTTCTCTGCAAAAAGAATCTAAGGCATTGTACTAAGATATGTAGAACATAAATTATAAAAAATAAGTATTTGAGGAATTTTTGTCAAGAATATGAAGAGGAAAACAATTAACTGTAAGAGTCATGGTTAAACAGCACCAAAGAGTTAAGGAGCAGTTCACTTATTCTTGTCATTCATTTACAGTTAGAAGCGTCCCTGGATGCAAATGACTGAGGGAATATTTTGTTTCTATGAGTATAAAGTGGGACCATTTACAAAGGTTTTATTTTGGCTCTCAAAGGCAATTTTGTGACTAGTCACACACTAGTAAACAAAAAAGTAGATCACCTAGGCAAAATATTTTTTTGTATACAAGTTCAAGCCTGTAGAATAAGGATTTCCTTCTTTTCACAGGGTCAGAATGTTAAAATATTCATAAAACCAGTAATACATGTTCACCCCCCAAAACAACACTTTCAACAGGCATGAATGAGGTTAGACAATATCACATATTTATATAAAAACAAATTTTTCCAAAAGTTAGGACAATCAAACTTGGGCTGTGGGACTTAATGTTTTCCTTGAAAACAAGGTTCACTGTGATCTCTTCAGTTGAGCTACATTCAGTTCCTTGAAAGTGGTCAACTTCAAGCCTTTGCACGTGTTCCATTTCATGGAAAATCTCTTCCCACTATTGCTTCTCATCACTGTGCTTTTGATGGCACCGGATGAGGTGGGATATTAGAGCAGACCAGGTCATGTCGGACACTGAAAGTCATGTTAAACTTTTGGCTTTCTTCCTAAGTGAATGGGAAACTACTGATAAAGACTTTAATCAGAGAAGTAACTAAATTTCAAAGCCTTATGTTACCGGTTTAGGTACGCCGTTTTCAGCAGTTTCATCTTCAATTCCAGATGGAGGATTAGCACTACAAACAACAGAAATAAGTGCACAAGTCTGGTATTACTTTTCAGAAGTACAGACAGCGTACACTAGTATCTTTAAGCTGTATGATAGTTTCCTAAAATTACTGTCTCCACTGGAAAAGAAAAAGGATGGCAAAAACTGTCTGTGTTATTCTGTTATTCCTACTGCCTCACATAATACCCGTACTCAACATTCACAGAATAGAACTGCCTCCACAATTTATTAATGAATTTGACAATGGGATACAATTTAGGTTTTTTATTATTTTAAAAATAATAACACTTAATTTTACTTAGCCTCTTTATTGAACACCCACTATGTGCCAGGTACTACGGTAATTGCCAAAGGCTATGTAACACAGTTTTCACTTTTCCTGATTCCCAAGAACTCAAGATTTGTCATATAATCACATTAACTCTTTTAGTCTTCAGTTAACATACATGCTTCTTCCCAGTTTTGTTTCATCTATCTAAATGGATATACGTTCTTTATTTCATAAAAGATACATTTTAAGATTTAAAAAAAGTTTATCTTCATGTAAGACTGCCTTCCCATTTGATGCCAATAAGTAGCTCCAGACCTAATTTTGATGCATTAAAAAACAAATTACTTTTTGAAGGCCAATCAATACCTGAATTTGCCCTATTAAAGCAAAACTGATATAAAACAATAAACCCCTCTTTTCTCATGAGACTCAAGCATATGGTCATTAATCACCAAATAAAACTAGTACGGTAGTGTAACTGGCTTCTTATACTTTAGTAATTATGATTTCTATAGTGGGAACTAACCATTAACCTCACTTTATAAGTAAAGGAACCAAGTACAAAGCAATAACTCACATTTAGTAGGATTTCTAAGAAAAACATCCAGATCTTGATACAGATCAAACTTTTCATTAGGTTTCTGCTTATCTCTTCTACACTTTACTTTCTGTCAAGCAGTGTTATACTTTGTCAAGCAGTTTTTATATGTTGATTTAATCTCTACAGTAGTATTTTACAATACAATCCTCGTATAAAGCAAAATGAAGGATAAAAACTAAAAGTTTAACTGTTAAGTTTTCCTTGTGTTACTGCTTGACCCAAGAAAACAAATACACAACTATAATTCTTTAGTCCATTTAGCTCCTGCTTAATTATGTTTCTACAGGTAGACAGAAACAAGTTCAGTTTGTCACAAAACAGTATATTTAGCCAAAACTTGAGCAAATAAAACATGACAAAGTTGGACACAGCATAATGCAATGGTTAAGAAGTTTTAACAATGAACCAGTCACAAAGAAGCTGGGGAGAACTCTAATAGCAAGGACTCTGCTCAGTTACGACAATGTGATGATGTACCAAGATGAATACTAGAACACAGGTTTGGTGAACATGCCTTCCCCAATAATTTAAAAGTTTTCATTCCCTATCACCATTAAAATGCTAGAAACATAGAATTATAAGCTTTCTCTAGAAAAATTAAGCTTTAAGAGTAGAAATTTTCCATAGGATGAAGTAAACTTAATAGCTCTCCAAATAAAATTTTAGTAAAGAATATAAAGACATTTTGACAGTAATGCTCAGGGAAGGTAGAAGACTTCCCTCCAATACATTTAATCAAGCTAAGTATAGAAAAATTAAAATTAAACAATGTTCAATCAGAAAAATAAGCTTTAGGAATTATAATCAAGAACTTATACCAACAAAATTAATGGAATAGATTTAAAAAATTGTATTTAACTGTGAATCTGTAACATTACCCATTGATTCTTGACCAATTAAAAAACGGTATGAAAAAATTATAATTACTTTTATAACTATAAGCTACACAAATCACAACTTTTGTGAGTAACTGAGATTAGGGTTAGGAACTGGGTTGGATACATGAATTTAAACGATAAAATTTCACAATATAGCAGTGAGTGAAAAAAAAAATCTTCCAATTTAGGGGATGTCTTTAAGTGAGGAAGAATAATTTCAGCATCCCTTAAGTTCTATTTCCATGTCTCACTTCTTCCCTACATTCACTTTTTTAAAAATGCAGACATACCCATGTTGTCATGCTTTGCTTTATTATACTTCCCCGCTAAGTTTTTTTTTTTTTTTACAAATTGAAGGTTGGTTATAACAGTGTATCACCTACCAGTGCCATTTTCCCAAGAGCGTTTGCTCACTTTGTGTCTCTGTCACGTTTTGGTAATTCTTGCAGTACTTCATACTTTTTCATTACTGTATTTGTTACGGTGATCTCCTTGACGTTACTATGGTAATTGTTCTGGGTAGCTATACATCACAACCATTTAAGATGGTGAACTCAATCACTAAATATTGTGTGTGTTCTGACTGCTCCACTGACCAACCATCACCTGTCTCTCTCCCTCTCCTCAGGCTCCCTATTCCCTGAAACACAACAATATTGAAATTAGGTCAATTTATAACCATCTAATGGGTCTGAGTGTTCAAGTAAGAGAGCCCACACATCTCTCACTGTAATTCAGAAGCTAGAACTGATTAAGTTTAGTAAGGAAGGTGTGTGGAAGGCCGGAAGCCAGGCCTTTGTCACCAGCTGGCAAAGGTGTAAATGCACAAGAAAAGTTCTTGAAGATTAAAAGTGCTACACTTTAGTGAACACACGAATGGCAAGAAAGTAAAAACACCTTACTGCCGATATGGAGAAAAGTCTGAGTGGTCTAGAGAGATCAAACCAGCCACAATATTCCCTTAAGTCAAAGGCTAATTCAGAGCAAGGCCCTTATAACTAATACCTCTTCAATTCTATGAAGGCTAATAGAGGTGAGGAAGCTATACAAAAGGCTGAAGTTATCAGAGGTTGATTCATGAGGTTGAAGGAAAGAAGCTGTCTCCATAACATAAAGTGCAAGGTGAAACAGCAAGTGCTGATGGAGAAGCTGCAGCAAGTTCCTCAGAAGATCTAGCTAAGATCATTCATAAAGGTGGTCACACTAAACAACAGATCTTCATGTAGACAAAAATAGCCCTCTGTTGGAAGAAGATGCCATCGGGGACTTTCACAGCTGAAAAGAAGTCAAGGCCTGGCTTCAAAGTTTCAAAGGACAGGCTGACTCTCTTGTGGGGGGCTAAATGAAGCTAATGCTCATCACTCTGAAAGTCCTAGGGCCCTTAAGAATTATGCTAAATCCACTCTGCCTGTGCTCTGTAAGTGGAACAACAAAGCCTGGATGACAGCACATCTGTTTACAACATGGTTTACTGAATATTTTAAGCCCACTGTTGAGACTACTGCTCAGAAAAAAGGATTCCTTTCAAAATATTACTGCCCATCGACAATGCAATGGTCACCTAAGAGCTCTCTCTCTGTTGGGAGACACACAATGATCATGATTAACGTTTTCACGCCTCATAACAAAATATTCATTCTGCAGCCCATGGATCAAGGAGTCACTTTGACTTTCAAGTCTTATTATTGAAGAAATAAATTTTTTTAAAGATTTTATTTATTTATTTGACAGAGAGATAAACAGCGAGAAAGGGAACACAAGCAGGGGGAGAGGGAGAAGCAGGCTTCCTGCCAAGTAAAGAGCCCGATGTGGGGCTCAATCCCAGGACGCTGGGATCATGACCTGAGCCGAAGGCAGACACTTAATGACTGAGCCACCCAGGTGCCCTTAAGAAATACATTTCATAAGACTATAGCTGCCATAGATAGTGATTCCTCTGATGCATCTGGGCAAAGTAAATTGAAAACCTTCTGGATAGGATTCATTATTTGAGATGACGTTAAGAACATTCATGATTCATGGAGAAAGGTCCAAATATCAACATAAACAGGAGTCCCCTCATGGAGGACTTTGAGGGGTTCCAGACTTCAGGGGAGGAAGTAAGTGCAGGTGTGGTGGAAATAACAAGAGAACTAGAATGAGAAGTGGAGGCTGAAGACGTGACTGAATTGCTGCAAGCTCATGACAAAACATGAACAGATGAGGGGTTGCTTCTTGTGGATGAGCAAAAAAAGTGGTTTCTTGACGTGGAACCTACTCCTGGTAAAGATGCTGTAAAGATTGTTGAAATGGCAAAAAAAAAAAAAAAAAGGATTTAGAATATTACCTAAACTTAGTTGATAAAGCAGAAGCAGGGTTTAAGAGGACTGACTTCAATTTGGAAGGAAGTTCTACTGTGGATAAAATGCTACCAAACAGCATCACTGCTAGAGAGAAATCATTTGTGAAAGGAAGAGTCAATTCAATGTGGCAAGCTTCATGGTTGTCTTATTTTAAGAAACTGCCACAGCCACCCCAACCTTCATCAACCACCACCCTGATCATCAACAGCATTCATTTCGAAGCAAGACCCTGCAACCAGCAAAAACATTATGACTTGCTAAAAGTTCAGATGATGGTTTGGATTTTTTTTAGTATAAAAGTACTTTTTAATTAAGGTATGTACATTGGTTTTTAGACATAACACACAATCGCACTTAAGAGACTACAGTATAAACAAAACTTTTATATGCACCAGGAAACAAAAAATTCATTTGACTCACTTTATTGGTGTGGAACTGAACCCACAGTATCTCTAAAGTATACCCCTGCCAGCTTTGAAATAGATTTCGTATAGCACACAAACCACCCATTTGAAGCGTTCAACTGAACGGTTTTTCACGTTTACAGTATAGTGCAACCACTACAACTGCCTAATTTCAGGACATTTTCATCACCCCAAAAGGAAGCCTTGTATATATTAGAAATCACTCCCCAGTTTTGCCTGACCTCAGTCATGGCAACGCTGTTTCTATAGATTTACCTATTCTGTACATTTATTTTAATTGAATCATACAATATGTAGTTCTTTGGGACTGGCTTCTTTAGCTTAGCATGTTTTCAAGGTTCATCCATGTTGTAACAGATATCAATACTTCATTTCTTTTTACTGCCACATAGTATTCCACCATATGGATATACCATATTTTATCTATCCATTCGTCATTTGATGGACTTTTATTTCCATTTTTTGGCTATTAATAAACAATGCTGCTATGAACATTCATGTACAAGTTTTTGTGTGGATATGTATCATTTCTCTAAGACATATATGTACAAGTGGAATTCCTGGATCATACAGTAACTATGTTTAACCTTCTGAGGAACTGCCTGTTTTCTAAAATAGCTGCACCTTTTTACAATCCCACCATCAGTGTATGAGAGTTCCAATTTCTGCATATCTTCACCAACACCTGTTACTTTCTTTGTGATGGTGGCCATCCTATCCTAATGGGTGTAAAGTGGTACTTCCTCCACTTTCTAAACCCAAATACTCTTTAAAAGATCTTTTAACCACCCCTTCCCCATTAGCGGACATTAAGGCATTGATACTAGATTGATGAGTAATGTCGGCATATCCATATACTTGTCCATGTGAGTTGTTCTGATATCGAGAAGTTTCAAGCTCCCTTTACATGTTCTATAAATGATACTAAAATCTTTCTAGCAGTCTAACAAAGGGAATCAATCTTAAAACAGATCCATTAATTCCACTTTCAATTTAAATAGAAAACGTTGAAATTATAACCAAAGTGCACTATACCATCGAAGGTATTAATAAATTGCAAAAACAGTAAAGGAATCTTTTTTAATAAAAAAATTTTTTTAACTTTTTCCTTATTAGTCTAACGGTTATATTGTATACTCCGCTACTAAGCTCACTTAAGAGTACAAAGTTACTTAATAGTGAAAAATATTCAAACCCTTACCTCAAAAACTTTGTCCCCAAGCTACTAGCAAATAAACAGAACTGATTAGGTCCTGAAATAGAAATAAACTCTAAAGTATGCAATGTCTTAGAACCTTCAGTCAATATGCTGTATTCAAGCCAATGATATTTACAATGAAAGAATTTTGACAATTTGTTGATAGAACCACTGTACCATACAATCTGTTTAAGTATCAACAACAAATTCCACTAACCTGGCATTTTCTTCTTCTGGCCTTTCAACTTCATTTTCATCTACCAAAAAAAATACATAAATAAATAAATAAAATTAACAAACAAACCATTCTTAAAGAAACCAGTATTATGAAAATCTGAAGTGATCATCACAAGCACTAACCTAGGTCCTTTGCCAAATCACTGTGCACATGCACGTCCCATGGGCCTATAAGCACATCCAAAGTTAGATCACCTTATAATGACTTAACAAGATATGTCTTTTATGAAAAAAAATCAGACTTTACTTCTATAAAAGCTTAATTTAAGAGGCATTCAAGATTTCTAGATCTTTGTTAAGGAAACCCTACACATTTACATTTCAAAGAATATTACTAATGCTAAATCTTGCCACCAAAAATAATGAATTTTACAAGTTTGTCAAAATCAAAGTTTGTCAAAGTCACAGCATCAAGGAGCTGCATGGTGCCCAAACGTGCACTTTTACTAAAGAATATACGTTTTAGGCAAGGAACACATATTAACTTTCAAAACTAGTTATCATTAACAGACAAAAGACTGACTTAATGAAAAGTTAAAAACCAGATGTCAAGTCCCTTTCATGAGGAAAGTACAAAGTGCACTGAACTTATTTGGGGAAAAAGATACATACGAAATAACTGAAAACTGTAAGCCTAAGGGACATGAGATACTTCTAATGATGTGGGTTAAAGAGCACTCTCTTAAAAATGAAAAACTTCACCTTAATACAGGAGACATTCGGGGTTTTCTTTATGGGCCATAATGTATTCCATCTCTTTTTCTCTTAATTAATTATTTTTAAAGCACGACTTTCAGACAAGGAGGTACCCTTGCAGGTGCATTCCATACAAACTGACCATCAAGAAACAAGACGTTAGTTTTACAGCATCAACTTTATTTAGCTATTATTACAGAAAGACTGTTTCTGAAAGAAAGGGACAGGGAGGGCATCCTACAGCCAAGGGGCAAGAAGAGATACACCAACAGAGCTCAGAATGGAGATTAAACAGCAAGGGAGCGAGCGTGGAGACGAGGCGGCCTGGAAGACCCCGCGGGGAGGAGGGTGAGGCTGGGGGTCCGGACCCGCGCCCAGCCCCCGGCCCAGCCCGGCCTCCGCGGGGTGGCTGCGTGGGTGGGGGCGTGGGCTGCGCGGGGGGTGGAGGCCAATGGGGAGGCCGGCGATCGCGCACGCCTCGCTGGGCCTAACTCAGGTCGGAGCACACTCCGTACCAAAGGCCCCACTGGCGGCGTGAGGGGCCCGGGACGCCGGCCGTTTGCGGGCTGGGAGGGGAGGCCTGAGGGAACCCGGGAGTGAGAGAAGGGACAGGAAGTTCCGTACCGCCATAGAGCCACTCTTCCTCCTCATCCCCTCCGGTCCCGCCGCTCAGCTCCGACACTAGGCGCTCGACCTCGCCGGCCGACATGGCCGCCCCGAGCACAAGTTAAAGGCGGCGATCAACAGCCCCCTCCAACCCCTTCCCAGCCTCGCTGCCCGAGGGCGCGAGAGGGGCGCGAACCCGCCGGAGAGGGAACGAAGAAAGCGCGAGACTCAAATCCCAGAAAGGCGGCCGCGGCGTTGGAGGCTGCAAACGAGACGACTCCGGCGGCGGTCCGCCTGCGCACGCGCAGCAGCAGCAGCAGCCCAGCGGCGCGGCGTCTTCAGGCTGCTTCGCTTCCGCGGCGCAGGCCACCTGGACCTGGTTGCGCATGCGCGCCGTCATTGGCTCCGCCCCTGTGGAATCCTGCTTGGCCTTTTTAGCGTGGCTTTCTCCCGTGGCGGCGTACGGCGTCAGCCAAGGATCCCCTCCCCCAACTTTTCCTCTAGTAACCCATGTTGCCTTTGCCGGCCAGTGCACCATTGTTCCCTTCTCTCCTTGACGCTTGCTTTCTCTTCTCAACTATTTTTCTGTTTTTTAATCTTATGAAAGGTCTTGTTTCGTTTTTCATGTGTTTTATCAGCCTTGAAACAGAATTGTTACCTTATCACTCCCGTTTCTCATTAAAGAAAATATAATTCATGCCTACTTTATTGAAAATTCAATTTTAACGGCAAATGAAAGCCAAGCTAATAAATGAAAAATGCATTCTCTTTGTTAAAAATAAAATATTACAGTCAAGGTCGAAGACCCCCCTCCGCAGAAGTATCCCTTGTTTGCTGTTTGGTGTGAATCCTCAAATATTCTATACATTTACTTCACGTGTATTGTTTTGGTGGAAGAACCTGAGGTTAAGGAGTCTTAAAGGGTACAATACTGTATATATCATTCTAAGGATTGCTTTTTTTTTTATAACTGTTTTGGAAAGCCTTTCCATTTTAGTATACTTAAACTATACCCATTTTTAAGTGCTTCCCAATATTCCATAGCATGGCTATCACAAAATGAATATGGTTATTTCCCTAGTGATGTACATTTAGATTGCTTTCAACTTTTCACTTTAACCAAAAAAACAAAACACTACAATGAAGAGCCTTGTAAATGACTTCTTGCAGATCTGTACAAGTATTTCTCCAAGATCATAAAGTATGTGAAGTTTTTATTTTAGTAGATAATGCCACATTTTCAGGCTACTTTTGAACACATCTTTCAGGGAGACGATGATAGGTCAAAATTGGTGTTCTAGTTCTTAACTGTAACTACCTAGTTGCATGACCTCAGGTAACTAACCTCTCTTTGCTTCAGTTTTCTCATCCTTAAAATGGGAAAGCTGAATTTGATGATCTCTAAAGCTTCTTTTGGTCCAAAAGTTTTCAAATAGGACTCTCGCTTTTCAACAGAGAGAAATTCATTCTAGTTTACAAATCAATCAGTGGGTTTACCTGCCGTCTGTTCACTAAATATTGTTCTTCATTTAACAATTATTGAATACCTGCTGTTTAAGAACTTGGAAAACAAAGTTTTGAGTAAAGCCTAGTCTTTGCCCTTAAAGAGCTCTCAACTTATTGAGAAAGTCAGAAGGGTCTTAATTAACTCTCCTACAAGAGTAAAAGGTAGATATGCTTTAATAGAAACCCAAAGGAAGTGTTTACATCACAACAGTGCCACACCATCTCCCATTATTTAAACAAATCCTGTGGTTTTAATCCTACCCTTACCTTTGAAGACTCAATTGCTGTTCCCAGTCTCACTTACCCGTTTAGGATAATCCCATGTGTAGTTCTAAACTCTGTTAAGGTATAGCCAACATTGTGAAATCTTTTCCTGAATTCCACTTTATCTCTTTCCATTTCCTTGTTCTATAAATATTTATGAAGAGTCTACCATGTGCCAGGGGCTCTTCTAGCCTATGTAGATTCAGCAGCAAGTAAATCAAAGTCCTTCCTCTTATGAAGCTTTCATCTAATGAAGGAAGGCAGACAATAAACATATAAACGTACAGCATGCCAAGCTGTGATAAGGATATATAAGAGTAAGCAGGATAGGGGGACCTAGAACAGAGTGATAAATAGGGATTAGGTGCAATTTTATATCAAGAGGTCAAGGAAAACTATTCTAATAAGGTGACATAACAGTAGAGAGCTGAATGGAGAAAAGAAGTAAGCCGTTGTGAATTTCTGGGTGAAGCCCTATCAGACAGAAAGAATAGGAAGTGCAAAGGCCCTAAGGCAGAAACATATTTGGTGCTTTCAAGGAACCCAAAATGAGCTGGAGTGGAGGGAGTGAGAAAGTGGACATAGAAGATCAGAGTTATTGGAGGGTGGGCAGGGCAGAGCTAATCACACCCCTTTAGACTCTGCTGCTTCTATGGCATGTGTCTATCACATCCTATAGTAATTATTTGACTATATATCTGTTTTCCTAGGACTCTTCGCTAGATGAAGTCCTCCCTCAAACAAGGCATCTTCTTACATGTCACTTATTCATGATATGGTGCCTAACACTCAGTAGATCTTGGCCTGTACTGACAGTAATGTCATGAAGATTTTACATTCTGCTAAGGAGTATCATAAAGCAATTACTCATAGTCCTGCCTATTTGTTTTTCCATGAGTCTATAATGAACTCTGGTTTCATGGAAGAACCAGCTGCTTTCTGCTGAGGATCATCTTTCTCTTTTCAGCTGCCTAAAATAAGCTTGTCTTTCAAGACTCTACTCGGGGCGCCTGGGTGGCTCAGTCGGTTAAGTGTCTGCCTTCGGCTCAGGTCATGGATCGAGCCCCGCATCGGGCTCCCTGCTCGGCGGGAAGCCTGCTTCTCCCTCTCCCACTCCCCTGCTTGTGTCCCCTCTCTCAGTGTGTCACTCTCTGTCAAATAAATAAATCTTTAAAAAAAAAGGACTCTACTTAAACTGAAGAGTTGATGAATATTTACTGAGGCATCAGAATCACCTTTATCGTGGAGGTAGCATTGCAGCTAAGCTTTGAAAATAAAAATTTTCACAAGCAGAGAAGCCCATAAATCACTAATAACCACTCTGAAAAGGCCTCTTCCTTCTTTGCTTTTAAACTGAGTTCCTTGCCTGGATAAGCTCCCTTAGTTCAGGATGTCTTTACCTCCCTACTCACCAGGGAAGAGTTTAAAGATGGATAGTTTGAAGATATTCTATAAACTTATGAACTTATCACACTACATTATTCCATATATTCTATTTATTTGTTTTCCATTTTATCATTTTGTGTGTGTGGGGGGGTGTATGTGTATGTGTGTAGTTTGTTGGTTCTTGGCAAAAAAAAAAGCAAAAACAACAACAAAGCATTAATTTTAATGTATCTATCCCTGGGAAGTACTGAAAGGGGTTGCTTAATAGATGATGATTAAAATGATGGCAAGAGGTAGAGATCAAATAAAAGTGCCTTGCTCAGTATCTACTTAGATAGTACTCATAAATGTGTTTTGCATGAATGTGGCATTTAGGCCCAACTGCGTTATTTACTTCCAACTTTAGTTTTGCCACTTAAATCTCAATGTTCTTCAGTTTCTTCATCAGTAAATTGACATATTAAAATAACATATTACACCTGCTTCCTGGAAGGATAACTAAGTTAAATGAGATTTCAAATGTCAAAGCATTTTACAAGTTGGAGGCAAAATGGTGGTATGCTTTGGTTAGGCCTTTTATCCTTTAAACAACCTGAATAACTGCACATATGTAGAGTTTTCCTTCCTTTCTAGATACTTCAATGGGGAATTAAGCCCCCATTATCCATCTTCCTCTGCATTCTGACATATTTTAATACAAAATTTTATATTGCTAGTTCTTTCTGGAAAATTGTGTCATCTATTCACATCTATACTATTACATAAACTGCACACCCTTTAAGGGTGAGAACAAGTTTATTTCTGTATTCACCAGATAAGTGCTTAGTAAATCCTTAAGCTAAATATTGGTCATGCACATGAAGGACTTAGAAATTGGGCAAAGGGAGATATGCTTGATTTTATGAGGAATAGGAAATAATTGCTATTTATTTTGAGCAAAGAAGTACAATCACATTGAAATAAGGTAAATCTGATTATCTTAAGTATGCAATTTCAGCAGGACTTGACTCCACCATAATATCGGAGGGCAAGAAATGGGTTTTTCCTGGATTCTCTTCCCTTTCTCTCTACCCTTTCTCCCAGGGTCATTTCATCCAGTCCCATGACTTTGTTTTTTTAAAGATATACTTATTTATTTGAGAGAGCGAGAGAGAAGGAGCACGTGAGCAGGGGGAGGGGCCAGGAGAGAGGGAGAGAATCTCAGGCAGACTTCCCACTGAGCATGGAGCCTGATACAGGCTCCTCATGGGGCTTGATCTTAAGACCCTGAGATCACAACCTGAGCTGAAATCAAGAGCCGGGTGCTTAAGAGACTGTGCCACCCAGGCACCCCTAGTCCCATGACTTTTTATACTATCTATGTGATATGCGTCACTGACAGCCAATGACTCCCAGCTTTCCATCTGCAGTCTCAACTTTTCCTTGAGCTCACTCTGATGTTTCACTGAAGCCTTCCTTGGATATTTAATAGGCATATGAAATTTATGCCCCACACAGAACTTGTGAATTGCCTTCCCAAACCTGTTCTATCCCACTTCCATACTCCCTCTTAGTATCAGTAACCATTATCCAACATTGTTCCAGCCAAAACCCAAATGACCCTTGATTCCTCTCTTTCCCTTATGAGTCCTTCTCATACCTAAGAAAGCCCATTCGCAAGACTCATTAGTTCTTCCGGTAAAATATATCCCAAATCTAATTCCCCCCATCACTACTGCCACACTGCATTTCAAGTAACACAAACCTTTCAGTGGTTTCCTGTTACACATAAAGTAAAATCCAAACTTCTACCATGTGACCTACAAGTCCCTTCATGATCTGGGCCCTGGGGTTGCATGTGGCCATATAGGTCATGCACTACATAACCTTCTAGGGTCCTCCACATCTCCTCATTCTTAGTCACTTTTGTCAACCCTTTTAGTGTCATTCCCTCACATTCTCTGGGCTTATCCCTCCCCCCCATTTCTTTAGGCCTGAATCCCAACTCTTCATTTACCTCTTGGTCCGTACCTTTGTTCCATTATATATACATGTCCAGTATTCTCAATATTTTAGCAGAAGGATGTCTTTACTCATTCACTGAAACTGAAATCTAACTTCCCTCAAGGATAGCACTTCTCCTACTCTTTCTATACCAGATGCTCACCATTTCCCTTCACCCTATTGTACTGCAGAACTGGGAGGTAGCATTGCCATTTCCCTGGCTATTGTGGGCCACCGCTGGACCATTATGGTTCCACTTTCCTGCAAAAATCCTCCTTGCCTGTAGTTGGCACCCTCATTTACTACCTCTACCTTTCTCTCTTCATGTCCCCTCATTCACAGATATAATGTTGGAGTCTGATCCACAATCTTCCTTTTCTCTACCACTTGGCATCATGAGTGACTTGCACATCCTGCTTGTCTCAGATTTTTTGATCTCCTAGAATCCAATTATTCAGCAACCTCCATTTACTCCACTTTATCAGTCCACATTCAAGGCCATGCTCTGGATCTTATTACATCACAAAACTGTTCCTTCCTTGAATTTTAGGGGCCAAGCTATTTTCTTTGACCCCAATTTCATATTCTCCCCCCGCTTTTTAGATTCCATCTCATTTTTCACTTTTCTGACACTCCTCACTGTTGATTACTCTGTCCTCTTTGAAACTTGTTTCCCCCATAAGTCTACTCACTGGTTTCACTTCTTCAGCAGACCTGGAAATGTTGCTCAGAGCTCTGTCCATCACTCTCTTTGTCTTTCTTTTTTGTGCTCTCTTTAAGCAATCTCAAGCACACCTGTTTGCTGATGATTCCCAAATTATCAGACTTCTCTTCTGCAATCCACAATCATATATCCAACTGCTTACTAGATGTTTCCACCAGGATGTCCCACAGTACCTTCAAAACAATGAATCCCCACACCAAATAGGATGGCTAATATCAAAACAACAAAAGAAAATAATAAATGTTAGTGAGAATGTAGAGAAATTAGAACCCTTATGTCCTGTTGGTGGGAATCTAAAATGGTACAGCAGCTATGGAAAACAGAGGGCCCTCAAAAAAATGAAAAATAGAATTACTATATGATCTAGCAATTCTGCTTCTGGGTACATATCTAACAGAACTGAAAACAGGGTCTCAAAGCATTATTTGTACACCCATGTAACTACCAGCACTATTCACAACAGTCAAAATGTGAAAGCAATACAAATGTCCATTGACAGATGAATGGATAAAGAAAATGTAGTATACACAATGATATATACAATGGAATATAATTCAGCCTTAGAAAGGAAGAAAATTTTGACACATATGTTGGATGAACCTTGATGATATTACGCTAAGAGAAAAAACCAGCCATTGGGAAGAGTAAATGGGTAGTTGTTGTTTAATGGATATAAAGTTTCAGTTTTGCAAGATGAAAATTCTGGAGATTGGTTATAATATTGTGCAAATACTTAACTTTACTCAACTGTGTGCTTAAAAATGGTTAAGATGGTAAATCTTACAGATTTTGCCACAATTAAAAACAAAACAAAAAACCGTGTCCTAACTGAACTCAATACATTTATTCCTCAACCTGCTTCTCTTCTGGTTTTCCAAATCTAAGGGACAGCCACTTACCAGTCATCCAGGCAGAAAACTGGGTATGAACCTGAAATTCTCCCTCTGTCTCATCCTTTTTTGTCAATCCAGTCACCAGGCTTTTTGGCTCCATTTTCTTAACATTTCTTTATATACCCCATGCTGTCTAGCCCCTCTGTGGGTATCCTTATCTGTTCTCACCCAGAGTTGTTGCTGTGACCGCTTTCTAAATACTCTTCCTGTCCTAAATCTTGCTCATTTAAGCTATTTTCCATTTAGAATACTTCCCCCCCCAAACTCCAGATGTGAACAAATTATATTCACTCCTAACAATACTTTAACTGTACTCCATAGGCTGCTACTACTTAGAATCAAAAATAAGACTCACTCTGATCTAGTCCCTTTTTACTAGCTCAGAGCTCCTGTTTCAGTTTGGGCCTCTCTTCATACAATATATTCCCGCTGTACTAAACTGTTTGTAGTCCCAGAGAACGTGTTGTATGCCTCTACACCTTTGTCCATGCTGCACTCTGTGTTTGAGTTACGAGGAATACTCCTCCCCATCCTGTCCACCTGGTGAACACCTGGTTTTCTTGGAAGACAAGTCAAAACTCATGTCTTATATGAAACTTCTGACCACTTCCCTTTTTCCTTCACTCAATCAGAATTTATTTTTCCTCCTTTGTAACTCTTATCCATTAAACAAATTATTGCTTCTGTAACATTATATCACATTTGCTTTCTTTACATATGTGGGTCTTTTATTTCAGATCCTTTTGAAGGCAAGACTGTGCCTTATTTCTATTTATATTCTCAATGCCAAACACAGTGTCTGCAATATTGTACATGTATATTAAAAGTTGAATATATCACTTATTATATGGATATAAATTGAAGATTTATTGATCATTTAGTCAACAAACATTTATTGAATACTTGCATATTTTCTAGTGTTGGAGAAACCAGGCCTCTAGTGCACAATCTTGTAGGAAAACGGGTATGCTAAAACTTACCTCATGATACGGCAAGTACTTAGCTGAGGTGAAAATTCTTCATGGATCAGGGAATTTATTAACCATTGTGCCTTTGGAGCCTACGTCAGTGACTATACTTAGTAAGTGTTTAATAAATAGTGGCTGAATTGAACTAAACCTGTGAAACATTCTGTGCTCAATCTGTTGACTTAATTGTGCAGGTATATAATGTTCCAGGCAGGGATTAGGTGGAGAGAAATTGAGAAATCATGAAGGATTTTGGTGCCATTGTAAGAAGTCAGGCTGTATCCTGCAAGCAACTGGACCAGGAGAGGCTTTTAAGCCGGAAAATGGTAGGGCCAGCTTGGTACATTAGGAAGAAAACTGAATTGGTGGGAGAAGAGATTAAGACTGGGAAATGATAGGGGATCATTGCTATTGCCCAGTTGAGTGATGATGTTGGATTAAGCCAGTGATGGCAAGGATGGAAGGGCCGAAGGGGCTGGATTCTAGGATTTTTGAAGTGGATGAAGGTTTAGTGCCAATGAGATGAGGGAAGATGGAGAAAGTGAAAACGAGACCAGTAGGTTTTTCATGAGGCTTTGAGGGCTATAACGTATGAGACAGCCATTTATAAACTACAAAACATTACGTATCACTTGGTTGTTTTTATCTTCTCTGGCGTCTCTTAGTTTAGATGGGCAGAACGACTTTTAGAGATGTGTTCAGATCCAAGGAAAATATTAAATTTCGGAATAGCTTTTACTATTCCCGAGATTTCTGAAGATGCAGGGAAAGGTAATCCGAGCATAGAGAAGGAGAGGAAAAGAAAACAGTTGAGCTATTCACAGATCTTTCCACTTAGCCGGAGCGACGGAGCCCTGCCCACTTCTTCCCAGCCCCACCGTCCTTCAGCGGGTTCTCCTCGCTAGCCAATCACGGTCCGTCTACGTCATCACTGTGCGCCGACACTGGACAAGTCGGAGGCAGTACCACGTGTACTGTGTTGACTGTCAAAGCGTCAAGGAGCCCAATTCCCGGAAGCTGTGAGTTCTAAAAGAAGTTCCTGTACTCTAGTGTCCCGACTCTGCGAACCCCCAATCATGAGCGCTCCGGGAGTGCTCTCCTTTACCCAGCAAGGCTGGGAGCAGGTGCTGGCCAAAGTGAAATGGGCTCTGGTCTATCTGGACGCCGCCTGCGCGGAGAGCTTGCACTGGGGCTGCGGATCCACGCGACTCCTGGAGGCCGTGGGAGGGCCTGCGTGTCACCTGCGGGAGTTCGAGCCCGCAGCTGTCGGTGGTGGAGCCGAGCAGCCTAAGGCAGTGTTTGTGCTGAGCTGCCTGCTGAAAGGCCGGACCGTGGAGACCCTGCGGGATATCATCTGCCGCAGTCACTTCCAGTATTGTGTGGTGGTCACAGCCGTGAACCACGCTATCCACCTCACCGCTAATCACGTGCCGGCGGCTGCCGCGGCAGAGCTGGAAGGGCAGCCGGTGTTCGAGCAACTGGAGGAGAAACTGTGTGAGTGGATGGGCAATATGAACTACACCGCCGAGGTGCTGCACGTCCCGTTGTTGCTCGCACCTGTTGCTCCCCACCTTGCCTTGACTCCAGCCTTTGCTTCCCTTTTTCCGCTGCTACCCCAGGATGTGCATCTCCTTAACAGTGCCCGACCAGACAAGAGGAGGCTAGGAAGCCTGAGTGAGGTGGATGCCACCGCCCTGCCCCCTGAGCTGCTTCTGCAGATCAGGTGCCTGGTGTCAGGCCTCAGTTCTCTGTGTGAACATTTAGGGGTGCGGGAGGAGTGTTTTGCTGTAGGTTCCCTCAGTCGGATCATCGCTGCAGATCTGGCTAATTATGGCCCTGCCAAGAACAGGAGGAAGACTGCCACAGGCAGGGCATCAGTGGTCTTTGTAGACAGAACTCTGGATCTCACGGGTAAGTGGGATTGCTATGGGTCTTACTAACCATTCTCCAAGGTTCTGGGACTTTCACTGATTCAGCATATATTTTATTGACTCTTACTGTATGTCAAGTTGAGGATACAAAGATGAGCTAGATGGACACAGTTCCTGATCTCATAGAGTTTGTCATCTAGAGTGGAATACAAACAAGCAAATTACCAATTACAATTCGTTAATTCGTTAGATGCTGTAATGGGTAAATACATCTTTAACACGCGCTGTTTTGTTAAACAACTACATCTAACCAAAGATATTGGAGAAATTATGCTGACATCGAGAACTGTACACCTGGGTACTTTTTAGAAATGTGCAGATGTCAATATTTACAATAATCCTGCATAAGAGGGCTCTAATTTGTTGGAGAGGTATTGACAGATGAACCAGTGGAAGGAAAACTGTACAACAATACATGAAATTATCATAGACAGTTTAGTTTTAGGTTTCTTTAAATGAGTGTTAATAAATAAACTTGAAGTATTACCAGAAATTGAGATTAAATACAATTGTAGAAAATATTTTCAAATGTTGATTTATTTACTCTTAGCTGTCATTCTACTGAAGATTGGGTAGATCATCTCAAATTTAATAATGTATCAATTATTTATATGCACAGAGAACAAACATAATCCTTAAAACAGATGAAGAAAAAACACTTTCTGATAGTGACATGTGCATATTGTCAAAGGTCAACTTTATTGTTCTCTAATTAGGTAGATATAATGCTGCTAGTAGGATAGTCTGGCCACACCCAAATTCAGGGAGAATGATCAGGAAACTGACATAGGTAAACATTCTCCTTAGTAGGTTGGAAAAAAAGTAGAATGAAGTTATAAAAAAAACCACAATAGCTGTATTTGAGTTTTTGACCTTATAAGATTAATTTTCAGATCATAAAATAGTAAGCTAAGTGGTAATACTGAGATGTAAGCTTAATTATGTGACCGGAAAAACAGGTGTCTAGTCTGTCATTGTGATTTAAGTATAAGTAAAAATTGTAACATCCCAGAACTAGAGAATTAAAATCACCTGAGGAGTTTATACTTGCTGAATTTTTGAGTGTGTGGTATATACTGTTTATACTTCTACTTTCTTATGCCCCTAAAATATGACATCATTTAATAATTAATCAGAGTCACATAGTGTTGTTCCCCCCACCCCACACACCCCTATGACTTCAGTTAGGCAGACTTTAATGTCCTGGCCCTCCAGCATCATGGTAACAGCTCTTTTAAGTCTTGACATGCCTTCCTTGTATATGACTCTTGAAAATAAAAGCCATCAGAAAACTTTAATATCTTCCCATCACCAAATTACCAGCCTTTGTACATCTGTACCAACATTTTTTCTTCCCTTCCTTTGTATTGAAAAGATACATACTGTCCCTGCTACTATCTAATGCCAACTTCTTCACCTTTGCAGACTAGGTCCTCTCCGTTTCACTTCCCTCATAGATTGACCTCTGTCACATACCCTACCCTGTTCCTAGATCATCATTTCAGAAAATCTTTTTTACTGGATTTTCCTGGTCAACATACAAATGGAATGTAACATCTCCTTCCTTAACACTTCATGCTCCTCCAACTTGTTTTATTTTTTGCTCCATTTTACAGCAAACTTGAAAGAGTTGTCCATACTTGCTATCTCTGCAATCATCTGCTCCAATTTTCCCTTGACTCCACTTCAGTTAGGATTTCCCCTCCGCAATACTTCCCAGCAATTTCCTCTGTCAAGATCACAAATGGCCACCATATTACCAAATCCAGTGTTCAGTTATCAAGATTCATTTTACTCAGTCTCAAAGCAGCATCTGACACAGCGGAGTAGAGGATTCAAAGAGTTAAAAATAATAATAAAAAATATTAAAAGATGCACAAAAGATATACAGATACATAGTTTCTTGTGTAACCCCATCAGAATGTAAATCTGACATGTCGTTTGTTTGCTCACAGCCCGCTCACAGCCCTCCCACAGCCATCCATCACACCTACTGTCAAATCCAGATTCCTTACCATTGTTTTCAAGGCCATATGTGACCTGCCTGTGTGTAGCTTTCCTACTCGTCTCCCACTGATCTCCCCTCACACATTACTTTCCCACCACACTGCCCACCTGACCATCCCTCAACATGCCAAGTATGTTCCAGCCTCAGGGCCTTTGGAGTTCTTCTGCAGCTCAGCTTGGAATGTTCTTCATTCAGGTATCTACATGGCTTTCTTGTTCACTTCCTTTGAATCTCTGCTCAGATTTCTGCTTCTCAAACAAGCCTTCCCTGACCACTTTCTTTAGCTACTCTGTTACCCTAATTGGCATTAGTTTGTTCCTATGATCCTAGTAACTTATAAATTGAAGTTTTTTTTAATGCATACCTTTTGAATAACCACTCAGACTATCTTCCAGATGAACAGATTAATGATTCATTTGTGTCAAAGATGTTTCAACATAGTGTTATCATCCCATGTTGGTAATATTCAGGGCTGATTTTCAGTTGGTACATAGCTGTGGTGTAAAACCTGTTTTTTAAACATTAAAATTCTTCTGTATTATTGAGTAAAGAGAAATCCTCTACTTATTGGGACTACAAGTCACCCAATGCTGTTACCTGGTGGAGAAGAGCAATAGGGCCTAGGAGAGTGCTGGTATGGACACAGTTGGTCCTCCAGAGCTGCTGAGGGTACTGAGGCAGCGAGGGTGGTCTTGATGGTTGTGGAGATGCAGCACTTGCCCTCTGCTCCAAGGTGGCCCCAAACTCAATGGTGTGGTAGGTAGGTGGTTTGGTGGCCTTACAGTCGTCATGGGTGCTCTCTGTCCTTGGTCCAGACTGATGTCCAGGAACATACCTGATCACCATGCTCAAATTTTTTTCTGATTTGTCTTGAATGTAACAAACATAAGGAGCTGGGGAGTCATAACACTGAATTTAATGGAGAAGCTGTTACAAGAGTTTGGTGTGGATCTTAGATCAAACTGTGACTTAGATTAGTGCATTGTTTAGCCAGTGATAGTTGCAGCAAACCAAAGATTACACCAACATTTCTAAAAATTAAAAGCTGATTTGGGAATTATTGGAATGACTTGAGTGGTCTGAATTTCAATTTAACTTACTTGACAGCAGTTTTAATATAGAAATCAGAAAGAAATATATTTTTAGGTTTTGATTTAGGTGTGAATATCCATAAACACATGTTAACTTTTTATTATTAGTTGTTAAATATTTTGGCTAACATCCTTGATAATTTACCATTAAAAGATTTTTATGCTTATATATCTTCTTAGATGTAAAATTAGCACTATCAAGAATAACCTCCAACAATTCATAAATATCCAACATTCTTAACATCCTCCTTACAGTACAGACAAGTTTCTTTCTCATCTTTTTGTCATCATCTTTGCTGAAAGTAATATTAATTTGTCTAATATTTGGTTTATTTTTTTCAGCAAACACTTATTGAAGGCCTACTGAGTGCCAGGATTGTTCCAGGTCTAGGGAAACAGTGATGAACAAGATAGACAATTTCCTTGCTCTCCTGAAGCAGTTGATAAGCTCTCAGCACTTAAAAACATAGAAAGTTTGTTGTAATTATTTGAGAAGTAAATGGTCGCTCATGTCTGTTTGCTATGATTTTGGCTTACTTTTACCCTGTGTAGACCACCCAGAAGCTTGTGTCTCTGCAGACAGAGTACATCAGGCATGTTTGCATAGGGGATTTAAGCACAATATTCTATGGACTGTTCTGGCTTCTGATTTGTTTCAGGGGAGAATTAAAAAGGTAGATGTGATTTATGAATCTCTAAAAGATTTGAGTCTGGTTTCCTTTCCATTCTTTTTTGGCTCTTAGGATTGACTAGAGTGCTTCAAGTCCAAAATAAAAAGATAGGAGGTGGCAGTAACTCTGGGAATTAAATTTCTTCTCCTGGTTCAATTCTTCTGAATTTTAGTTCCATGTAAATTTTTAAGTTAAATCAATTCAATTAAAGATAAACTGCCAATACAAAGGGTGGCTCCTATTCCTGGGATTATGATACAGTGGTGCATTTATATTTGCTTTAAGGTGTGTATATTATTTGTTAAAGTATTGAAATTTGAGACTATTAATAGTTAACATTTGAGAGCATATTACTTTTCTGAGCACTTTATATATCTAATCTCTTTTAATTTTCACAGTAGTTCTTTGGGGTATTATAATTATCCCCATTTTACAGATGAGGAAACAGAGAAATTGAGGAGCTAAGTAACTTGCCCAAGATCACGCAGCTAGTAAGTAGCAGTCAGGATTTGAACCTTGGCAGTTTACTCCAGAGCTTATGCTCATAATCTGTCTTGTATATGTTACTACAGAGAAAAGTTTGAGAAGCCTTGTCCTAAATAGTACAGATTCTGCTGCTAGGGTGTCCAGAAGCTAACAGTTTCGGAGACTAAACACAGTTGTTGGGCCCTGGTGCTGCCATAGTGTTCAGAAAAGTGACTTATTCTTCCCCCAATCTGATTTTCCACAAAATACAAAATAATCAAGCAATATCTTCATTTTAGAGTTCAGTAGATACTGTTTAAAATAAACATAAGTGTGAGACATGATTTAGAAGCCCTTTAAGGCTCTGATTAGATGGCTGGTGTTAGATCCAGGCCCGTATCATAATTTCAAGTCCTGGCTTAGTAACTTAGTTGTTTGATCTTCGCTGAAGCTTTTGAGGGTTTTCTTATTTGTGAACAGGGTAAAATAGTGACCTTAAAGTGCTGTTGGAAGGATATGAAATCATTCATTCACTCATTCATTCATTCAATGTATAACTAATATAGTGGGTAAGATTAAAAAGTGATAGGGTTTCCATTTTAGATAGCATAGTCTGGGAAGGCCTTTCTGTGGATGTGACACTTGAGCAGAGATGGAAAGAAGAGAGGAAGCAGGCCGTATAGCTGTCTTGGTGTAGAGCATAAAGACCCAGCAGCAGGTGCAAAGGATCTGAGGTGGGAATATGTTTGACATGTTTGAGGAACAGTAGGAGGCCAGCATGGGTCCCTTCATCTTGCCCCAGGAGGAGATGAAGTTGGAGAGATAGGCAGAGGCAGTGCACTGTCGGGCAAAGTAAGGACTTACGTAAAAGCCAAAGTATGATAGGAAACTTGGGGGAGTTTTGAGCTGTGATGTGACATGATCAGACTTATGTTATATGGGATCATACATGGAAGGAATGAGGGGATTGAGGTCGATCCTCAATGTATGGTAGCTGCTACTACTATCTAGGTTGTGTAATAGGCATGAGTGATTAGTTATGGTAGGCTTAGCTCTGCCTCTTTCTAGTCATAAGTCATTGGGCAAGTGCCTACCTTGAAGGTATCCATTTCCTGATCTGTAAAATCAAGATACCTATTCACAAGGTTGTTGAGAGTGTAACATAAGTTAACACATCTAGCTCCTGAAACAGTGCCTGCTATGTAAGAGGCACTGGGAAATGTTTCTTACTTTTGTTAATTAATGATACGCATTTAAAATTAAAATTATCATATGGTTTAATTTATATGTGGCACATAAGGAATAGCATTGAGGACATTAGGAGAAGGAAGGGAAAAATGAAGAGGGGAATCAGAGGGGGAGACGAACTATGAGAAACTATGGACTCTGAGAAACAAACTGAGGGTTTCTGAGGGGAGGTGGGTAGGGAGCTGGGTAAGCCCGGTGATGGGTATTAAGGAGGCAATGAGCACTGGGTGTTATACACAACCAATGAATCATGGAACACTACATCAACAGCTAATGAAAGTACTGTATGGTGACTAACAACATAATAAAAAAAATAATAAAATTACTTAAGTTTTATTACTTCAAATATGTTTTCTCCCTAAGTATAAGACTAAGAGCATAAATACGAGAATGATTTGCCATACGTATAACCCAGAAGAATTCTCTTACCTGACCTCTTACCTGCCACTAAAGGAAATGAGAGTTGGTTAGAATTAACCATTTGTCAGGAACTATATTCTGTCATACCTAGAGAAAAAAAAAAAAAGGAGAATAAGCGAGATTCCTCCTATCTGATCCTGCAACATTACTACAATTTTGGTTACTTAGGAAAGTGTGAAGAATGGTATGGATGATACCTATTCATTTCATAAATGTTTTTTGAGCAATTTTTATATACAGGTTCTGTGCTAGGTGATAGTGACATAAAGCCTCACTACTCAGTGTGTCCTAGGGACTGGAAGCCTTAGCTCAGCTGAAGCTAATTAAAAATGCAGAACCTCAGGCCTCACCACAGACTTATGAATCAGAATCTGTATTTTAACAAATCTTTAGGTGGCTTGGATGTACAGTAAAGTTTGAGAAGTGTTGATGTAAAACGCAGTCAAGGCTCTTGTCCATGAGGAACTCAGAGTCAAACGAAGAAGCACAAAGCTCAGTAAATTATAGTATGAATGATATGTGCCTTCATAGGGTTTAGGTACAAAATTCTCCTTTAAGGGGTGGCCATTTCTAGACCAGTGGTTCTGAACCTCGTTTCACATTCGAACCACCCCAGAAAGTCTGATTCTTAAAAATGGGTCTGGGCAGAGGCTAGAATCAGAATTCTTTTAAAAGCCCCCCACATGTGCAAAGATGTAAGAAGGCACACAGGTTGTTCTGGGAATTCTTTTTTAGATCATTTTTTATTAGGGCTTAAGGTGCATGAGGGTTGGGATGCATGAAGGAATGGTAAGAGATGAGGAAGCCTGATGGCGATGATGAGGAAGGAGGTCGGGGCCGTGTTACAAAAGCCTTACATTTCATGCTCAGTGAGGAGTCTTAACAAAGTTTTAGGCAGGCAAAGTGCATGTACACATTTCCTGTTGAATGAGTTCTCTGGTGGACAATGTGGTGAAATAGATGTATTGATTCCAAAGTGTGACCTGAGAAGTGAGTCAGACTCTGGTGGGATGGGTTTTGTTGTTGTTGTTGTTGTTGTTGTTGTTGTTCTGCTTGCTTTTGTTCCCTGTAGTCCAGTTTATTAAAGCATAATTTACATATGTAATATTCATCATCTTTAGTGCATAATTTTGTCAAAAAACATACAGTTGTGAAACTAACATCCACAGTCAAGACTTGTGGAGACTGATCGGAAGGCTACTGTAATATCTAGGTGAGAAATGATGTGAGTTTAAATTGAGTCAATAATAGAAAGAGTGAAGAAAGGAGTAGTTGAGTAGTTAGGTGAGAGAATTAACAGAGTGGTGACTGATACAATGGTAGAGGATTAAGAGAAGACGTGCCAAGTGTTCTAGCTTGGGCAATTTCAGAATCTATGCCCTGTGATGGGAAAGGTAGGAGTAGATTCAAGTTAGGAGCAATATAATGAATGTTACGTGGCTCTCTTATCTAACATTTCTGTGTAGGGAAAGGTATTTATGGAGTAAACTTGTATATGTAGTGCCTTATTATTATCCTACCCCCAACAGCTTCCCCTGCAAAGTCCTACCTGGTAAATGGCATTCTTAAGCAGCCTTTTTACTAGTATGCAGTATCTAATATACACCCTTTGTACTAGATTTGACTGATGTGAGGCAGCCATAGGTGGTTTTAGAAATAGTAGTGTTAGTAGTACTAGTAAGAGTAGTATTAGAGATCTAATAACTAACACTCCTTTCCCCATCAGAGTCTGAATCAATTGAATATGAGATAAAAAGTCAGGTGGAGGCCAAAATACTCGTTATATTATAGATACAGTGAACAATTAAGGAATGTGGCTTATATCTATGGACAAGTGAGCTTCCTAATACCGAATCCCAGAGTAGAAAGGTTTACCCACACAGCAGGAAGACTGAACCAGAGCAAGTCTTTTTCCCCTCTTCCCAAGGGCAGAGCCTATATTAGGAAGAGTAAGTAGAGCAGAACCTGATAGTCCAGGGTAAAAGTGATTGATTGAAGGAGGTAAAGCAATTTCAAGAGTGTTATACTAATTGTTGTCCATCTACATAGAAGGGAACATTAGGAATAATAAATATCCTGTTCTACAAGGCAGAAATATAATCAAATACTGAAACATCTCAAACTAATGAAAGACAGTCACAGATACTTGAGAATGAATAATGGGGAATCAGAAAGGAAGTGACTTTTTGAATATACTAATTCCAGGAGTCCAGTAGCTCTATCTCAACACAGAGACAATATACACAACCCAAAAATATTGTCTGTGAAATGTAGAAAATGCTATTGTTGCATTTCTTTTTAGCCATACTGCAGTGTAAGTTCTTGTGAGGGCTCCTAATTTTTTTTACAAGTTTTTTTTTAAGATTTTATTTATTTATTTGAGAGAGAGAGAGAGAGAGAGGGCACGTGTTGTTAAGTCTAGCCATTCTGACAGGTGTGAGGTGATATCTCACCATGATTTTGATCTGTATTTCCCTGATGATGAGTGATGTTGAGCATCTTTTCATGTGTCTGTTAGCCAACTGTAAGTCTTCTTTGGAAAAATGTCTCTTCATGTCCTCTGACCATTTCTTAACTGGATTATTTATTTTTTTGGTGTTGTGTTTGATAAGTTCTTTATAGATTTTGGATACTAACCCTTTATCAGATATGTCATTTGCAAATATCTTCTTCCATTCTGTAGGTTGCCTTTTAGTTTTGCTGATTGTTTCCTTCCCTGTGCAGAAGCTTTTTATTTTGATGAAATCCCAATAGTTCTAGTAAGAATTTGCTATGGCTGAGGTCAAAGAGGTTGCTGCCTGTGTTCTCCTCTAGGATTTTTTCTTCTTTTGAGAGAGAGAGAGAGAGAGAGAGCTTGCACATGCAAGCAATAGGGAGGGGAAGAGGGGGAGAGAGAGAGAGAGAGAGAGAGAATCTTAAGCAGGCTCCATGCTTAGCACGGAGCCCAATGTGGGACTCAATCTCAGGACCCTGAGATTATGACCTGAACAGAAATCAGGAGCCAGATGCTTAGTTGACTAAGCCACCCAGGTACCCTTCCTCTAGGATTTTATGGTTTCCTATCTCATATTTAGGTCTTTCACCCATTTTGAATTTATTTTTGTGTTTGGTGTTAGAAAGTGGTCCAGCTATATTCTTCTGCATGTCGCCATCCAGTCTTACCAACACCATTTGTTGAAGAGACTGTCCTTTTTCCATTGGATATTCTTCCCTGCTTTGCCGAGGATCAGTTGACCGTATAGTTCTGGGTCCATTTCCGGGTTTTCTGTTCTGTTCCATTGATCTATATGTCTGTTTTTGTGCCAGTACCATATTGTCTTGATGACTGCAGGTTGAAGTCTGGAATTGTGATATCTCCAGCTTTTTCAGCATTACTTTGGCTATTCTGGGTCTTTTATGGTTCCATGCAAATTTTAGGATTGTTTGGTCTAGCTCTGTGAAAAATGCTGATTGTATTTTGATAGGTATTGCATTAAATGTGTAGATTGCTTTGGGTAGTATAGACCCTTTTAACAGTATTTGTTCTTCCAGTCCATGAGCATGGAATGTTTTTCCGTTTCTTTGTGTTATCTTCAATTTCTTTCATAAATGGTCTATAGTTTTCAGAGTACAGATCTTTTACCTCTTTTTTTTTTTAAGATTTTATTCATTTATTTGAGAAAGAGAGAGCAAGAGAGCACAAGCAGGGGGAGCAGCAGAAAGGAGGGAGAAGCAGGCTCCCCACTGAGCAGGGAGCCTGACATAGGGCTCAATCCCAGGACCCTGGGATCACGACCCCAGCCAAAAGCAGATGCTCAACTGACTGATCCACCCAGGTGTCCCTTACCTCTTTGGTTAGGTTTATTCCTAGGTATCTTATGGTTTTTGGTGGAATTGTAAATGGGATTGACTCCTTGATTTCTCTTTCTGCTGCTTCATTATTAGTGTATCGAAACACAGCAGGTCTCTGTACATTGATTTTGTATCCTGCAACTTCGCTGAATTCATGTATAAGCCTTAGCAATTTTTTGGTGAAGTCTTTTAGCTTTTCTACATACAGTATCATGTCATCTGCAAATAGTGAAGTTTCGCTTCTTCCTTGCCAATTTGGATGCCATTTATTTATTTTTGTTGTCTGATTGGTGAGGCTAGAACTTCCAGTACTGTGTTAAGTAACAATGGTGAGAATGGACATCCCTGTCTTGTTCCTGACTGAAGAGAAAAAGCTCTCAGTTTTTCCCCATTGAGGATGATATTAGCTGTAGGTATGGCCTTTATGAGGATGAGGTATGTTCCCTCTGTCCCTATTTTGTTAGGGTTTTAGCAAGAATGGATGCTGTATTTTGTCAAATGCTTCCCTGCATCTACTGAGAGGATCATATGGTTCTTATCCTTTCTTTTATTAATGTGGTGTATCACATTGATTGATTTGTGGTTATTGAACCACCCCTGCAGCCCAGGAATAAATCCCACTTGATTGTGGTGACTAATTCTTTTAATGCACTGTTGGACTTGATTTGCTACTATGTTGTTGAGAATTTTTATATCCATGTTCATTAGGGATATTGGCCTGTAATTGTCCTGTTTAATGGGGTTGTTGTCTGGTTTTGGAATCAAGGTAATGCTGGCTTCATAGAATGAGTTTGGAAGTTTTCCTTCCATTTCTATTTTTTGAAATAGTTTGAGAAGAATAGGTATTAACTCTTCTTTAAATGTCTGATAGAATACCCATGGGAAGCCATCTGGTCCTAGACTTTTGTTTGTTGGGAGATTTTTGATTGATTCAATTCTTTGCTGTGTATGGGTCTGTTCGAATTTTTTATTTTTTCCTGTTTCAGTTTTGGCGGTTTGTATGTTTCTAGGAATTTATCTATTTCTTCCAGATTGCTGAGGTATTTGTTGGCATATAATGTTTCATAATATTCTCCTATAATTGTTGGTATTTCTGTGGTGTTGGTTGTGATCTCTCCTCTTTCATTAATGATTTTTATTTATTTGGGTCCTTTTTCTTTTCTTTATGATAAATCTGCCTAGGGGTTTATCAATTGTATTTTATTTTTTTTATGTGAAGTGTTTTTTTTTTTTAAATTTTATTATGTTATGTTAGTTGCCGTACAATACATCGTTAGTTTTTGATGTGGTGATCCACAATCCATTGTTTTCGTATAACACCCAGTGCTCCATGCAGTACGTGCCCTCCTTAATACCCATCACCGGGCTAACCCATCCCCCCACCCCTCTCCCCTCTAAAACTCTGTTTGTTTCTCAGAGTCCACAGTCTCTCATGGTTCGTCTCTCCCTCCAATTTCCCCGCTCATTTTTCCCTTCCTTCTCCTAATGTCCTCCCTGCTATTCCTTATGTTCCACAAATAAGTGAAACCATATGATAATTGACTTTCTCTGCTTGACTTATTTCACTGAGCATAATCTCCTCCAGTCCCATCCATGTTGATGTAAAAGTTGGGTATTCATCCTTTCTGATGGCTGAGTAATATTCCATTGCATATATGGACCACATCTTCTTTATCCATTCATCTGTTGAAGGGCATCTCAGCTTTCCACAGTTTGGCTATTGCGGACATTGCTGCTATGCACATTGGGGTGCATATGGCCCTTCTTTTCACTACATCTGTGTCTTTGGGGTAAATACCCAGAAGTGCAATTGCTGGGTCATAGGGTAGCTCTGTTTTTAATTTTTTGAGGAACCTCCACACTGTTTTCCAAAGTGGCTGTACCAACTTGCATTCCCACCAACAGTGTAAGAGGGTTCCCCTTTCTCCACAACCTCTCCAACATTTGTTGTTTCTTTCCCTGTCCATTTTTGCCATTCTAACTGGTGTAAGGTGGTATCTCAATGTGGTTTTGATTTGAACTTCCCTGATGGCTAATGATGATGAACACTTTTTCATGTGTCTGTTAGCCATTTGTATGTCTTCTTCAGAGAAGTGTCTTTTCATATCTTCTGCCCATTTTTTGACTTGATTATTTGTTTTTTGGGTGTTGAGTTTGAGAAGTTCATTATAGATCTCGGATACCAGCCCTTTCTCTGTAGTGTCATTTGCAAATATCTTCTCCCATTCTGTGGGTTGTCTCTTTGTTTTGTTGACTGTTTCCTTTGCTGTGCAGAAGCTTTTTATCTTGATGAAGTCCCAAAAGTTCATTTTTGTTTTTGTTTCACTAGCTTTTGGAGATGTATCTTGAAAGAAGTTGCTGTGGCCGATGTCAAAGTGGTTACTGCCTATGTTCTCCTCTAGGATTTTGATGGATTCCTGTCTCACATTGAGGTTTTTCATCCATTTTTATTAATTCTTCCAAAGAATCATCTCTTAGCTTCACCTGTTCTGTTGTTTTTTGTTTGTTTGTTTCTATATTGTTTATTTCTGCTCTAATCTTTATTATTTCTCTTCTGCTGCTGGTTTTAGCCTTTATTTGTTGTTCCTTTTCTAGCTCCTTTAGGTGTAAGGTTGGTTGTGTCTTTGAGACTGTTCTTGCTTCTTGAGGTAGGCTTGTATTGCTATATACTTCCCTCTTAGGACTGCCTTTGCTGCATCCCAAAACTTTTGGGCTGTCATGTTTTCATTTTCATTTGCTTCCATGTATTTTTAAATTTCTTCTTTAATTTCCTGGTTTACCCATTTATTCTTTAGTAGGGTGTTCTTTAACTCCATGTATTTGTGGTTTTTCCAAATGTGTGTGTGTGTGTGTGTGTGTGTGTGTGTTTGACTTCAAGTTTCATACTGTTGTGGTCTAAAAATATGCATGGTATTATCTCAATCTTTTTGTACTTGTCGAGGCCTGATTTGTGATCTATTCTGGATCATGTTCCATGTGGACTTGAAAAGAATGTGTACTCTGCTGCTTTATGGTGAAATGTTCTGTATATATCTGTTCAGTCCATCTGGTCCAGTGCATCATTCAGAGCACTGGACCAGATGTTTCCTTTTTGATCTTCTGCTTAGATGATCTGTCCACTGCTGTAAGTGGGATGTTAAAGTCCCTTACTATTATTGTATTATTACCAGTGAGTTTCTTTATGTTGTTATTTATTGATTTATATATTTGGGTCCTCCCAAGTTGGGGACATAAATATTTACAATTGTTAGATGTTCTTGTTGGATAGACCCCTTAATTATGGTATAGTGTCCTTTTTCCTCTCCTGTAACAGTCTTTGGCTTAAAATCTAGTTTGTCTGATATAAGTATAGCTACTCTGACTTTCTTTTGATGTCCATTAGCATGATAGATGGCTCTCCATCTCCTAACTTTCAGCCTGCAGGTGTTTTTAGGTCTAAAGTGAGCCTCTTGTAGGCAGCATATGGATGGATCTTATTATTATTATTTTTTATCCATTCTGATACCCTATGTCTTTTGATTGGAGCAGTTAGTCCATTTACATTCAGCGTGATTACTGATAGATATGAATGTAGTGCCATTGTGTTACCTGTAAAGTGATGTTTCTGGTGATGTCCTTTGTTCCTTTTTCTTGTCTTTGTTGCTTTTGGTTTTTCTTTCCCACTCAAAGAGTACCCTTTAATATTTCTTGCAGGGCTGGTTTAGTGGTTACAAACTCCTTTAGTTTTTGTTTGTCTAGGAAACTCTTTGTCTTTCCTTCTATTTTGAATGACAGCCTTGATGGATAGAGTATTCTTGACTGCACATCTTTTCCCATTCAGCACATTGAATATATCATGTCACTCTCTTCTGGCCTGCTAAGTTTCTATGGAGAGATCTGCTGTGATCCTGATTCATAATCTCATTTTTCCCTTGCTGCTTTTAGGATTCTTTCCTTGTCTGTGTATTTTGTAAATTTTAATACAATATGTCTTGGTTTTGGCTGGCTGTTGTTGATTTTTGTGGGAGTTCTCTTTGCCTCTTGGACTTTGATGTCTGTTTCCTTCTGCAGATTAGGGAAGTTTTCAGCTATAATTTGCTCAAATTAACCTTCTGCCCCTTTTCCTTCTCTTCTCCTTCTGGGACTCTTATGATATGAATGTTATTATGCTTTATGGAGTCACTGATCTCCTGAAGTCTACATTCATGATCCAACACTTTTTCTTTCCCTCTTCTTGTCAGTTTCATTATAGTCCATAATTTTATCTTCTATATCACTGATTCATTCCTCTGCTTCATTCATCCTTGTTGTCATTGTATCTAGTCAGTTTTGCATCTTGGTTATAGCATTTTTTATTTTGGCCTGGCTAGTTTTTATTTCTTTTGTCTCTAGGGTATTTTCTAGTGTGTCTTCTATGGTTTCTCAAGGCCAGCTAGCATACTTATGATTGTTGTTTTAAAATCTGGTTCAGGCATATTACTTATATCTGTTTTGATTAGATCCCTGGCCATGACCTCTTCTTGTTCTTTTTTTTAGGGGTGAATTTCTCCATCTTACCATTTTTTCTAGGTCACTGTTGTGTGTGTGTGTGTGTGTTAGGAAAGCCTGTTATAGTTCCTGCTGCTGAGAGTAATGGCTATATTAAGAGGAGGTCCTATAATGCCCAGGGCCTGGTGCTTTGGGAAGTGTTTCAAATGTGCACTCTGCTGTTGTTTTTGGCTGCTCTTTCCCTCAGATAAGTCCTCTGCAGGGTTTCTCCTTGCCTACAGTGGGCAGTGTTTGGACCTTGTCCAGTGTGTGGCATTTTAACTAGGTGTGCTTTGGTCCACTTGTTAAAATAAGCCTGGTCCTATTTCCACTAGAACTGAAGCTTTGCAGCACTCTATGAGCAGTGGACTTGTTGCATGCAAGGGGTTTGTGCTGGCCTTCTGGAGAAGGCATCCTGTGCTGGTTCACAGGCTGACTTGGCCTAGTAAAGATGCCCCTGCCGAGTACAGGGGGGTGGGGCTTGGTGTGAGTGGCTCCAGCCTCCACCAGGGGCACTGTGTTGCTCATGAGGTCTGTCAGTTCTGGTGGGTGGGGAGGAAAATGGAGATGCACAGCTCTTTCATCCCCAGAGCAGGGAGTTCATGCCCATCACTGTTCAGGATGCCCTCACAGAAGAGCAA
The DNA here is from genome assembly GCF_009762305.2 of Zalophus californianus. NCBI lineage: Eukaryota > Metazoa > Chordata > Mammalia > Carnivora > Otariidae > Zalophus > Zalophus californianus. The sequence continues at coordinate 41,911,812 of NC_045596.1, read as the reverse complement.
ACAATCTCCTCTCTTGTGTCCCTGGCTCCTGTCAGATCCCTGACTTCATCCTGCTTGTGTCTGAGCTGTTTCTCTGCTAGTCAGTGTGGTACTCCTGTGTTTTAGCTCAGGCACATGGCTGGGTTTCAAAACTCCAAATTTTAGAGACCCACTGTGGTGTGGACCTGCGCTGATCCTCTGCAGGAGGGTCTTGCTGTCCTGAAGCTGGTGCCAGTTTGTCCCGAAAAAGAAGTCACACGATCGCACAGGGGCTCAGAGTTTATGATAAAGTGCAGCAAAAAGTTGGCACCAAGCTTTGCTGCCTTCAGTAGGTGTTTCTTTTCCTATGCTAATGAATAGGGCAGCATGTTGGCACCTGTCAGCTCTTTTGTCCCCTGAGAAGCCATGTCACCTCTCCCAAATGCACTCCAAGAAGGGGAACCGTATCTCCCGGTGCAACACAGGGGATCCTCAAACCACACTGTCTACTCCTGGGCCTCCGCCCTCCTTCCCCACAGGAGCACTGTGATGTCCCCCAGAATCCACCTGGCAGTGACACGGACTTCTAAAACTTCAGACTTTGCGCTCCACTGCTTGTTAAAAACTTGCAATAATCAGCTGCTCTGATTTTCCCAGTCACTGGTTTTGGGAAAATGTTTCTTTTGTGCAATCCCTTGCACAATGCTCTCTATTTCTCTATCTCTCTCTCTGAGATCAAGGCTCCCTTCCCTCCACAGCATGCGTGATTCTTTTCTCCCCAGAATCACATCTCTGTAGCTCCTACCTTCTATGTTGTGGCTTCTATTCTTCCTCTAGTTCTGCAGTTTGTTCTCTCAGCATTCCAATCTATTTCTTGGGTGTTTGGAATGATTTGATATTTATCTACCTATATTCAAGGGTTGAGGTAATAATAGGGTCCCCTACTGCTCTGCCATCCTAACCCATATCCTTTTTTTCATATTATATATGTATGTTTATTTTAATTTCAGTATAGTTAACATACAGTATTAATGAGGGCTCCTAAATTTTTGCTTTTCACTTTATGCTATGTGAGTAGAGGCAAGGGAAGATGTTATCTGCCTTATAATAATGATAATAGCATATACATTCACATATGATCCACAAAGTACTGCAGGATTGGTACTTTTTTCATACTGTTAACTAAACAAGTTTAGCTCTTGAAGCAATTGACTTAGGATTTCAGATCTTGGGGCGCCTGGGTGGCTCAGTCGTTAAGCGTCTGCCTTCAGCTCAGGTCATGATCCCAGGGTCCTGGGATCGAGCCCCACATCGGGCTCCCTGCTCGGCACTCCCCCTGCTTGTGTTCTTGCTCTCACTATCTCTCTCTGTCAAATAAATAGATAAAATCTTAAAAAAAATAAAAAAAACAAGATTTCAAATCTTGAGGTTCAAAGATATTTAGGTGTCATTTGGACCAACTCTGAGTTTTTAACTTGGTAAAATAGCACCACATATATGGAAGTTAGATCACACAAGGAACTAGTGGAGGACGGGACCGCTAGGACCCACGTCTCCAATTTCTTTTTCCTACACCCCCTTGGAAAAGACGGCATTGGGAAATAAACCATTCTCTGACTGTACTAGATCACATTGCGGTTGGCCAAAATTACAGTTCTGGCTAACTTCCACTCTTAAACTTTTCAAATAATATTTAAAAATTTCTGTAATAAAAGAAAAATTAACCCCCTGGAAATTCAAATGTGATACAAATTTCAGCATTTTATTCATTTCTTAAAAAAATCTGAAGTTATTGTGACATTGAGAGACCACAAATTCTTAGTCTATGTTTGAGTCCTATAAATGCTACTAATTAAACTTAAAAAATGAATATTGAACCCTCTAAGTCCAGAGATGGGGGAAACTGTATTCAGAAGAGCAGGACACTTAGTTTGAAAGCAGACACTTAGTTAGATAAAGCCCTGCTTTATCTGTCATTATCAAACATGTTAGATATACATATCCTTTGGACTAAATCTAAGAAGTTGAATAATTGTGTTCATATAAATTTGGCATTTTGTTAATTCTCTGATATAATATTAGAAACAGTTCCTAATGGAATGTTAATTATTTTTCCAATTAGGTAAGTGTCATATACTCCTTCTAGAAAATATTGGGAAAAAATGGAGTTTGTGTAGAGTTTATATCAACCAAAATATCCTACTATCCAAAGATAACTCTTGTTAAAATGTTGGGATATTTTTGTGTGTGTATGACGTATTTTTTATTCTTATTACAGTAGGAATGTATGTTCATCATAGGGTGTTTAGAGGCTATAAATAATTAGAAATAAATCACAATTTGAGAACTGCTTCAATAAATATACCATAATTGGAAAAAAAAATTTTCCCTACTTTTGAACATTTAGGATATTAGTACATACTGTTTGAAGCATATGAATGATAGTTTGGTTCTATAGAAATAACTATCAGGTTTAAACTGTAAGAAAAAATAAGTATGCTATGTTTTGACTTCTCATACTGGGAGAGTTTCAGGAGGACTGGATTATTCAATAATTTGCAGAGGGTTTAATGAACTGGAACTTAGGAAGGACCCCTGACTTTGGCATAGGGGGAGGAGTGAGAAGCAGCCATACCGTAGGGGCTAAAGAAGTTAGGGAAGAATGGTAACATTTATAGACCACTTGTGTGTACCATGTGTCAAAAAATAGCAGTGGAAAACTAAGAAAGCTTTCAGAATTTGCACACCAAGTTCAAAGAAACATTATTTTAATGATGAGTGGATATTTATGAAAATTTTTAGTGAGTGATTAAGGAACTAGTGGAGAGAGAAATTCATGATGCTATGAGGTAATCCCAGTATCTCCATTTCAGGCTTAAAGATATAATTCCTTTAGGGACTTCTTACCCCCATTTGGGTCTCAGGACACTTACACTCACTAGGCTTTCATTCAGCAAGTATTTAAAGAGCAGCTTACAGGTCTGAGTGCTGAAGAGACAACCATAAACCATACACAGCAGAAATAAGGTGTGGTTCCTTCCAGGCCTAATAAATGAATATTCTACTAGTGGTACAAGAACGCTTTCAACTTTACCATTAGAAGTCATCTTTTTTTTTTTTATTATGTTATGTTAATCACCATACCTTACATCGTTAGTTTTTGATGTAGTGTTCCATGATTCATTGTTTGCATATAACACCCAGTGCTCCATTCAGTATGTGCCCTCTTTAATACCCATCACCAGGCTAGCCCATTCCCCCACCCCCTCCCCTCTAGAACCCTCAGTTTGTTTCTCAGAGTCCATAGTCTCTCATGGTTCGTCTCCCCCACCGATTTCCCCCCTTCATTTCTTCCTTCCTACTATCTTCTTTTTTTTTTTTTAAACATATAATGTATCATTTGTTTCAGAGGTACAGGTCTGTGATTCAACAGTCTTACACAATTCACAGCGCTCACCATAGCACATACCCTCCCCAATGTCCATCACCCAGCCACCCGATCCCTCCCACCCTCCACCACTCCAGCAACCCTCAGTTTGTTTCCTGAGATTAAGAATTCCTCCTATCAGTGAGCTCATATGATACATGTCTTTCTCTGATTGACTTATTTCGCTCAGCATAATACCCTCCAGTTCCATCCACGTCATTGCAAATGGCAAGATTCACTCCTTTTGATGGCTGCATAATATTCCATTGTGTGTGTGTGTGTGTGTGTGTGTGTGTGTGTGTGTGTGTGTGTGTGTGTGTGTGTGTGTATACCACATCTTCTTTATCCAGTCATCTGTCAATGGACATCTTGGCTCTTTCTATAGTTGGGCTATTGTGGACATTGCTGCTATAAACATTGGGGTGCATGTACCCCTTCAGATCACTACATTTGTATCTTTGAGGTAAATACCCAGTAGTGCAATTGCTGGGTCGTAGGGCAGCCCTATTTTCAACTTTTTGAGGAACCCGCACACTGTTTTCCAGAGTGCCTGCACCAGCTTGCATTCCCACCAACAGTGTAGGAGAGTTCCCCTTTCTCCATCTTGGTAAACTCCAACTCCTTGGAGTTTACCAAGATCCCCACCAACATCTGTTGTTTCCTGACTTGTTAATTCTAGCCATTCTGACTGGTGTGAGGTGGTATCTCATTGAGGTTTTGATTTGGATTTCCCTGATGCCGAGCGATGTTGAGCACCTTTTCATGTGTCTGTTGGCCATTTGGATGTCTTCTTTGGAAAAATGTCTGTTCATGTCTTTTGCCCATTTCTTGATTGGATAATTTGTTCTTTGGGTGTTGAGTTTAAGTTCTTTATATATTTTGGATACTAGCCCTTTATCTGATATGTCATTTGCAAATATCTTCTCCCATTCTGTTGGTTGTCTTTTGGTTTTGTTGACGTTTCTTTTGCTGTGCAAAAGCTTTTTATCTTGATGAGGTCCCAATAGTTCATTTTTGCCCTTGCTTCCCTTGCTTTTGGCAATGTTTCTAGGAAGAAGTTGCTGTGGCTGAGGTTGAAGAGGTTGCTGCTTGTGTTCTCCTTTTAGGATTTTGATGGACTCCTGTGTCACATTTAGGTCTTTCAACCATTTTGAGTCTATTTTTGTGTGTGATATAAGGAAAAGGTCCAGTTTCATTCTTCTGCATGTGGCTGTCCAATTTTCCCAACACCATTTGTTGAAGACACTGTCTTTTTTCCACTGGACATTCTTTCCTGCTTTATTGAAGATTAGTTGACAATAGAGTTGAGGGTCCATTTCTGGGCTTTCTATTCTGTTCCCTTGATCTATGTGTCTGTTTTTGTGCCAGTACCATACTTTCTTGTTGATTACAGCTTTGTAATAGAAGTCGTCTTAGATGCACTCTTGTTGGCTCTTTTTTAATACTTAATTAATTAATTTTTAAATATTTATTTTTGTGAGAGAGAGAGAGAGAACGAGCACGAGCAGGGGGAGGGGGCAGAGAGAGAAGCAGACTCCCCACTGAGCAGGGAGCCTGATGTGGGACTCCATCTCAGGACCCTGAGATCATGACCTGAGCTGACGGCAGACACTTAACTGACTGAGCCACCCAGGCGCCCCTCTTGGCTCTGTCTTAAGTCATCCTAATGGGCCTGATTTTTGTTGTTGTTGTTGTTAAGAGTGTGGTTTTGGCAGTTTCTGCCTTTTGAGTTTGAATTCTTGCTCTGAAATTTACAAAGTTATGCAATCCTGAGCAAGTTACTTAAACTGAATCTTCTACTCCATAAATGAACATAATAATACTCATCTATTAGGGTTGTTGTAAGTGGATTAAGTGGATAATAAATGCGCAGTATGAAACATAATACCTGCTTCATCACAAGCTTTCAATAAGTGTTAGCTATTGTGATGAAGATGGTGGTGGCAGTGACAAGGATTCCTTGGAGTGCTGATTTGGTGCTTTGTACCTAGTTCTGTCCAATTATGTGACATGGCAAAAACAACAGCTAGAGACAGAGAGACATCAGGAAACCAAAGGTTGATTGATTTGGAGTGGTGGGATCAAAACAAGATGTGCCAAGTCCCACCCATTGTTGGAAGGAGGTCTTCCAAGCAATGACGGCTTTTGGAAAGATAACTTGGTTTCATGGACAAAATATTACGCTGTGTCATTAGTCTTGAATTTCAGTTTGACGTTCTAAGTCATTTGTTATTAAAAGAGTTAATACATGTGAAGTACATAGAACAGTGTCTGGTACACAGAAAGTACTCTGTAAATGTTTCTATCATTACAAGTTGTTATCATTCATTCATTTAGTTTTCCCATAATCTAAAAAATACTTAGTGAGAACCTGCTAGCTGCCAAGTTGCCTTCTAGACATGCTGGGTTCAGGATGAACTAGATAAACAGTGGCCATTTTGAAGATAAGGTTCTAGCAGAAGGGAGATCTGCTATTCTTGGGTCAGGTCTCTAAGCCCTTCTGTGTCTTAATGACTTCATCAGTAAAATAAAGTTTGGCCGTAAAATCTTACAATAGTGTCTTCCAATGACACTATTTTCCTGGCTGACTATATGCTGATTATTTATTTATATATTAATTTTTTACTGACACCTACCATATATAGGCACTTTTCTAGGTGCTAGGAATATAGTAGTAACTAGAGCAGACACAGCATCTGCCCTCATAAAGCATTAAGTCAACACACAAGGCATAGGTTGACTAGGTAATTGTGAGGTTGATTAATGTCATTACAGAAGGCAAAATGCTAGGCTTGTGTTATTGATTTATGTGACAGAAACAAAAAATATATATTACTCTTGATAGAAGGGCCATTATAAAACATTAATCCAGTTTCCGCCCCCCCCCCCCCCCCATTTTTTGAGTTTATATTATCTTGTCTGCTTAAACAGGAGCAGTTGGACATCACGGAGACAACTTGGTAGAGAAGATCATTTCAGTGCTTCCCCAGCTTCCAGGCCACACCAACGATGTGATGGTTAACATGGTGGAGCTTACGGCACTCCAGAATGAGGAGAAAAATCAGAGTATGGTTGCACCAGGCTGTCTTGCACAATCCAAGTAAGATATACAGGTTTTTTTTCTTCTCTCATCCTTCTCTCTCTTTTCTTTTTCTCTGAGGCCAACTGTTTCTGTAGGAAGGAAGCAATGAAGAGTTGGCCTGGTTGAAAAATTCACAGTGGATAACATTTAGAAAAAAGCATTCCCCCCCCAACTTTGAAATAACCATACACATTAAACAACAATAAGCCAAAAAGTATGGAAGTGTCATTTATAGGGATGTCATTTAGATGTAATATAAGTTTGTTCTGAGGATCGGTTAAGTGGGTCAATTTATACATCTCCATTCCACAGATGGTTTCACATGGAATTGAGTCCAGCCTTACTCAATTTCTTTTTCCCAGTGGGCTTTTTCACATGACTAAATAATCGCCCACAAAGCTATGAACCAGTGCCATCTTTCTGAATGTAAACAATATGCTCTGGGACATCAATGAGAGAAGTTTTTATTTCTGTATATACTTTTCACATGCTTAGAGAAGTCGGAAAAAGAAGATGATATACTTCATGATGCAGAGTTTCAAAAATGGAAAAACATTTCTCCAGAACCATGACAATAAAAAGCTAACAGTAGTTATCTCCTCTACTTTGTCCTTCATCGATAATTCTTGTGAGGAAAAAAAAAGGTATTAGGTGAAAAAGTATCTGAGTATCTGTTTCCCTTATCTCTCTGTTTTTAATTTTTAAACAAAACAGGATCTTTTGCATTATAGTTTCAAATCTTAATAGTAACAGATATATTTGGAATTTCCTAAAATATCTGGAATTAGTTTTCATCTCTTGAATTTTTCTTTTTCTTTTTTTTTTTTTTTTAAGTAGTTCATAACATTTATTGCATGCCCGGGGTGTATGGGTCAGTGTGGGATGAAAATGGAACGTTCTGCACCCTTTCTTTTTTGTTTACTTAAACATACAATAAAAACATAGGTCATGTGCTCACTTTAGTAGCACATATACTAAAACATAGGCCTATGGGCTTGCAGCTATACAAACCCAGAAGTAATTGTGATTGGAGATATTTGTAGCTGTTCAGAGGGCCATTCAAAAGTTACTTATCAAGGACTTACTATGAGCCTTCTCTGGACCAAGTAATATGAAGGACATAAAATAATAGAAAGTGTCATTTTTGCCTTCAGCGACTACTTTTCTTATTGGGGTAGTCCTTTTTACACACGGGTTCAAGTAAAACACAATAGAAATTACATGGACTCAAGACTCAGGTGTCTGGTACAGATTATAAATTATACAAAATATCAGGCACATATGGCCTTTGTAGATCAATGTGGGCCTTGTGGAAGTGGTGATGCTTGACTTAATTATGTCTTGAAGAATTTAGAAAAAGAGAAGGGCTAACATGAGCATAGGTATGGAAACAAGAATGATCGGGGCCTGACGGGATGGGGTATGAGGAAGAAAGACCACCTCACTGGACCCCTAGTGCCATCAGCAGTAATGTATTTCAGGACTTACCAGGTGCCAAGCACCTTTCCGGGCATTTTACATTTGGGAAGTCGTTTAAGTTTTATGTTAACCTAATGAGGTAGGTGTTGATATTCCCCCATTTTACCAGTAAGGAAACTGAGACAAAGAGACCTTAAGTAACATAGGTAGCAGGAGGTAGAGCTAGAATTTGAGCCCAGAATGTTTGGCTTCAGAGCTATGGTCTTAACTTCTATGCTATCTATGCAGGGGCCAGAGAGGAGCTAGGCTCATGAATAGATTTTATAGAGACAGTGAGAGACAAAAATGAAGTTACTTGATGATTTAATTTCGAGAGTACTGTTCATTCAACATAGCAGTTACACTGGCAACACAAATCAATTTTGTCTAATTTCAGCAAAAATAGGAGTGTATTAAAGGGATTGGATAGCTAACACAATCCAAGGAAGAACTGTTTTTTTTTTTTTAAGGGAAGAACTCTTAATCAGATTTTGGAAAGGACAACACAGTTCCAGGGGTCTAGAATTAAGAAAAGCCTCTTCAAGGCCTTGACATCAGAAAGACTGAATTTTAACTGTTTTTGGTCATGAGTCACTCTGTTTAAGCTTCAGATTCTAAGGGAAAATGTAAGATTGGCCTCACTTGGTCCTTGTGCTCCACCCTCTGCCCAGTGGGGATTGAGAGCAGTTCATACTGGTTGAGAATTGTGCCATGATTATATGGCCTGGTGGAGGGGTAGTTCTTCAAAGGAAAATGGAAACATTTATCAAAAGAAGGAGGAAGGGCTGCTGGGTAGGCAGAAGCAGTGGATGCCTTTTAATAATAATAGCACACACTTGTATAGGACTTACTGTATAATAGGCGTTCTGATCACTTTATATTTAGTGACTTTTTTAATTCTCACAACCTCTCTGTGAGGTGGGTTCTATTACCATCCCCTTTTATAGACGAGGAAGGAGATTGAATGACATGCCTGAAGTGGCACACACAGTTAGAAGTGGTGGGGCCTGTACTTGAACCCCAGTAGTTTAGCTCTAAAGTCAGTGCTTACTGTTATTCTATGCTGCCTCCTTGGATGCCTAAGATAATTACAAAAAAACCAAGGGAGCACCCCAGAGAAGTTTGCAAGGGGAGAGGAGTTGAATCCAGCACTAATGAGCAGGGACCAAGCAAATTCTGACAAGTGTAGTAGGACAGATGTAAAGAATCTCTTAGATCTACAAGTTATATTTTGATTATGACCAATTTATTTAACTTGAACTCCCCAGCACTCATTCTACCCCAAGCTTAGTCCAAGACTTGAATGAAACAAGCCTTAGAATCCCATTTCCCTTGCCAGTGATGGCTTTAGAAATGGGGAGGTGACAAGAGAGGAGGTCTTCTTAGGGCTTCTTGATGAGGTTTCTTTGCTTCTGAAAAGAGACTCAAGAAAGAGACGTGCTTTTCCCTCTTCCTCCCCCTCGTCCCCCAACTCCCAGGACTCTGATTAAGTCCTGAAAGGGCTTAATCTGCGGGATTCTGCTTACAACCTGAAGTTGAAGCTGACACGTGGAAGGTGGCACAGCCACAGGAGCCACAGAGGAGAGCAGTGATGGGATAATGTGCCTGGACCCCATAGAGAGTATACTCCCTTATTGTTTAAGTCAAATCGAGCCTCTGTTTTATATAACTTGCAACCAAAGGCATCCTAACTGATATATTTTCTGTACTTCATTATTTCATCTCTAAAATGAAGGTGTTGGCCTAAATGACTTCTTTTTTTTTTTTTAAAGATTTTATTTATTTGACAGAGAGAGACACAGCAAGAGAGGGAACACAAGCAGGGGGAGGGGGAGAGGGAGAAGCAGGCTTCCTGCTGAGCAGGGAGCCCGATGCGGGGCTCGATCCCAGGACGCTGGGATCATGACCTGAGCTGAAGGCAGACGCTTAACGACTGAGCCACCCGGGCGCCCCGGCCTAAATGACTTCTAAGGCTCTTGGTTTTTAAAATAAAAATTTTTCGTATATATATGTATATGATATATATATGTAATATATATTAACCCCCCAGTCTTTATTTTCACTGGGTGCCTTTCCCTCTCCTTTTACTGTGAATGAGTATTGTCATAGAATATGAGTTTTGAGAGCCATCCAAGTATGAGGGCGTGATTATAAATGTCAAAGGCAGTGATGAGTTCTAGAAGGATCTGAATAAAGAAAACTTTCATGAGAGCAGGTTTGGTGACATAGGAGGAATAGGAGTCAGGTTGCAAAAGGTAGAGAGATAGGCGGTAAGAAGGTGACAAATAAAGGTTTAAAGCAATAAAGAGAAAAATTAGGTAGTTTCTTTACAATTGCTTGGAATACTGAGAGAATTGTGCCAATCAATTTATCTGTAAAAGGGGAATTGAAATGAATTGCAGCTTTTGTAGTATAAACTGTACTTCCATCAAGATAATAACAACCACTACTACCTCCTACACCACGCCCCGAAACTTCTCAGGGAAAGGAGTATGAGGATAAAAAAATTAGTACTAAAATGAAAACAGATGTGTGCTTGGCAATAAGCAATGTGCCTGCAATGGGATAATCTTTAGAAAGCAAGTCTCTAACTATGATATAATCCTTGATAATCAAAATTTACTGCTAATATAATTTTTATAAAAGGCTGTGCGTACTCCTAGCAGTTAAAGTTATTGCCAATGCAAATGAGAAATTGATAACTTTAAATGAATTATAACCTGGCTTTCCAGTCCTCTCCATTGGTCCCTGGCTTACGTGGAATCTTGTGTTCAAGAAGGAGGCAGAATCTTTTCTGTTCTTATGTGTTCCTTCTGTTGAAATGGGTTTCTATTCTCTGCCCCAGCCCCACTCTCTCTAATCTATTACTCTTTCAGTTCAAGTGCCCTACACCTGATGCCCCAGCTGCATTTGCTACGTCTGGCTTGCTTCCCCTGACTCTGGCTGAACCCAGCACCCACGTGCCCACTTCTCCCAAAGCTCCCCCTTTACCTTCAGGTCTTTCTTCCATCTTACCACTTCTAACACTTCCTATTTCATTCCCTTGTTTTACTGTTTTTCTCCTTAGCACTCTCTAATATACTTATTTATATTGTATTTTTTAAATGTTTTCTTTATTTATTGAGAGAGACAGAGATAGTGAGAGAGAGCATGGGTGGGAAGGAGGGGGATGAGCAGGGAGCCTGATGCGGGGCTCAAATCCCAGGACCCTGAGATCATGACCTGAGCCGAAGGCAGATTGCTTAACTTACTGAGCCACCCAGGCGCCCCTATGTTGTGGTATTTTTGTGTCTTCCTTTCCTAGAGGGCAATAGAGAAAACTCCCCGCTAGAAAGTTCCCTCAGAGGAGGGAGATTTGTCTGTTTTATTCACTGTGACGTCCCCAGTACCTAGAACAATACCTGGCACTCAAGGGATATTTGTTGAGTGATAAGGGCAGGATCCGTGTGTGGAATGAGGCTGCTGAATTAAAAGAGGGTGAAGCCAAACCGGAGCATAGGAGAGATTAGTTTGCAGATGTCTAGATCCTAATTATTGAATATATGAAATGGTCTCATTATGTTAGCAAAACAGCAAAATTGGCCAGGCGATTCTACTTGTGGGACTTCTTTCATGGATGTATTCTGCACACATGTGGAATGATATATTACATTCATTCATCACTAATTTGTAATTGCAAATGGAAATAACTGGAGTGTCAGTTCAGTAAATTGTGTTACACATGTGATGAAATTTCAAATATCTATTGAAATAGAATGAAGAATGAAGTTGGTTATATACTGATAAGCAGTGAGCTTGATGATGTATTTTAAATGAAAAAAGTGGGGTATAACATGCCTATTTGTACAAAAGGGTGAAATATACACATTTGCTTTTGATACATTGGAAATATCTATATATATATTTTACATATATGTATCTGAAAAAATGTATAAGGAACTGGTGATACTGGCTTCCTCTGTAGAGGGATGCTGTAGTCTGGGGGTACACTGAGAAGTTAGTGAAATGAATAAAGGCAGAGGAAGGAGGGACATGTTCTACTCTGTATACCAGTTTGTGTGCTTTGAATTTCCAATCTGTGAACGTATTTCCTATTAAAAATAAATAGAAATTAGATTTAAATAAAATCACTGTTTCCTTCTTAAGCTAACTTAAGATGGGATTCTGTGCTCCTGGGAAGGAAAGTAGCTCTTATTTTGGAACCTCTGCAATGCTTTTCTCCCTCTACATCGTCTTCCCTCCTCAATGAACCATCCTTTCCTTTAAAACTTCTTATTACAATGCCAAAACCTGGGGCACCTGGGTAGCTCAGTTGGTTAAGTGTCTGCCTTTGGCTCAGGTCATGATCCCAGGGTCCTGAGATGGAGACCTGCATTGGGTTCCCTGCTCAGCAGGGAGTCTGCTTCTCCCTCTCCCTCTGCCTGCCGCTCCCCCTGCCTGTGCTCTCTCTCTCTTTCTATCAAATAAATAAATAAAATCTTTAAAAAAAAGGCCAAAACCCTGCACTGTAATTATTTGTTTCATGTTCTGTCTCCCCTAGTAAATTGTAAATTCCTTGAAGGTAGTAACTGTGCCTGGAACTCCTTTTTTTTTTTTAAAGATTTTATTTATTTATTTGAGAGAGAGAGAGAATGAGAGATAGAGAGCATGAGAGGCAAGAGGTTCAGAGGGAGAAGCAGACTCCCTGCTCAGCAGGGAGCCCGATGTGGGACTCGATCCCGGGACTCCAGGATCATGACCTGAGCCGAAGGCAGTCGATTAACCAACTGAGCCACCCACGCGCCCCTCTTTTTTTTTTTTTTAACGATTTTATGCATTTATTCATGAGAGAGAGAGAGAGAGGCAGAGACAGAGGGAGAAGCAGCCTCCCCAAGGAGCAGGGAGCCCAATGTGGGATTCAATCCCAGGATCCCAGGATTACGACCTGAGCCGAAGGCAGACGCTTAACCATCTGAGCCACCCAGGCGCCCTGTGCCTGGAACCTCTTAAGAGGTGTTATTAAATTGAATAAAACAATAAATGCTTGAATAAGTCTTAATAATAGATTGAGACCAAGTTTAAAAATGATTATGTCAATCCATGAAAAGCCTTATCTAGTTCACTTTAGCACTTAAGCCACTGTCTAGCATTGTTGATTGATATCTATCTAATCTATCTTACTTCTTCCTTTAAGTTTCTTCTTTGTACTTTACTCCAAATTTACCTCATTGTCTAGGTCAGTGAGAAGGAAGGAAGGTAACACTGAGTGCCTGAATTTTGTTAGGCATTAAGCGAAGCATTTTAAAATGTACTTAAGTAACTTGCCCTTAGCCAGACTTTCCCTAAGTGATTGAATTGGGTCATTTAACAAAATTATTTTTTAATTCCAGGGCAAATTTCTTTTCCGCTGTATTGTGACTCTGATACATGCTTACTTGAATGAATGTATAAATAAACCATAATTCAGAAATTATAATTATAACCATGATTCAGAAATAGTGGGTATCCTAGTTTATAAAAAGCAATATTTAAGTCCAGTTTTCTTGTTTTTATTTTGGGGGTGGGTTTTTTTTCCTAGACTATACAGCAATGAAATAAATGGGGTAGATCTTATGGAAAAGAGACAAATGCCACAGTGGTTTCAACCTAAACAATGATGAGCCAATTTGTTGTTGAATTTCACAATATCAAGTAACCTGATATTTGATGTATATCAAAGTCACTAACTAGACCCTTTAAGTCAAAAATTGTTAAATCAACTCTTCATAGCCATACATTTTTCTCCTCTTTCCTTGGTTTCCAAGTACCAATTAAATATTACTATTAGAGACAACATTTTCAGAGGGAATAAAGGTAATTTTTCTTAGAGCAGAGGCAGAGGTACTAGTCTGATTTTAAATTTACCTACAGATAGAATGACTGAACTTGTATGTGAACATTATGTAAAGTATATTTAATGTTGAGGTTGAAGTGGAGAGCCAGTACACAAGGGGGTGTGTTATCACATAGCAGTGTTGTGAATGACCTTGGCACTGATACAGACTATGGGCATCTCCTTCTGATATGATACCAAAAAATAAACTAAACTGATATTAAAAAAAAAACTATTTGGGATGCCTGGCTGGCTCATTTGGTAGAGCATCCTACTTTTGATCTCAGTGTCATGAATTCAAGCCCCACATTGGGCAGGGAGCCTACTTGAAAAACAAAGAAACAACCCCCCCCCCAAAAAAAAACCACAAGAAACTGTTCAAGTAACTTTGCAAATGGAGTAGGAGGAAGGCCTACCTCTTCTTAGCATACAACTTGTTATATTTAACTTTTTGGGGACTTCTAAAGATCATCTGGTCTCAGTTACAGATTTAGAAAAAAGAATTAATGAATAATTTGTGGATGGTGGGAGTGAAATAAAGCAGGGTTCTTTTCTGAAGATGGAGGGATAAATGTATCTTCTAAGAAATAGTTAAATAATTTAATATGCCGGAGACATTTAAGTTATATTTCTTGATAAAGAATTATGTTTAATAGTTATATTTTTATATATTTTATATATTTTTTTGGAATTCTTTTTTAATGTGTATTTAAAAAAAGAAGGTTTGAAGGTAGAAATTCTTTTTCTATAATTGCTTACATATTACAACTCTGTCGTGGTATCTGTTATTTAAGAAATGTGCAGGCCATTCCCAGAATTTTTTTCATATCGAAAAATTTGAAGTGGCTTGTGGTCTCTGTGTTGTGAGAACACTGAACTCTGGGTCATTGTGGCTTTGGGATCAATAATTTAAATGGAAACTATGGCTCCTTTAGAAAAAGCTAAGAATTCTCTGAAGTCAGCTAAAACCAAGAAGGAGGAATGGAAAGACTCGTTACATTTGAATGACAAATTCCTGATTAGATTGATGTTTACTGCCAAGCAAAAGTCAACAAGTCCAAACATCTAACTCCTCCTGAGTTAACCAACCTTTATTAGGGTGCTTCTAAATCTTAGGTTATGTAGACTAGAGTGTATTCAGTAGCATGGCAGGACTTTCCCACACTTCTGGCTACAGCTTCTCTCCTCTCTATTGCCGGCTGGTATTCTTGCCTGAGAGCCCCTTTCTTTTCTTTTATTTCTGCCTTCTAATAACCAGGTCACACTGGGATAGTGATGGGTGGTAGGGTGGCTGGGATCAACAAGGTAGGGGTAGTTGCCCTTCTTCTAGGAAGAAGAAAATAAGAAGAATGAGATGGTTTTAGTAATAAAGAAGGCATTTTCAGGGTCCAAGGCAGGAGATGTCTGAAATCCAGGAAGCTCATTTGGGTGAAAATTCAGGAAGTTCATCATGGAACCCTCCAAGCATGTAAATGTGTGTTGTAATTTATTCACAATATTTATTAATTGACTACTGTGTGACAGGCACTTGATGAAGGCAAGATCTCTGCCATTATGGAATTTTTTCTAATGGGGGAGACAACAAATGGATAAACAAGTAGATATATAGTGTCAGCCAGGGATAAGTGCTATGAAGCAAATAAAGCAAGGTAAGGGAATCAAGAGTGACTAAGGATTTGGGGTGGTTAGTAGGTGTATGGAGGGGATAGAAAAGGTCTTTCTGAGATGTCTTTCAAACAGAGACTTCAGGGAAGTAAATTATAAGCCTTGTGGATATCTGGGTCTAGAACATTCCATCCTAAGGAAAGGACTGGTTGTTCAAAGATAACTTGTGATGTTAATTTGCTTTCCCCTAATGGCTAATGATGTTGAACATCTTTTCCTGTACTTATGTTCCATCTGCATATTCTCTCTTTTTTTTTACAAGTAACCAAAGTACTGTATTTTCCTCTCTGTGTTTCTACATAGCTTATCGTATTATATATAATAGTATAAATAATTCAAAGATAGTTTTTTTTCAAGTTTTTATTTAAATTCCAGTTAGTTGGGACACCTGGGTGTCTCAGTCAGTTTAAGCGTCTGCCTTCGGCTCAGATCATGATCCTGGGGTCCTGGGATCGAGCCCTACATTGGGCTCCCTGCTCTGTGAGGAGCCTGCTTCTCCCTCTGCTTGCCACTCCCCCTGCTTGTGTGCGCGCACTCTCTTTCTCTCTCTCTCCCCCTCTCTGACAAATAAATAAGATCTTAAAAAAATAAATTCCAATTTGTTAACATACAGTATAATATTAGTTTCAGGTATAGAACTTAGTGATTCATCACTTACATAAATCACCCAGAGCTCATCACAGTAACTGCTCTCCTTACTATCCATCACCTATTTAAACCATCCCCCAACCTCCCCTCCAGCAACCCTGAGTTTGTTCTCTATAGTTAAAAGTCTGTTTCTTGGTTTGTTTCTCTCTCTTTTTTACCCCTACGTTAATTTGTTTTGTTTCTTAAATTCCACATACAAGTGAAATCATATGGTATTTGTCTTTCTTTGACTGACTTATTTCACTTAGCATAATACTCTCTAGCTCCATCCACACGTTGCAAATGGTGAGATTTCACTCTTTTTGATAGTTGAGTAATATTCCATTGTGTGTGATACACACACACACACACACACACACACACGCACACACACCTTCATTATCCATACATCAGTCAATGGACATTTGGGCTCTTACCATAATTTGGCTATTGTTGATAATGCTGCTATAAACATCAGAGTGCATGTATTCCTTTGAATTAGTATTTTTGTGTCCTTTGGGTAAATACCTAGTAGTGCAATTGCTGGGTCGTAGGGTAATTCTATTTTAAATTTTTTAGGAACTTCCATACTATTTTTCAGAGTGGCTGCACCAGTTTGCATTCCCACCAACAGTGCAAGAGGCTTCCCCTTTCTCTACATCCTCACCAACACCTGTTGTTTCTTGTGTTGCTGATTTTAGCCATTCTGACAAGTGTGAGGTGATATCTCATTGTGATTTTGATTTGTATTTCCATGATGATGAGTGATGTTGAGCATTTTTTCATGTGTCTGTTAGCGAACTGTATGTCTTTTTTGGAAAAATGTCTATTCATGTCTTTCACCCATTTTTAAACTGGACTCTTTGTTTTTTGGGTGTTGAATTTTAAGAAAGTTCTTTATATATTTTGTATACTAACCCTTTATCAGATATGTCATTTGCAAATATTGTCTCCCATTCGGTAGGTTGCCTTTTGGTTTTGTTGATTGTTTCCTTCACTATGCAGAAGTTTTATCTTGATGAAGTTCCAATAGTTCATTTATGTTTTTGTTTCCCTTTTCTCAGGAGACATATCTAGTAAGAAATTAATATGGTGGATGTCAAAGAGGTTGCTGCCTATGTGTTCTTCTCTAGGATTTTAATGGTTTCCTTTCTCGCATTTAGGTCTTTAATCCATTTTGAATTTATTTTTGTGTATGGTGTAAGAAAGTGGTCCACTTTCATTCTTCCGCATGTGGCTGTCCAATTTTCCTAACACTACTTGTTGAAGAGACTGTCTTTTTTCCATTGGATATTCTTTCCTGCTTTGTTGAAGATTTTTATTTGACCATAAAGTTGTGGGTCCATTTCTGGGCTCTCTATTCTGTTCCATTGAACTATGTGCCTGTTTTTGAGCCAGTAACCTGTTGTCTCGATCACTATAGCTTTGTGATATAACTTGAGGTACGGAGTTATAATGCCCCCAGCTTTTTTTTTTCTTTTTCTTTTTCAAGATTGCTTTGGCTATTCAGGGTCTTTTCTGGTTCCACACAAATATTAGGATTATTTGTTCTAGCTCTGTGAAAAATGCTGGTGGTGTTTTGATAGGGATGGCATTGAATGTATAGATTGTGGCAGCTCTTTCTGCCCATGGGTCCTATCCCCGTGCTTTAATAAAACCACCTTTTTGCAATAAAATAAAATAAAATAAAATAAAAATGTGTAGATTGCTTTGGGTAGTATAGACATTTTAACAATATTTGTTCTTCCAATCCATGAGCATGGAAAGTTTTTCCATTTCTTTGTGTCATCTTCAAGTTCTTTCATTAGTGTTTTATACTTTTCAGAATACAGATCTTTTATCTCTTTGGCTAGGTTTATTCCTAGGTATCTTATGGTTTTGGGGGCAATTGTAAATGGGATTGATTCCTTGATTTCTCTTTCTGCTTCTTAATTACTGGTGTCTAGAAATGCGACAGATTTCTCTAAGTTGATTTTGTATCCTGTGACTTTGCTGAATTCATGTATCAATTCTAACAATTTTTTGGTGGACTGTTTTGGATTTTCTATTTGGAGTATTTTGTCATCTGCAAACAGTGGAAGTTTGACTTCTTCCTTGCCGATTTGGATGCCTTTTATTTCTTTTTTGTTGCCTGATTGGTGAGGCTAGGACTTCCAGTACTATGTTAAGTAACAGTGGTGAGAGTAAGCATCCCTAACTTGTTCCTGACCATAGAAGAAAAGCTCTCAGTTTTTCCCCATTGAGGATGATATTAGCTGTGGATTTTTCATATATGGCCTTTATTATGTTGAGGTATGTTCCCTCTATCCCTACTTTTTTGACGGCTTTCATCACGAATGGATGTTGTATTTTGTCAAGTGCTTTTTCTGCATCTATTGAAAGGATCATATGGTTCTTATCCTTTCGTTTATTAATGTGGCTTACCACATTGATTGATTTGTGAATATTGAACCACCCTGGTGGCCCAGGAATAAATCACCACTTGATTGTGGTGAATGATTTTTTTCAGTGTATTATTGGATTCGATTTGTTAGTATTCTATTGAGTTTCTGCATCCATGTTCATCAAGGATATTGGCCTGTAATTATCTTTTTTAGTGGAGTCTTCATCTGGTTTTGCAATCAGGGTAATGCTGGCCTCATAGAATGAGTTTGGAAGTTTTCATTTCTATTTTTTTGGAATATTTTGAGAAGAATAGGTGTTAACTTTCCTTTAAATGTTTGGTAGAATTCATCTGTGAAGACTTCTGATCTTGGACTTCTGTTTGTTGGGAGATTTTTGATTACTGATTCAATTTCTTTGCTGGTTATTGGTCCACTCAAGTTTTCTATTTCTTCCTGTGTTAGTTTTAGTAGTTTATGTTTCTAGGAATTTATCCATTTCTTCCAGGTTGTCCAATTTGTTGGTATATATAGTTTTTCATAATATTTACTTATAATTGTTTGTATTATTATGGTGTTCGTTGTTATTTCTCCTCTCTCACTTGTGATTTTATTTGTTTGGGTCCTTTCTCTCTTCATTGTTCTATTGTTTTTTTTAGTTTCTATATCACCTTTATTATTTCCCTTCTTCTGCTGGCTTTAGGCTTTGTTGTTCTTTTTCTAGCTCCCTTAGGTGTAAGGTTAGGTTGTTTGAGATTTTTCTCGTTTCTTAAGGTAGGCTTGTATTGCTATGTACTTTCCTATTAGGACCGCTTTTGCTGCATCCCGAGGTTTTGGTCTGTCATGTTTTCATTTTCATATGTTTCTGTGTATGTTTTAATTTCTTCCTTGATTTCCTGGTTGACCCATTCATTATTTAGTAGCATATTGTTTAACCTCCATGAATTTGTGGTCTTTCCTAAATTATTATTATTATTATTATTTTTTGTGGTGGACTTTAAGTTTCATAGCACTGTGATCAGAAAGTATATATGGTATGATCTCAATCTTTTTTACTTGTTGAGGCCTAACCCAGTATATGATCTCTTCTAGAGAATGCCCCATGTACGCTTGAAAGGAATGTGTATTCTGCTGCTTTAGGATGAAATGTTCTGTATATATCTATTAATTCCACCTGGTCTGGTGTGTCATTCAAAGCCATTGTTTCCTTGTTGATCTTCTGCTTAGATGATCTGTCCATTGCTCTAAGTGGGATGTTAAAGTCCCCTACTATTATTGTATATCAATGAGTTTCTTTATATTTGTTATTAATTATTTTATGTATTTGGGTGTTCCCATGGTGGGAGTGTAAATATTACAATTGTTAGATATTCTTGTTGGATAATGACCTTTATTATGATATAATCCACTTTTTCGACTCTTGTTACAGTCGTTAGTTTAAAATCTAGTTTGTCTGATGTAAGTATTGCTACCTTGGCTTTCTTTTGACATCCATTTGCCTGATAAATGTTTCTCTATCCTCTCACTTTCAATATGCACGTGTCATCAGGTCTAAAATGGTCTCTTATAGACAGCATAAAGAGGGGTCTTATTTTTTGTATTCATTCTGACACGCTATGTCTTTTGATTGGAGTGTTTAGTCCACCTACATTCAGAGTAATTATTGATAGATATGTATTTAGTGCCATTTTATTATGTGTTTTGTCACCTACATTCAGAGTAATTATTGATAGATATGTATTTAGTGCCATTTTATTATGTGTTTTGTCATGGTTTTGTCAGAGAAAACAGATTTTCTCTGTTTCTTTCTAGTCTTTGTTGCTTTTGGTCTTCTTTCCTACTCAAAGAGTACCCTTTAATATTTCTTGCAGGGGTGGTTCAGTGGTCATGAACTCCTTTAGTTTTTGTTTGGGAAATTCTTTATCTCTCCTATTCTGAATGACAACGTTGCTGGATAAAGTATTCTTGGCTGCACATTTTCCATCCAGCACGTTGAATATATCATGCCACTCTCTTCTGGCTTGCCAAGTTTCTGTGGAGAGATCTTTAGCTAGTCTTATGGGTCTTCCCTTGTAAATTAGGGACTTCTTTTGTCTTGCTGCTTTTAGAATTTTTTCTTTATCACCATATTTTGCAAATTTCATTACAATATGTCTTGGTGTTGGCCTGCTTTTGTTGATTTTGATCAGTGTTCTCTGTGTCTCCTGGATCTGGATGTCGGTTTCCTTCCCCCAATTAGGGAGGTTTTCAGCTGTATATTTCCTCAAATTTTCCTCTTCTTCTTCTGGGACTCCTATGATACGAATGTTATTACATTTGATGGAATCATTGAGTTCCCTAAGTCTATCTTGTGTTCTGTAATTCTTTCTCTCTTTTTTCAGCTTCATTATTTTCCCTAATTCTATCTTCTATATCCTTGATTTGTTCCTGTGCTTCTTGCATCCTTGTTATCATTACATCCAGTCTGTTTTGAATCTCAGTTATTGCATTTTTCATTTCTGATTGTTTTTTAACTCTTTTATCTCTGCAGTAAGGGCCTCCCTGAAGTCTTCATGCTTTTCTCAAGTCAAGCAAGTATCCTTATGATTGTTGCTTTAAATTTTCAAGCAGGCATATTCCTTATATCTGTTTTGATTAGATCTCTAGCTGTGACCTTATTATCTTGTTCTTTCATTTTGGATGAATTACTCTGCCTTGATATTTTGTCTAAGTCTCTGTCTTCCTCTCTATGTTAGAAAAGCCTGTTACGTTTCCTGCTCCTAAGAGTAGTGGCCTTATGAAGAAGAGGTCTTCTTCTTATAAAGAGTGTTTAGCACCTGGCACTTCAGGGAGTGTCTCTGGTGTGTGCTGCCTATGCTCTCCTGTTGTGTTTTGGCTGCTCTGTCTTTCAGGCCAGTTGTCTGCAGGGGCTCTCCTGGCATGCAGTGGGCAGTGTTTGGACCTTGGCCAGAGTGTGGCGAGTTTTAACTAGGTATGCTCTGCTCTGCTTGTTAAATGGGACCTGATTCTACTTCCACTAGAGATGAAGCCTTGCAGAACTCTCTGGTCAGAAGAAGTAGTTTGGGCAGGGATTTCTGCTGGTCCTCTAGGGAGTGGACCACTGTGCTGGTTCTTAGGCACACTTGCCCAAGAAGAGCAATACCAGCAGAGTGTGGAGGTGGGGTGGGGTGGGACTTAGTGTAAGCAGGTTAGAGAGCCAGTGTTGGAACTGTACTGTTTACTGAAGTTGGTTTATGCCGTGGGGTGTGTGTGTGGGGGAAATGGTGCCAGCCAGCTCCTTTTTCCCTGGAGAGGGGTCTCTGTGCTTGCTCCTCTCAGGGAAGCACTCCTAGAAGAGTGAATAATCTCCCTGCTGTGTGTCCCAGGCATTTTTCAGATAGTCATTTTCACACTATCTGCCTCTAGGTTCTTTGCCTGCGTTCTCTCCAGGAGTAGCTTAGTGCCCTACAGACTCTGTCCCAGCCAAGCCTGCTGACTTTTAAAACTCCAAATTTTAGGGACCTGGTGTGGTGGGGAGCTGCACTGGACTTGTGGTGGAGGGTCTCATTACACTGGGACTGATGCAGGTTTGACTGGAAGGACAGTCATGCCAGAGTGCAGGGGTGTGGGACTTGGAGCAAGCAGGTTAGGCAGCCAGTGTTGGAGCCAAGATGCCCTCAGCAGGTGTCTCCATACCTATGGTGAGGGGCAGGGAAGGGAAATAGTACCCACCAGCTCTTTTGTCCCTGGAGAGGCATCTCTGTGACCCCCACCTCTCACAGATGGTTCCAAGAAGAGCAAACAGTCTCTCCTTGTGAGCTTTAGGTAATCCTCAGATGGTGCCCTCTGTCCCTGGTTGCTTGCATGCCTTCTCTCCAGGAGTAGGGCAGTACCCTCAGGGCTCTATCCCTGCCAAGCCTTCGGATATCTACACTCCAGTCTTTGAGCCCTACTCGTTGCAAAAACTCATGAAAATTAGTTCCTTTCATTTTCCCAGCCAGTGGCTTTAGGGAAATGTTCTTTTGTGTATCCTTGTGTGCTCCACTCTCTCCTGCCTTTTTCCACAACCAGGGCTCCCTCCCCTCTGCAGCACCCACAGTCCCTTTCTCCCCCAAACCACATCTCCACACTTCCTACCTTCCTCATTGTGGCCTCTTCTCTCCCTCTAATTGACCAGTTTGTTCTTCAGTCCTCAAGTTGATTTCTTGGGTATTCAGAATGATTTGGTAGTTATCTAGTTGTGTTCCACGGGCAAGACTTGCCTGGGGTCCTCCTACTATGCTACCATCTTAGCTTTCCTCCCATCTGCATATCCTCTTAAAGAAAATGTCTCTTCACATCTATTGCCCATTTTTTGTTATTGGTGTTAAGTATATATAACCCTTTGTCAGGTAAGTAATTTGCAAATATTTTCTTCTAGTCTGTAGCTTCTCTTTTTATCCTCTTAATAGGTCTTTTCACAAAGCAAAAGTTTTAAAATTTTGATGAAGTTCAGTTTATCAGTTTTTCCTGTTATGGATTGTGCTTTTGCTGTCAAGTTCAAGAACTCTGCCTAACCTTAAATTCTGAAGATTTTCTGTGTTTTTTTTCCTAAAACTTTTATACATTCTTTATTCAAGTATAATTAACATACAGTGTTGTATTAGTTTCAGATGTACAATATAATGATTCCAACAATTCTATGCATTACTTGGTGCTCATCATAGTAAGTGTATTCTTAATTCCCTTCACCCGTCCCTCCACCTATTCCCCTTTGGTTACCACCAATTTGTTCTCTATGTTTGAGTCTGGTTTTTTTTTTTTTTTACATCTCTCTCTCTCTCTCTTTTGTTCATTGGTTTTGTTTTTTAAGTTCCACATGAGTGAAATCATGTGGTATTTGTCTTTCTCTTACTGACTTATTTCACTTAGCATTATAGTTTGTAGATCCATCTATGTTGTTTTTGCAAAGGGCAAGATTCATTCTTTCTTATGGCTGGGTAGTATTCTGGTGTATATGTGTGTATATATATATATATATATATATATATACACACATATATATACATATGTATGTATATATACCACATCTTCTTACCCATTTACCTATTGATGGATGCTTGGGTTGCTTCCATAACTTGATTATTATAAAAATGCAGCAGTAAACATAGGGGCACATGTGTCTTTTTGAATTAGTGTTTTCATTTTATTTGGGTAAATACCCAGTAGCAGAATTACAGGATCATATGGCAATTCTATTTTTAAATTTTGGAGGAATGTCCATACTGTTTTCCACACTGGCTTTACTACCTGGCATTCCTACCAATAGTGCATGAGCATTCCTGTTCCTCCACATCCTTGCCAAAACTTGTTATTTTTTTGTGGTTTTGATTTTAGCCATTCTGACAGGTGTGAGGTGGTATCTCATTGTGGTTTTGACATGCATTCCCATGATGATTAGTGATAAAGAGCATCTTTTCATGTGTCTGTTGGCCATCTGTAGTCTTCTTTGGAAAAATGTCTATTCGTGTCCTCTGTCCATATTTTATTTTATTATTTTATTTTTTTTTTAATTTTTTTATTGTTATGTTAATCACCATATATTACATCATTAGTTTTTGGTGCAGTGTTCCATGATTCATTGTTTGTTCATAACACCCAGTGCTCCATGCAGAACGTGCCCCCCTCAATACCCATCACCAGGCTAACCCATCCCCCCACCCCCCTCCCCTCCAGAACCCTCAGTTTGTTTTTCAGAGTCCATCATCTCTCCTGGTTCGTCTCCCCCTCTGACATACTCCCCTTTTCTTCCTCTCCTGTTATCTTCTTCTTTTTCTTTTTTCTTAAAATATGTTGCATTATTTGTTTCAGAAGTACAGATCTGTGATTCAACAGTCTTGCACAATTCACAGCGCTCACCGTAGCACATACCCTCCCCAATGTCTATCACCCAGCCACCCCATCCCTCCCACCCCCAACCACTCCAGTAACACTCAGTTTCTTTCCTGAGATTAAGAATTCCTCATATCAGTGAGGTCATGTGATACATGTCTTTCTCTGATTGACTTATTTCACTCAGCATAACACCCTCCAGTTCCATCCACGTCGTTGCAAATGGCAAGATCTCATTCCTTTTGATGGCTGCATAATATTCCATTGTGTATATATACCACATCTTCTTTATCCATTCATCTGTCGATGGGCATCTTGGCTCTTTCCACAGTTTGGCTATGGTGGACATTGCTGCTATAAACATTGGAGTACACGTACCCCTTCGGGTCCCTACATTTGTATCTTTGTGGTAAATACCCAGTAGTGCAATTGCTGGATCGAACGGTAGCTCTAATTTCAACTGTTTGAGGAACCTCCATACTGTTTTCCAGAGGGGTTGCACCAGCTTGCATTCCCACCAACAGTGTAGGAGGGTTCCCCTTTCTCCGCATCCCCGCCAACATCTGTCGTTCCCTGACTTGTTAATTTTAGCCATTCTGACGGGTGTGAGGTGGTATCTCATTGAGGTTTTGATTTGGATTTCCCTGATGCCAAGCGAATTTGAGCACTTTTTCATGTGCCTGTTGGCCATTTGGATGTCTTCTTTGGAGAAATGTCTGTTCATGTCTTCTGCCCATTTCTTGATTGGATTATTTGTTCCTTGGGTGTTGAGTTTGATAAGTTCTTTATAGATTTTGGATACTAGCCCTTTATCTGATATGTCATTTGCAAATATTTTCTCCCATTCTGTCGGTTGTCTTTTGGTTTTGTGGACTGTTTCTTTTGCTGTGCAGAAGCTTTTTATCTTGATGAAATCCCAATAGTTCATTTTTGCCCTGGCTTCCCGTGCCTTTGGCGATGTTTCTAGGAAGAAGTTGCTGCGGCTAAGGTCGAAAAGGTTGCTACCTGTGTTCTCCTTTAGGATTTGGATGGACTCCTGTCTCACGTTTAGGTCTTTCAACCATTTGGAGTCTATTTTTGTGTGTGGTGTAAGGAAATGGTCCAGTTTCATTCTTCTGCATGTGGCTGTCCAATTTTCCCAACACCATTTGTTGAAGAGACTGTCTTTTTGCCATTGGACATTCTTTCCTGCTTTGTCAAACATGAGTTGACCATAGAGTTGAGGGTCCATTTCTGGGCTCTCGATTCTGTTCCATTGATCTATGTGTCTGTTTTTGTGCCAGTACCATACTGTCTTGATGATGACAGCTTTGTAATAGAGCTGGAAGTCCGGAATTGTGATGCCGCCAGCTTTGCTTTTCTTTTTCAGTATTCCTCTGGCTATTCTGGGTCTCTTCTGGTTCCATACAAATTTTAGGATTATTTGTTCCATTTCTTTGAAAAAAGTGGATGGTATTTTGATGGGGATTGCATTGAATGTGTAGATTGCTCTAGGTAGCATTGACATCTTCACAATGTTGATTCTCCCAATCCATGAGCATGGAACGTTTTTCCATTTCTTTGTGTCTTCTTCAATTTCTTTCCTGAGTATTTTATAGTTTTCTGAGTACAGATCCTTTGCCTCTTTGGTTAGATTTATTCCTAGGTATCTAATGGTTTTGGGTGCAATTGTAAATGGGATAGACTCCTTGATTTGTCTCTCTTCTGTCCTGTTGTTGGTGTATAGGAATGCCACTGATTTCTGTGCATTGATTTTATATCCTGCTACTTTACTGAATTCCTGTATGAGTTCTAGCAGTTTTGGGGTGGAGCCTTTTGGGTTTTCCACATACAGTATCATATCATCTGCAAAGAGTGAGAGTTTGACTTCCTCTTTGCCGATTTGGATGCCTTTGATTTCTTTTTGTTGTCTGATTGCTGTGGCTAGGACTTCTAATACTATGTTGAATAGCAGTGGTGAGAGTGGACATCCCTGCCGCGTTCCTGACCTTAGGGGAAAAGCTCTCAGTCTTTCCCCATGGAGAATGATATTCGCTGTAGGTTTTTCATAGATGGCTTTTATGATATTGAGGTATGTACCCTCTATCCCTATACTCTGAAGAGTTTTGATCAAGAAAGGATGTTGTACTTTGTCAAATGCTTTTTCTGCATCTATTGAGAGGATCATATGATTCTTGTTCTTTCTTTTGTTAATGTATTGTATCACATTGATTGATTTGCGGATGTTGAACCAGCCTTGCAGCCCAGGAATAAATCCCACTTGGTCGTGGTGAATAATCCTTTTAATGTACTGTTGGATCCTATTGGCTAGTATTTTGGTGAGAATTTTTGCATCCATGTTCATCAGGGATATTGGTCTGTAATTCTCTTTTTTGATGGGGTCTTTGTCTGGTTTTGGGATCAAGGTAATGCTGGCCTCATAGAATGACTTTGGGAGTTTTCCTTCCATTTCTATTTTTTGGAACAGTTTCAGGAGAATAGGTATTAATTCTTCTTGAAATGTCTGATAGAATTCCCCTGGGAAGCCATCTGGCCCTGGGCTTTTGTTTCTTGGGAGATTTTTGATGACTGTTTCAATTTCCTTAGTGGTTATAGGTCTGTTCAGGTTTTCTATTTCTTCCTGGTTCAATTTTGGTAGTTGATACATCTCTAGGAATGCACCCATTTCTTCCAGGTTATCTAATTTGCTGGCATAGAGTTGCTCATAATATGTTCTTATAATTGTTTGTATTTCTTTGGTGTTGCTTGTGATCTCTCCTCTTTCATTCATGATTTTGTTGATTTGGGTCATTTCTCTTTTCTTTTTGATCAGTCTGGCCAGGGGTTTATCAATCTTGTTAATTCTTTCAAAGAACCAGCTCCTAGTTTCGTTGATCTGTTCTACTGTTCTTTTGGTTTCTATTTCATTGATTTCTGCTCTGATCTTTATGATTTCTCTTCTCCTGCTGGGTTTAGGCTTTATTTGCTGTTCTTTCTCCAGCTCCTTTAGGTGTAGGGTTAGGTTGTGTATTTGAGACCTTTCTTGTTTCTTGAGAAAGGCTTGTATTGCTATATACTTTCCTCTCAGGACTGCCTTTGCTGTGTCCCAAAGATTTTGAACAGTTGTGTTTTCATTTTCATTGGTTTCCATGAATTTTTTTAATTCTTCTTTAATTTCTTGGTTGACCCATTCATTCTTTAGTAGGATGCTCTTTAGCCTCCATGTATTTGAGTTCTTTCCGACTTTCCTCTTGTGGTTGAGTTCTAGTTTCAAAGCATGGTGGTCTGAAAATATGCAGGGAATGATCCCAATCTTTTGGTACCGATTGAGACCTGATTTGTGACCTAGGATGTGATCAATTCTGGAGAATGTTCCATGGGCACTAGAGAAGAATGTGTATTCCGTTGCTTTGGGATGGAATGTTCTGAATATGTCTGTGAAGTCCATTTGGTCCAGTGTGTCATTTAAAGTCTTTATTTCCTTGTTGATCTTTTGCTTAGATGATCTGTCCATTTCAGTCAGGGGGGTGTTAAAGTCCCCCACTATTATTGTATTGTTGTCAATGTGTTTCTTTGGTTTTGTTATTAATTGCCTTATATAATTGGCTGCTCCCATGTTCGGGGCATAGATATTTACAATTGTTAGATCTTCTTGTTGGATAGACCCTTTAAGTAGGATATAGTGTCCTTCCTCATCTCTTATTACAGTCTTTGTTTTAAAATCTAGTTTGTCTGATATAAGGATTGCCACCCCAGCTTTCTTTTGGTGTCCATTAGCATGGTAAATGGTTTTCCACCCCCTCACTTTCAATCTGGGGGTGTCTTTGGGTGTAAAATGAGTCTCTTGCAGACAGCATATCGATGGGTCTTGTTTTTTAATCCAATCTGATAGCCTGTGTCTTTTGATTGGGGCATTTAGCCCATTTACATTCAGGGTAACTATTGAAAGGTATGAATTTAGTGCCATTGTATTACCTGTAAGGTGACTGTTAACTGTCTGTTGTCTGTGTTCGTTTCTGCTCTTTGCTGCTTTTAGGTTCTCTCTTTGCTTAGAGGACCCCTCTCAATATTTCTTGGAGGGCTGGTTTCGTGTTTGCAAATTCCTTTAGTTTTTGTTTGTTCTGGAAGCTTTTTATCTCTCCTTCTATTTTCAATGAGTGCCTAGCTGGATATAGTATTCTTGGCTGCATATTTTTCTCGTTTAGTGCTCTGAAGATATCTTGCCAGTTCTTTCTGGCCTGCCAGGTCTCTGTGGATAGGTCTGTTGCCAATCTAATGTTTCTACCATTGTAGGTTACATATCTCTTCTCCCGAGCTGCTTTCAGGATTTTCTCTTTGTCTCTGAGACTCGTAAGTTTTACTATTAGATGTCGGGGTGTTGACCTATTATTATTGATTTTGAGAGGGGTTCTCTGTGCCTCCTGGATTTTAATGCCTGTTTCCTTCCTCACATTAGGGAAGTTCTCTGCTATAATTTGCTCCAATATACCTTCTGCCCCTCTCTCTCTCTCTTCTTCTTCTGGGATCCCAATTATTCTAATGTTGTTTCGTCTTATCGTATCACTTATCTCTCGAATTCTGCCCTCGTGATCCTGTAGTTGTTTCTCTCTCTTTTTCTCAGCCTCTTTATTTTCCATCATTTGGTCTTCTATATCGCTGATTCTCTCTTCTGCCTCATTTATCCTAGCATTTAGTGCCCCCATTTTTTATTGCACCTCATCAATAGCCTTTTTGATTTCGATTTGGTTAGATTTTAGTTCTTTTATTTCTCCAGAAAGGGTTTCTCTAATAACTTCCACGCTTTTTTCAAGCCCAGCTAGTATCTTTAAAGTCATGATTCTGAACTCTAGGTCCGACATCGTACTAATGTCCGTATTGAGTAGGTCCCTGGCTGACGGTACTACCTCTTGTTCTTTTTGCTGAGGTGATTTCTTTCGTCTTGTCATTTTGTCCAGAGGAGAATAGATGAATGAGAGAACAAAAGGCTAACAGTTTTACAACGTCCCCAGCAAATATACTGTATACAAATCAGAAAAGACCTGAAACCAGGGGAAAAGAAAGGGAAAGAAAGAAAAAAGAAAGAGAAAAA
The DNA here is from genome assembly GCF_009762305.2 of Zalophus californianus. Lineage (NCBI taxonomy): Eukaryota > Metazoa > Chordata > Mammalia > Carnivora > Otariidae > Zalophus > Zalophus californianus. The sequence continues at coordinate 41,882,445 of NC_045596.1, read as the reverse complement.
GAAATAAAAAAAGAAAAAAAAAGATAAAAACAAAAACAAAACAATTCAAAAAAGGAGAATATGATCAAATATGATCAGGCTAGTGCATAGATCAGTGCCACACACTAGATTTTGGGCGTATTTTGGTCTATTAGAAAAAAGTGCCTCCTAAAATTTTAAAGGAAGAAAGACATATATGTACAAAATAAGGGTTGATACAATGAAGGGATGGAAGATGACTGTAAAGATGAAAATTATAAAAGATTTTATAAAAGGACTTGGTAAGATAAGTTGTTTGAAAAAAGAAAGAAGATTTAAGGGAAAAAAAAAAAAGGAAAAAGGGAGAGAATGTGATCAGGCAGGAGACTAGGACAAAGCCATACACTAGTGATTTAGGGTATATTTTGATCTGTTAGAAGAAACTGTACCTCAAAATTTGAAAGAGAGAACAACTTATATATATATGCCAAAAACAAGGGTAACTACTATGAAGGGATAAAATATGACTCTAAAAATGAAAAAAAAATAAAAAATGGTTTTTTTTTAAAAAAAGGGATTTATAAGATGTTGGTTGAAAAAGGGAAAAAGAAAAATAAAAAAAAGTCAACAAAAATTAACTTTGATGAAATAATGAATCATGGTAAAAAAAAAAAAAAAAGCCATGAATCTATGTGCAGTATTCCCCTAGCGCTGGAGTTCTCCTATTCTCCTTGATCGATCAACTTGGTCTTGGCTTGCTGGCTGTTTGTGCTGATCTTCTGGGGGAGGGGCCTGTTGCTGTGGTTTCCAAATGTCTTTGCCGGAGGCGGAATTGCCCCGCCCTTGTCGGTCCGGGCTAAGGAAGCTGCTCCGATTTGCTCTCAGGAGCTTTTGTTCCCTGCAAGCTCTCGGTACAGCTTTGGAGGACCAGAGTGAAAATGGCGGCCTCCCAATCTCCACTCGGAGGAGCTGAGAACTCGGGGCCCCGCTCCTCAGCGTGCCCCCAGAGAAAAGCAGTCACTTCCGTGTCCCCGGTCTCCGGCCGCACTCCGTGCTCACCCGGCCTGTGATTGAGCGTTGCTATCTCTGGCACCCGACCCCGCTCGGAGTCTCCAAACCCAGCAGATCCCTGCAGTGCGTTCCCACACCGCTCCTCCCCGGGAAGGAAGGGGAGTCTCCCCGGATCTGCCGCCTGTTGGGTCCCTGCTGGGGGAGCCGTGCCCCGACTGGGCCGCAGATCACAGTTTATGGCAACCCTGAGCTGAGAGCCCGCGACTCTGCTCCGTATCTGCAGCCGGCTTCCCCGCTCCGATACCTGGGAGCTCTGGCGCACTCAGGCACCCCCGGTCTCTCTGTGACCCCAAGGGTCCTGAGACCACACTGTCCTGGGAGGATTCCACCCCCTGCTTAGCCACTGCAGTGACGTCCCTCCGCCGAGCTAACTTCTAAAAGGTCCGATTTTGTGCTCCGCGGCTCTATCACTTGCCAGAAGCGGCCGGCAGAGGCCCCTCCCCCGCCGTCTATCCTCCCGAATATCGCCTCGGATTCACTTCTCTGCACGTCCTACCTTCCAGTAAGTGGTCGCTTCTCTGTTCAGAGAGTTGTTGCTACTCTCCTGTTCGATCTCCTGTTGAGTTCGTAGGTGTTCAGAATGGTTTGATCCCTATTCAGCTGAATTCCTGAGACCAGGCAAAATCTAGGTCTCCTACTCCTCCGCCATCTTGCTCCGCCCCCCTCTGTCCATATTTTAATTGGATTGTTTCTATGATGTTGAGTTGTATAATTTCTTTATATATTTTGAATATTAATCCCTGATTGGATATGTCATTTGTAAGTATCTTCTGTTTAGTGGTTTGACTTTTCATTTTGTTGATGGCTTCCTTCACTATGCAAAAACTTTTTATTTTGTTGTAGTCCCAATAGTTTAATTTTGCTTTTATTTCCCTTGCCAAAGGAGACATATCTAGAAAATTTTTTCTTTGGCTGATGTCAAAGAGATAACTGCCTATGTTTTCTTCCAGAAATTTTATTGTTTCAGATCTCACATTTAGATCTTTAATCCATTTTGAGTTTATTTTTGTATATGGTGTAAAAAAGTGGTCCAGTTTTGTTCTTTTGCATGTAGCTGTCCAGTTTTCCCAACACCATTTCTTGAAGAGACTGTCTTTCCCATTGTATATTCTTGCCTCATTTGTTGTAGATTAATTGACCATAAGACTGTGGGTTTATTTCTGGGTTCTCTATTCTCTTCTATTGATGTATGTGTCTATTTTTATGCCAGTACCATACTGTTTTGATTATTACAGCTTTATAGTATACCTTGAAATCTGGGATTGTGATACCTCCAGTTTTATTCTCTTTTGTTTTCAATATTGCTGTGGCTATTCAGGGTCTTTTGTGGTTCCATACACATTTTAGGATTATTTGTTCTAGCTGTGTGAAAAATGCTGTTGTTATTTTGAGAGGGATTGTATTATATCTGTAGATTGCTTTGGGTAGTATGGACATTTTAACTATATTGGTTCTCCCAAATCATGAACATAGAATATCTTTCCATTTGTTTGTGTTTTCAATTTCTTTCATCAGTGTTTTTTCTTTAGAAAAATAATTTATTTAATAATAATGTTATTATTATTTTCATTAAGTTCTGTGCCCAATGTGGGGCTTGAACTCATGACCCTGAGATCAAGAGTTGCATCCTCTACTGACTGAGTCAGCCAGGTACCCTTCATCAGTGTTTTATAGTTTTGGAATACAGGTCTTTCACCTCCTTGGTTAAGTTTATTCCCAGATATTTTATTTTGGTGCAATTTGGCAATGGGATCATTTTCTTAATATTTTTCTGGTATTTATTATTAGTGTATAGAAAGGCAACTAATTTCTGTATATTAATTTTGTATCTGTGACTTTACTGAATTCATTTATCAATTCTAGTAGTTTTTGGTGGAGTCTTTAGGGTTTTCTATACAGACTATCGTGTCATCTTTGAATAGTGACCATTTTACTTCTTCCTTACCAATTTAGATGCCATTTATTTCTTTTCATTGTCTAATTTCTTTTTTTTCTTTTGTTAATGATTTTATTTATTTATCTGACAGAGAGATAGAGAGAGCCAGAGAGTACAAGCAGGGGGAGTGGCAGAGGGAGAAGGATAAGCAGGCTCCCTGCTGAACAGGGAGCCCGACGTGGGGCTCGATCCCAGGACTCTGGGATCATGAACTGAACCAAGGGCAGATGCTTGACTGACTGAGCCACCCAGGTGCCCACATTGTCTAATTTCTGTGGCTAGAACTATCAGTACTATGTTGAATAAAATTGTTGAGAGTAGACATCCTTGTCTTGTTCCTGAACTTAGGGGAAAAGCTCTCAGTTTTTCACCATTGAGTATGGTGTTAGCTGTTGGTTTTTCATATATGGCCTTTCTTATGTTGAGGTATGATTCCTCTAAACCTACTTTGCTGAGGGTTTTTATCATGAATGGATGTTGAACTTTGTCAGATACTTTTTCTGCATCTATTGAAATGATCATATGGGGGCGCCTGGGTGGCTCAGTCATTAAGCGTCTGCCTTCGGCTCAGGTCATGATCCCAGGGTCCTGAGATCGAGCCCTGCCTCAGGCTCCCTGCTCCATGGGAAGCCTGCTTCTCTCTCTCCTACTCCCCCTGCTTGTGTTCCCTCTCTTGCTGTGTCTTTCTCTGTCAAATAAATAAATAAAATCTTAAAAAAAAAAAACAATAAGAAAAATAAAACTTCTTTGAAATGATCATATGGTTTTTTTCCTTTCCCTTGTTAATGTGATGTATTGCATTAATTTATGAATTAATTAATTCATAATAATTGAATAACCCTTGCATCCCTGGTATCAATCCCACTTGATCATGGTGAATGATTTTTTTTAACATATCGTTGGATTCAGTTTGCTAATATTTTGTTGGGGATTTTTACATCTATGTTCATCAGAGATATTGGCTTGTAGTTTTCTTTTTTTTGTAGTGTCTTTATCGGGTTTTGGAATCAGGGTAATGCTGGCCTTGTAGAATGGCTTTGGAAACTTTCCATTCTCTTCTTTTTCTGTTGGGGGGGAATAGTTTGAAAAGAATAGGTATTATCTCTTCTTTAAATGTTTGGTTAAATTTCTGTGTAGAGCCATCTAGTCCTAGGCTGTGTGTTTGATTATTGATTCAATTTCATTGCTAGTAATTGATCTGTTCAGATTTTCTATTTCTTCCTGATTCAGTTTTGGAAAGTTATATGTTTCTAGGAATTTATTCATTTCTTCTAGGTTGTCCAATTTATTGGCCCTATAATTTTTCATAGTGTTCTCTTTTAATCTTTTGTATTCATGTGGTATCTGTTTTGCCTCCTCTTTCACTTCTGATTTTTTTGAGTCCTCTTTTTTTTTTTTTATGAATCTGACTCTAGATTTATGAAATTTGATGATCTTTTCAAAGAACCAGCTCCTGGTTTTGATGATCTGTTCTATTGTTTTTTTAGTCCCTATTTCATTTATTTCTGCTCTAATCTATTTCTTTCCTTCTACTAGCTTTGGGCTTTGTTCTTTTTCAAGAAGTTTGAAGTTTGGAGTTTTGTTGTTTATTTTTTTCCTGCTTCTTGAGGTAGGTCTGTATTGCTGTAATCTTCCTTATTAGAACAGCTTTTGCTGTATCCCAAAGATTTTGGATCATTATGTTTTCATTTTCATTTGTCTCCATGTGTTTTTTGATGTCTTCTTTCATTTCTCGGTTGACCCACTCAGTGTTTGGTAGCATGTTATTTAACCTCCGTGTATTTGTGTTCTTTCCAGATTTTTTCTTGTGATAGATTTCTAGGTTCATACTGTTCTGGTCGTAAAAGATGCATGATATAATTTCAGTCTTTTTGAATTTGTTGAGACTTGTTTTGTGACCTAACATCTAGTCTGTTCTGGAGAATGTTCCATGTGCACTTGAAAAGTATGTGAGTTTCACTGTTTTCTGATAGAATGTTCTGAATATATCTGTTAGATCCGTCTGGTCCAATGTATCATTCGAAGCCACTGTTTTCTTGTTGATTTCTGTCTGGATGATCTATATTGATGTACGTGGGCTGTTAAAGCGTCCTACTCTTATTGTATTGCTATCAGTTTCTATCTTTATACCTGTTAATCGTTGCTTTATGTATTTGGGTGCTCCCATATTGAGTACATATATATAATTGTTATGTTTTCTTGTTGGATTGTACCCTTTATGATTTGTAGTGTCCTTCTTTGTATCTTGTTATAGTCTTTGTTTTAAAGTCTGTTTTGTCTCATATAAGTATTGCTACCTCAGCTCTCTTTTTGCTTCCATTTGCATGATAAGTGTTTTTGTATTGCTTTACTTTCAATCCACCTGTGTCTTTAGGTCTGAAAGGAGTCTGTTGTAGGCAGCAAATAGATGGGTCTTGCTTTTTTATCCATTCAGTCACCAGTGTATTTTGATTGTTTAGTCTTTTTATATTCAAAGTAATTATTGATAGATATGTACTTATTGCCATTTTGTTCTGTTTTGTTTTGTTTTTAATTTTAAGTAGGCTCCACATCCAACGTTGGACTTGCACTCATGACCCTGAGATTAAGAGTCACATGCTCTATTGACTGAGTCAGCCAGGCACCCCCTTATTGCCATTTTGATACCTGTTACGTGGTTGTTTTTGTAGTTCTCTGTTCCTTTCTTCTCTTGCTGTCTTTATGGTTTGATGGCTTTCTTTAGTGATAGGCTTGGATTCTTTTCTCTTTATTTTGTGCTTATCTATTTCTGGTTTTTGATTTGTGGTTACCATCAGGTTTATATATAACATACATATAGAAGTCTATATTAGGGTGATGTTTACTTACATTTAAACCCATTCTGAAAGCACTAAATGTTTATTCCCACCTTCGCCACGTTTTATGTGTAAGATATCCTATTTTACATCCTTTTACTTTGTGAATCCCTTGACTGATTTTTATTGATATAATTGATGTTATTACTTCTGTGCTTTAACCTCTGTACTGGTTTCATAAGTGATTAATATACTATTATTATATTTGTGTGGATCTGTGAATTTTTTTCCTTTCTTAATTTTCTTACTCCTGATTATGGCCTTTCTTTCTACTCAAAGAATTCTTTTTAATTCTTTTTTTGTAAGGCTAGTTTAGTGGCGATGAATTCCTTTAGCTTTTGTTTGGGAAACTCTATCTATCCTTCTATTCTGAATTATAGTCTTGCTGGATAGAGTATTCTTGGTTGTAAGTTTTTTCCTTTCAGCTCTTTGAATATACCATGCCACTTTCTTCTGGCCTGCAGAGTTTCTGTTGAAAAATCAACCTACAGCCTTACAGAGTTTTCCTTGAGTGTAACTATTTTCTTTTCTCTTGCTGCTTTTAAAATTCTCTCCTTGAAAAAAAATGAGAAAAAAATAAAATCTTTCCTTTGTCAATACTCTTTACATTTTAATTATGTGTCTTGGTGTGGACTACTCTTTCCATTTTAATTATGTGTCTTGGTGAGTTGATTTTGTTGGGATCTTTCTATACCTGCTGGAATTGGATGTCTGTTTCTCTTTCTGATTTGGGAAATTTTCAGCTATTATTTCTTCAAGTCAGTGTTCTGCCCCTTTTCTTTCTCTTTTCTTTCTGTGATCCTTATAATGCAAATATTATTATGCTTGATAATGTCACTGAGTTCCCTTACCTGTTTTCGTTTTGTATTCTTTTTTTTTTTGTTCTTCTGCTTGATTACTTTCCATTACTTTGTCTTCTAGCTTGCTGATCCATGCCTCTGCTTCCTTTAGTATACTATTTATTCTTTATGATGTATTTTTATTTTTTAAATTTTTTTGTAAAAAAGTGGACTTTTTTTTTTTAAGACTTTATTTATCTGACAGAGAGAGACACAGTGAGAGAGAGAACATAAGCAGGGGGTGTGGGAGAGGGAGAAGCAGGCTCTCCACAGAGCAGAGAGCCTGATGCGGGGCTCAATCCCAGGACCCCGGGATCATGACTTGAGCCAAAGGCAGATGCTTAATGACTGAGCTACCCAGGCACCCCTCTCTAATGTATTTTTAATTTTAGTTATTGAGTTCCTCATCTCTGATTAGTTCTTTTTTATATTTTATATCGCTTTTTTGAAGATCTCACTGTGATCCTCCACTTTTTCTCAAGTCCAGTAAGTATCTTTGTGACCATTTCTTTGAATTTTCTATCAGGCATATTACTTATCTATTTTCATTTAGCTCTTTTTCTGTGATTTTTTTCCTGTTCTTTCATTTGGAACATATTCCTCTATTTCCTAATTTTGTCTAACTCTCTGTCTGTTCCTATGTGTTAGGAAAGTCAGCTACATCTCCTGATCTTGAAAGTAGTGGCCTTAAGAAGAGGTCCATAGTGCCTGTAGTGCAACGTCCCCTGTTCACCAGAACGTGGTACTTCAGAGATGTCTCCTATTTGTGTTTGTGTGTTGTATGCACCCTACTGTTTTGGTTGAGCCACGTTTGCTTTCAGTCCATTCAGCTGCAGTGGCCTTCTTTGCCCATTGTGGGCAGGATTTGGTCTCTGTGCTGTTAAGGGGACAGTCTGGGGTTGCCTTGAGCTTCTGTTGTGTCAGACTGGATGCCTGCCCTCAGCCCATTTGCCAGAACTGCAGTTACACTAATCTGCAGGGTTTTCTCCCTGCATTGTCCCTTGGAAGGCTTTCATTGGTGGGCAGGGTCAGCAGTCAGACAAAAGTCTGCTTCGTCTGTTAGAGTTGCAGTGACCCCAGACTACATGGTATTCTCTTTGTGCTACACCTGTGAGTTATCTGTTGGTGGGTAGGGCCAGCAGTCAGATCAGATGTCTGTCCCCAATCCACTGTTGGAGCTACAGTTGAACTGGTGTATGTGGTTTTCTTTCCTTCTTCCCAGGGCAAGGGTCACACTGAAGTGATGCTGACCACGGTTGGGGCTGCTTGCAGAATGAGACACTTCAGGTGCTATTTGGGAGGGACTCCTGCAGAGTGGGTTGGATTGGATGGAGCAGATCCACAGGAGAATGCCAGGGCAAGGTGTACAATATTAGCAAGCTAGGTGGTGAATGTTCATACTGGTTTCTGCAGGTGTCCAGGTATCTAGGCTGGGGGGCAGGGTGGAGAAATGGTGCCCGCTACCTCTTTTGTTCTTGGAGAAGTCCCCCAGAGATGCCTGCCCCTCTTACAAACATTCTGAGGTTAGTAAATAAATCTTCCCAAATTTCTCAGGCACTTTTCAAACTGCTGCTTCTATACCTCAGTGGGGTTGTTTGTTATGCTCTCTTTTAATGGGTTGGGACTCAGTTTCCTATTGCTTTCTGGCTCTCCCAGAGCCAAGCCCACTGATTTTTAAAGTTCCCAGAGTTAAGCCCCACTGATTGTAAAAACTCGTGAAGTTTAAGCCCCTCTGATTTTCAAAATGTTATGGGGACTCATCTTCCTATTGCAGGTCCTTGGGTATGGAGTGATAGGTTTGGTGTCTGTTCCTCTCCTTTTTTTGTGCTTGTCTTGCCCCTCCCATTTTTGGTTAGTTTGGTTCTAATTGGAACTCTGCCTTTTTTATTCTTTCTTTCTTTCTTTTTTTAACCATTTTTTCGATGTGGCCTTCTCTCTATGTTTAACTGAGGAGAGTATGTTCTGCCAGTCTTTGGTTTGTTTTCTGGTTAGATAACATGACTGTTATCTAGGTGTATTTGTGGGATGAAGTGAGCTTAGGAATCTCCTATACCATCTTCCTCCTATCAAGTCTGTGATTAGTTTTGAGTTAATTTTTTTATAAGGTATAAGACAGATTGAGGTTCTTTCTTTCTTTCGTTTTATTTTCTTTTTGTTTGTTTTTGGCCTATATATGTCCAATTGTTGTAGTACTATTTATTTTCCCTCCCATTGAATTACTTTTAGCACTTCTGACAAAAATCGGTTGTTGGACCTATCTCTGGGTTCTCTATTTTGTTCCATTGATCTATATGTCTATCCTTTTACCAATACCACACATTCTTGATAAGTATAGCTATACAATAAGTCTCAAAGTAAGGTAGACTGATTCCTCTCATTTTAACTTCTTTTTCACAATTGTTTTTGCTATTTTAGTTCCTTTGCCTTTCTGTATAAAATTTAGAATAATCTTATATATATTTATAAAAAATATTGCTTGGATTTTTATAGAAATTACATTAAGCTAATAACAATTTGGGGAGAATTGACATCTTTACTACAATGAGTCTTGCACCAATGAACTCAGTATGTCTCTCCATTTATTTAGATTGTCTTTGATTATTTTTCATCAGTCTTTTATATTTTTCAGCATGAAAGTCTTCTACGTGCTTTGTTAGATTTACATATTAAATATTTATTTAATATTTGTGATTGTAATGATATTGTAATTTTATATCTATGTCCACATGTTTTTGATATGTGTAGAAATGCAGTGATTTGTGTATGTGTATCTTAAATCCTTAAACTTTGCTGAATTTACTCATTGGTTCTAGGCATTTTTCTGTTAGATTCCTTTGAATTTTCTGTGTAGATAATCATGATATCTGCAAATAGGGTTAATTTTATTTATTCCTTCATGACCCTCTTATTTCCTTTTGAGCCTTTTTTCCCCCCTGGCTGGTAATTCCAGAATTATTTGGAATAAGAATGGTGAAAACAGACATCCTAGCCTGTTCCCAATCTTAGGGGGAAGACATTCGGTCTTTCACTATTAAGTATAATGCTCTCTGTAGGTTTTTTTTGAAGATGCTCTTTATCCACTAAGGAGGTGTCTCTATATTTCTCTGAGAGTTTTTTTTTTTAAATCATGAATGGGTGTTGAATATTTTCAAAGGTTTTTCTGCATCAATTTGGTATAATTATAACCTATAATTATAATTTTAACCTGTCAATATGCTGGATTACATTGATGGAATTTCTTTTTTCTTTAAGTTTTTATTTAAATTCCAGTTAGTTAACATATAGTGTAATATTAGTTTTGGGTATAGAATTTAGTTATTTAGCACTTGAATACAACATCCAGTGCTCATCACAAGTGCATTCCTTAATCCCCATCAACCTATTTAACTTATCACCTCACCCACCTCCTTTCTGCTAACCAGAAGTTTGTTCTCCATAGTTAGGAGTCTGTTTCTTAGTTTGCCTCTCTCTTCTTTTCCCTATGTTTGTTCGTTTCTTAAATGCCACATATGAGTGAAATCATATGGTATTTGTCTTTCTTTGACTGATTTATTTTGCTTAGCATATTACTCTCTAGCTCTATCCACATCATTGCAAATGGCAAGATCTCATTCTTTTCTATGGCTAAGTAATATTCCATTGTATACATATACCACATCTTTATCCATTCATCGGTAAGTGGACCTTTGGCTCTTTCCATAATTTGGCTATTGTTGATAATGTTTCCATAAACATTGGGATGCATGTATCCCTTCAAATTAGTATTTTTGTATCTTTTGGGTAAATACCTAGTAGAGCAATTGCTGGATCGTAGGGAAGTTCTATTTTTAACTTTTTGAAGAAACTCCATACTGTTTTTATGTTGATGGGTTTTCAAATATTAAACTAGCCTCACATCCCTGGAATAAACTCCACTTGGTCATGGTGTGTAAATCTTTTTACTTATTGTTTAATTCTGTTTGCTAGTATTTTATGTATAGTATTCTAATATTGCTAATATTTTGTTAGAGATTTTTGCATCTGTATTTATGAGGGATATTGGTGAGTTTTTTTTTTTGTACTGTCTGATTTTTCTATCAGGGTAATACTAGCTTCATAAAATTATTTGAGAAATATTCCCTCCTCTTTTAGTTTCTAGAAGAAATTTGTGTAGAGATGGTATTAATTCTTAAATCTTTGGTAGAATTCTCTTATGAAACAATCTGGGCTGGAGGTTTTTATTTTGGTGGTTTTAAATTACAAATTTAACTTCTTCAATAGTTATAAGACTACTCACATTATCTGTTTCATATTGGGTGAATTGTGATAATGTTTTTTTGAGGAATTGGTCTATTCTTCTAAACTATCAAATTTATACATGTAGAATTATTCCTAATGTTCCCTTGTCATCCTTTTGATGTATGTAGATTCTGTACTTATATTTTGTTTCATTCCTGATATTAGTAATTTATGTGTTCTCTTTTTTCTTTTGTTAATCTTGCTAGAAATTTGTCAACTTATTGATATTTTTCAAGGAAACAGTTGTTTCAGTGATGTTATGTATGTTTTATTTCAATTTCATTGATTTATGCTCTTAATTATTTCCTTTATTCTGTTTGTTTTGAGTTTATTATCATTGAGGTGGAAGCTTAGATTGTTGACTTGAGATTTTTCTTTTCTAAATTCTAAATACTATTTCTAAACACTAAAGGTATGCATTTAGTTCTATAAAATTTCCTCATAGTACTGCTATAGTTGAGTTCCACAAATTTTGATGTTATATTTTCAGTTTTTTTGTGTTCAATCTATTTTATGGTATATCTTGAGACTTTCTTTTTGACTGATGGATTATTTAGAAGTATGGTTTTTTAAAATTTCCAAATCTTTGGAGATTTTCCCATTATATTTTTGTTGTTGATTTTTGAGTTTTTTTTTTTTTTTTCCATTGTGGGTTTCAACTAATTTATTGAGGTTTGCTTTATGGCTCAGGATATGGTCTGTCTTCATATAGGTTTCATGGGCACTTGAAAATAAAGTGTATAATGCTATTGTTGGGTGGAGTGTTCTATAAATGATAATATCCTCTTGGTTGGTGATGTTGAATTCTTTTATGTTTTTTCTGAATTTGTCTAGTTTCTCTATCAATTGTTCAGAGATGGATTATGAAATATATTTAATTTGTGAATTTGTCTATTTTTCCTTTCAGTTCCATCAGTTTTTGTTTCTTGTATTTCTCAGCTCTGTTATTTAGTGCATACACTTTAGGACTGCACTGTTTTTGTGCATTTACTGTTTTTTTTTCATTATATGATGTACTTCTCTGTCTCAGGTAATTTTCTTTGCTCTGAAGTATACTTTATCTGATATTAATATAGCTACTCCTGCTTTCCTTTGATTAATGTTTGCATGATATATCATTTTACTTCTTTTTGACTTTCAACTTGCAATATCATTCTATTTGAAGTTAATTTGTTATAGAAAGCATATGGCTGAGTCATGTTTTTAAATGTACTTTGTGAACTTTTGTCTGATTGGTATTTTTAGACCATTTACATTTAATGGAATTATTGATATGTTAGAGCTTGAGTTTATCATTTTCATTTTTGTTTTCTGGTATTTCTATTTTTCATTTCTCTATTTCTTTTATTCAGCCTTCCTGTCAGTTATTATGAATTTTTTTTTTCAGAATTCCATTTGATTTCTCTGCATTGTTTTTGATTACATCTTTTTGTATGGTTTTTTCGTGGTTGCACTAATTATTGCATTTTATATATACATAGCTTATACAATGCACTGGTGTTGTTTTTTTACCTGTTTTAAATGAAGTGTAGAATGCTTGCCTCCCATTACTTCCCTTTACCTTTCCACACTTATAATCATCTTTTTTTTTTTTTAAGATTTTATTTACTTATTTGACAGAGACAGAGAGAGAACACAAGCAGGGGGAGTAACAGAGGGAGAGGGAGAAGCAGGCTCTCCACTGAGCAGGGAGCCTGATGTGGGGCTCGATCCCAGGGCCCTGGACCAAAGGCAGTTGCTTAACCGACTGAGCGACCCAGGCGCCCCTCCAACTTATAAAATCATCTCAAAACTTTCCTCTATATATGTTTAGAACTACATCAGATAGTGTTATAATTATTTGTTTCTACCATCAAACGTAGTGTTGAAAACTCAAGACAGGAAGGAATGTTTACTGTATTTACCTATATTTTTGCTTATTGTGTTCATTCTTCCTGATGTTTCGAGGTATTTTTTTTCCTTTTAGAGAATTTCCTTTTGCCATTCTTTTAGAGTACTAGATTTGCTGGTGTTAAAAATTTCTTAGTTTTCATTTGTCTGAGAATATTTTTATTCCTCTCACAGTTGAATGATATTTTCACTGGGTACAGTATTCTGGGTAGACATTTCTTTTCTTTCAATACTTGAAAAAGGTGCTACTTTCTTCTGGCCTTACTGGTTCCTGATGAGAAATCCACTGTCATTTGAATTGTTTTTCCTCTGAAGCTAAGGTATCCTTTCTCTCTTACTGCTTTCAAGATGTTTCTTTTGTTTTTAGTCTTTAGAAACTTAATTACAGTGTGTCCTGGTGTGGTTGAAATTATCTTGTTTGGGTTCACTCAACTTATTTATTTGTAGGTTTATGTCTTCTATTTTGGAATTTTTCAGCCATTATTTCTTCTAGTACCTTTTCAGCCCCATACACTTTCTTCTCTTCTGGGATGCCAATGATAGGTGTATGAGTTTTCTATTGCTGCTGTAGCAAATTACCATAAACTTAGTGGTTTAAAAACAACACTCTCTAGTATTCTGGGGGTCAGAAGTCTAGAATCAGTCTTACATCCCTAAAATCAAGGTCTTGACAGGGCTGGTTCATTCTGGAGACTACAGGGTAGTTTCTGTTTCTTACCCGTTCCAGCTTCCAATAATGTACCTGTAGCCATGTCATTCTAATCTTAACTTCCATTCTCACATTGCCTTTTCTTCTGACCTTGACTCCTCTTGTGTCCTCTCATAATGATGATTATGATTACATTGGGCCCACCTGGTTGGATTTTTGGAGAAAAATTTGTGAAATTGTGAAATGCACAAATGGAATCATATAGTATGTACTCTTTTGTGTCAAGCTTTATTCACTAAGCATAATGATTTTAAGATTCACCATGTTGTTTTATCCCTTTTTAATACTGAATAGTAATACTCCATTGCATGAATATATCATTGTTTGTTTAGCTGTTTTCCTGTTGATAGAAACCTGGTCTGTTTCAATTTTTTTGCTTTTATGAATAAAATTACTCTGAACATCATCAAACAAGTGTTTTGGGGAAGATATACTATCATTTCTTTTTCCTTTCAGTGGAAATTTTGGGTTATTCTTTCATTTCAGTAGAATTGCTATGTCTAGGGTTGGTAGATACTTAGTTTAAAAAAACCTACTAGATGCTTTTCTAAAGTGATTGTACTGTTTACTCTTCCATCAAGAATGTATGAGTTCTGGTTGATTCACATTCTTGCTAACATTTGGTATCATCCATTGTTATGGACTGAATTGTGTCCACACCCCAAATTCATGTGTTTCTGTTCAAACCCCTAGTACTTCAAAATGTGACTTTATTTGGACATAAGGCTTTCACATAGGTAATTAAGTTAAAATGAGTCCCTTAGGGTAGGCCTTAATCCAATAAGAAGATTAATCTTACAAAAGGAAAAGATTAGAATTTACCTAGAGACACCAGACAGAGAAAAGGCCTTGTGGAGACACAATTAGAAGGTAGCCATCTGCAAGCCAAGGAGAGAGGCCTCGGGAGAAACCAGACCTGCTGACATGTTGATCTTGGACTTCCAACCTCCAAAATTGTGAAAAACTTAATTTCTGTTGTTTAAGCCAGAAACAACATTTTGTTGTTTGTTATTTTGTTATGGCAGTCTGAGCAGAATAATACATCATTTTAATTTTAGTCATTCTTGGGGGTGTGAAGTGATATCTCATTGTGCTTTGAATTTGCATTTCCCTGACGACTAATGATACGGAGCACTTTTTCATGTACTTATTGTGTAGAGAAATTGGAACCCTCATACATTGCTGATAGGAATATAAAATCATGCGGCAACTGAAAAACAGTTTGAGAGTTCCTCAAAAATTTAAACATAGACTAACATATGACTTAACAATTCCATCCCTACATAACCATTGACCCTTGAACAAGGTGGTAGTTAGGGGCACTGACCTGTGCAGTTGGAAATCTGTGTGTAACTTTTGACTGCCCCAAAACTTAACTACTAATAGCCTAGTTTTGACCAGAAGCCTAACTGATAACATACACAGTAGATTAACAATATCTTGTATATGTATTATATACTATATTCTTACAATAAAGTAAGCTAGAGAAAAGAAAGTGTTATTAAGAAGGTCATAAGGAAGAGAAAATACATTTACAGTACGTGTAAATTAACTGGAAAAAAAAAGTCCATGTATAATTGGATTGAGTGTTAAGAAACAATACATCTCTTTGCTCTTTGCCTCAACAGCTGGCAGTGTTAAGCCTGGATCCTAGGGTGGAGATGAGGCAGAGCTTAGTAAACCTGAAACATGAGTGGTAAATACATCTTTGTAGTTGTAAACCACTGAGATTTTTGGAGTTGTTTATTACCACAATATAACCTAGCCTATCTTGATTAATATATCAGGTGATAAAATCCCAGGATGGTAGAATTTCAGGTGACTTTTTATTTCCTTTTATTTTTATGTATTTGAGTTCTTTAAAAATAGCACATAGACTTTATACATTCAGAAAAAAATAAAAATAAAATAAAAAATAAAATAAAATTATTTTCATTTTGAAAAAAATATTTAAAAAGTTGAAAAATAATCAGAGGCAATATTTATTGCTAGTAATCTAGAAATTGTTCTTACTGATAACAATGAACTCATAGAAAGTAGGAATATTATTTTATGGATTGAATATATTACCCTCACCACTTCTCAGTTTTTAATTATGATTATCTCTATTTATAATTCCAAATGTTTTTTTCATAGTAGTATCGCTTTAGAATATTTAGGTTTTTTTTTTAAGTTTGTTTGTTTGTTTATTTTAAGTAATCTCTAACACCCAACATGGGACTTGAACTTAAACTCCGAGATCAAGAGTCACACACTCTTTCACCTGAGCCATCCAGGTGCCTCTAGAGCATTTAGTTTTCTTAATAACTCAGTTTATCAAGTATTTTCCAATACTTTGATACAGCTGGGCAAGACCTTCTCTAACATTCTGCCCATTTTCATAACTGATAATTAAATTATACTTAAACATTTACCCCCAAATTTAGATCTCTCTGTATTTTTTCACAACTTAAATATTTTGCTCTTCTTCTGTGGAAGAGCAAAGTATACTTTATAAGGGCTTAGTGTGCATTAGGGATTAGCTACTTTACTTATACACTTAATATAATCACCCAAACAATCCTTAAAGTAAGTATCATTATTTTTATGTTAGAAAGGAAAAAACTGAAGCTCATAGAAGTTAGTTACCTTGTTGAAGATTATAGAACCAGTAAGAGTACTCTGCATCGAGTCCAGGTTCTCCTTACAGAACTCATCTTTTTTTTTTTTTTTACCTAAAAGCTGTCTCCATATTTGTACTTTATTTATGAAAGGCTGACACTTTCTATGTAGAATAATATCACTTTCTTTTTCTGCCAGGATTATACATCCCCCACAATGATAAAGTACTTAGTACTTTATCATTGAGTAATATTGTATACTATTTGAATTATAGGTTTTCCAATATTAGAATTAAATTTGGCTAATTGCTTTATGAACCATATTACTGGTGGGATGAGAAAAAGGATTTTCAGAATGCAGTCAAAATCTCTTCATACCCAGCACTAGTCTGTGACTAAATTTCTCCTTTGCTCTGAGGAGCACAGTGTATTATTCTCTGAGGGCTTTCCCAATCCAGAGTTTGGCTTTGCTTATAATTTAGGATTTTCTTTGTCTTAAGGATTCCCATGCTTTAAAAAATGTTAGGCGTCAGGGAGGGAAAAGATGGCAGAGGAGTAGGGGACCTATTCCAACCAGTCTCTGGAATAGAGCTGGATATCTACCAGACCACTCTGAACACCCATGAAATCAGCCTGAGATGTAAGAAGATAGGTCTGGATCTCTACAAACAGAATACCACAGGCATTTGATTTCGAGGTATGAAGTGGGGAGCATGATTCCATGGGCAGATATCAGAGGATAAATGGAAGGGGGAGGGACCCCAGCCATGGGGATCCTACACCACTGGTGAGCAATAGCCTCCCAAGGTCGGATGGGGTGCAGACTCACAGACCGGTAGCGACAGGGAAAGGACCTTAGGGCAGCCCCTGGATGGAAACCCGGAGTGCGAACTGGGGGCAGCTGGCAGTTTTAGAAGCACAAAGGGCAGAGACGTGCCCTGACCTGGAGGTGAGGACTGGGAGAGCTGCTAGGGGCGCACAACCCAGGATGCTGCAGTTTATAGTAGCACAGACAGAAACAGAGATAATGTGGCCTGGAGAGCTCCCTGAAGAACAGACTGCGATCTCTCTGCTCTGAGGCAGAGGGTTGGAAATGATCTCTTCTGCTTTGACTCTCGGAAGAGACGTGGAAAGCTGTCAGGGAGAGCCACCAGAGAACGAAAGCCCCCCAAAACGGTTTTCACTGAGCCCATCCCCCACCACAGAGGGCAGGGCAAACAGGGTTGCCTGAGTAACAGTGTGGCAGGCCCCCCCCCCAGAAGACAGGCTGGGAAAACAAAAGGCCAGCAACCCTAAGGTCCCTACAAAACAGGTGCATCTTGCTTGGGTTGTGGTCAATAATTTGGACTCTATACATTCCCTCAGCCACCCCTCAACAGAATGACTAGCAGGAGGAACCCCCAAAATAGGAAAGACTCAGAGACTATGACTTATGCCACAGATTTACAAATGGATTCAGATATAACCAAGATGTCGGAGATGGAATTCAGGGTAGCAATTGTGAAGACCATAGCTAGAATGGAGAAATCGGTTAATGGCAACATAGAGTCTCTAAAGGCAGAAATGAAAGCTGAATTGGCAGAACTTAAAAATGCTATCAATGAGATCCAATCCAATCTAGATAATCTGACAGCTAGGGTAAGTGAGGCAGAAGAACGAATTAGTGTGATTTAGAAGACCAACTAATAGACAAGAAGGGAAAAGAGGAGGCCAGGGAAAAACAACTTAGAATCCATGAAAATAGAATCAGAGAAATAAGTGACACCATGATACGTTCCAATGTCTGAATTACTGGGATCCCTGAGTGGAGAAAGAGAGAGGACTGGAAGATATATTTGAGCAAATCGTAGCTGAGAACTTCCCTAATCTGGAGAATGAAACAAACATTCATGTCCTAGAGGCAGGGAAGACCCCTCCCAAGATCAAGGAAAACAGGCCAACACCCTGGCATGTAATAGTAAAACTCGCAAATCTTAGAACCAAGGAAATCATCTTAAGGGCAGTTAGGGGACGAGATCCCCTACATACAGAGGGAGAAACATCAGAATAACATCAGACCTATCCACAGAGACCTGGCAAGCCAGAAAGGCCTGGCAAGACATATTCAGGGTACTAAACGAGAAGAACATGCAGCCAAGAATATTTTATCTGGCAAGGCTGTCATTTGGAACGGATGGAGAGATGCAGAGCTTCCAAGACCGGCAGAAACTGAAACAATATATGACCACTAAGCTGGCCCTGCAATAAATATTAAGTGGGGTTCTATAAAACGAGAAAGACCCCAAGAGTGATATAGAACAGAAATTTACAGGGACAATCTATAAAAACAAGGTCTTCACAGGCAACATGATGACAATAAATTCATATCTTTCAATAATCACTCTTAACATGAATGGCCTAAATGCTCCCATAAAACGGCACAGGGTTGCAGATTGGATAAAAAGACAGGACCCATCCATACGCTGCCCACAAGAGACTCATTTTGAACCTAAAGATACATCCAGACTGAAAGTGAAGGGATGGAGATCCATCTTCCATGCCAACGGACCTCAAAAGAAAGCTGGGGTAGCAATTCTTACATCAGACAAATTAGACTTTAAATTAAAGACTGTAGTTAGAGACACAGAAGGGCACTATATCATTCTTAAAGGGTCTATCCAACAACAAGATCTAACAATTGTAAATATCTACACCCCCAACATGGGAGCAGCCATCTACATAAGCCAACTGTTAACCAAAATAAAGAGTCATTTTGATAACAATACTTTCATTGTAAGAGACCTTGATACTCCACTCTCAGCAATAGACAGATCATCTAAGCAGAAAATCAACAAAGAAACAAGAGCTTTGAATGACACACTGGACCTGATGGACCTCATAGATATATACAGAACATTCCACCCTAAAACAACAGAATACTCATTCTTCTTGAGCGCACACGGAACTTTCTCCAGAATAGATGACATACTGGGTCACAAATCAGGTCTCTACTGATACCAAAAGATTGAGATTATTCCCTGCATATTCTCAGACCATAATGCTTTAAAACTCAATACAAGAAAAATTTGGAAGAAAGTCAAACACTTGGAAGCTAAAGACCACTCTGCTCAAGAATGTTTGGGTCAACCAGGAAATCAAAGAAGAACTTAAATATTCATGGAAACCAATGAGAATGAAAACACAGTGGTCCAAAACCTACGGGATACTGCAAAGGCGGTCCTAAGGGGTGAAATACATAGCCATCCAAGCGTCACTCAAAAAAATAGAAAGATCCCGAATTCACCAACTAACTTTACACCTTAAAGAACTAGAGAAAAAACAACAAAAGATGCCTAAGCCACAAATTAGAGGAGAAATAATTAAGATTAGAGCAGAGATCAATGAATTAGAAACCAGAAGCACAGTAGATCAGATCAATGAAACTAGAAGCTGGTTCTTTGAAAGAATTAATAAGATCGATAAACCACTGGCCAGACTTATCCAAAAGAAAAGAGAAAGGACCCAAATTAATAAAATTATGAATGAAATGGTAGAGATCACGACTACACCAAGGAAATAGAAACAACTATTAGAAATTATTATCAACCACTATATGCCAATAAATTGAGCAACCTGGATGAAATGGATGCCTTCCTGGAAACCTATAAACTCCCAAGACTGAAACAGGAAGAAACTGACAACCTGAATAGGCCAGTAACGAAATTGAAGCAGTGATAAAAAACCTCCCAAAAAACAAGAGTCCAGGGCCTGAAGGATTCCCTGGGGATTTCTACCAGACATTCAGAGAGGCAATAATACCTATTCTCCTGAAGCTGTTTCAAAAAATAGAAATAGAGGAAAGCTTCCAGACTCATTCTATGAGGCCAGCATTACCTTAATCCCAAAACCAGGCAAAGATCCCATCAAAAGGGAGAATTTCAGACCGATATTTGTGATGAATATGGATTCCAAAATCCTCAACAAAATCCTAGCTAATAGGATCCAACAATACATTAAAAGGATCATCCACCATGACCAAGTGGGATTTATCCCTGGGATGCAAGGGTGATTCACCATTCGCAAATCAATCAATGTGATAGAACACATTAATAAGAGGAGAGAGAAGAACCATATGGTCCTCTCAATTGATGCAGAAAAAGCATTTGACAAAATACAGCATCCTTTCCTGATTAAAACTCTTCAGAGTATAGGGATAGAGGGAACATTCCTCAAGTTCATAAAATCCATATATGAAAAACCCTCTGAATATCATCCTCAATGGGGAAAAGCTGAGAGCCTTTCCCTTAAGATTAGGAACATGACAAGGATGCCCACTCTTGCCACTATTGTTCAACATACTACTAGAAGTCCTAGCAGCAGCAGTCAGACAACAAAAAGAAATAAAGATTTTTCAGATTGGGAAAGAAGAAGTCAAATTCTCTCTCTTCACAGATGACATGATACTCTGTGGAAAATCCAAAAGACTCCACCTCCAAATTACTAGAACTCATACAGCAATTCAGTAATGTGCCAGGTTGCAAAATCAATGCACAGAAATCAGTTGCTTTCTTATACATTAACAATGCAACTGTAGAAAGAGAAATTAGAGAAATGCTTCCATTTACAATAGAACCAAAAACCTGAGATACCTAGGAATAAACCTAACTAAAGAGGCAAAGGATCCATACTCAGAAAACTATAGAATACTCATGAAAGAAATTGAGAAAGACACAAAGAAATGGAAAAACGTGCTCATGGATTGGAAGAACAAATATTGTTAAAATGTCTGTTCTACCTACAGCAAGCTATATAGTCAATGCTGTCCCTATAAAAATACCATCAACTCTTTTCAGAGAGCTGGAACAAATAATCCTAAAATTTGTATGGAACCAGAAAAGGCCCTGAATAGCCAGAGGAATGTTGAAAAAGAAAACCAATGCTGGTGGCATCACAATTCCAGACTTCAAACTCTATTACAAAGCTATCATCATCAAGACAGTATGGTACTGGCACAAAAACAGACACACAGATCAATGGAACAAAATAGAGAACCCAGAAATGGACTCTCTATGGTCAACCAATCTTCGACAAAGCAGGAAAGAATATCCGATGGAAAAAAGACAGTCTCTTCCACAAATGGTGTTGGGAAAATTGGACAGCTACATGCAGAAGAATGAAACGACCATTTTTGTACATCATACACAAAAATAGACTCAAAATGGATGAAAGACCTAAATGTGAGACAGGAATCCATCAAAATCCTCGAGAACACAGGCAACAACCTCTGTGACATCAGCCACAGCAACTTCTTGCTAGATACATCTCCACAGGCAAGGGAAACAAAGGCAAAAATGAACTATTGGGACTTCATCGAGATAAAAAGCTTTTGTTCAGCAAAGGAAACAGTCGACAACACCAAAAGACAACCAATAGGATGAGAGAAGATATTTGCGCATGTCTTATCAGATAAAGGGTTAGTATCCAAAATCTATAAAGAACTTCTCAAACTCAACACCCAAAGAACAAATAATCCAGTCAAGAAATGTGCAGAAGACATGAACAGACATTTCTGCAAAGAAGATATACAGATGGCTAACAGACACATGAAAAAGTTCTCAATGTCACTCAGCATTAGGGAAATACAAATCAAAACCACAATGAGATACCACCTCACACTGGTCAGATTGGCTAAAATTAACCACTCAGGAAACAACAGATGTTGTTGAGGATGCAGATGTGGTAGGAATGCAAACTGATGCAGCCACTCTGGCAAACAGCATGGAGGTTCCTCAAAAGGTTGAAAATAGAGCTACCCTATGACCCAGCAATTGCACCACTGGGTATTTACCCCAAAGATACAATTGTAGTGATTCCAAAGGGCACATGCACCCCAATGTTCACAGCAGCAACGTCCACAATAGCCAAAGTATGGGAAGAGCCCAGATGTCCTTCAACAAATGAATGGATAAAGAAGATGCGGTGTGTGTGTGTGTGTGTGTGTGTGTGTGTGTGTGTGTGTGTGTGTGTGTGTGTGTGTGTGTGTGTGTATAAACACATACATATACATATACCATGGAATATTACTCAGCCATCAAAAATAAATGAAATCTTGGAGGCACCTGGGTGGCTCAGTTGGTTAAGTGTCTGCCTTCAGCTCAGGTCATGATCCCAGGGTCCTGGGATTGAGCCCCACATGCAGCTCCCTGCATGGTGGACAGCCTGCTTCTGCCCCTCCCCCTGCTCATGCTCTCTCTTTCTCTGTCTTAAATAAATAAATGAAATCTTTAAAAAAATGAAATCTTGCCATTTGCAATGACATGGATGGAACTAGAGGGTATTATGCTAAGCAAAATAAGTAATTCAGAGAAAGACAATTATGATATGATCTCGCTGGTACGTACAATTTAAAAAACAAAACAGAGGATCCTAGGGGAAGAGAGAAAAAAATAAAACAAGATGAAATCAGAGAGGGAGACAAACCATAAGAGACTCTTAAGCACAGGAAACAAACTGAAGGTTGCTGGAGGGGAGAGGGGTGGGGAGATGGGGCAACTGGGTGATGGGCATTAAGGAGGGCGTGTGATGTAATGAGCACTGGGTATTATATAAGACTGATGAATCAATGAATTCTACTTCTGAAACTGGTAATACATTATACGTTAATTGAATTTAAATCAAAACAAATAAATTTTAAAAAAAGACTGACGAATCACTGAACTCTACCTCTGAAACTAATAATACACGATATGTTAATTAATTGAATTTAAATTTTAAAAATTTTAAGAAGTAAAAAAAAAAACAACAATGTCATATTATTCCCCTTGTAGGTCACCCATAGCATTGACAGTCACTTTGCTACACAACTGCAATCATTCTCCAAATTTATTCAGCTTTCTTTAAACGTTTCCCTCCACGACTTTGCTGAATTTTAAATCTTTCTGAATAATATCTTTTATATAATTGAAAAGGGAAACACTAAAGTGTAAATTGCCCTGATGTATTACTTGTAACCTAGTTCAGTGTGAGACAGGATTCCATCAAATCCTAGATGGGAACATAGGCAGTAACCTCTTTGACATTGGCCACAGCAACTTCTTTCAAGATACATCTCCAAAGGTTAGTGAAACAAAAACAAATATGAACTTTTGGGACTTTATCAAGATAAAAATCTTTTGCACAGCAAAGGAAACAGTCAACAAAATAAAGAGGCCACCCACAGAATGGGAGAAGATATTTGCAAATGACACTACAGATGAAGGGATGGTATCCAAGATCTATAACTCAACACCCAAAAAACAAATAAATAAAAAAATGGGCAGAAGACATGAACAGACACTTCTCCAAAGAAGACATACAAATGACTAACAGACACATGAAAAGATGTGGGTTCATCATCATTAGCCATCAGGGAAATTCAAATCAAAATGACATTGAGATAGCACCTTACACCAGTTAGAATGGCAAAAATGGACAGGGAAATAAACAGCAAATGTTGGAGAGGTTGTGGAGAAAGGGGAACCCTCTTACACTGTTGGTGGGAATGCAAATTGGTACAGCCACTTTGGAAAACAGTGTGGAGGTTCGTCAAAAAATTAAAAACAGAGCTACCCTATGACCCAGGAATTGCACTACTGGGTATTTATCCCAAAGACACAGATGTAGTGAAAAGAAGGGCCATATGCACCCCAATGTTCATAGCAGCAATGTCCACAATAGCCAAACTGTGGAAAGAGCTGAGATGCCCTTCAACAGACGAATGGATAAAGAAGATGTGGTCCATATATACAATGGAATATTACTCAGCCATCAAAAAGGATGAATACCCAACTTTTACATCAACATGGATGGGACTGGAGGAGATTATGCTAAGTGTAATAAGTCAAGCAGAGAAAGTCGATTATCATATGGTTTCACTTATTTGTGGAACATAAGGAATAGCAGGGAGGACATTAGGAGAAGGAAGGGGAAAATGGGGGGGGTGGGAATCGGAGGGAGAGATGAACCATGAGAGACTGTGGACTCTGAGAAACAAACAGGGTTCTAGAGGGGAGGGGCGTGGGGGGATGGATTAGCCCGGTGATGGGTATTAAGGAGGGCACTTACTGCATGGAGCACCGGGTGTTATATGAAAACAATGAATCGTGGGTCACTACATCAAAAACTAATGATGTATTGTATGGTGACTAACATAACATAATAAAATAAAATTAAAAAAAAATGTTAGGTGTCAAATGAAAAAAGCCACAGTCCTCAGAGCCTACATTTGATACAAAGACTGCTCTGAGTATTTTGAATTTAAATTGTTTCAGCAGCTCCTGGCACAATTTTTAACTTACAAAAAGGGTTGTGAGCATTTTTGTGCTTGGTATTACTGAGTTTTCTCCTTGCATTTACCTAGAACTGTGTTTCCAAATGTTGTTAATTGGAGGTCACCATATTCATATACTGAATTTTTAAAGCTGCTTGACCTCTTTCTTTGAATTGATTGATACCCCTTCTTCAATTTTTTTAATTTAATTTCAAGCATCCAAAAAATTAGCAAGAATAGTAAAAGAAACATTTTTCCTCCTTGAACTTTTTGAGAATAATTTGCCTATGCCCATCATTTCCAAATACTTTAGCATGTGTATCTTTCAAAGAGATATTCTGCAGTGTATCATAATCATGAAATTAACACTGGTACACTACTACTATGTGATACACAAGTTTTGCCACTTATCTCCATATCCTTTACAAAAACAAAGGGATAGTGGTAGAATCACACATTCCATTTATTTGCTATGTCTCTTTAGTCTCTTTTAATCTATGACAGTTCCTCCATCTTTCCTTGACATTTATGACCTTAATACTTTGGAAGAGTACAGGCCAGTTATCTTGTAGAATGCCCTTCAATTCAGATCTGCCTCTTGTTTCCTCATGATTAGATTCAGATTATACATTTTTGGCAAGAATATCAAACCAGTGAATCTGTGTTCTCTTCATTGCATCCTATCAGGTGGCACACAATTTAACCTTGACCACTCATGGTGATAACTTTGTTCACTTAATTAAAGGAGACATTTTGAGGTTATGTAAATATGCTTTTCTTCATCAAACTTTAACCCAATGGCTTTAGCATCTATTCGTATTTCTTGGCTGCATTATTTCCATGATCCTGTTCCTTTTGGGGTATGTTCCAGACATCTATACATGTAATCCCTTCATTTTGAAGGGATTCCTGAATTCCTACCTCCTTTTCTAACAGGGCAATTTTGGCTGCCAAAATCTAGAAGAAAACCTGAAGATTCCTTTTTACTCTGTTCTTTAGGTATGGAGCTTTGTGAAGTGGTTCCCAGATTTTTGGATTTCATGGAACGGAGAAATTAAACAACATAGAGCTTCCTGCTCTTTATTAGTCAAGTGGGGTCCTCTAGTTTTGCCATACAACACACACACACACACACACACACACACACACACACACACGATTATTTATCCTACAATATTGGAAACACTAAGTCAAATAATTTAGCTTTATGAGAAACTACCTCATCCTTATAAGTAAAAATAATGTGCTTGCAGTGCAAATGCAACTTTAAAATAAGTCCTCTTTTCTACCCCTAAACAGATGGTAACCAGTAAACCCCTCCTATGAAAAGAACTATTATATTTCCTGCTCTCCTCAGAGTTACATCCCTATTAACACTTCAGCACTGTTCTGTATTTCTAAGGTGTCAAGGGAGATGGGAATTACATGGGAGTTAAGATGGTAAATAATACAAGCTACATAAATTCATATTCCACCTGAGCCACAACTCAAAACCAATGAAGAATAAAATATGACTATAATAATATTAACAAATCAAGTTTTCCCAACTTAGTGTCTTTGAAACTTCACACCTATGTATGTATAGATAAAATGCTGTTGGTCATGGTGAATAGAGTAATAAATTCCAGAATCACTGTATAAGAATAGAATAAAAGGGTATGCTGATTTTGAAATGTGCCTTCTTCATGGAGTGGAGTGAGGGAAGGGATAAAGTGACCAGATGAGTTTGTTTCTAAGAGCATCTATAAAACTGTCACTAACTCTTTATCTTAGAGTTTCTTGCCACATGAACTATCTTTAGCTTTCCAAGTTTTGAATTCAAGTCAATACACACAAATGTGGTCCAGTCCAAAGTAGACTTCCCCAGTGGAGCCAAGTGCTGGCCTGTGGAATGTGTCATGAAAGTTACCTACAGAAACTTGAGTTATATCCCCACAGTCAGAAAAATGTGCATAGAGGTGATACGTATTTGGTTGTTAAGTAATCTAATTGTGTTAGTAATTTAAAATCCTCATAGTGAGGGGCACCTGGGTGGCTCAGTTGGTTAAGCATCCAACTCTTGATTTCAGCTCAGGTCATGATGTCGGGGTGGTGGCATCAAATTCTGTGTGGGGCTTGGCACTCAATGCGGAGTCTGCTTGAGATTCTGTCTCCCACTCCCTTTAGCCCTCTCCCCACTTCCTCTCTCTCTCTCTCTCTCTCTCTCAATAAATAAATAAATAAATAAAATCTTTGAAAAATTATTAAAAGAAATAAAATAAATAAAATCCTCGTGTTGAGTTAATCTGTTTATGCATTAGGAATCCATATGAAAAAGTCTTTCCTGTGCTTTATTGTTCACTATAAAGAAATTTTGAATAAGTTTATGTTGATCATTGTATAATCAGTAATGAGCTGATACAGATGCGAATAAA
Source organism: Zalophus californianus (assembly GCF_009762305.2). Lineage (NCBI taxonomy): Eukaryota > Metazoa > Chordata > Mammalia > Carnivora > Otariidae > Zalophus > Zalophus californianus. The sequence continues at coordinate 41,855,629 of NC_045596.1, read as the reverse complement.
AAATGTTTATCTGCGCTGAAATGAAGTTCAATTACCCTCTCTTATTTTATATGATAGTTAAACAGTCTGTATGTTCTGGTCCATTCTTCCCCCACCCCCCTTCTATTATGGTCTTTACTTATTTATTTTAAAGATTTTATTTATTTGAGAGAGAGAATGAGCAGGGGGAGGGGCAGAGAGAGAGGGAGAAGCAGGCTCCCCGATGCACAGGGAGCCCCATGCAGGGCTCCAACCCAGGACCCTGGGATCATGACCTGGCCCAAGGCAGACGCTTCCCAACCGAGCCACCTAGGCTCCCCTATTTATTTATTTTTGACATTGGTGTTTAAATACTGTTTTCTGGGGCACCAGGATCTGGGATCATTTTCTATTAGCTGTGGATTGATACATTGAGGGATTTAGGAAATCCCTCTAGATAGTGGATTGATATCTATATCAATAACAGAATATTGATATTCTGTGTCAATATCAATATATTGATATTGATACAGAAGGAACGTGCATTTTTTAGGACATTTGTTGTTTTTGAATACCAAACCGAAAGTATATAAGTCACAACAAGATTATAATGTTAATGAAAAATTTATAAGAGACAATACATTTATTCATGCTTTTAAAATGAGGGCTTTTCCCTCAGAACAATAAAAACTAAATTTGTATAGTGCTTTATTCTTGTTGAGTGAATAATGAAAATCACTTTTCTGTAGCATAAGAGATACATGGTATCAATGAGACTTGAGGGGTAGATACCAGTGACTTGCTCCAAGTGTGAGCTGCATCAGGGTTCATGTTCTTTCTCTTCTACTTTGCTTTGCCCCCCAAATGTACTCCAAGGTGATATTTGAGTTAAACATTTTTGAAGTTATCTTTTCAATAATGTGTTTGGTAGTTAGAATATTCTTTAAGAAATGTAACAGCAGATACAAAGACTCATTAAAATAGTCTCCTCCTTTCAGTTGTTAAACCATGAGAGACTGTTTCTGTTGATGTGATTGTTTTTGGTGTCCTTGAGCAGCTTCTGTGCAGTTTTTATTTTCTAGTCACTATTGTGGCATAACTGCTTTTCCACCCACACTTCAGGACCTTGAACAATGTACTTAATGTCTCATAGTCACAGTTTCCTTCTCTGTAAAAGTGAAGCATGCTGGGTGATTTCTAACAGACCTTTGATTTGAATTCCTTTTCCTTTATGATTTCCATGTGCTGTGTTCAGAAAATAAAGTCCAGAACAGGAATGACATGAGGACAGTGGCTTCATGTCTGTCTGTTCACTGCTGTATCCTGTTACCCAAGAATAGGGCCTGTGCATAGTAGGAACTCATACTTGTTACAAAATGAACGGAACCCAATGTAAGAACCTCTAATAAGAAGAAATGGATGAATTATATTTCCATTAAAATTATATTTTATCTTCATACTTAGAGTACATTTGGGGTTATTTTTATGACTGGCACTATATATATATATATATATATATGTACACACACAGACATACATATATATCTATATACATACATACATATATACATACACATATGTGTATACATACATACACACACATACATACATATATTCTTATTCAGCAGTGTAAGTAGTATTACCTCTGATTCTAACCCTCCCCTGGTAAAAATCCTTTAATGGCTCTCCATTGCGCTCTGGGTAAAGACTACCATTTTTTTTTTAAAGATTTTATTTATTTATTTGAGAGAGAGTGAAAGCGAGAAATCACAGAACTCCGGGAGAGGGAGAAGCAGACTCGCCGCTGAGCAGAGAGCCCGATGTGGGGCTCGATCCCAGGACCCCGGGATCACGACCCGAGCCAGAGGCAGTTGCTTAACCAAGTGAGCCACCCAGGCACCCCAAGACTACCATTTTTAATTTGTTTTAGAAAGCCTTCTTAGATCTGCTCCCTGATAATTTTTCAGCCTTCATCTTTGTCTTTTCCTGTTCCTTCCTTCCCTTCTTTCCTATATGTTCACACTCTTGGCTGCAGCTACACTAGACTTCTTTCAGATTCTCAGACTAATGCTGTCCCACCTTTTGGTCATTCTACATGTTGCTCTTTCTTTTGCCCCACCCCCATTTTTATCTTTGCTTCCAGTGATAGTACTTTTATTTCCTATATCAGCTCATAGTGTATTATCTTAAAATTACTAGTTTAATGTCCAGACTTAGGAAGCTTGCTAAGAGAAGGTCTGTGTCTGACTTGTTCACCCTTGTACATTGTTGCACCTCTAGTGCCTGGCTCAGTCTATGGCCAGGGTGTTAGTGGTGCCACCACCCATGGGCCCAGGATGCTGACATTCTGATAAAGCTAGAATGCTTCTGTTCTTAATACCCCGTGACCTCTTCCAATTCATGAAAACAAATTCTCTTTAATAACACATAATTTGAGTTGATGACAAGTGCTATAAATAAAATAGGGCAAGTGGGATTTGGAATAAGAAGTGCCACATTAGCAGGTTATCTGGCTGGCTCAGTTGGTGAAGCAGGCAACTCTTGATCTTGGAGTTGTGAGTTTGAGCCCCATGTTGGGTGTGGAGATTACTTAAAAATAAAATCTTAAAAAAAAAAAAGGCTACGTTAGCCAGAGTTGTCAAGAAGTATAACCTTGCCTAGAAGAGAACTAGCATTTGGTAGGTGTTTAATAAATGTCTATTGAATGAATGGGACCTTGTTAGTAAACATCTGGAAGAAGAAGGCTGTAGGCAAAGGAATAGCAAATACAAAGGCCTGAGTTGGGAATACATTTTGACCCATTCAAGGGGCTGAAATCAGGCCAGTGTGACTGAAGCCTAATGGATGAAGCTGAGAAGGTAAGAGATGAAGTTGTACATAAATCTGGAACTTGGCTTTTAGTGTAATGGTAGTGGGAAGCATGGAAGGGCTTTGAGAAGGGGAATGATGTGATCTGATAGTTTTAGGAAATCCCTCTAGTTCAAGCCATCCTCAGTTCTTGCTTGGACTATGTAGTAGCCTCTCATCCAGAACTCAGATCCATTCTCTATAGGGAGTGATCTTTTTAATGCAAATGTGATCAGGTCAGTCTGTTGCTGAAGACCCTTCAATTGCCTATGGAAGAAAGTCTACAATCCTAATGTGGGTTACAGGCCTTGGGTAAGATTTGACATAAGCTGAAGGACAGTGGCATATTAGATCTTTATGCTCCATTCATACGTCTCATTTCCTTGAAAAGGTCTCAAATTCTCTTCTCAGAACTCTTGCCCATACTGTTGCTCCTGCCTGGACTGCTACTGCTCCAGTCTTTTTTCTTTTTTTTTTTTTGACGTTTGGTTAGCCAGCATATAGTACATCATTAGTTTTTGTTGTAGTGTTCAACGATTCATTAGTTGCATATAACACCCAGTGCTCATCCCCACACATGCCCTCCGTAATATCCATCACCTGGTTACCTCATCCCCCCACTCCTCTCCCTTCTGTAATCCTCAGTTTGGTTCCTGGAGTCCAGAGTCTCTCATGATTTGCCTCACTCTCTGATTTCTTCCCATTCAGTTTTTACTCCTTTCCCTTGTGGTCCTCTGCCCTGTTCCTTATGTTCCACATATGAGTGAAACCATATGGTAATTGTGTTTCTCTGCTTGACTTATTTCACTTAGCATAATCCCCTCTAGTTCCATCCATGTCAATGCAAATGATGGGTAGTCTTCCTTTCTGATGGCTGAGTAATATTTCATTGTATATATGTACCACATCTTTATCCATTCATCTGTTGAAGGGCATCTCTTGTTCCAGTCTTTAACTGGCCAACTCCTACTCCTCTTTTGGGGCTTGCTCTCATATCCTCAGCCACCCTCTGACTGCCACCTGCACACCCAGACCAGGTTAGGTGTTGCACTCTCCCAGGGCTCCCATTCTCTACTTTGTCATCTCTGCAGGAGCATGCTCAGTTCCAGCTTCCTTGCTAGATTGCTAGCTCCATGAGGGCAGGGCCCATGTGCAGCTGTGGTTGGCCCACAGGAAGGGCTTCTATTCTGAAAGAAAGAATGGATGAAGGCCTGCTTTCCAGTGCCAAGGGTCTACCTCATATATCTTTCTGTGTTTAACTGTTTTCTCTCCTATTGAGATGAAGGTTAACAGATAATTTTGTTAAATATGAGGTAATTGTTTAAAAAAGTAGTCAAGAGGAAAGATGACTATTGAAAGCTCTGTGAATAATTTAATGAACAAACCTACCTTCAGATCTCTTTAAGCTCACCACTGATGGAAGCCATTATTCCCTGCTGTGGAGAACTGGGACTCAGATTGCTCTATGTTTAAATTTAGTTGATAATGCTTTGTGGTTGTTGTAGCTGTTATCATTGTATTTCTGTTGGAATACTGTGACTATTACTGCAAATCCTGTGAATGAGCATAACTTCCATGCATGCCATGAAGAAGCCATTTCTCTGAGGTTAGTCACAAGATAATGGTGTGCATTCATATTTCAACCTTAGTCTTCTAACTGCATGCCTTCCGCTTGATTGAAGTAGCAGCGTGATTCAGCATTCAGCCATCTCTGAAAAATTAATGCTGTCCTCTTTATATTTTCTTTGGTGATGAATATTTCCTGTTAGGTTCTAGCAGACTGCATTTGACATCTTATACATGCCAAACCAAGGCAGCTTCTAAGACTTCATTTACAGTTGAGTAATTCTGGTGACTAAGAGCCAGGAATTAACTGAAAGTAACATATCTTCATGTACGGAAGTCTCCTGACACTTAGAAAAGCTAATTCTAGCACGTTATTGTTATGTGTGTATAGTTGGCTTGTAGTCTTCTTCAAACATGACAAATAGTTTAATTTTTAAGATACTACAAGATACAAGATAACCAGTTAATCAAAAAAGAGCATACATTTTATATGTATTTGACATTTTATGTAGTTACTAACAATATTGGAACTAATTAAATTTCATAGTAATAAAATGGATCTTTTCATAGGACAAATATTTTGCCTTATGTTGTATATTTCAAGGAATCTATTGAAACAAAATTGTTTTCTGGTAGCTACAATGAAATAAAATTTATCTCATTGAAAAACTTGACTTTAAAAACAGAGAAAGGGGTAGAAATTAATAAATTCTACAAGTTGTTGGGAATGTTATTTTGTTAACTTTTTATTACTATCACTGGATTTGGGAGAAGGAAAGGGGTTTTAATAAAAGAAATAAGAGCATGGAATATTCACCTATCTTTTACTAAGTGTCACAAAGTTCATCAAATTGATACCTGTGGGGGTGCTTGGGTGGCTTAATCGGTTAAGCAGCCAACTCTGTATTTTGGCTCAGGTCAGGATCTCAGGGTCCTGGGATGGAGCCCCACATGGGGTTCCACACTCACTGGGGAGTCCGCTTGAGGATTCTCTCCCTCTCCCTCTGCCCCTCCCCCTGCTCACTCACTCACTCTATCTCAAATAAATAAATAAATAAATCTTTTTAAAAAAATTGATATCTGTGAACTTAGAGCACCAGGGCATAATGGAAACCATATAAAAATTAGCTTGTTAGAAATCCATGGAATTTCAAATATTAGCATTCTAGTTCAAGCCTTTTATTTTATATAGAATGGTGTAGAATCGTGCATGGTTAGTAAATGGGTTTTGGAGTTCACAGGGACCTGGGTTCAAATCTGTACTTATTGCCTATGTGATTTGGGCAGGTTATTTCATCTCTTTAAGAATCAGCTTTCTTACTTATGAAACGAGGCAATGATACTTATCCTGGAGGGTTGTTTTCAATGAGATAATATAGTCATATTGCCTATGACATAGTGAGTTCTCAACAAGTGAAAATAATAAGAAAGATTAATTACCCAAGATCACAGAAGGAGCCCATAGCCCTTTGTGTGGTGGTCCCAAGCTCTAAACCTTGCCTCCTTTCTTATTAACAATGGATTTTAGGCAAGTGTCTTCATTTTGTCTCAGTTTTATCAGTGGTCAAATAGCTAGATGCCATTTCTCCTACTCTCTTCCCAAGGATATAATGAACAGCAGATAAAAGCTAGGTTATAAGTAATACATCAGGGCAACTTAGACTTTAGTTTTTTACCTTTTCAATTATATAAAAGATATTATTCAGAAAGATTTAAAATTCAGCAAAGTCGTGGAGGGAAACGTTTAAAGAAAGCTGAATAAATTTGGAGAATGATTGCAGTTGTGTAGCAAAGTGACTGTCAATGCTATGGGTGACCTACAAGGGGAATAATATGACATTGTTGTTTTTTTTTTTACTTCTTAAAATTTTTAAAATTTAAATTCAATTAATTAACATATCGTGTATTATTAGTTTCAGAGGTAGAGTTCAGTGATTCGTCAGTCTTTTTTTAAAATTTATTTGTTTTGATTTAAATTCAATTAACGTATAATGTATTACCAGTTTCAGAAGTAGAATTCATTGATTCATCAGTCTTATATAATACCCAGTGCTCATTACATCACACGCCCTCCTTAATGCCCATCACCCAGTTGCCCCATCTCCCCACCCCTCTCCCCTCCAGCAACCTTCAGTTTGTTTCCTGTGCTTAAGAGTCTCTTATGGTTTGTCTCCCTCTCTGATTTCATCTTGTTTTATTTTTTTCTCTCTTCCCCTAGGATCCTCTGTTTTGTTTTTTAAATTGTACGTACCAGCGAGATCATATCATAATTGTCTTTCTCTGAATTACTTATTTTGCTTAGCATAATACCCTCTAGTTCCATCCATGTCATTGCAAATGGCAAGATTTCATTTTTTTAAAGATTTCATTTATTTATTTAAGACAGAGAAAGAGAGAGCATGAGCAGGGGGAGGGGCAGAAGCAGGCTGTCCACCATGCAGGGAGCTGCATGTGGGGCTCAATCCCAGGACCCTGGGATCATGACCTGAGCTGAAGGCAGACACTTAACCAACTGAGCCACCCAGGTGCCTCCAAGATTTCATTTATTTTTGATGGCTGAGTAATATTCCATGGTATATGTATATGTATGTGTTTATACACACACACACACACACACACACACACACACACACACACACACACACCGCATCTTCTTTATCCATTCATTTGTTGAAGGACATCTGGGCTCTTCCCATACTTTGGCTATTGTGGACGTTGCTGCTGTGAACATTGGGGTGCATGTGCCCTTTGGAATCACTACAATTGTATCTTTGGGGTAAATACCCAGTGGTGCAATTGCTGGGTCATAGGGTAGCTCTATTTTCAACCTTTTGAGGAACCTCCATGCTGTTTGCCAGAGTGGCTGCATCAGTTTGCATTCCTACCACATCTGCATCCTCAACAACATCTGTTGTTTCCTGAGTGGTTAATTTTAGCCAATCTGACCAGTGTGAGGTGGTATCTCATTGTGGTTTTGATTTGTATTTCCCTAATGCTGAGTGACATTGAGAACTTTTTCATGTGTCTGTTAGCCATCTGTATATCTTCTTTGCAGAAATGTCTGTTCATGTCTTCTGCACATTTCTTGACTGGATTATTTGTTCTTTGGGTGTTGAGTTTGAGAAGTTCTTTATAGATTTTGGATACTAACCCTTTATCTGATAAGACATGCGCAAATATCTTCTCTCATCCTATTGGTTGTCTTTTGGTGTTGTCGACTGTTTCCTTTGCTGAACAAAAGCTTTTTATCTCGATGAAGTCCCAATAGTTCATTTTTGCCTTTGTTTCCCTTGCCTGTGGAGATGTATCTAGCAAGAAGTTGCTGTGGCTGATGTCACAGAGGTTGTTGCCTGTGTTCTCGAGGATTTTGATGGATTCCTGTCTCACATTTAGGTCTTTCATCCATTTTGAGTCTATTTTTGTGTATGATGTACAAAAATGGTCGTTTCATTCTTCTGCATGTAGCTGTCCAATTTTCCCAACACCATTTGTGGAAGAGACTGTCTTTTTTCCATCGGATATTCTTTCCTGCTTTGTCGAAGATTGGTTGACCATAGAGAGTCCATTTCTGGGTTCTCTATTTTGTTCCATTGATCTGTGTGTCTGTTTTTGTGCCAGTACCATACTGTCTTGATGATGATAGCTTTGTAATAGAGTTTGAAGTCTGGAATTGTGATGCCACCAGCATTGGTTTTCTTTTTCAACATTCCTCTGGCTATTCAGGGCCTTTTCTGGTTCCATACAAATTTTAGGATTATTTGTTCCAGCTCTCTGAAAAGAGTTGATGGTATTTTTATAGGGACAGCATTGACTATATAGCTTGCTGTAGGTAGAATAGACATTTTAACAATATTTGTTCTTCCAATCCATGAGCACGTTTTTCCATTTCTTTGTGTCTTTCTCAATTTCTTTCATGAGTATTCTATAGTTTTCTGAGTATAGATCCGTTCCCTTTTTAGTTATGTTTTTTCCTAGGTATCTTATGGTTTTTGGTGCAATTGTAAATGTGATCGACTCCTTAATTTCTCTTTCTTCTGTCTCATTATTAGTGTACAGAGATGCAACTGATTTCTGTGCATTGATTTTATATCCTGCCCCTTTGCTGAATTCCTGTATGAGATCTAGAAATTTTTTAGTGAAGTGTTTGGGTTTTCCACATAGAGTATCATGTCTTCTGGCAAAGAGTGAGAGTTTGACTTCTCCTTTGCCAATTCGGATGCCTTTTATTTCTTTTTGTTGTCTGATTGCTGAGGCTAGGACTTCTAGTACTGTGTTGAACGGCACTGGTGATAGTGGACATCCCTGCCATGTTCCTGACCTTAGGGTAAAAGCTCTCAGTTTTTCCCCATTGAGAATGAAATTCACTGTGGGGTTTTCATATATGGCTTTTATGATATTGAGGTATGTTCCCTCCATCCCTACACCGTAAAGAGTTTTGTTCAAGAAAGGTTGCTGTACTTTGTCAAATGCTTTTTCTAAATATATTGAGAGGATCATATGGTACTTGTCCTTTCTTTTAATAATGTGGTGTATCACATTGATTGATTTGCAGATGTTGAACCAACCTTGTAGCCCAGGAATAAATCCCACTTGGTTGTGGTGAATAATCCTTTTATTGTACTGTTGGATCCTATTGGCTAGTATCTTGGTGAGAATTTTTACATCCATGTTCATCAGGGATATTGGTCTGTAATTTTCCTTTTTGGTGGGGTCTTTGTCTGGTTTTGGGATCCAGGTGATGCTGGTCTCATAGAAAAGTTGGAAAGTTTTCCTTCCATTTCTGTTTTTTGAAACAGCTTCAGAGGAATAGGTATCTTTAAATGTTTGGTAGAATTCCCCTGGGAAGCCATCTGCCTTAGACTATTTTTTGTTGGGAGATTTTTGATTAGTGCTTTAATTTCCTTGCTGGTTATGGGTCTGTTCAGGTTTGTTTCTTCCTGTTTTAGTTTTGGTAGCTTTTACATTTCTAGGAATGCATCCATCTCTTACCGACTGCCTAATTTCTTGGCATGTAGTTGCTCATAATGTGTTCTTATAATTGTATTTATTTGCTGTTGTTTGTGATATTTCCTCTTTCATTAATGATTTTATTTATTTGGGTCCTTTCTCTTTTCTTTTTGATAAGTCTTGCCAGGGGTTTATCGGTCTTATTAATTCTTACAAAGTACCAGCTCCTAGTTTCGTTGATCTATTCTACTGTTCTTTTGCTTTCTATTTCATTGATTTCTGCTCTAATCTTTACTAATTCTCTTCTCTGTTGCATCTAGGCTTTATTTGCTGTTCTTTCTCCAGCTTCTTATGGTGTAAGGTTAGGTTGTGTATTTGAAACCTTTCTTGTTTCTTGAGAAAGGCTTGCATTGCTATATACTTCCCTCTTAGGACTGCCTTTGCTGCCTCCCAAAGGTTTGAACCGTTGTGTTTTCATTTTCATTTGTTTCCAAAAATTATTTTTAAAGATTTTATTTGTTTGACAGAGAGCACAAGAGAGCACAAGCAGTGGGAGCCGGAGGAGAGGGAGAAGCAGGCTCCCCACTGAGCAGGGAGCCCAATGTGGGGCTTGATCCCAGGACCCTGGGATCCTAACCTGAGCCAAAGGCAGGCACTTAACCATTTGAGCCACCCAGGCACCCCCATTTCCAAGAATTTTTTAAATTCTTCTTTTATTTCCTGGTTGACCCATTCATTCTTTAGTAGGATGTTCCTTAACCTCCATGTATTTGAGTTCTTTCCACATTTCTTCTTGTGATTGAGTTCAAGTTTCAAAGCATTGTGGTCTGAAAATATGCATCGAATGATCCTAATATTTTGGTACTGGTTGAGACCTGATTTCTGACCCAGTATGTGATCTGTTCTGGCAATGTTTCATGTGCATTTGAGAAGAATGTGTATTCTGTTGCTTTAGGATGGGATGCTCTGAATATGCCTTTGAAGTCCATCTGGTCTGGTTTGTCATTCAAAGCCCTTGTTTCCTTGTTGATCTTCTGCTTAGATGATCTGTCCATTGCTGTGAGTGGGGTGTCAAAGTCCCCTACTATTAGTGTGTTATTATCAGTGTGTTTCTTTAGTTCTGTTATTAATTGGTTTATGTAATTGGCTGCTCCCATGTTAGGAGCATAAATATTTACAAGTGTTATATATTCTTTTTTTTTTTTTTTTTTTTGGTTGTCAAATGATCCTTTATTGAAACATTTTCCTTTGTAGTTAACTAGCCGGGCATTCCAGCGCACCACTGTTGATGTCATCTATGATGTCATGAGGGTGGCGGCCATCTACATTGCAGCCCACAGACTGGGCAGTCCCCAGGATCTCTTTAATGGTTCCAGAGAGTTCTCTCGCTAAAGATCGGTGTCTCATCTGTCGGGCAATATTGACAATCTCATCAAAAGTGATATTTCCACTGTGCTTAATGTTTTTCTGCTTCTTTCTGTCTCTTGGTGGTTCCTTGAGGGCTTTGATAATCAGGGCAGAGGCAGAAGGTACCACTTCAATCTGGGCCTGTCTGTTCTGAATGGTCAGTTTCACCGTAATCCTTAGACCCTTCCAATCACCGGTTGCCTTGGCGATGTCATCACCAACCTTTTTTGGAGACAGACCCAGCAGGCCTATCTTCGGGGCCAGGGCAGATGTGGCACCGACTTCGCCACCGGTGCACCTCAGGTACACGACTTTGATCTCGTTGGGGTCGAACTTAGGCGGCATGGCGGAGGCGGCTGGTGTCGGATGAACCCGGATTCGGGACGACCGAAGAAAGTTGCACCTTTGCCTCCCCGAGCCGAAAGCCAAAAGCTACAACTGTTATATATTCTTGTTGGATAGACCCTTTAATTATGATAAAGTGTCCTTCCTCATCTCTTATTACAGTCTTTGGTGTACAGTCTAATTTAGATGTTATAAGGATTGCCACTCCAGCTTTCTTTTGATGTCCATTAGCATGATAAACGGTTTTCCACCCCTTCACTTTCAATTTGGAGGTGTCTTTGGGTCTAAAATGAGTCTCTTGCAGACAGCATATGGATGGGCCTTGCTTTTTTTATCCAATCTGATACCCTGTGTCATTTAATTAGGGCATTTAGCCCATTTATATTAAGAGTAACTATTGAAAGATATGAATTTAGTGTCATTTTATTACCTGTAAAGTCACTGTTTCTGTATATTCTCTCTGTTCCTTTCTGGTCTGTGTTACTTTTGGGCTCTCTCTTCGCTTGCAGCATCCCCTTTAATATTTCTTACAGGACTGCTTTAGTGATCACAAATTCTTTTAGTTTCTGTTTGTCCTGGAAGCTCTTTATCTCTCCTTCTATTCTGAATGACAGCCTTGCCGGGTAAAGTATTCTTGGGTGCATATTTTTCCTCATTTAGCACCCTAATATATCATGGCAGTCCTTTCTGGCCTCCCAGGTCTCTGTGGATAGGTGTGCTGCCAGTCTTATGTTTCTACCATTGCAGGTTAAGTACCTCTTGTCCTGAGCTGCTTTCAGGATTTGCTCTTTGTCTCTGAAATTTGCAACCTTCACTATTATATGTCGAGGTGTTGACCTATTTTTATTGATTTTGAGGGGGGTTCTCTGTGCATCCTGGACTTGAATGCCTGCTTCCTTATCCAGATTAAAGAAGTTGTCAGCTATATTTTGCTCCAATATACCTTTCCCCCCACTCTCTCTCTCTTTCCTCTTCTTCTTGGACTGCAATTCTAATATTGTTTCACTTTATGGTATCACTTATCTCTCGGATTCTCCTCTTGAGATCAGGAGTTATCTCTGTCATTCTCAGCTTCTTTATTCTCCATCGTTTTGTCATCTGTATCACTAATTCTCTCTTCTGCCTCATTTATCCTAGCAGTTAGAGCCTCCATTTTTTATTGCATCTCATTAAAAGCCTTTTTGATTTTGACCTGATTAGATTTTAGTTCTTTTATTTCTCCAGAAAGGGATTCTCTCTAGTGTCTTCTAAGCTTTTTTCAAACCCAGCTAGTATATTTATAATCGTTAATCTGAATCCTGGTTCCATCATCTTTTATTCATACCAGTTAGGTCTCTGGCAGTCAGCAGTGCCTCTTGTTCTCTTTTTTGAGGGGAGTTTTTCCATCTTGTCATTCTGTCCAGGGAAGAATAGATGAACGAGAGAAGAAAATACTAAATAGCAACAATGATCCCAGAAAATTATACACTAAACACATCAGAAGAGACCAGAAACTGAGAAGAAAAAAAAAAAGAGAGAACATAATCTGACAGGTGAACAGAACAAAGCAATACACTAGATACACTAGATCCTGAGTGTATTTTGGTCTGTTAGAAAAGATCCCAAAATTGTAAAGAAAGAAAAACTCATACACACACACACACACACACACATAATTAGATAAAATGAAAGGATAGAATGTAACTGTAAAAATGAAAATTAAAAAGGACTTAGAAAAAAAGAAAGAATATAATCAGACAGATGAGTAGAGTAGAGCAATACACTCTATTCTGGGTGTATTTTGTCCTGTTTGTTAGAAGAAACTACATACCAAAATTATAAAGAAAGAAAAACTTGTACATATACAAAAATGAAATTAAATACAATTAAAGAATAGAGTGTAATTTCAAAAATGACAATTAAAAAAGACTTAAGAAAAGAGTTGGTGGGGTGCCTAGGTGGCTCAGTTGGTTAAGTGTCTGCCTTCGGCTCTGGTCACGAACCCAGCATCCTGGGATCGAGCCCCGCATCTGGCTCCTTGTTCAGTGGGGAGCCTGCTTCTCCCTCTCCCTCTGCCTATCTGCCTACTTGTGATCTCTCTCTCTCTGTCAAATAAATAAAATCTTAAAAAAAAAAAAAAGAAAGAAAAGAGTTGGTAAAATAAATTAGTTGAAAAGGAATAAGAAAAAAAAAATTAAAATTGAAAGACTAAAGAATCATGAGAAGAAACCCTGAATTCTATATTCTTTTTTCCCCTAGTGCTGGAATTTTGTAGTTCTCATTGATCGGTAAACTTGGTCTTAGCCAGCTGGATGTTCCTGCTGATCTTCTGGAGGAGGGGCCTGCTGCACTGAATCTCAGGTTTCTTTGCCCCAGGCAGAACTGCACCGCCCTTGCCAGGGGTCAGGCTACTTAAGCGGCTCCAGATTGCTCTATGTGGCTTTTGTTTCCTGAAGGCTTTCTGTGCTCCTTTAGAGTATAAAAATAAAAATGGCCCCATCCCCCATCTCCAGCCCCAGAACTGAAAAATCTTGGCCCCACTCCTCAGTGTGCCCTCAGGGAAAAGCAGTCAATCACTTCTGTCTCCCTGCACTATGTTCACCCAGCCCGTGACCAAGTGTTTTTATCTCGGGCACCTGACCCTGTTTGGAGTCTGCAAACTTTGCAGCCTCCTGCACCTCGCACCCATGCTGCTTCTCCTGGGGGAAGGAAGGAGGGTCTCACCTCGTTTTGCCACTTGCTGGGCTCGGAGAGTGGTAGCCCGACTGTTGATGGCAACACCAAACTGAGAGCCCACTCCTGGGCTCGCTGATGGCAGCCAGCTTCCCTGCTCTGATGCCTGCGAACTCTGCCATGCTCAGGCATCCTGTTCTTTCTGTAACCCTGGGGATCCTGAGACTACACTGTCCCACCTAGCATTCTGCCCCTCTTCGCCACCCGAGTCTTTCAGGCAGAGACGTCCCTCACCAGAGCAGATTTCTAAAAGTTCTGCATTTGCGCTCTGCTGCTCTATCACTTTCTGGTAGCTTGCTTAGGGAGGCTTCCTCCTACTGCGATTTATCTTCCCATATATCGCCTTGGAGTCACTTCTCTGTACCTCCTACCTTGCCAGAAGGGGTCAATTTTCTATTTGTAGAATTGCAGTAATTCTTGTCTTAGGTCTCTCGTTGAGTTCACAGGTTTAATAGCTCTCTAGCAGAATCCTAGGGATCAGATGAAAGTAGGGTCCCCTACTCCTCCACCATCTTCTCCTTCCTCCTGTGATATTGCTTAAAACAAAATGTGCCAAATTCTGAGAGCAAACTTTTCTTGCTTCATGAGGTAATATGGATCTACTTCACTCTTCACTCTATTCCATTCTATCTTATGTGAGGCCTACATATAAACTTAAAAGGAGAATAGAAGATATATTCAGGATTAGAAAAGAAAACCGACATGAAGACTTTAAAATTACTGACATTCTATGCAATCGATTCTCTTTGATGATTTGCATAATACAGGCATGGCAAGGTTTAGTAGAAAGATAAGTGAGCTCAGAAGCCAGTTGTCTGGGGGTGAGTCCTGGTTTTGCCACTTACAGGTTGAATGTACTTAAGTAAGTCATTTGGCTTCTCTGAGGCTCTTTAAATTGGGGCAGCGATCATGGCTTAGCTCATGATGTGAGGATCAAATGAGACATAAGAAATTGTTGTGTAGATTCCTAAATGCTTCTAAAAGAGAAGGTAGTGGTGGTATTTAAAAGTATTTTTAAATATTATATTTTATTTACCTTTCAAAAATCTGTCTTAAGTTAGCCATGAAATAAAGAAACAAGCTGTTTTGGGGCGGGTCTGATTAAAATGATGTTGCCCAGCTGTTCCTGAATTTAAGGCAAAAGACTAAGCAAGAGGAGGTAAGTTTATAGTTGAGCATAAAGGGTTTAGATTAGGTATGAGTAGGATCCAATAGCAGTTTGATTTGTTTGAAGCTGTAGTGTTTTTCTGAGAAATATTATAAAATTTTCTCTAGGTGCCTTCAAAAATGAAAAATAGATTTTCATGTGTTTGCGTTGGGTGAGGTAGTGTCCTACTGAAGATGTAAAGGTGATTAATTTACTACCATCTCTAATGTTCACCTCTACCCCAAACGTCATACATCCACTTTATGTCAGTCTGGAAATATTTATGGAATCTGAACTCTTCATAAAAGTAACAATTCTAGTTTTAAAATATCCTGTTGTGTGTAGTTTGCAGAATTTCAGTATAATTAATGAGACAAGAAGCTGGCATAGAAGTCATTGATTAAAAACCTTCCTTAATTTTAGCCATTCTGACAGGTGTAAAGTGGTATCTGATCAGAGTTTTGATTTGTATTTCCCCGATGATGAGTGATGTTGAGCCTCTTTTCATGTGTCTGTTGGCCATCCACATGTCTTCTTTGGAAAAACATCTATTCGTGTTTCTGCCTATTTTTTAACTGGATTATTTGTTTTAAAAATTTTTGTTTCCTATAGCTGTAAGTCTTGAGGTAATCTATAGAAAAGTTTCTTATTTTATTCCTGAAAATCAAAATTCTTTACATCAGCATGTCATATACAGGAGGATTGCTTGAGTTGGAGTTTTCAATATTTCAGTGTGTATCATGAATTCTGTATTAGGTATTGCTGAACTATTCATATTAGAAAATGAAGCTACTGGCAGTATTTATCCATACATATACATATATGTATATGTACTTCCAAAGCAGGCTTTCTTCTATATCTTATGAGAAAATTCTGACCTTTGGTTTTTTTCTTATAACTACCACTGCTATTGCTATTGCTATGTTTATTGAACACTTAGTATGTGTCAGGCATTGTTCTAGGTGCTCTAGATATATTAACACCTTCAATTCTCATAATAATCCACTGACTAGGTACTATTATCATCCCCAAGTTAATGGAGGAGGAAACATGTGCAGAGAGATTAAGTAACTCTCCTGGGCTAACGAGTAGAACCAGACCCTTTATTGTTTGGTTCCAGAATGCATGCTTCTACAGTACTGCCTACCACTAGTCTATTATACTTGTTGTGATAGCACTCTGTGTATTGCTTATTCCATCATTAGGAAAATAGAACATTTGCACAGTTGGAAAGAATAAAGAATTGCACGAAATACACTGTTAAGATTATAGTGTGGATTTTAATTAACTTCTCTTGACTTTTAAAATTTGACATCAGGAGTTGATTTCATATGAAACTTCAATAGTGTGAAATGTCTATTGGATCAATTTTTATGAGCATATTAAAGAAAGGCCGTGATTAACTCCCACACTCAACTCAGATGCTGACATAAGAGTAAGTGTGTAAACTACGACGCAGCAGTAACAGAGTGACTTGGAGAAGAAGTGGGTGCAGGACACAGCAGAGCTGCCAGTAAGTACAATTTGATCCCCTTTAGTGCCAGTCATTCAGAGAGCCAGAATTTGTTCATGCATGTTAACTTGGTAAACTTAAAATGACCATGTATGATGTGGGGTCGGTTTGGTGTGTTTAGGAAACTGTTTTGTTCAGGAAGAAACATTAGAAACTGTCACACATATCCAGACAATCAGAATTGTTTATATCAGCAAAATAATTTTCAAGGAAACATGACCTGAGTCTGCATCAGTGTTAGAGATCATGGAAACCTTATGTATTTCTTATAAAATGTTTCAATAGAAAACAGCCAGATCCTGTAAGCCCATGTGACTTTAATACATATGAACAAATCAGGATTGTATGAAAAAAATACTCAGTGTCATTAAGTGAAGTAGCTGAATATATTACAAACCCTTGATCACATTGACAATATCATAGCAGTAGTCAACAACCATAACAATAATTGTGAATCAGGAAAGTGCTTTATGTGCATTATCATATTTAACCCTCTCACAGGATGAGAAAATGGAGGGAAACAGTTACATGCACACGGTTATACAATTAGCAAGCGTTATTCATTCACTTATTCAGTATTTATTGAGTATACCTACCATGGAGCCTGGCACCGTTCTAGGGAGTGGGGACTTAGCAATGAGTAAAACAAGGACCTACTTTCCGAGAAGGACCTTACCTTCTGGGAGGGAGATAGACAACAAACAGATAAACATGGAAGCATATGCTCAGTCAGATGATAATAAAGATTATGTAGAACAGTAAGGCCCAGGAAGGGGGAGGAGTGCCAGGGTAAGGTGCCCGGATGGGCTGTCGTTACTTCTTTATATGGGATAGTAAGGGGCAACCTCTCTGATAAGGCAACGTTTCAGCAGACACTGGAAGAGAGAGAGGGATATTTGTAGAGGAAGAACATTCCTGGCAAGGGAGAAGAGGTCCCTGTGCTTGGAGTGCCTGAGGAAGGTCAGAGAGGCTGTGTAGTTGCTAGGAGTGAAGGGGAGAATGGTCAGAGTTTGAACCCAGATTTTATCTGACCCCAAAGCCCACATTTTAACCACTGCACTAATCTGATGGGCCAATCACAGTATTACATAGCCTACTGCGATTTTGGAGACATTCTGTATTAGCAAAATGCATACTCTCATAGAAAAGAGGAGGGCAGTGAAGTTCTACTCTAGAAGTTGTGTGTTGAGTTGAGAATATGTGAGAAATCCGTGTGGCTTGGGGAGAGGTGCTTTGGAGAACAAAAGGTAGGGAACAATTGTGGACCATAAATTGGGGAACCTGGGAGTATACCTCCCCTGCTCAGAATACTTTAGTGGTTCTCTATTGCCTTTGGAGTTTTGGGGACACTGTAGCATTCCCAAAGCCCCATAGGATATGGACCTAGTTTTGAATGATAATAAAGACCATTTTCATTACTGCTAAGCTATGCTGCTCTTTTCAGAATGTGAAATCATTGCATACTCCTTGGCTTCCTGTCACCTACGGAAGGATAAGCCTTGGCAGGGAGCGCAGGGCCATATGTAGAGTAGCTCCTTCCTCCACTCTTACCCTTCCTTCTGCTGCCCCTCCCTTGCATCCAGGCATGGAGCAAAACAGGACTCTTCAGTGCCATGTATGTGGGACTTTGTACTGAAATGAAATGTCTGAAATGTCCTTCTCCCTCTTGTTTTCTTGTTTACTGATGGAGATTTCTATATCCTTGAAGACTTGATCACTTTCCTTCCCAGGCTGAGTTACAACTTCTTGCCGTGGCTGCCCTCAGAACTTACAGATCTCTGTACTTGCTCATCATTTCCAGTGGAAATCATTCTTTGAGTCCAGGATTAGAGCCCTTGCTCTGTGCTACCAGAAAAATCTATGCAAGCATGGACCTGCTTCTTATCACATTTTGGGGGGGGGGCGGAATTTTTCAGCCTCTTCTTTCAGACTCTAAGTCATTGAGAGCGTGTGCCTCATTCTGATCTATGTTGCAACCACTGAGATGAGCACTTGGCATATAGATTACCAGCTCATTCAAATTAAACTTAGAATATTGGATGCTGAGTTATAATGATGACAGTTTTGATCAGAGCAAAACAAGTAGAATATGTTGAGCAGTGATGTCAGTTCACTCAGAAAAAAATAGATGGTAATAAAAACAGTACTACTAAATGAAAGATTATTGTGTGCCAGATATTAAACTCAGTGCTGCAACACATCATTCCATTATTCTAAATGAAATTCAAACTTGAAAGATACACCTTATTAGGTATAACTTTCAAGTTAAATTAATGTCATATTAGATATAACTTTTAAAACTAAACTCTAAAAAATGCATTCATTTTCAAACTGTTGCTCACTGGATGGTAGGAGGTGTTAGTGGGGCTTTAAGTGGAGGGAAAATGTCCTTAGAAAGGGACAGACGTCAGCTTTGTTTTTTTATACTCCGTTTTTAAAGCGTTACTACAAATGTGTATACTTGGCTACATGCAGAGATCTTCCGGAAAGAACACTGTACTCATTTATAATTTGGACATGGCATGGTGGGTGAGACAGAGGGCTGTTGGAAAAGTGAGCCCAGATGAGACCCTGCATAATGCAGTGCTTCGTGCTGGATCAACGGTTAATTGTAAAGGCTTCAGAAGTGCCATCCTTACAACCTAAGGCCCAAAGTGGGCTACTTAAGGCCACGGTCACTTAGCCTAATTCCTGACTTTCATTCAGTACAAAACCCATTCATTAGGAAGTCTATTGAGTAGTTTTTAAACAGGAATTCTCATTGCTGATTGCTTTGTGTTTCCCTGACAAGTATGCTATCTCAAACATATAAGCTTATAATCACTGATAAATCATTTTTAGACATGTTTTTAATTTGGGCTTACAAACCATTTATATGTTACTCTAGCAATGTTGAATTATACTCTGAAATATTTTTGAATGCAAATCTCAAAACAATTTATCATACACTTTTCTCACACTTCTCATAACACAATGTAGCTTTTCTTCCCACCCTCCCCCCCAAAAAAAGGGGGTGTTGATTTTATTATTTCCTTAATTTCTCAATATTTTGTGCTGAGTAAAGTGGATTAGATATTCTTTATTTAATCTTAGTACTTAAGGCCTATCAGAAGGAGAGTCTATATTAGTGTTCAGAAAGGATATTTAAGAAATTATTTTCCTTTTGACTCTTCTCGTTATCCAGTAGACATTTATTCTAAAGCTCTTTTGTGGTTTTATTGCAGTGACCCAGCTGCCAGAGCTCTGTGGGAAGCCTTACTGAGCACCAAGCACAAAGAGGCAGTGATGGAAGTCCGGAGACATCTAGTGGAAGCAGCAAGCAGAGAAAACCTGCCAATCAAGATGAGTATGGGTAAGCATGTCCACCTCTAGGACAGACAGTAACCACGGGCTCTGAGGAAGTTGATTTGAGTTTCTCTGAACTGTGGGCCAATCTAGCCAGCTTGGCATCTCAGTGAAAGTATCGAAGACATTTGTAAACTGTTGAAAGAGTAGGCAAGGAGTAGGGACACACTGCCCTCAGGGGTCAGCAATGACCCTCCTTTTTAGACTCAACTTTGGGAATGAACTCCTTCCCTTCCTCACTCCCTCCCTCAACTTCCTTCCTTCCTTCCTCTCTCTCTCTTTCTTTCCACAGTTCTAGATACACATTAATAACAAGTGTGTTTACTATGTAGAGTTCCTTATCCATGAGAAGGGGTAAAACAAGAATAGATTCATATTGTGAATCAAGAAAAGTAGGATTGCACAAAGGTTTTGGTGATAAGGTTAATTTGTATTGCAGTTCCATGATGTAACCTAACGGTGCTATCACAGAGCATAAATCAATTTTTGTTGCTCAATATAGGACTCTTGAAAGGTCAACACACTTTACTTTCTAAAGGACTGTATCTTTTTAAAAATATCAAAGCCAGAAATAAATTGTTAAAAAGGACAGGTAACCCCATGAATTCAAATGTAAATGTTTGAGTTTTCTGTTGACCAAAGGGGAGAAAAAAGCCTCAGATGAAATGATTTACATTCTCCCCAAACTCTAGACATGGGGAGAGAAAAAAGAAGGAAAGATACAGACAGTTGTTAGCAAACTTTGGTTGTAAGAAGGACTGAAAACATTGGCCGAAATCACACTTTATCCATGTGCCAACTGTAATTTGGCAAAAGCTTAACAGTGTGGCTCTCCGTTTCTGCTTCCTATCACTAGTCAGAATTTCTGGTGTGTCTCATTTTCATATACCAACAGATGTATCACCATGAACAGTAAGAAAAGATCTGGAGCTTAAACATAATAAAACATTGGTATTTGAAAATTCCTTATCACATAGCTTATCATAAAAAAAAAATCATGCTATGCTCTCTTAAATGGCTGGAGTGCTTTTCCTAACACCATTTAAAACTATGAAATATGCTTTAAACTATGTACTATTCTCCCAACCCCTATTGTAAATTCTACTGAAGTATACATTTTTCTGTGATAGAGGTTTCTAATACTTTTGAGACATTAAACAGAAATTTTAATTCAAGATTGAGGATTCTCTTGTATTTAAATCGACTAAGAGTGATCCCATGATTCTAACCTCAGATCTTAAATATAAAATTTCTCAGTACAAGGTAAAATCATATTAAAACCTTATGAACATCAATAGAAGGAAACACCATTCTGGGAAAGGAAAAAAGCTTAATTGCTAAAACAAAGAAAAAGTTGATTTTACCATTTCACATATAAACACATGCTGTATTTCCGAGAGCTTGTTATTAAATTGTCAGGTAGCTAAATAAATGTGTTCCAGAAAAGTGATTTTTAAAACATTGTAAACTGAATTGATTTTTTTC
Source organism: Zalophus californianus (assembly GCF_009762305.2). NCBI lineage: Eukaryota > Metazoa > Chordata > Mammalia > Carnivora > Otariidae > Zalophus > Zalophus californianus. Next base: position 41,834,357 of record NC_045596.1, on the reverse strand, counting down.
CCACTGGCTTTCAAGATGAAAAATGTATCCTGAAAGTACAAAAGAGATGGACTCTGAGAAACCCATTTGTTTGGATCCAAAAGGTCCATTTACAGAAGAAATGAGTGGAAGATGCCTGTCTCAGTTTCTACATCTTACACAGAAGCTGTGTCTCTGGAGTCCATCTGTGGTTGGAGGGTCTTCACCAGTTTGTCCTCTTGCTCTCCGCCGAATGGACATACTTTGTAGTGTTTCATGGGTGGCGGGAAGATCACATTGGAGCTGAAGGAAAGCAGATCTCTATGACATCTTTCTTTTGCAGCCAGATTTCTTGGCAAAGTATTCTGTGCTTGATTTCTTCTGTTTCTTCATTATTTTCTGGCTTATTAATCTAGTGCAGTTGTCTTCTGACACTTTTTTGCTAAATGCTAAGTGAAATAAGTCAAGCAGAGAAAGCCAATTATCATATGCTTTCACTTATTTGTGGAACATAAGGAATAGCAGGGAGGACATTAGGAGAAGGAAGGGAAAAATGAGGGGGGAAATTGGAGGGAGAGATGAACCATGAGAGACTATGGACTCCGAGAGACAAACTGAGGGTTCTGGAGGAGAGGGGGTGGGGGATGGGTTAGCCCGGTGATGGGTATTAAAGAGGGCGCGTCCTGCGTGGAGCACTGGGTGTTATGCACAAACAATGAGTCGTGGATCACTACATCCCAAACTAATGATGTAATGTATGGTGACTAACATAACGTAAAAAAAAAAAAAAAAAAAAAAAAGCCTCCCAGACCACTAAATAGCAGCTTGTTTTTCTCAGTCCACATCCTCCTTGACTCCTTTGTAGCACTCGCTTCTAGACTCACTGCTGCCTTGTGCACGTGACTATGATGGGGTGCAAAGCCAGCCATGTCTGGTTCTGTCACTGAACAGCCAGACTTCAGTTTCACTATCCAGAAAAATAGGGAAAATACTTATCTCCTGGAATATTGAAGGGGAAAGAAAGCTCTGAGCACAGTGAAGGTTGTAACGGAAGCAGACTGGGATCGGTTTGCAGTGGGCCTGGAAGCAGAAGTCTGGGAGAAGGAATCTGCATGGGAAACCAGATTATAAGAAGGTTGTTTGGCGAGAGGGCAATCAAAGCAGACAAACCGAGTTCGATGATTTTCCCCTTTCTTTCTGGGAAATATGCTTACTCATTCTTCCCAATTCACTTGTCCTTTTCTAGTCTTTATGCTGAGTATCTCCCTTTTGATAACATATTCTCTCTTTATGCAGAATTCTAAATAGGTTTCCCATTTTCAGCTTAGTTATGATTACATCTGTCACCTTGTCCCTGAGTCTGTTCACCCCCCAAATCACCTTGCTTGTATTTGGGACTTCCAAGCTTCTGTGGTCACTTCTGTAGAAAAATTTCTTGAGCCACATTTCCAGATGATAATCTGATCCATTACACTGAGATACATCTTAATTTACTCTGCAAGTCCTGGGCACTGTAGTGTCGCTTCATATACCATTAAATGGGATGAGTTCTTTCAACCGTTTGTGAAAAGAGGCCTTTTGCACCCTTTACCATCGCAGTTGCCTCCAGTTTGGAGCCATAGACAGAGCCCTAGTTTGTTCATGTCCCTCTGAAAATGTGATGTCCAGAGCTGAAGAACAGTGTCTTGGTCTTCACCTCTTTTTGGATACTATACTTCTCCTAATGAAGCTCCAGATGAGATTAGTGAGTTTTGCTTCCCACCAATGCCACACTTACTATCATTTCCTCCTTTACCACTTCATACTACTGGCTTTAAAAAACAGCAATAAATCAAAGCCCTCTACAGTCTTACTCAATCTATACTTTTTTCAACATCATTGAGGATACTGTGTTTCCTTTATTGGTACTTGAGTTCATCCAGTTCTGACTGGATAACAACTACACTTTGATCACATTAATATCTTTTGCCCTCATTTTGGAGAATTTTGTCTGGGACTAAGGGGAGCATGTGTGCATATACATCCGTGTGCGTGTGTGTGTGTGTGAAATGAGCGGGGAAGTTGTCAAACGGCAAAAAACCCAGTAAGACCCACATACCATGTGATATATGGTAATTTATAAAAGATGAGAAAATCTGGGTGCCTCATAGGACACATACACGGATTATTAACGGTCACACTTCCTTGTCTTCATATAGACGCTGTTACCACAATTTGAGGAATCGGGAAGGGAAATGATTTTTTAACATTTTTTTTTTTAAGATTTTAGATGTTTATTTTTTTTTAAGATTTATTTATTTGAAAGAGAGAATGAGAGAGAAAGAGCACATGAGAGGCGGGAGGGTCAGAGGGAGAAGCAGACTCTCTGCCGAGCAGGGAGCCCGATGCGGGACTCGATCCTGGGAGTCCAGGATCATGACCTGAGCCGAAGGCAGTCACCGAACCAACTGAGCCACCCAGGCACCCTAACAGTTTTTTTTTTTTTAAGTTTTATTTACTTATTTGTCAGAGAGAGAGAGCACAAGCAGGGAGAGCAGTGGGCAGAAGGAGAAGCAGGTTCCCCGCTGAGCAGGGAGCCCGATGTGGGACTCGGACCTGAGCTGAAGGCAGCCGCTTAACCAACTGATCCAGCGAGGCGCCCCTTAGCAGAGTTTTACATGGTTTGTTTCATGCAGTCCTTTCAATAATCTTTTGAATTTGGTACTTTTTTTTTTTTACTCCCATTTCACAGACAGGGAAAACTGAGACCCAAAAAGGTGCTATTTCTTTTCCAGGATTCCCGTGCCAGTTGTGAAGTTATTGTCTCTCAGCTCTCACCTCACCCTTCCCCTCTGTGATGCCCCGGCTGGCTCCCTGCTAGAGGGAGATGGCAAGGCTGGCAGGGAAGGAGCCACGTGCCCCTTTCTCTCTGCTTCCTGCAGCCTTTCCTTCTGCTCGTCAGGGTCAGGCGGGCACCCCGGCACCACAGCAGTGCGGGGCCGCGTGGTCGTAGCGGCTGAATCTGCTGTGCAGTCCGCCGCCCGGTGCAGGAGCGGCTTCGTGCGCCTGCCCCTGCAGAGGTGCCTGCGCAGCCGAGGAGGACTCGGTTCTCGGACGTCTGAGTTTCAGTCACTACGTCCCTGTGTTTCTCAGTTTTAATAATTCCAGCCTCTTCCCTTTGTTTCCTCCGTCCAGTGGTGGGATCTGCTTCCAACAGCTGCCACGGCCACGATACCCTGGAGTTCTCTTTGTACCCTGTCAGGGATGCAGTTAACAGTTTTGCACATTACGTTTTCTCTGTTCAGATAACTGCTGTGTCTTCTGCCTGTCTGGGCCCAGACTGATACAGTCTTACAGCAAGTAAGCCAGGATACAAACCTGGGTCTGCTGATTTCTGTATCAGGCCTGTTTCTAGATAGAGGAATCAAACTACTGAGACACAGAGATGATTGTGCCATTGGTCTGCTGATTTCTGTATCAGGCCTGTTTCTAGATAGAGGAATCAAACTACTGAGACACAGAGATGATTGTGCCATTCCTGCGCTTAAAACCCTTGGGTGGGCCCCCACTGCCTCAAGAGAGTGGCCGACCTCCTCAGCGTGCTGATTATAAAATTCCTCTGCCTTCTGGCTGGATGTTTTCCCCATCCTTTCCCGCTGCCTTCCCTCCCTTCTCCCCATACCTCAGCAGGAACTCCTGCAGAGCCAGATCTTTCTTGTCTTTGCCTGCGATCTTCCCATTTGATTGTCCCTGCAGATCCACATTCCCTTTCTCTACTGTGCTTCTGGAGACTAACCATTTTGGACTACCTCAACAGGCTTCCTTGTCCTTGACCTCTCAGGTAGATTCGGCCAATGGGAGGCACCCACAGGGGTTTTAGAGGGTGAGAGGAGAATGTCTGTTAGGGTATCATTTATCTGTCTTCTTCCTTGCCAGGATGCGACTGGTTGCATCCTTCTACTTGTCCCTTGTTGATTTCCTTAACTTGCATTCTTGTAAAAAGTCCCATCATTAAGCTTGCCTTATTTTCCTTGTTTGAGTGTGCCATCTCTTTCCTGCCAAGACCTTGACTAATATAACCACTCACTTTCGAGTGCACACATACACACACACACACACACATCTTTCTTTTCAAAGCCCATCTTTTCAGGATCTAATGTAGAAGTCACTTTCTCTGTGAAACCATATCTAATCTCCTTCTGCTCTTCTTCCTATGCCCTTCCTCAGCAGGCTGAATTGATTACTCTGGCTTCTGAGGACCCACAGCTCTTTTTCTTGTTGCACTTAACCACAGTGCATTGTAGCTAAATGTGTGTGGATCTGAAACCTGCTAGGTAGTGTCCATATCATATTCTTCCCTGGCTGTTTAGCTTGGTACATAGAGGATGGCTTAGTACTTGGGAATGGATTGCTTAATGAGTGTGGATGAGTAATAGAGGGACAATGGCTATTTCCACTTTCACTTACATGCATTAATATTTCTATTTACAAATTTCCTTTCTGATAATTCTTGTTCCTTTTGATGTGTGTGTAGGATCCAATCATGTCTTCTCCCTTGGGTTCTTTTTCTTTTCTTTTTTTTTTTTTTAAAGATTTTATTGATTTATTTATTTGAGAGAGAGAGAGCGTGCATGTGCACGAATTGGGGGAGAGGCAGAGGAAGAGGGACAAGCAAACTCCCCACTGAGCAGGGAGCCTGATGCAGGGCTTGATCTCAGGACCCTGAAATCATGAACCTAGCTGAAGTCAGACACTTAACTGACTGAGCCACCCAAGTGTCCTCCTTGGGTTCTTTTCCCTTGGTCATCATGTCACTCTGCTCTTCTGATTATCTTCCTCTTTTTTTTTTTTAATTAGTTTCAGGGATAGAATTTAGTGATTCATCAGTTGCATATAACACCCAGTGCTCATTATATCAAATGCCCTCCTTAATGCCCATCACTCAATTATCCCTTCCCCCTACCCACCTCCCCTCCAGCAAACCTCAGTTTGTTTCCTAGAGTTCAGCGTCTCTTATGGTTTGCCTCCCTTTTAATTTTTATCTTATTTTATTTTTCCTTCCCTCCCCCTATGTTCATCTGTTTTTTTCTTAATTCCACATATGAGTGAAATCATATGGTATTTGTCTTTCTCTGACTGACTGATTTTGGTTAGCATTGTACCCTCTAGTTCCATCCATGTTGTTACAAATAGCAAGATTTTAGTTTTTTGATGGCTGTGTAAAATTCCATTGTGTGTGTGTGTGTATAAATATAAATATATATATGTATATATATATCACATCTTCTTTATCCATTCGTCTGTCGATGGACATCTGGACTCTTTCCATATTTTGGTTATTGTGGACATTGCTGCTATAAACATTGGGGTGCAGGTGCCCCTTTGAATCACTGTTTGTATCCTTTGGATAAATACCTAGTAGTGCAATTGCTGGGTTGTAGGGTAGTTCTATATTTAACTTTTTGAGGAACCTCCATACTGTTTTCCAGAGTGGCTGCACCAGCTTGCATTCCCACCAACAGTGTAGGAGGGTTCCCCTTTCTCCGCATCCTCGCCAACATCTGTCATTTCCTAACTTGTTAATTTTAGCCCTTCTGACTGGTGTGAGGTGGTATCTCGTGTTTTGTTCATTTGTTTGTTTTAGTTTCAGAGGTAGAGTTTAGTGATTCATCAGTTGCAAATAACACCCAGTGCTCTTTACATCAAGTGCCCTCCTTAATGCCCATCATCCAGATACCCCATCCCCCTACCCACCTCCCCTCCAGCAACCCTCAGTTTGTTTCCTGTAGTTAAGTCTCTTATGGTTTGTGTCCCCCTCTGATTTTGTCTTATTTTATTTTTCCTTTCCTTCCCCTATGTTCATCTGTTTTGTTTCTTAAATTCCGCATATGAGTGAAATCATATGATAATTGTTTTTCTCTGACTTATTTCGCTTAGCATAATACTCTCTAGTTCCATCCACATCATTGTAAATGGTAAGATTTCATATTTTTAGATGGTTAAGTAATATTCTGTTGTGTGTATGTGTGTGTATATATATATCACATCTTCTTTATCCATTCATCTGTCGATGGACATCTGGGCTCTTTCCATAGTTTGGCTATTGTGGACATCGCTACTATAAATATTGGGGTGCAGGTGCCCCTTTGGATCACTATGTTCGTATCCTTTGGGTCAATACCAGCAATTGCACTACTAGGTATTTATCATCATGGTTTTGATTTGTATTTCCCTAATGCTGAGTGACACTGAGTACTTTTTCATGTGTCTTTTGGCCATTTGGTTGTCTTCTTTGGAGAAATGTCTGTTCATTTCTTGATTGGATTCTTTGTTCTTTGGGTGTTGAGTTTGACAAGTTCTTTATAGATTTTGGATATTAGCTCTTTGTCTGATAAGACATTTGCAAATATCTTCTCTCATTCCATAGTTGCCTTTTAGTTTTGTTGGCTGTTTTCTTTGCTGTGTAAAAGGTTTTTATCTTGATGAAGTCCCAATAGTTAATTTTTGTTTTTGTTTCTCTTGCCTTTGGAGACATATCTAGCAAGAAGTTGCTGCGATTGATGTCAAAGAGGTTGCTGCCTGTGTTCTCGTCAAGGATTTTGATGGATTACTGTCTCACATTTAGGTCTTTCATCCATTTTGAGTCTATTTTTGTGTATGGTATAAGGAAATGGTCTAGTTTCATTCTTCTGTGTGTGGCTGTCCAATTTTCCCAACACCATTTGTTGAAGAGACTGTCTTTTTTCCATTGGATATTCTTTCCTGCTTTGTCAAAGATTAGTTGACCATAGAGTTGAGAGTCCATTTCTGGGTTCTCTATTCTGTTCCATTGATCTATGTGTCTGTTTTTGTGCCACTACCATATTGTCTTGATGATTACAGCTTTGTAATAGAGCTTGAAGTCTGGAATTGTGATGGCCTCCAGCTTTGGTTTTCTTTTTCAACATTCCTTTGGCTATTCAGGGTCTTTTCTGGTTCCATACAAATTTTAGGATTGTTTGTTCCAGCTCTGTGAAGTATGTTGATGGTATTTTGATAGGGATTGCATTGAATGTGTGTATATTGCTTTGGGTAGCATAGACATTTTAACAATATTTGTTCTTCCAGTCCATGGGCATGGAACATTTTTCCATTTCTTTTGTGTCTTCCTTAATTTCTTTCATGAGTGTTCTGTAGTTTTCAGAGTAGAGATCCTTTACCTTTTTTGGCTAGATTTATTCCTAGGTTTCTTATGGTTTGGAGTTTAGTTGTAAATGGGATTGATTCCTTGATTTTTCTTTCTTCTGCCTCATTGTTAGGGGCGTTGTTAGTGTATAGAAACACAGCCGACTTCTGTGCATTGATTTTTAAATCTTGCCACTTTGCTGAATTCCTGTATGAATTCTAGCAATTTTGGGATGGAGTCTTTTGGGTTTTCTACATAGAGTATCATGTCATCTGCAAAGAGTGGAGGTTTGACTTCTTTGCTGATTTGGATGCCTTTTATTTCTTTTTGCTGGCTGATGCTGAGGCTAGGACTTCCAGTACTATGCTGAACAACAGTGGTGAGAGTGGACATCCCTGCCATGTTCCGGACCTTAGGGGAAAACCTCTCAATTTTCCCCACTGAGAATGATATTTGCTGTGGGTTTTTCATATATGGCTTTAATGATATTGAGGTATGTTCCTTCTATCCCTATACTGCAGAGAGTTTTTATTAACAAAGGGTGCTGTATTTTGTCAAATGCTTTTTCTGCATCTATTGAGACGATCATATGGTTCTTGTCCTCTCTTTTGATAATGTGGTTTATCACATTGATTGATTTGTGGATGCTGAACCACCCTTGCAGCCCAGGAATAAATCCCACTTGGTTGTGGTGAATAATCCTTTTAATGTACTGTTGGATCCTATTAGCTAGTATCTTGGCAAGAATTTTTGCATCCATGTTCATCATGGATATTGGTCTGTAATTCTCCTTTTTGATGGGGTCTTTGTCTGGTTTTGGGATCAAGGTAATGCTGGCCTCATAGAATGACTTTGGGAGTTTTCCTTCCATTTCTATTTTTTGAAACAGTTTCAGAAGAATAGGTGTTAATTCTTCTTTATATGTTTGGTAGAATTCTGCTGGGAGGCCATCCCTGATTATCTTCTTTTTTCTGATAATTGTTCAATGCCTTCTGTTACTTACTTCTAGTTTCCTAGAAGACTAGATATTTTTGTATTCCCTGTCATGCCTTGTACATAGATACTCAGTTAATGATTGATACTGATCTTAAACCCTACTTCTATCCCTCCCTTCCCCACAAAAAACTGAAATACCCATTCAGTCTCATGGCTTTATCTTATCTAACACTTTCTCCAGCGTATCTCTCATCCCCTCCCATCCTCTCTAATAGACAGCATCTTATGTTCCTGTTGGTACTGTTTTTGTTCATATTGCTATTGCAGCAGTTACTACCAGACCCTGAGTAGTTGGGGCTGAGAATTTTTGCCTGTGCTTCTTAGTATTCTCCACACCTAACACAAGACTTTGAACTTACTCTATGCCCAATAAATGTTCATGAAATTAATAAGTACATTTTTGAATTAATACTATCAGTTGGTATTTGTTATATACTTGTTTGAGGGATTGCTTTTTCTATCACTGTCTTGTGGAATCCAAGGGTTACATTGATTTAGAACACTAGTTCTCAAACGTTTTGGTCTTAGAACCCCTTTACATTCTTAAAAATTATTGAGGACCCCACAGACTTTTGTTTATGTGGATTATATCTATTGACTCTTTGATAGGTAGAAAATATTCCATTAGAAATTCAAGCAGGGACAATTTTTAAAAATATTTATTAATATAAAAATACGGTAAACCTATTACGTGTGAACATGAGTGATGTTTTTATGAAAAATAACTGTTTTCTAAAACAAAATAATGTACAGTAGCACTGTTTTACATTTTTGTGCCACCTCTAATGTCTGGTTTAAAAGAAGACAGCTGTGTTCTCTTGTTTTCTTCTTCATTTAATCTGTTATGATACAGTATTTTGGATGAAATGTATAAAAATAAATGGCCCTAGAAAGATATATATTTGGAAAAAGGAGGACTATTTTAATACCTTTTCAGAAAATTGAAGGTATTCTTCTTTGATACTACACCAGCTTTACAAGAGGCAATTTCTTACATTTAATCACATTGTGAAATATGAAACTGTATCATTGGATTTTCCATACTGTATTACATTAAAAGCCATTGATCTCTCTTGTGCTTTAAATGGGTATTTTATACACACATTGTTCATACCATGTGCATTAGTCACTTGGAAAATGTTGGTTCTCTAAATTATGCAGATCTTCCGGTTGTTGACAGATATTATATAAAACATATTTGTTGCTATCCCAATTAAATCATTAGAAAATGTTTAATTATTTGGAATATAAAGATATAGGGGCAGATATAAGCTTTCCAAAATTATAAATTTCACATGAAAACTTGACTTTTGCTCTTGACAATACAAACCATCATTGTCCTTGAAGTGACAGGCCCACTTCATTCATTTTTTGGGAAAATGTATAAAGGATCAGTTTTTCATTTGTGTTTCCCAGTAAAAATTGTGTGTCATGAAAACAGAGGCTAGTTCATTTCACAACTCAAGTAATCGCCCTAGTGCTTTTCCTCAATCCAGTCATTGTACTTCAGTTTGTACCAGAAGTGCTTTTTGTATATTTCCCATTTCTTTACACAGGATATTGATGTTTTCTTAAGGGTTGAGATTTGATAAAATTAACAGCATTTACAGTTTCATCATGACCATTCTGAAGTGAAACTGACTACTTGTGTAATTCAGCACCACTGCCTGTATTGGTGTGAGGTCCCCAGCTCTTTACCCACCATTGTTTTTGTACCACGTGTAAACACTGCAGAGTAACAAAATCCAGTAACATCTTAGTACTATTATGAGAATAACTTTGGCTTTTTTGACTACCTGATAGTGTCTCAGGAAGCCAGAGGTCTGTGGATCATCTTTGAGAACCATCATTTAAAAGAATTCCACATTCCGTGGGATATAAGATTGGCACAATTTCCTAGAGATCATTGGAATCATGGTTGGGTGTCAAAATGGAAGGGGAGAAAGCTCACTGAAGTTTTCTCTGTATATTATCCAGATCTACAGGTAATAGACTATCATTTTTATTCATTTAAAAGATATTTATTATCTGCACATATTACATATTAAGTCCTTATAGGGGATAAGAAATGTATAAAATATTTTGTCTTCAAATGAATAAGCCATTTAACTTTTCTGAGTCTGTTTCTCCATCTGCAAAATGGGGGCTTAGCAGATTATCTGGTAATCTGATAATTAGATGAGGTGATTTATATGAAACATAGTGTTTGTGAAATTCAAGGTATTCTGTATAAGCAGGGTATAGTATGATGGAATTATTTATTGTCTCCTGGGCAGGTAAGTCACATTATAAACATAATGACCAATGGTCATGCAACTGCCACATGTGGGGGTGGAATTATTCTGTGTCAAGGATTTGCTCCCTGATCATCTCAGTTGGAAAATGTGTGGCTAGAGTAATGGTTTCTAGAAGCGAAAGTAGAGTTTGGGATTTAGTTACCTAGTGATTATGTTGAAACCTAAGTAGTGAATTTCTAAAGGAAATATAAGGTTGATCAACTAGAGAGAGAAGGTAGAATGGTTGAGAAGAAGGGCTGAGGGCAGAGACCTAAAGACCCTCTCTTTAGGGGTATGAAGGTAGAGAATCTAGAGAAACAAGGTGTGCACTGAATTGATAATTAATAATGCCTGAACACTTTAAGGTCACTAAACAAATGCTTCCCTCTCATACTCCATCACCTAAAACAGAACTCAAGTTGCCTCTGCTTCTCTGTTTTCCTCATCGGCAAAATGGGAATCTGAATTTCTAACATCCCTTCTTCAAGCATCTACTCTCTGGCCTTATATTTTTAACTTAAATTGGTGCATCTTTTTTCTCTTCTTTTTTCCTCATCTGCCTCTTCCTCTTCTTCTTCCTCTTCCTCTTCATTTTTAATGTTTTCTCAACATAAAAGGGACCTTCAACATGAGACTATGGGCTAGGAGTTTAAAAACCCAGGAGAATGATATGGTGAGAAAGTCCGTGGCTACAGGGTGGGATTTCTTTACCTAGAGGCTCCCCTAAGAGCAGAAATTCTTTTCCAAGTCAGAGTGGTCCCACCAAGGAAATGCCCCTTCCCTGGCAGCCTCGGATACTGCCTTCTAGATAACCGGGGTAATCTATCTATTCCCTACCATGCTCTCTCCTGAGTTTATAAATGTTGATGCAGTGTTTAAGTTAGCCTCAGGAAGGCTGGATTTCCAAGGAAAATCAAACCATAAATGCTTCTGGTGGTTTTATATTTCAGTATTTTGTATAACTTTCAGGGAGAGCTGTTTATTTTCTATCTGTGACCCCTGGTCCCTCAGCAGTTACACTTGATTCCATGCTATCCTGAAAACATATTTTACAATAAACTTCTGAATTTTGGAACCATTTGATTGAATTGATTTGTATAATTAAAATGCTATTTTCACATTAGTTTCTTACTCTATCTTTGTAATACTGTAGAGCTCAAAATTTGTGTAACAAGAAACATACACAATTTAAAGGATATCCTAGGAAACCTTCAGTATATATGGAGTTACAAAATGGACATCAGTTCCCAGCTGTACTTTATCTAGGTTTCACTAAACAGATGGCTGTATATACTGCCCTTCAGATCCCCATGGGAGAAGATTTATAACGTCTTCCTTCTTCCTCCTTTAATAACTTGTTTCAGCATCTAGTAGTCATCGCGATCATGAAGTATTTTTCTCATTTCTGACTTAAATCTCTCCACCTGCATGTTAACCATATTTCTTTGCTCTTCAACCTCAATAGAGGTGGGAAACAGGCAGGTATGATTACTCTCCTATTTCTTTAATCTGTTGAAAGACAATGCTTTATCTATTGTACAAATCTGTTTATTCTACCTGAGATAGACATGATTTTATTTCAGAATCAAGAGGCTATTTAAAAAGTAATACTAGCACATGCTTCTAGAAAATTCAAATCATAATGTACATGAAATAAAAAGTGAAGGTATATCCTCCCTCCCCATTTAGTATCTTGCTTTCCAGGCCCTTTTTTTATGTAACTAGATAAGAAAGTAAGTAAATAAATATGTAAAAATATTATGAGAACAATAAAGTAAAGATGCATACTATAATATGGCAATGTTGTTTCCATTGTGATTCTTTCATTAGTGTTTTGGCTACCCAACATAAAATACCAGAAGGAAACTTAGTGATACAGTAGTGCTTCATTTTAAACATTACATGTATACTTTTAAAACTATTTTAAATTGTTAAATTTAATCAAATTTAAAAAGTGTGAAGATATTGATACAACCATGGAAAACTCTGACAGCATCAACTAAAGCAGAGTATACACTCACCCAGCAAACATGTGGGCATATAACCAGTAGAAATGAGTGCTTATGTCCACCAAAAGACATGAAATAGAATGTTCATAGCATCATTATTTCTATTGGCCCCATCTGTAAAATCTAAGTGTCCTTCAAAGCAGAATAGATGAAGAAACTGGTATAGTCAGAGCAATAAAGCATGGTTAAAAAAAAAAAAGATTGAGATTCTGGATAATATTGAACAAAAGCTAGACACAAGAGAGTACATATATATAACTTCATTTATATGAAGTTCAAAAGCAGATAAAAAATGATCTGTGGTAGAGATAGAAGTAATGGTCTACCTTTGTGGCGTTACTGACTGGATAAGTATAAGTATATGGAGGAGTCTTCTAGAGTATTGGACATATTCTTTATGTTGATCTGGATGGTGGTTACATGGGTAGATACATATGTAAAAATTAATTGAACTGTGCGCTTAATATTTATATACTTTGCTTTTTGTTATACTCCTCACTTTCCACCTCTGTCATACCTGAGGCTTCCGAGTCTTGAGTTGCTGTTACCTTCTGCGGAGGTAGCTCCCTCTGCTGTACTGCCTTTTCATGTATTCTGGGCAAAGCCTTTTCGGGTGGCTGAGGGTCAGAGTTTTATTTTTATTATTTTGCTCCATCATTTAGTACTCTTCCATTCCTCTTTTATCTTCCACGCATTTATACTTTAGTTAAAATTTTTAAAAATATAAAAATGACAGTATTATTATATTAAAAAAATTAGAGTTCACTTATAATTACTTGAATATTCTCATTTCTGCTTTTCTCAGTTATAACTAAGTATAACTAAGCACCGTTGTGTCTCCCAGTGGAAAATTCCATTCAGGTTTTATTCCAACATGTGTAGATTTATAGCAGTATATCTTTTTCGTAACTAAGGAAATTTGGGAATGGGCTTTTTCTTGGGTGATGAAAATGTTCTCAAATTATATGGTGGTGATAATTACACAACTCTGTAAATATAAACCACTCAATTGTATAATTTAAGGGTGAATTTTATGGTATGTAACAAAACAAAATTCAGCCAAAGTTTAAGCATAAACTGAGTAACTCTCCTAAAATGTAGAAAAAAACAGGACATTGAAAGGATGATAGAAAAGATAAAAGATATAGAGAACCAATCCAGGATATCCAAAAACTGTATTAGAAGTTTCAGAAAGAAAGAGAAAGCAGAGAATAAGAAATTAGCAAAGGAAGAATGTGAGACTTTCCCAGATGTGAAGAAAGACATAGTCAAATTGAATAGGCTTACTGAGAAGAAATTGGGAAGAATAAAAAGACCTCTAAGCTAGACATAATAACTGTGAGTCCTTAGAGCACAGGAGAATAAGATCCTAAAGGCCCCAAGATGGAAAAAAGAAGCTCACCTACAAAGGAACAGGAATGAGACTGGCACACATTCTTTATCAGCAACCCTGAAAACCAGAAGATAATGAATAATGCATTATTGGCTACCTAAAATTCCAGACCCCAATAAACTATCATGAAACTGTGAGGACAAGAAAATGCCTTTTCAGGGATACAAAAACTCTGCTTTCTTCAGAGTTCCTTTTCTGAGGTTACTTAAGGATGTCCAGTAAGAAAAGGCAGTATACCAAGAAGGAAAAATCAGGGATTTAATGAAACCATTCCAACAGAGGAGAGCAATAAAAGGAGTTCCAGGCTGCTGGCTGTGCAGAAAGGCCTAGAAAACAAATGGCCTATGTTGGAATGGGAGAATGAAAAGTTTGACAGTATTCAGGGAGGGGAGAAAAACCCCCAGACTCCAAAGATAGGATACTGTATTGGAGGTTAGAATAGACCCCGAATCACCAAGGAAATGTTGAAAAAGAAAAACAAAGCTGGGGGCATCACGTTGCCCGATTTCAAGCTGTATTACAAAGCAGTGATCACCAAGACAGCATGGTACTGGCACAAAAACAGATATATAGACCAATGGAAGAGAATAGAGAGCCCAGATATGGACCCTCAACTCTGTGGTCAAATAATCTTCGACAAAACAGGAAAAAATATGCAATGGAAAAAAGACAGTCTCTTTAATAAATGGTGCTGGGAAAATTGGACAGCCACATGCAGAAGAATGAAACTCGACCGTTCTCTAACACCATGCACAAAGATAAACTCAAAACGGATGAAAGACCTCAATGTGAGACAGGACTCCATCAAAATCCTAGAGGAGAACATAGGCAGTAACCTCTTTGACATCGGTCACAGGAACTTCTCTCAAGATACATCTACAAAGGCTAGTGAAACAAAAGCAAAAATGAACTTTTGGGACTTCATCAAGCTAAAAAGCTTTGGCACAGCAAAGGAAACAGTCAACAAAACCAAGAGGCAACCCACAGAATGGGAAAAGATATTTGCAAATGACACTACAGAGAAAGGGCTGGTATCCAAGATCTATTAAAGAACTTCTCAAACTCAACACCCAAAAAACAAATAATCAAGTCAAAAAATGGGCAGAAGACATGAACAGACACTTCTCTGAAGAAGATATACAACTGGCTAACAGACACATGAAAAAAATGTTCACTAGCGTATATTTTAAAGCACCTGTGTGACCTACTTCTTTACTTAATTCCAAGCAGCATGTTATGGAGCAAAAAGAAATCTGCTATCAAGATGTACCTAATGAAGTGTTACTGGCGTTTGTATGTAAAAAACAAAAAAACAAAAAAACAAAAAAAAAAAACCTATATAGAGGAGAACAGAATAGGGCAGCAAAGGCAAATAATTACTAAATTCACAATGTAGTGTGTTGTCGCATTTCCAATTACCAAATTCTCTGTACTCATTTGTTCCTTTGGATCACACGCCTTATGTGGACAGGCAGCATTACGTAAATATGACGACTAGAGGCTGAGCTAGGAAATGCTAACTGGATAAAAAGTTCAACTATGTTTTTGAATCAAAGAAACTCTTTAAATTGAACATATGGTTATTACAATAGAAATCTAAACAGACCTTCTGATGACTTGCTCTGATGATTTCCATTTCTTGTGGTCTCTCTATAAGACAGTTAAATTGCAAATGGGTTATATGTATTTTGAGCTTAATTCTGCCTCCTTAGTTAAGGAGATAGGGTTGGACAGTTCAGCAGTTTTGAATCTTAAAGGGCCTTTCGCGCTTTCAAGACATTTTGTATTTTTCCTCAGCAGTATTACCGCAAACATGATTAAGTAATTATTTGTATAATTGTTTAATGAACATCTCTCTTGATAGACTAAGCTCTATGTGTCCAGAAACCAAATTGCCATCACCAGCAGTACAATGTGTAAACAAATACATGGAGATCATGGCAATCATTGATTGAGCGAATTTCATGTGAAAAATTTTTTAATAGGCGTTAGAAGATGCCATTGTGTAAACATGTTATCATTTGCACAAAAGGCCTCCATCCCTAAATGAGAATGATATGTAATAGATTGAATTAAATAGGAGGGTATCAAGGAGACATTTGTCTTTTTATTTGTTCACTGTGAGGACAAAGAGTTTTGTCTGATTTGTTTATAGGTTTATTTCTAGCAATAAGAACAGTGTCTGTCACAGAAATATATGTTGAATCAATGACTTAATAAAAGTAATGGCACAACTTAATAATAAGAAAGTAAACAACCTAATAAAAAATGGGCAAAAGATTTGAACAGACTTCACCAAAAAACATACAGGATGGCACATAAGCACATAAAAAGATGATCAACATTATTCATCATTAGAAAAATACAAATTAAAACCACAGTGAGATGTTGCTACACATGTATTAGAACGAATAAAATAAAAATAACTAGCAGTACCAACGGCTGATGAGGATGTGAGGTACTAGAATTCTCATAGGTTGCTGGCAGGACAGGCTGCTTTGGAAATCCATTTGTCAGTTTCTTACAAAGTTAAACATACATTTAGCATATGACCCAGCAACCCCAGGTCTAGAAATTTACCCAAGAGAAATGAAACCATTTGTCCACACACACATACTCACATGAAAACCTGAACATGGATATTTGTGAAGGCTTTATTCATAATTTCTAAAAAATTGGAACTAGTCCAAATGATCACTAACTGGTGAATGGGTAAATGAATGGCTAAATAAACTATGACACATTCATACAATGGAATATTATTCAGCAAGAAAAGGGAGCAAACTACTAATACAAGCAACAACAAGGACGAATATCAAATGCATTATGCTAAAGTGAAGGAAGCCAGACTCAAACAGCTCCATACTGTATAATTCCATTTATATAACATTCTGGAAAAGCTGAACTATGGGACAGAGATCAGATAAACACAGAGAAGTACTCACAAGGGCTGGGGTGGAGAAGGAGACTTGACTACAAAGAGGGTAAACTCTTTGGAATGATGGAAATGTTCTGTATCTTGACTGTGATAGAGCTTACCCAACTATATGCATTTGTCACAATTCCTAGAGCTGTATACCAGGAGAAGGGTGAACTTTATGTAAATTATACCTCAATAAACCTGACTCAGAACCAAACAAAGAAGGAGTTGTTGAGGCTCTTCTCTGAAAGTAGTTAAGCAAGTAGATCATTAGCCTGCTGCCTTGAGAATCAGGAATGAACTCAGACTTTACCAAAGAACCAAAGAAATGAGTGAGGCTTGCTTCACTACTTATCATTCCACTATTCTTATTCTTTCTGTTAGGCTTATAACTTTCTTGTGGCAATGTCTTTGGTTTTTGTGTATTGTGATAAAAAACCACCTATTAAGTGGTACCTGATATTTAGCATTGTGTAAGACACTGAACTCCCAGTGCCTCAGGTGGGTCTAACAGATGCAGCACATGCCTTGTTTGCCACCCCGTAGAGTAGCTATGAGAATCAGAACATGGCATGCTTGCACTATGTAAACTGTAAGGTGCTAAGTAAATATAGGCGATTTTATTGCTAAATATTAAACCTAGATATAATAAACAAACTTGGATTTCAGGCATTGGAGAGCAACCCACAAACATGGTATGGATAAGGTGTGTAGGAAAGATTTACCTGACCTGCATCTATGTTTGGCCCCACTGCCACCTCCTTGTCCAGTGGAGAGAATCTGGTGTTCAGGAGTTTTGTCTGTAGCACCCATGATCGGCAGGAATGCAGTTTGATACGTTGGACAATGTGAAGTGACTCAAAGGACTGCAATAGGCAAACGTTGGACTTAGAGGCTCTGAAGGAGTGAATCTTCAACAAACGTTTGTTTTTCTGTACTATCTAGTCTTTTATGAGATAGGGCTCTTGTTTTAGTCTAGGTGACCATTGTAGTAAATGTGCTGTATCATGCGCAACGTTTTCTTCTGATGCCTCATCTTCCAGTGTTTTTGCCACCCCAGGTCTCCATAGATTTTTGTTTCATGTGACAGCCAGCTTTGATCCTCATGAATATTGTCATGAACACACTGATATCAGTGATAAGGTTTTAGCCTCAGTCGTAACAGATTTCTCTTCTTACTTTCTATACATGCACACACCATTAGAAACTTTGCCTTTTTGCTTCTTAGATCGCTATGTACCCTGCTTGGAGAGGCACTCCATGTTGAGCTCAACAGATACTTATTTGGATGACTTTGAGAATTTATTTGTGGGGCATTGCAGAATTATAAAATAAGTTCTACCAGTAATATAGCCTTGGCCAGATCACTTAATATGTTTCTTTACTTGTGTGTTTTTTTTTATTTTTAAATTTTTATTTATTTACTTTTTAAAGATTTGTTCATTTATTTTTAGAGAGAGAGAGAGCATGAGTGGGAGGGGCAGAGAGAGAGAGAGAGAATCTCAAGCATACTCCTCGCTGAGTGTGGAGCCTGATGCAGGGCTTGATCTCATGACCCTGACATTATGGCCTGAAGCGAAACCAAGAGTCGGACACTTAACCAACTGTGCCACCCAGGCACCCCAGTTTTTTTTTTTAAGTGGGCTCCATGCCCAGCATGAAGCCCAGTGCAGGGCTTGAAGTCAGGACCCTGAGATCAAGACCCAAACTGAGATCAAGAGTCGGATGCTTAACCAACTGAGCCACTCAGGTGCCCCCTGTTTCTTTACTTGTAAAAGGCAGGTAATAGTTTCAAATTTGCTACTGTCATCATGTTGTTGTAAGAATCACAATAGCTTAGGAAAGCTTGCAGCCAACTCTGAAATTCTGTGCCAGTATGAAGCAGTAATATTATTAATGGCATTCTTCTCATGATTTTACTACTGATAAATTATTGTGTTTCTCCAGGGAGAGCCACTCCGGGGCAGCTCATGTCCTATATTCAGCTCTTCAAGAACAACGTCAAAGCTTTAGTGAATCACTGTGGGCTCCTACAGCTTGGGCTGGCCACAGTTCAAACTCTGAAACACCTGCAGACTGCCAAGTGGGACAACTTTCTGGCTTTTGAAAGACTCCTTCTCCAGGTATGTTGCTATGGGAGTTTCTTGGGATATTAATAGTTAAAATGCTTGCTTTTAACTTTGATGTTAAAAGTTTGATGGAAACTTTGATGTTTATTGTAGTCTTAGTAATAAGTCATATTGTTGACATATACTCTGTATCATATTCTCTAAGAGCCTCCAAGTTAAAATTTTAGTAGAAATTTTCCATACCTTTGATTTTTTGATTTTCGTATTGTTTTTATTTGTTGTTTTTTTTTTACAGTGACATCTTTGGCTTCTCACTCAATATCAAGAATGTTTTTTGAGCATTTGACTAACCTCTTTTCAATTTTATGCCATTTGGACCTTTCTTGACCTTCATGGTATCTTTATTCAATCCTTGTTAGTTTCCTTGCAGAATATTACGACTGTTTACATTTCTTCTGACACTAACTAGTCTCTAATCCTCAAACAACATATAGCATGTGGCTTAAAATGATGCTTAGTAAAAGATGAATGAAGACAAACTACATTTGTGAATGTAGTGAATTTGAAGTGATTTGTATGGGGTTAGGACCTTTTCATGATTGATGAAATATTTTCATGTAAACCTTAAAAAATTATAAAGCATTTCAAACTAAAATAAAATAACATATCTATATGTACTCCCCACATAGACTCAATGTAATTTATCCATTTTTAATATATTTTTTTCCATTTTTAATATTTTTTGTATCCTTTTTCATTAAAGAAATAAAACTAGAAATAAAGTTGAAACAGCTCTGATACTTATACCTTTCATTACTCTGATTCTCCTTTTTTCTTTCCCAGAGGTAATCACAAACACGATTCCTTGTTTCTGTATTTTTATTAAATACTTATTTATCCATAAATAATACAGAGTATCGTGCTCTGGTTTTACTTTTTATGTAAGTAATATTGTACTATAAATATTCCTAAACAACTTGTGTTTTCCTCTCAACATTCTATTTTTAAGATAATTCAAGTTGACATCTATAGATCTAGTTCATTTATTTAAACTATACCATACTATTTGATTATATGAATATACAATACTTTATTTATACAATTCATATTGTTGTATAATTAGGCTATTCCCTATTCGTGTGTGTGTGTGTGTGTGTGTGTGTGTGTGTAGAGGGAGGGAGAGAGAGAGAAAAAAAAAGAAAGAATGTGGTGAATATTCTAGACCATGTGTTTTGGTATACATGTGAAAGAGTTTCTCTAGGATACATATCTTGGAAAGGATGTTAGATTACTGACAATGCATATTGTTGAATTCACTAAATATCAACAAAGTCATCACCAAAGAGGTTGACCTAGTTGACCCTTCTGCTAGGTATGGATGACATTTTGTTTCCCCACATAGTGTCCAGTACTCAGTATTATCAAATTAGAACATTTTTTAATAGTGCGTCAGTGCTATTTCTTTATATAAGTTTGCAATTCTCTGATTACTGATGAGGTTGAGCATCTTTTATAGTATTTATTGACTCTTCAGTTTTCCTCTTCTGTCAATTGCTCATACTTGTACTGTGCCCATTTTTATCTATTGGGTAACAGAAAACTGTCTTACATCATCCAGATACTTCTCTGAGGCTATGGTTTGTCTTCTAACTTTAATGCCAGTATAGTGTACAAAAGTTTAAAATTTTAATGTAGTCTAATATTATCCTTTATGATTTGTACTTATTTGTGGTTTATATTAGAAATCTATTTTTTTTAAGATTTTATTTATTTATTTGACAGAGAGAGGGAACACAAGCAGGGGGAGTGGGAGAGGGAGAAGCAGGCTTCCCGCAGAGCAGGGAGCCTGATGCGGGGCTCGATCCCAGGACTCTGGGATCATGACCTGAGCCAAAAGCAGATGCTTAACAATTGAGCCACCCAGGTGCCCCTAGACATCTATTTCTATGTACAGTATTTCAAAACATATTGTTCTGTATTTTCTGCTAAAAATTAACTTTTGGCATTTGAAATTTTAATCCACATGGAATTTATTTTTGTTTAGGGTATTATTCAGATCTAGCTTTCTTTTCTTCCATATGGATAGCCTAGTCTCCCCACACTATTTATCGAATACTCCATTGTACCATAAATTACTTACCTAAGAGTCATTTTCCTCTTTCTCATGTTGGCAGAACACCAATTTGTTCCAGTGTCTATTCTTTTCCCAAATGATTCAGGCAAATCCTGATTGCTCTCAGAGTACATTGGCATTCTCATTTCCCTACCTAATGATTAGTTTAGCAGTTCAAGCCAAAGACAAGCAAAGGGTAGTTTGCTGGAAGTATTTCTAGGAAAGATTTTCTTTTGCCCTGACAGAAGATATGTAATGAAGAAACAGTCTCTTTTTTCTGCTTCTTGATGTTTGGGACATGAGCACTTTGTGATAATGAAGGGAGCTCCCTGAGATCCTGAGGAGGACAGGTAGAACTTGGATCTTTGATGACTTTGAACCTTAGCTCAAATATCTTGTTTTGTGAGATAATAATTCTTCTCATTGTTTGAGCCACTTAAAAAATGTTGGTTTTCTCAGGGCGCCTGGGTGGCCCAGTCATTAAGCGTCTGCCTTCAGCTCAGGTCATGATCCCAGGGTCCTGGGATCGAGCCCCACCTCCAGCTCCCTGCGCAGCAGGGAGTCTGCTTCTCCCTCTCCTTCATGTTCTCTCCCGCTATCTCTCTCTCTCTCTCTCTCTCAAATAAAATCTTTTACAGAAATGTTGATTTTCTTATTTAGAGCCAAAAGATATTCATCTTTTTCCTACTGATACGTAATGTACTAAAATTCCATATAATAGTGAGTTTATTTCTCAGTTTCTAGTCTGTTCCAGTGGCCAGTTTATCTGTCACAGAATTAATACCATGATGTTTTAAAATCAGCATGTCCAGCTTATGATTTTCTTTCTAAGAGGGAATTATTAGATTTATTTGTGGGTATTTTAAAGATTTAATTACCCCTGTGAATTGAATTTTTAAAGATTCAATTTTCTGACTGTCCATTGCTGGCATATAGGGAAACTCTTCACTTTTGCCTGGCGATCACATGTCCATCAACTTTGCATTGGCATTTGTGTTTGTTTCTTCCTTTCTACACTTTCTTGATACCACTTTCTTTTTTAGTGCTCTGACCAGATACTAGGACACTCTTCAACATAGGCAGTGAAAAGAGGCATCTTCATCTTATTCCTGACTTTAAAGAAAATGTTCTAAAATTTTACCATTAAATATTGTTTGCTGAGGGTTTTTTTCTTTAATTAAGCTTAGAAAGTTTCTTCCTAAACCTAGTTTACTGAATTGTTGTTTTGGGGTTGTTTTTTATCATTCATGAGTGTTGAGTTTCATTTCTAAATTCATTATGAATTTTTTTAGATGGCTATGTAGGGTTTTTTCTCCCTTAATTGTTAATGTGGTGAATTGTATTTATAATTTTTTTAATGTTAAATAATCATTATTGCATTCCTGGATAAGTTCAGCTTGGTCTTACACACACACACACACACACACACAACTGGATTTAGTTTGCTAACACTTTACTTAGCTATTTTCATTTATGCTCATAGGTGAAATTAGCATATAATTTTTTCTTCATTGTGCTCTGTTGTCTGGTTTTGAAACAAAGGTTGTAGTTTTTTTAAAATCAGGGTGAGTTTCATTTTTGTATTTTCTGGAGCTGTTTGTGTAAGAAAGGAATCACAGTTGCTCAACAGTGAAATATCTCTAAGGAATCATCTCAAATAGCTTTGTTGTTGTTAGATTTAGATTTTTATTGCCAGTTTAGTTATTTAAATGTTTCTAGATCTATTTAATTCCTCTGTTTCCTCTTGAGATTATTTTGGTAGTTTATATTAGCTTAAATCGGCTATTCATTTTTATTTTCAAATTTATTAGCATACATTTATTCATAGAATTCTCATAAGAATTGAAATCTCCTTTGAATACATAGTTATATTCCATTTTTAAATGCTTCGTGTTTTTAATGTGCTCACTTTGGTCTTATTTTGGTCAGTATTGGCGGGATTTTATGAATCATTCTAAAGATTCAGCTGTCTCTGCATCTGTCGAGCTCATCTGTACCGATGCCTGTACCTATCTGTTTAAGGCCAGGAGTTCATACGAATGCCCCAATTCTAATCGAATACCACAGGGTTATTGTAGCGTTCTCCCTTTACGTATTTGTAACTTCCCTCTCTGACAGTGAAGAACCTGTCTCCCATTACCCGCAACATATTTAATGACGTGACAAATTCCCCCCATACATAATCAGTCTTCCATTAGAGGTGCTGCCCCTCTCATGCCCTCCGCACCTCACCTGGACTCTGTCTTCCTGTTGTAGGCCATGGCCAAGTCCACATAGATATTCTCTTTCACTTCACACCCAGGTGGCCCTGCTGAAACCCCCACAGGGATGCATTTCTTACATTGCTTGAGCTCTGACATCTGGCACCGTGCTACGCCCACCTCGCTCTCATCCATGGGTGTCCTCCTCACTCCTCTCAGGCTCCAGAACCCCCCAGGAGGCCCCATTGCTGCTCCCGTGGCACAGATGCCTCCTCACTCTGCAGGCTCTGGCTCCCTGCCAGAGAACTGCTGTGGCCAACCTCCTGTTTAGATGCTCTGACCTCCCTGCTCAGGCCCTGGCAGGGTCTTGGGATATTACTTTCCTCCAACCTCCAATGAATGCTTTTCTCACCTCCTTTGGTTCTGACAACCCATATAGGCCTGCTGCTTCATTTGCCCCCACATCCCGTGTCCCCCCTCCTACCATGCCCTCCTCACCCCACAGGGGCCTTGATAGACTTTTGTACCCCCCTCCACCCACCTTGCTCAGGTTCTGGTACCCTGCATGGGCCCTCACTGCCTCCCGCTTCCCCGTGGATGTCCTCTCTATCCTCTTGGGGTTCCAACAGTGGCTGGGTTCTGCCACCCACCATGTAAAGATGCCCTCCTCACCCTCCTGTGATGGTGACAGCCTGCACAGTGGCTTCCCCCCTGCCTTGGATACCCTTTTTCATTCCTTTGGGCTCTGGTAAGCTGCTCTAGGCGTCTTCTCCAACTCCTTCCCTCCTCGCTGCCCTACCACACAGATGGCGCCCTCACCCTCTGCTTCCCACAGCTCCAAAATCTAAAACAAGTGTTTCAAAACAAGGCAGAGCAGTTTTCTCTCAGGAATGATAATCTTTCAACACACCAGAGGTTCCTGAAGAAACTTGACACAGTATTAATTCTAAACCATCTTATATTTATAATTAATTGTTAGAATCCTGTTCCATATTAGACTGCTTCGGATGTGACCACAAGACTTGGTGTGGTTCTTTCAGCAAGTGGAAAGGAATAAAAACACTGGGAAAAAGAAGTAAGCATTTAAAATGCCCAAACCCTGCTTTTATCATAATTGCACATTATCCAGGCTAGCACTGTGTTCTCAGTCATTTCTAGGTCCTTGCAAGTTAGTGCTTTAGCACAGGCGAACTTGTAGATTGGCAATCCTAATTGCTCTTTGTTTATGGCCATGCTCACTTTATACAGTATACACTTATCCATTAGTGTAACAAGTCCTAATACACGGTGAACTGTCCCTTTCATGGACTTTGGTTTGAAAGTAGAGCATCTAAGTTTATTTTGAAGATGAGGGCGACTCCTAGCTTTTCCCAAAGAGCTTGAGAGCCACCTAGATGCAAATCTCAGCCAGCATTGAGAGTTGTTTATTTCTTTGGAGACTCACTTCCACCACTCTCTACCACACCTCTGTCACCGGGACCTCAATGTTGACTTTATAACTAACACTATAGACAGTCTTGGTTAAGAAAAAGGAATTGGTCCTGGGAATCTATAATTAATCACAGGTTACTGCCTTTCCTCTACACTACCATCTCTCAGTTCAGTGGTTTTGGCAATTTCATGACAAGTCAGCAACAGATCTGAGTACAATTCGTAAGACTTATGTTTGGCTCAGGCTTCTGAAAATGACAGAAACATAATGTAATGTGCTCAAAAGGGAAACTATTTTGAGTGTTGTTGGGAAAAATCTAATATTCATCAGCAGTGAATATGCTTTTAAAAACCAAAGGAGATAAAGTATCTTCTCAACTCCTTTTCCTCTCCCTTATCTCCAAGATCCAAAATCACAGTCTGTGTTCTAGGCGTTTGGTACATGTGTGCTCATTAAAAGATAATTGTTTCTGTTTCAAGTTTAAAATGTAGAAAAGAGCAAATTTAACCTGAACATGGATACATTTATGATTCTGTAATGAATGTATTCACTTGTAAGAGTAGCTTTGCTTTTTTTTTTAAATCAAAGTATGGATTTACTTAATTTGGGTGGCAGCCTACAAAGAATTCTCTCTTTATAGTATAGCAAGAAAGTTTGATTTAGTCACCTCATCTAATTAGGATTAAATTGCCTACCTCATAGTGTTTGTTATTGTTAGGACTGAATAAAATTATATATGTGCCTCACTAAGTACAGTGCTTGGCATGGAATAAGTGCTCAATAAATAGTAGTTATTATTTATTCTTTAAGCTGAACTAAAAATATTACAAATGCCAATTTATTTTATGCAAGCAATGCCTTTAACATACTCTCACCTAGACTTTTTCTTTTTTTTTTTTTAAGATTTATTTATTTGACAGAGAGGGACACAGTGAGAGAGGGAACACAAGCAGGGGGAGTGAGAGAGGGAGAAGCAGGCTCTCCGTCGAGCAGGGAGCCCGATGCGGAGCCCGATGCGGGGCTTGATCCCAGGATGCCGGCATCATGACCTGAGCTGAAGGCAGACGCCCAAGGACTGAGCCACCCAGGCGCCCCCTAGACTTTGTTTTTCTAACTTAAAATTTGTTAAGGAAAAATGAGATTGTTACTTAGATGTTGCTGCCTTTTTGTACTTACTGTTTGATAATGTTTCACATTTTTTCTATATAAATCTAGATGTAAATCCCATTGTTTCTACAATACATATCTTTCTTTTTTTTATTAAGTTCAATTAGCCAACATATAGTACATCATTAGTTTTGTTTTTTTTTTTAAGATTTTATTTATTTATTTGACAGAGAGAGACACAGCGAGAGAGGGAACACAAGCAGGGGGAGTGGGTAAGGGAGAAGCAGGCTTCCCACGGAGCAGGGAGTCCGATGCGGGGCTTGATCCCAGGACCCTGGTATCATGACCTGAGCCGAAGGCAGACACTTAATGACTGAGCCACCCAGGCACCCAGTACATCATTAGTTTTTGAGGTAGTGTTCAAAAATTCATTAGTTGCATATAACACCCAGTGTCTCCAATGCATGTCTGATATTCTTATGCTAATTGTCACAAAGAAAAACTTTATTGACCATAATTTATTGTGGCTATGAAACAGTAGCAAACTCTGTATAGAAGAGGGACCTGGGTTTAAACTTCCTAAAAAACAGACCACGTACATATGTGTTCTCTATCTCCAGTTATTTCTTTAGGCAGAA
The DNA here is from genome assembly GCF_009762305.2 of Zalophus californianus. NCBI lineage: Eukaryota > Metazoa > Chordata > Mammalia > Carnivora > Otariidae > Zalophus > Zalophus californianus. The sequence continues at coordinate 41,808,101 of NC_045596.1, read as the reverse complement.
TTTATATTTCTAAATTAAAAAATCCAACTTGGAAAGTGATTTTTAGATCAAATACAAATGAGTTACAAAGCCAACCCAAGATAACCCAGGTACATGTTGCTTTAGTTTTAAATTCTACCTGCCTTTGAAATGAAAAGTAGGCATTCCATTTTACTAAAAGTCAAAGAAGTTTCTAATGGGTAGAGTGAGTTCCTTTTATGATAGACTAAATTTTAGAATATCTCTTCTATAACAAACCAGATTTCCTTAAGCTAAGTAAGTGTGTCTGCTTGTGCTATAACAAATTGGGGGTTTACCTTCCCGGTCCTCTAGAGCTTCTATGTGGTCCCTAGCCTTGTGGCATAGCTTGGAAGCGTCATGCCTCATTTCAGGTCCGTGCCTGACTTCACCGACACCCTGGGAGGTCCTGTTTTGTTATGAATTGTCACTTGCAAAAGTACTAGTGACATCATTTGGGTAAAGAGTGAGGTAAGAGGCAGAAAAAGATGATCCCCAAAGTCAGACCTGAGTGTCCTTTATAGATTAAGGCGATTTTTCATAGGGTTTTTCCTGAGAAGGAAAATTGGAGCATGTTTAAAAGAAAACCTCTTATTTCTTTTATACACTATTCTCAACAGTTCTGACACCAAACGTGTAGGGCTTTTCCTACACCAACCAGTTCTCCAACTCTAGACTCCGACTGGATGTCCTACATTTCAGTCATGACACTAACTACATGGGCCTAGGGCAGACCCTGTGGTTTATTAGACCCCTTCCTTGGGTTTGATAATTTGCTATAGTGGCTCATAAAACTCAGGGATACATTTATTTAAGTTTACCAGTTTATTACAAAGGATATTATAAAGGATAAAAATGAACACTCAGATTAAGAGGTACATAGGGTGAGGTCTGGAAGGGTCTTTTAGTGCAGGAGATTCTGTCCCCGTGTGGTTGGGATGTGCCACCCTCCCAGCATATCGATGTGTTTACCAACCCAAAAGCTGTATACTTTAGGGATTTTTATGGAGGATTCATCATGTAGGGATGATTGACTCAGTATCTAGCCCCTCCCCCTTTCCCTGGAGGATGGGGGGTGGTGAGGTTGAAAGTTCCAAGCTTCTACTCATGGCTTGGTCTTTCTGGTGACCAGTCCCCAGGAACTATCTAGGAATCTACCGAGAGTTGCCTCATTAGAAAAAAGATTGTCCTATCACCCAGGAAATTCCAAGGGATTTAGGAGTTCTATGTATCAGGAACCAGGGTCAAAGACCAAATATTAGAACAAACGATGCTCCTAGCACCCCTATCTCTCAGGAAAACACAAGGGTTTTAGAAGCTGTGTGCCAGGAACTGGGGGCAGAGACTAAAAATATATTTCTTATTATGTCACAGTGTTTTTCACAGTATTACATCAAAATGACTACAAAGGCAAGTATGAAAGAGCAACTCGTTTCCCCCATTCCTGATTTCCATGAGAAGGGGCTTTTCCTAGCCATGCTCCTAGTCTGTCTCTGACCCTTGCAGCCTCCTCTCTTGGGAAGAGGGGTGTTTTTTTCTGGTTAGCAAATTTGAGATGATTGAACGGGCTCAACTCTGCCTTTTCTCCTCTCGAGAGGGGCTCTGCTTATGGAGAGCACTGTGGTACTCAGCTCTTTCAGGACCAGAATCTGCCACCTTCTTTCTCCACTCTTCTTCCTCTTTAGAGTATGCTGGCAGCACGGAGCACGTGCTGTGCCCTGGGTCTTCATGGGAGGGCTTACCTGGTCAGAGCTTGCCTCCAACCTGGAGGAAAAGACTGCCAGGTTCTGGAGCTCCAAAGGAACAAGCCAACATGGCTAACAGACCTATTATTTTACCACCCAGGCTGGCCTTATATCATTAATAAAAGTGATGTTTGGTCTCATGCCTTTACTAAGGTCTGCTTTATTTCCCAACTTGTTCAGAACCGTGGCTGGGAAGGGGGATGCTATTTTTTTGATGGCCCCCTTGGAGAGCTCTATAGTAATCAGCAGTTGTTTTGAATGAAATGTCTTAAATATTTTTGGAGAAGAGTTAAATGGAGATTTATCAGTTACCTCTTTGGACATTTGTATTAAGCAGTTGTTACAAAGAGAGGTAGGAGGGAGATTGCAAAAATTTTCTTTTTTGATAATTAGGTTGAAAATAGCAAAGGTAATTTTTCATTCTGAAAACAAAAAGGGGCAGATTTGGTCAGAAGAATACTACCATTTCTCATTGATTCTAAGATGTCCATTTTTTTTCATATTTTAGTATTTCTGAAATGGGGATGCGTCCTGAAATTCATGGTATTTCTTAGTTTAATGGCAGTGTTCTGTTTCTTGCTAATGGTGTGTGGTATCTTTAAGTCAATAAAATGGGGCTTTCAAGGTAGGAAGCAGATGAAAAATCCCCCAGACCTTAGGTCTGACTTGGTGTGTTCCTGACTGCTGTATGCACATTGGGTTAAAATAGTGGCATTGGAATGGGCAGTTTGCCTTCGCTGGCTAGGAGTGTGACAAAGGGTTTGTCACTTGGGGTATTCATTTCATGTTAGCACCTTTTATGAACTGAGGAGGTGACTTTTTTTTTTTCATCAAGTCTGTGCCTAGTGAACTATTCTGTGAATACATCAAGATTATTTAAGTGACACTGAACTTTCGCCTAATCTGCTTTAGGACCAGGGATGGGTGCTTTGGGGATGACCTCTTGGGCTGGCACTATGAGATCTTAGGTTAAGATTTTTCTCAGTGGATTCTTGATAGCTCAACAATGTGTTGACTTAGCTTGGGTCCCTGTAGTGGTATATAACTTGTATAATATTTTAAATATAAAAACTGTGCCTTTAACTTGTTAAAAATCACGACAGATTATCTTAATTAAAATAAACCTGTGATTGGGGCGCCTGGGTGGCTTGGATGGTTCAACGTCTGCCTTTGGCTCAGGTCATGATCCCGGGGTCCTGGGATCAAGCCCCGCATCAGATTCCCCACTCGGCGGGGAACCTGCTTCTCTCTCTCCCTCTGCCCCTGCTGCTTCCCCTACTTGTGCTCTCTCTCTCAAATAAATAAATAAAATCTTTAAAAAAAAAACCCATGATTAGTCTTTTAAAGCAATACTAATGTACGAAATATGATTATTGAATTTGCTTATTTTTTTACCTGTTTTGTATGTATCTCATTTTGATTAAAAACATGTGAGACATTTTATTCACAACTGCTGATCACTTGTTTTGAACTAAAATTTAGTTAGAACAACAGACCTGCAATTAGTTAACTTTATTTAAGAAACATAAACACTAAGAAGCACTGTTTAGAACAAGTGAAAAAAATAACTTCCGAATACAAAGGTTGTGTGGTCTCTCAACTTTCCTAACCATTTGCTTTGTTTATCCTCCTTTCTCTATAGATTGCTCCAGGGCCTCTTTCTCCTGGTTTTGGAGTGCTCCACATTATTCCTGGCTCTTAAGTATTAACTTCAGTATTGAGTCATACATCTTCTCTTCTCAGGCACATCTGCACGCACACTCGAACACATGCGTGCACACACATACACACACACACACACACACAAGCCAAGCCTTCCCTGAGTAGCTTTGTGCATTATTTTGTTTTCATTTTGCTTCTCCTTCACTGACATGTTTTGGCTACACATTCAATGTCTTCCTTGCTAGACTGTAAGATAAGTGAGACTAGGGGCTCTATTGACCTTGTCTGTGAGTAGGTCCCAGAATGTACACTTCTCATTTTCATGCTTGCAATAGCAGGCTTACCTGTCTGCCTGTGGAAATTTGAGAAGTTTTTTATAAATATGGAGTTTACTTGCCACAGGTTAGCACCTGAATATGAATAAATACTTACGAGCTTTACTAGAGTCAAAAAAGATGCCTTGTATGGACATAGAACAGAGGCTTCTTTATGTTAACACCTGTTCTGACTTCTTCCGGAGCACATGGCCACCCACAATAATAAATACATTTCCCAGTCACCTTTGCAGCTAGGTTCTAGTGAATGAGACACAGGTAGAAGTGATGTGGGCCACCTTCAGGCTGTGCATGGAAAGGGTAGGTACACGCCTCTAACCTTTTACTCCCGCGTGCTGAAATGCAGCCAGGATGGCAGGAGCAGGCGTGGCCATCTTGGGTCACGACAGGAAGCTGTGTGTTGGAGATGTTTGAACAAATGATGAAAGGTCCACGGTTGGTTTGCTGAAGATGCTGTGAACACCGTACCAGCCTTGGATTACCTCCCTAGACTTTATGTAACTGAGAAATACATTCCTATCTTGCCTAAGCCACTATAACTTTGGGTCTTTGTGACACTCGCTAAACTATGTTCTGATTAACATGGACATCTTTTGCTGCCGTTTTCATCATGGCAGCTTCTTCTGTGAGCCTTGTAATTCTGGTCATTTTATGACCTCGTGAGAAAGTAGTCAAAACAATGAATTGTCTTGAGGCCTGTCCTCTTAAATATCACCAGGTTGTGGAATATTTGGAAATAGTGTATGAGATTTAGCTCATTTTAATGCAACCGTAAATTGTTAAGAGTTTTAAAAATTTCCAAACAAATTTGCTGAAAAAGTCACAGATGAAAGACATTTCGAATTAAAGAGATCTGAATAGACTAACATGTTGGTCCCTTAGGGGCTCACATGATTAGACTCTTTTATTAATTGACAAGACTTCTACCCCTCTTTTCCCCCCACAGTTCAGAACACCTGGTTAGACACTGTAACTAGAATAAGTTGTTCTGGTTCTCAGAAATATAAATCATCTCTTCATCGCTTTCTATCTTCTCCCAGGGAAGCCCCTGCCTTCTAGTTCTCTGCCAAGAGAGGTGTCACTTCTGAGAGGTGGAGGGAAAATCAGCCGAGAAGCCTTTTTCAAAAGAAAATATTCTGTTCATTCCATGTAATAGCAATCATTGAACACATGCTGTCTGCTGGATGCAACTGAACCATTTATGGTTTCTTGGATGCGCATAGTTTATTTTGTACTGTGGATTAGCTATCAGTACATTAGTACCGTTTGTGCCATCTTCAGGGATCTGGGACAGGATGGGATTTTCTGGGCTGGTCTGGGTACCTGAGTTACTGCCCTTACAGTGTTGCCTCTGTGAAAAAAGTAAGTCCTAGATTCTCATCAATCAATTTATAAATAAACTTTCAGAACTGCTGATTCAGATTTGCGCCCCATATAGCAGCGGTTGGACAAGTTATGAATTTGACTGTGGTCTTACTGCTCGTAGTCGGTATTAGAGCCAGGGTAAGACCTAGATGTGTCTGATTGAAGCCATGCCCTTCACTACTGTGTATTGCTGGAATATTTGTCCTGGGGCAAAATGGCAAAGTGACTATTGTCCACTTCTGTCTCACATTACACTCATTCTTGTTCTCAGGAATTCGGATAAAAAAGTTTTCAAAACATAGTAGGGCCTACATAGCCCATTAATTAAATGTTCAGTTTATATGCATTTATTTGATAACTTTATATGCATTTATTTGCATATATGCATCTGTGAGTACTGAGATCATTAAAATGCTTCCTTGTCCACTGATTTATCCTTGATATATCTATAAATTTGGCAACCAGGTTAGATTTTCATCTTGAGTTTTACTCCCCAGCAAACCTTTTGTTGAAACCTTATGAGACTTGTACATTTCTCCATTAGGATACATCATCTTCATTTCACTTTTCTCTTGCAGAATATTTTATTTTGATGTTGCTCTCTTCTATCACATTAAAGTATTGTATTTTTGAATAATAAAAGAGAGAGACAAATGGAAAAACAAACAAACAAACAAAAAACACCCAAGAATCTCTTGTTTCTTTGCCTAGGGAGGGCGCATCGCCAGGTTTTGGAGTTAGGTGAATTTGTGCCAACCATCTGATTAGAAAGCGGGAGTCAAGTATATAGACTAAGTAAACGATTGCTTTTAAACTGGGCTTGCCTTAGAAGCAATGATATCATATGTTATTCCAGCTGCAAGCCAGAGTTAGTAATCAGGCAAAGTAAGCTTAAGGCTAACAATTTTGGTTCGTAGCATTTTGTGGGTCTACCAAAAAAGTTTCAAATATAGATTTATGCCAGTGGCCAAAGGCACATCTGGGTGAGTCTTTGTTTGGTGAAAAACAAGGGCTACAACCATTCTGGTTTGCTTGACCAAAAGGGAAATAATAATGATCTGTGCTTCCCTGCGCTGACTGAATCTTCTGTCCCGAGCCACTCCCTCTGTTTGTACTATGCTGTCTATCCCAGTGGTTTCTGGGATTTTTTTTTTCTTTTTTAAACATCTGGGCTCCTAAGAATGGAAGGAAATAACACCATTTAATTGATTTTTTTTTTTAATGTTAGTCAGCCTTAGAGAAACCAAGTATTGTTTATGCTCATTCACAGGAAATCTTGGGTATAACTTGAGGGCAGGTCTTTCTGAAGGAAGCCTGTGCAGAGGTTGTCTGAGTATCTACAGGACCTTACTGACCACTTCATTTCTGACTTAAGGATTCTGAGAGTGCTTCTAGAGATTAGCTTGATGTGAGTGGGTACCTGATATTAGACAGTAGGCTTGGGCCTGGGTGTGGATTTCTCCCCCAGCTTTTCTCTCTCTCTCTTTTGGCCAGAGGCTCCTATCTTCAAAAGTAAGAGAAATATTTATTCAGGACCTTAGGTTTTTTCTGGCGAGGAACACTGTGAGGATTTGGCCACCCTGAGCACCTTGACTGAATATCTGTGCCTTGTTATCTGCCTCTGTTCCTCCCATTCGTTACTTCGGAATTAAGGGACTCAAAGCAGGGTGGGATAGTGCTGAATGGAAGCTGATCTGTCTGTCTCTTTTTCTCCAGAATGTGTTGGCACTGGAAGTGATGAAGGTTGAATGAGGACTGTCGCATGATCCAAATATCCTACAGTCGCACATTCTTTAGGGGGAGCACTGTATGTGGTTCTCTTCAGCGCTGTCTGTCCTCAGTGTTTTCCAGTAGGGGCAGTGCTAGCTTATAATTTATGTCATTTTTTGTCTGTGCAGGAAAAAAAATCTGCAGCGGGCCCATTATACACGGGTCATACCCTGTGTTTTTGACAGGAATATTTTCTGACCGCACACACAAACACTATTCTTACTTTTTTCAATACCTTGATTTTGAGCTCTTTTAAAAAGGAATAAATGAGCAAAACAAAATTGCAAAAAAGTCTATTTCAAGAGAAAATATTTGTTAAAAATTGATAAATTACCACCCTGCCACATGGAGCTGTTTCTATTATTATCCACTCATATGATTTTGTTTTTAAAATCTTTATTGTGGTTTGACAAGAGTACAGAAGATTCCCTTTTGTACTTAGTCCATATAAAGTTGGTAGTCTTTTCTTTTTTCCAGTGATGGTTTTGTTTTGTTTAGTGTTGCTGTTTTGTTTGTTTGATATATTACTAAGTGTTGGAAGTTTGTTTTTCTTGCACCATTTCAAATTCATAATATTTAAATAGAAAAAAATGAGGAAATAAAATTGGAAAAATTTGGGTTTCACATTCCTGGTTATTAACTCTACTGAGAAATATAGAATTTTTCTTCTTTCTTTTTTACTTTGTGTTCTTTCACTTTAGTTTTGATAGAAAAACAAAATATAAAAACATTACAAAACTTATACATGTAGAGTGTTTTGGGAGTAGAAGGAAAATACTTACATGCCTCTATAATATATACATAATATTGTTAGGTTTTTTTTGTTTTGTTTTGTTTTTAGGTAACTTTTATTTGATGGATTTATTTTCTTTTGCTCCTCTGGAGATTTTTTTAAAAGATCATAGTTTAAGTGAGAAAAAGGCATATTAACAATAATCCCATAAATATAATTCTTTAGAGGAAAGCTGTCCATTTAAATATGATAAATACACTAGCCAAGGCATATGTCATCAGCACTCTTTACTGACCAGAATAGTTCCTAGTGGCACCCACTGGATTTAAATTCTTCTTGCGAATAATTAGTATACTGTTTAGGAAATAGACTAATTCAGTGGTTCCTTCTGAGCGCGACAAAAGAATAGAGTAAAAAAAAAAAAAAACAAGGAAAATACAGACTGAAGTTTATAAACAAATATTTCATTTTTGTAGGAATGCTAATGAAATGATCTCTAAATAGGGATTATTTCTTATGTAGCCACAACATAAAAGCCATCCTGCCATCCAATAAATATTTATTGAGCATCTACCAGACACCACACACCATTCTTTGGCACTGAGGCTGCATTAGTAAATGAGAAAAACAAGGTCTCTGCTATTGCAGAGTTGACATTATATAATGAGTAGAGAATCTCTAAATAGTTAAAAAATGACTGCAGAAAGCACAAATTTTGAGCACCTCTTGGGTGTGAAATAGCCAATTAATTGTTAAAAAGGACTTTTCAACTGATAAAGCATGTCTGTCTTAACACAGGAATTTTTTTTTTTTTAGCGTGCCATAGCCCTGCACACATGCATCCGTGATCACACATGCCAGTCATAGCGTGACTTACGGTTCTTTGTGTACGTCTCTCTCTGCCACAGCTGCACCCAAACTGACAGAGCAGCATCTTATCATTTATGTATCCATGCTTTCCCTTCACCTGGAATATGCCTGACATACAAGAAACACACAGTGCATATTGGTTCAGTGAATGTGTAGTACCTTACGGTTAGTGAGGTATTTTCATCTGCTTTATCTCAAATTGATCTACACCACACCCATATAAGGGAATAATTTTATGGTAGAAGCATAAAAAGATGAAAAGTTTAAGAGTTTAAGTGACTACTTATGGTCAGGAGGAATATATATGATTTTTATGCACCTGTGAGACAACCATGGGTCATAAGTAAACCTGCTTTAAGAACACGAATTTGACCTCAGATTTCCCTTGTAGCAAAAGGTCGTAGAGGATCATGTCTGTAACTTGGGTTTCATTTTGTCAAATCTATGAATCTCGTCAAAAACTTTTATCATCTTTCTTTTGCCAAACCACTCCCACTTTTATCTTTGACTTTGAGAAACCATTCTGAAGTTTGTACAAGCTGACAGGACTGAAGTTATAAGATTGTTGCTCCTCACTGCCGTCTCATCCACCACCACGGAGCTCTTGCTAGTGCCAGGGCTGCATAGTAGCTTTATGTAGCTTACGTAGCTTACGTGTTTTATATGCATTGGCTTCTTCAAACCTTACAATTCTGGGAACTGTTTTCCAGAAGAGGAAACAGAAGCTTGGCGGAGGTAAGGATCAGCCTAAGGTTCCATATGAATGGTGGAGCCTGGCTTCCATCCTGACTCTGCCTGACCCCAGAGTCCGTGCACTGAGAAATTATACACTGTCTTAAAAGGCTTATTTGAAAAATAAGTTAAATAAAAGTCATCATCGTGCTACATATTTAGTAGAGGAGAAGCAGCTCTGCCTATTTATAAGAAAATCATCTGTACATCCGTTTATCAGGAAATATAAAGTCAGGGTCATGATTTTTTATTTTTTGTAAAAATGATTCTTTGCTTTTGCTTTAAGAATAAGTAATACACCTTTTAATGTTTTCCAGGGAGCAGGCTCCTCCAGTACACCTAATTTATTTTATTTGCCCCTTTTCAGCCATTAATGCATCTAGAAATAGAGGATTTAGGCTCCCCAGTGCAAGTTCCAAAGGCTGAATGTTCTAGTGCAGTGAAGTTTGACCCAAACAACAAACACAGGTTTTGAGTTCTTGCAAGGACTTTGTATTGTTATTTGCATTTTCTTCAGAAACCTCAGCCATGTTTATACATACCAACCATAGATTCTCATTGTTGGGAAGTGCTTTCACAGTCCTCTTTGTAAGAATCCTCTCTATGGCAAAAATTCTCTAGAGACAGCTTGTGTCGGTCTGTTGTAGATCTACATTTCTTTCTGAACATTGGACACACAAATGAATTTTACTGTTTGCTTTGAGGGGAAATATAATCCAGACAGTGGACTATTTGCTTTTTTATTTAACCTCTTTATTTAAAAATGTATATTGGTGTTCCTCATATACAGTGTTCTTTGATTGGATCGCTTTTTTTTACCAAACTTTTGTACTTAATTTTGTCATCTTTCCATGGCTGAAATGACAATTGGTGTTCTTTTTTTTTTCCAAAGAATTTATTTATTTGTTTGACAGAGAGTCACAGCGAGAGAGGGAACACAAGCAGGGGGAGTGGGAGAGGGAGAAGCAGGCTTCCCGCTGAGCAGGGAGCCCGATCCGGGGCTCAATCCTAGGACCCTGGGATCATGACCTGAGCTGAAGGCAGACACTTAACGACTGTGCCACCCAGGCGCCCCCAATTGGTGTTCTTTTTTACAAAATTATTGAATGGTGATAGAAAGGATCTTTATTATTGAAGGACAAGAGATGTTCAACAAAAAAGCCAGAATCAGTGCTCACAGAGGTCACCCATACCAGCCATTTCTTAATTCTGGCAGCCAGATGCTCCATCATCTTCCTTAGGAAACAAAATGGTGAAGAAACATGAGGAGATCCAAGACATCCTTTTTTTTTTTTTTTTTAAGATTGTATTTATTTATTTGAGAAGGGGAGAGGGAGAGAGAGAGAAAGCGCAAGAGGGGTAAGGGTCAGAGGGAAAAGCAGACTCCCTGCTGAGCAGGGAGCCTGATGTGGGTCTCCATCTTGAGATTCTGGGATCATGACCTGAGCCTAAGGCAGACACTTAACCGACAGAGCCACCCAGGCACCTCCTTAACAGCTAGGAAATCCCTGAAATGCACCTCTATCACGGCTTCTGGTTTTTTATTAAAGTGATTACGGGTAAATAACCGACAGCAAGATGGAATCACATAACAACCGCACAGAGTATTAAAATAATTTAGTGATAGAGGGGTTTTTGTAGGTTGGTTAGTTTCTGGTGGTAGAGGTGACTATTTTAATGAGATATTTAGCCATAGTGACCTTAATTTGAAAATCTGATTATTTCATTGTCCTCTGTGTTTGCACATGTTGTTTTCTTTAATTGGATCGCTTTCTTTACCTATCCAGAATGCGTTCCTTCATCCTGCCTGTCCAAATTAGCTGCTTTCTCTGGATGCTTCCCATTATCTTGCACTGATCACCCTTTGTTTTTATTGCCTGATTTAGTTGTATCTTCTCAACTCTCTGAATGTGGGGATCCGATACGTCTTGTTTATCACTGTTTTCCACCTGACACATAGTAAATGTTAAATAAAAATTTCCTCTCAACTTGTAAGTTTAATGCAATGTCAATCAGAATTCTAGAATACTAAAAATATAATTTTAGGATTTGATGAAGTTATTCTAAAACATATCCAAAGAGGTCCAAAAACAATAATGTTGAGTGAAAATTAAATGTCCAATTAAACCACATTATGATATTTATCGGTATTATGTATCGACATATATCAAGTATGTCTCAGTAATGCTTATGAATATTTTCTAGGGTTTTTATGGTTTTGGTTTTTCTACTTTTTTAATTCAGTAATAACCACTATCCTTCCCATCAAAAATAATTATTAATAATGTATTACTGCTACAAAATAATTCAGAGACAGATACAAGAGTATTTTAGTAATTATTAAATTCAGTGTATTTAATAAATCAGAGATAAATGGGGAGTTATTACTGTATTAAAAGGGTAAATTAAATCCAAAAAAAATCTATGAAATTCTGGCAAGTGTATGATTTATCCTGAAGTAGGGAAGATCATTCCGGACATAAAAGCCATGGAATTAATCTCAAAAGGGGAAAATCACCAGATATGGGTTACAATAGGGCTTAGAAGTTAAGAGAAATGACTTTAAGATCACATGGTTCCGGATATGAATTTTGGTCCCCAACACTTACTGAGTGATCTTATGGGAACTTATTTACTCATTAAGCGATTAGCTTCTTCATCTATAAATTAGAGGGGATAATAATAATAGCAAACTCATTAAGCCTTTAGAATACAAAAACTTATGTAAAGGACCTGCCCTTTGCCAATCACATAGAAAACACAATAGCCATTATTATTACCTTTAAAATTTTTACACAGGATACTAATATCAAAATCCCTACAAAAGGCAAACAAAATAGCTGAAGTATTGCCATAAAGACAAAGATTATTATACATGACATGTGAAGAATCCATTCATGTGGGTAAGAAAAACATAATTGTTCAACAGAAATGGTTAAAAAAAATGTGGCCAGCTGTTTTATAGATGAAGAAATAAAAGTGGCTAATAAGATGTGAAAAAAGTGTTTACTTTTCCTAGTAATAAAAAATGTAAACTCAAACTACCTTGAGAAGCAATTTACCACTTCAAAATAGCAAGGCTTGGGGCGCCTGGGTGGCTCAGTTGGTTAAGCAACTGCCTTCGGCTCAGGTCATGATCCTGGAGTCCCGGGATCGAGTCCCGCATCGGGCTCCCCGCTCAGCGGGGAGTCTGCTTCTCCCTCTGACCCTCTCCCCTCTCATGCTCTATCTCATTCTCTCTCTCAAATAAATAAATAAAATCTTTAAAAAAAAATAGCAAGGCTTAACAAATGATAATTTAGTGTTGGGCATAGCTTAATGGTGTAGCCATCAAGAAATACTGCTCTTGGGAGAATGAATTTTGTCATGGCATTTTGGCAATATATGACGAGACCCTTGAAAAGGTGTATACTTTTCCTGATTATGAATATTTTTAATGAGGTCAGGAAATGTTAATCCTATAATGTTAGTAGAAAAACTTTATTTATGTGGATATGAAAAACAAAACTGCATTTATAGCGTGAACCCAGCTCTGTTAAATAACAAGAAAAAAGATGAAGAGTAAAGGGAGGTTAGGTACTTAGACAAAATTAGAAAAGAAAGTGGGAAAAGATATGAAAATGATTATCATTGCTTTCTCCGAGTAGTGGGTTTTCCAGTTGCCTATTGCTGCACAGAAAACTACCGCAAAGCTTAGTGGCTAGATTATAATTTTGTGTGGCAGGAATTCATGCAGAACTCAGCTGGGCCGTTCTTCAGCTCTACATGGGAGGTGGTGAGGTGACTTGGTAGCATTCAGCTGGTAGAGGGGCTGATCTAAAGGGCCCAAGAGGGAGTCAGTCACATGTCTGGGACCTGAAGGCAATAGCTGGAACAATGGGCTCAGTTACAGTGTCTACCCGTGGCCTCTCCAGCATGGTAGTCTCAGAGGTGGAGGCTCAGATATTCCAGAGAAAGTGTTCCAGAGGAACTGGTAGAAGCTGCAAGACTTCTTATTCTTGGAACCTAGCCTCAGAAGTCCTGGAACATCACTTCTACTGACCAGCTGGGAAACAAGAGGAAAAAATTTGACTCCACTTCTCAAGGGCAGGAGAAGCAAATAATTTGTAACCATTTTTAGTCTGCCTCAGTTGGAATGGGTGATTTTTATTTTATGTGTTTCTGCTAAGTCTATAATGCAAATGGATTATTCTTTGTACATTTATAAGAGCTCTTTATATATAAACCTTGAATTACATAGTTTGCATAAAGTACTTAACATGGTGTCTGGATAAATAGAGCCTTGTATAAATGTCCCCTGCCATCAGCATTATCTTTATTCATTTCTCATTAGAATAGAAATGTATTGATGGGTTTATTTGCAAGGGCTCATTCAAAAAGGCATTAAAGAGGCACAGTTTTGCCTGGGTAAGCCAAACAAGATTTCATGAGCAGTTGATAAACTATGTTTTGGAAGGTGAAAGGGAATTTACCAACTAGGAAAGGGCAGGAAAGGCTCTGAAAGTAGTGGAAGCTGCCTATTCAAAGACAGGGAGTTCTGATAACACACGGCATGTTGCAGGATCTGTAAGGGGAGGGTTAGATAGAAGATGCACCTTTGTGGAAAAAGGGCTGAAGCTTGGGGAGCAAGGATTAAATTCAAGAGTTACTCCAGAAACAGAATATACAGGTCTTAGTGAATGAAGAGCTATAACAATTCCTTGAGAGTTCCAGCAAATAAAATGTATCTGTTCACTAAAGCACTCATGCTATCTGCTCCTGATTCAGTTTCCTTTCTTTTGATTTCAACATGAATTGTATGTGAAAAGGACAGAATTCCGACCAAGTAATAAAATACACATGGATAAATTTCCTTTTAAACCCAAAAAATAAAGAGTTGGAGAAAATGGCCGGCCATGCTGTATCTCTAGGTTTAAAACAAAGTGTGATTTATTCAGATCCTTTTTCAAAAAGTCAACACAACCAAACATTTGTCCATCATTTCAGAATGGTTGCTTCTGCCTGTCGAGCTTATTAGCTCCATTCTTATTGTCCCAGGGCTCTCACGTTCATGTGCCATATGGCCTCCACATCTGGTGACCAGCCCAAGCTCTTTTGGGGGGAAAAAAAACAAAATTTCTTTTGAGGTACTACATAAATACAGTTCTGTAGAATCTGCTACTGCCCATGTCTGTAGATATCTGGGTCCCAAATTAAATGCATAAAGCTGAAATTATATTACTTTTCAAAGATAACAGTAATTAAATAAGATGCAATACAAATTAGGGCTTTAAACTTTTTGGCACCAGTTCTTTTCTTCCAGCATATTACTTGGGTTGATGTCCCTTTGATGTTTTGACATATCTCTGAAATCACGATTAAATATGGTAACCAGAACTATTTCTGACTTATTGTACTGGGCAAGCCATTCGGAATCAATATTATAGGGGAAAAAATATGCTATTTGGAATAGCTCTTCTACTTTTAATGAATTTAATTTGTGTTGATGTTCTAAGGCTTTTTCCCCCCCCTCCAGGCCTGTCATTAAAGTAGTTATCTCAACAAGTTATTAAACCAAATAAAAACTTTAAATAAAAAAGTAAGTTCCAGCTATTATTAGCAAATGTTTATCACTTAATATTTTAAAAATTTATTTTCGACAGATTTCCATTGTCCCATGGATAAAAATGACAATTAAGCTTTTTGGCAACCACTCATTTCTTCAAAGCTTCAAGAAGAAAGTTGGAGTGCATACATGTGCAGTACTGTGTTAGTGACACAATCAGGATTCTGTGTTTCAACACCAAGGTTTTTATTCTCTTCTTAACTCAATGAGTCATTGTTGCTTCTCTCACTGTTTGAGAACATGATTAAAATTTTACCGTTTTTCCTGTGTTAAAGAAACAAAGCAAGGAAAAACATAATCCACATAAGATGGTAGTATAGGAACAGATTTTCAAAGTGTTGACTGATGTTGTGAAAAGCTGTTTTAGTAATAAGCCTACTGGGAAAACAATGTGGTCAGGAAACCCAGAGATACTGAAATTTAACTCTTTCAAAGTAATGTCAGGTACCGGGAACAAAGGAACACAATGAGCAGAATCAGTCCCATGTGTTGTTAAACACAGTTTTGTTTTGTTTTGTTTTGTTTTGTTCCTCTGCTGCCTCTTGTAGCCTTTCATGGTGTGGACGGTGTTCAGGGACTGGAAATGTCACCAGCTGCAGTAGAACTGCTGGCTTTTCCCTTTTCCTCAGCTCCTAATCACCATCTTCCAGCAATATTAATCCTGTCTACCTCCCTCTAATCTGTCTCCTGGCAATGCCATTTTAATCTTAACTTAATTTTTCTTTTCTAGCGCAGAAGTCTTGATTTGAAGTTCATGTGAGTAATAAGAAGTAAGAAAAAAGTAAGCAAGCCATCTATGCAATCCTACTCTAAAAATTGTATTAAAAATCTGGACAATATCCACTAGGTGGGAATACATTTCATAAGTCACCACTGGAGATGGAGTCAGAGATGGAGAGGCATAAACTTTCCAAACTATGGTAGTATTGTTGAGAATGGACAGCTACTACTAAGGTCTTTTTAATTCCTAAGATTTGGATTGGGTGGGGCTTTAATTTAATTTTACAATTTTTATTACAAGGCAGCATCTTGACAAAACTAAGAACGCATGGGGTAATTTTGTCTCCATTGCCAAAGACTCCTGTGAATGGAAGTCAAGAGACCTGCCTTTCAGTCTTTAAAATCCTTTGCTTCACAGCTTCTTCATCGATCAGATGGGAATATTTTCTTCTCTTCTTTTCTTGAGGAAATTCTGTGATGGTCAGTACTACCTTACTCTCAAGTCTCCAAGGAGAGTTGCTTGATCTTTCTAAGGCTCCTTTTTTCATTTGTGTAAAGGGGCTGACTTTGCTGTGGTTCTGGACATTAGAAATAATGTATGCATTGTACTATGCACAGTGCCTACTAGGTTATGGGTACTAAAAAGATACGTTCGGCCATTGTAGTTACTACTGTTACTTTTGCTATCCTGCTGCTGTTACTAGTACTATGATTACCTTCTTATTTGCCAGTCCTTTATCAATACTAATACTTTCCTATGCTTAAAATAAGCACCATGGTACAGCAGAGATTCAATTCTACCACTTCCAGCGTTCAAAATTTTGTTTTGCTTTATTGAAAGGAAAGAGAAGTTAAGCTTTTCAAATATCCCTGCATGTAATTTAAATTAGGCTTTCAAAATTTTTTATTTCAGTAAAGCGTATTTATTTTCTTAGAGCGATTTGCCCCTAGACTCTCAACAGCAGAATCAATCAGAACTGGATGGAGTCTTTGGGGCTCTTTTTGTATGTGAAGGCCTGAAGCTGACCTTTGAATCATCAAAGATACTGAATTATGGTTAGGAAGATGTTATTACTAACTGCTTGATTGTATCTAATGCTATAAAATTGTACATGTGTGTCCATTTATATAGTCTTTGAATAATTCAGTACCACATTTAATATAAGAAATTCTTTGCATTTCTGATAAATGGTTAGAATATATTAACACATAGACACACAGAAAGCACTCAGTTACTTGTGTCAACAAATAATTATTGGCAACTGTACTTAATAATACTGTGTTGCGTATTTGAAAGTTGCTATGGGAATAGAGTTTAAAAGTTTTCATCATAAGAACAAAAAATTTTATAACTATGTATGGTGACAGATGTTAATTAGACTTATTGTAGTGATCATTTTACGGTGCATACAAATATCAAATCAGTATTGTCGTACACCTGAAACTAACATAGTGTATGTCATTTATACTTCAATAAAAAACCCAAATAATTTTTGAGTATCTACTATGTGATTAGTAGTCATAGTCCACGTGGTAAGAATAGAGCAGTGAATATTACAAACTCCCTTCCCTCATAGAATTTATATTCAGTTAAGAAGACAGATAGTAAACAAACAAATATATGAAGCATGTCCGGGTAATAGCATGGATGATAATGAACTTAGAAACTGATCAAGTTGTCTGTAGCATCTGTTCCATTGAGAGTGTCTTTGCTGTAGTGGCTCCTAACTGATTAGAGTATCACTGTTGGTGATAAGTGCTATGACGAGAATGAAATCCGGGTCATGGGGATAATAAATGGAGGAGGGTGGGAGCTACTATATACAGTGTGGTCGGAGTTGGACTTTTTTTTTTTTAAAGATTTTATTTATTTGGGAGAGAGAGGGAGAACATGAGTGCACATGTGGGGAGGGGCAGCGGGGGAGGGAGAGAATCTTCAAGCAGACTCCTTGAGTGCGGAGCTGGACAGGGGACTGGATCTCACAACCCTGAGATCATGACCTGTGCCGAAACCAAGAGATGGAGGTTTAACCGACTGAGAGGGTTTGGACATTTCTAAAGATGTGACATTTGAGTGGAGACTTGAATGAAGAGAAGGCGTGAACCTTGTGGTCATCTAGGGAGAGAGTGGGAAGGGCCAATGCCCTGAGGCGGGTTGGATGCCAGTGCTGGGGTGTGAGGGTCAGGTCGTAGGGGGATGTGTTCAGAGCGCTGTGGTGGGGAGGGTGGGGGGGGCAGAGTTTGAGGCCTTATAAGCCCTGGCAGTAACCCTTATTATTATCATTTGGTATTTTGATCTTAGTATGTCTTACAATAAGGTTAAGCATTGAAAAAAAATATGGTATCTTTATTTGGATGAATGGGAAAATTTTAAGTATGTTTTGAAGCACAATTCCACTGGTATTTTTATATGCTGCATTATTTGGTCACACCTTTTAATTTTTGAATTTTCTTTTTGCATGAACTAGCATGCAGTTTTTGTGTATGAGCTCTTCTTACAAGTTGTGACAAAAGAGATTTTTTACAGGCATGACTGAAAGCAGGTAGACTCAGGAAGAGGTCCTGCTCATTCTGGTTTTAATTTCAGCCTCCTCTTTGTATCAAAAGTCAGGTCCCTAAAGAGAAATGAATTAAGTCAGAGGCTTTTAAAATTTTTTTATTCGAATCCAATGAAGATTTTGGAGTTTTTGTTTTGGCACTGTGCATCTCCAAGAGGAATTTTTCCCCCGTACATCTGCAGCAATAAAATATAAAAGGATAGTGATCTTAAGTCCTATACACATTTATGCTAGAGACTGTTATATCTAAAGTCTTCATATGCATTTGGGCTGTCTTTAGGCATTAAACTTTGTAAAAAGGTAGTGCTTTTTACACAAAGACAAATAATTGTTGTGTAATCATCATTACTAGAAAGTATTTATGTGTACCGTATGTGTTTACACACACTTCATTTATCATTATTACAGAAGTGTTTCGGTATTTTAACAACTGGAATAGCCATACTGATACATACAGGCTGAATATTTTCTTTGGCCCACTGTCTACCTGTACCCAGTTATGGGTAGAATTTTTTTATATCAACTGTATTTGCTAACAAGACAGAAAAAGTAGAATATGCTGGTTAAAAAAATTAGTGATGTAGTCATCGCAAATGAGTTAGGGTTCACTTGTGAGGCAGAATTTGAATGGTTCAAGTGGTTTCCTTTTTTTAAAAAACTGACATCATTTCAAGAGAACAAGTGATCCCATGTAGCAGTTGTATAAACATAACTTCTCCAAAACCCCATGTGTAATATGAACCATTCTCCTTGTATCTTAATGAATATTAGTCATTTGTCTATAATTCACCTCCCCTCCCTCACCCCAACACACACTCTCTCTCTCCCTCTCTCATCTCCTTAATGCTTTATTATGCTCTTCTCTGTTAACGTGCAAATAGCTTTATGCTTTCTTTTGATTTGGATACTCTATCGAGCCTGTCCTGGACTGTGTTGTTGGTTTGGGAAGTGAGGTGGGCAAATAACTTGCTGACAGGGGAATTGCTTGCATTGTGGCAACTTGGGTGCATTGACACACCAACGTAAACATTCTTCCCACATTTTGTATTGCCTTGTCTCCTAGAAGTCTTGGTCCTTTTTAAGCTATGATGTGTGGTTGACTTTACCAACTTTGGGGAAGGAAAGGAGTATTTGGTTTTGAGGGAGGGTGCATGTCTTCCCAACAGTAAATTCTATGGAGTTCTGGAAACTACTTCCCTGCAGGAGGAACAGAGATGCCGTGCCTGATACTTTAAAATTCAGCCAGAGGAAATTTATCTTGGGAGTATACCACCCATCCAATATTATCATGGAACTGAAGGAGGGAAGGAAAACTGTAGGTGAAGTAGCAATAGAAAGTAGAAAATAGCCTCATTGAGCCTAAAATTCAAACTCCTTAGTTGGTAGTTTTGATTTTTTTTTTTTTTTAGCATGTAGTTTAAACCAGTGGATCTCAAACTTTTTGGTCATGGGATCCTTTCACATTCTCGAACATTATTATGGACTCTAAGGAGCTTTTGTTTATATAAGTTATATCTGTTGATATTAACCATCTTAGAAATTAAGCCTATGAAATTATAAAAATACTTAATTTGTTAAAAATAATTATAAATTAATTGCATGTTAATATGAATAATACATTTTAAATGAAAAAATTTTTCAAAACAGAAACATTTAGTGAGGAGAGTGGCATTGTTTCACATTTTATGAATCTTTCTAAAATGTCTGGCTTAATAGAAGACAGCTGGACTCTCCTATCTGCTTCTGCATTCAATCTGTTGTCATATCACACATTACATAGCTTCTGGAAAACTTCACTGTATGCTCCTGAGAGAATGAGAGTGAAAAAAGGCAAATGATGTCTCAGTATTATTATGAAAACAATTTTGACCTGTGGATCCCCTGAAAAAGTTCCCTAGGGGTCTCTTGACCACAGTTTGAGAACTGTTGGCCTAAATATGTCTTTCCTGTCACACTCTTGTGTCAACCCCCCATGCAGCCTCTTAGTATCAATACTTCAGCCTGTTCTTCTCCCCACCCCAACCCATTTGTTTTCCTAGCTGCCCACAGTTTAGAGACCAGAATCTAAAGCATTCAATAGAGTCTACCTACTATAGATGAGTATCATAGAAGTGTTCAACTCAAGGTATTAAGAAAATAACAAGGGGGTTAATTGAGAATGAGTGAACCCACTTTCTGAAATTAAAACTGTAGTTGAAGTCTTATCCATGGAACAGGCCCTGATGATGATTGAGAAGGTTAATTGAAAAAGCAGTTCAAAATAGAGTCATAAAAAAGATACATACACATATCAACATTTTTTTCACGTATATAGTATATCCATTTATCCAGTCTTTTGATGTAGTGCCAGTTCTCTTCTTGAGTAAGGATTTGCTGATTGGAGTTTTCCATCTTTTTTGCATAAACCACACTCAAGATGCATCATCTCCTATTTCCAATTTTGTGTTTTTTAAAAAATGGAGTCAGAACTTAAAGTCACTTGCAAAATGATCTAAGGGCAATATGAGCACTGGTCCGTGCTTTCTCTATAGTGTAGTTTCTTAAGGACAGAGACTGTTTTGTCATCTTTTTCCCAGCCTTAATACAGTGCCTGACAATACTAGATACTGAACGGTTGTTAGTTGAGAACATAGTGAAGGCACACATCCATGAATGAATGAAGTAGTAGAGAAATGTCTGTTCATGCCTTCTGCCCATTTTTTAGTTGGAGTATTTGGGTTTTGGGTGTTGAGTTCTATAAGTTCTTTACATATTTTGGATACTAGCCCTTTATTGAATATGTCATTTGCAAATATCTTTTCCCATTCCATAGGTTGCCTTTTAGTTTTGTTGATTGTTTCCTTGATTGTGCGGAAGCTTTTTATTTTGGTTTAGTCCCAATAATTTATTTTTGCTTTTGTTTCCCTTAGCACACTGTAGTTTAAAACATGAGAAATATTGAGAATTAAAGTGGATTTCTTCTTATAGTTTTAATAAAAAATTTATCAAGAATAAATGTTGGAATATTGCTTGCTTTCTTCTTGTTTTAGAACTTACAACATGGAGCAAGCACCTTTTCTACACCTTGGAGAACTGTTATACTCTAAGTTTGGATCAACTTCTAGTGTTTTATCCTTTGCACTTTGAATGTCATGACTATGTGGGAGTTCCTACATGCCTTTCTCTGGAACATCTTCACCTCATCATAACCACTTTCCTCATTTATGTGGCTAAGATCACCCTCACTAAAATCCTCTGGCTGTTAAACTAGAATCTCTCGAATGGCGGTGGTATCAACATTCTCAATTACATAGTTCTTCTATAATGATGTTGCACTCTGTTTGAATCTCACCCCTAGTATTACCACTTTTTATTCGTTTCATTTTGGGGGGCTGATTTCTGTTTTTCATTTTTGTAAAATGTCCTTTGAGTTCATCACTGGGAAACAAGGAGGCAACATAACTACACACTTTGTTGTTTGTGTGTGAACCGAATGACAAATATGCAGTGGCCAGTCACCGACAGACTTTGTAAGAAGTGATATGATTGGTTACTGATCATGATGCACATCTGTTATTTATGTAGTGATTTGTGGACTGAGGAGCTAACAGTGAAGTTTGTACTCTATACAGTTACTCACAGTTAATATACCAGGGAAACTGAAATTTGAGTTTTGGGGAACAGGTGTTAACAATTAGTGTTAATGCCTAGACAAATATTGTTCAAAGCTGAGCCTTGTAATGTATTATGATTATGTTCACTTTTTGTGTTCTGGAGTTAAGAAATAACTATTTTTTTATTTGTTAAGTTTGGTTTTTACCTCTTACTAATTCTTTCACATCTTTCAATAACTTTATGGGGGGGTTCTGTAATTTTCCATCAGATTAATCATATCAGAGTCAGGTTTTAAGTGTTTTTCTTTTTTTTTTAAACCTTCATTTTCTTTCTTGGTATGCACAGTTCTCATCCTGGGCATCATCATTCTTTGCTGTCCTCATTTTAATTTCATTTGCTTTTTTTCCTGAGATGGAGTCACTTTTTCTTGGATCTCTTCTCTTTATCTCTCTTGGTTTACTTCCTTCATTTGGGGGAGCACATCCTCCAGTATTTTGTCAGGTAAAAAAGATAGTTCAGTGGCAAAGGCATGTTGATGACAGCCTTCACCATGCTTGTCTCCTGAGTCATACTGCTCCAATCTGGGTGGCTTGTCATATATGCCTAGGGCACAGGTGTGATCCTAAGTTCTTTATACCATCGGCAAATTCTCTTTCCTTCTTCTCTTTTTTGAATCTCCTGTTTTTTCTGTACCCCATGCCTTCCTCTCTTTATTTCCCCCATTTTGTGGAGTACATAGTCCAGTAATTTGCTGAGAAAGAGGACATGAGGTATATCTCTTGAGACCTTGGATAGCTGAAAATGCGTGTGTGCTACCCTATTATATTGATAATTTGACTAGATTTAGAATTCCAGCTTAGAAATCATTTTCTTTTTGGAATTTTGAAGGTATTGCTCTATTGTTTTCTTGCTTCTAGTGTTGCTTTTGAGATATCTGATTCTGTTTTGATTCCTAATTCATTGTAACTCTTTATTCCTCTATGGTTATATACACGATCTTATCTTTATTATCAGTATTCTGAAATTTCACAGTTATGTGGTATCTATTTTGCCTGGTACTCTACTTTGCCTATCCTTCAGCTCTGGGAAATTTTCATGTTTTTTGTTTATGTTTTGGTGATTCCATTTCTCCATTTTTTCCATGTTTTCTTTCTGGAATTCCTATCATTTGGATGTTGACCCTCCTTAACTAGTCTTCTCATTTTAAAATATTTTTTCCCTTGTTTTCTATTTCTTGTGTTTGTTTTCTTTTTTGCTCTTCTGGAAGATGGCCTCAACTTTATCTTCCAAGCCTTTTGTTGGGTTTTAAAATTTTTGCTATCATATTTTTAATTTCAAGAGTTCTTTGTGTGTTTATGTGTATATGTGTGTCTTCTGTATGCTTCTATTTTTTAAAAAAATAATATTTTGTTCTTATTTTATGGATACATTATATCTCCCTGCATGGTTTTTCCTTGTTGCCTTTTTTTTTAAGTTTTTTTTTCCCTCTATTTTCTATGTTAGAATCTTTCCTCAGATGTTGGGTAATTCCTAGTCATAAGGATTAAGAGTAGATGTCTAAAATGCTGATTGGATATGCTGAACCTAAGGTGGGCTTGTAGATTTGAGGTGTACTATATGTGATCAGATGAATTGTTTGCTGGTGAATCATCAGAATCAGTATTAGGTCTTTTGTCTTGAGCTAGAGGTATTCCCCCAAAGAGCACCCTTCCAATTTCCTGCATAAAATGGAAAAGGTCTGGATGAGAGCCTTGTAAAAGAAAGGGTGGTGCCTTAGCCTACTTGGAAGGCTTTAACAGAATGTCACATACTGGGAAGCTTATAAGTAACAAAAATGTGTTTCTCATAATTCTGAAGGCTGGGAAGTTCAAGATCAGGGTGCCAACATTGTTATATTCTGGTGAAGGCTTTCTTCATGGTGCATAGGCAGCACCTTTTGTCTGTGTCTGCACACAGTAGAAAGGGTTAGGGATCTTTCTGGAGCACTAATCCCACATATGAAGGCTTACCCTCATGACTTAAGCATCTCCCAAGAGTCTCACCTCCTAATACCATCATCATTGGAGGTTAGAATGTCAACATATGAGTTTTGGGGGAACACAAACTTTTAGGCCATAGGTGGTGGGTAGTGTCAGCATCCAGCTTTTGGTGTATATTTACTTAATTCCCAAGTTTTTGCCAGTCAATCCCTAGACCACAACTTTCTGTTTTACTCACTCACAGAATAAACCCCTTATCTGCTGCAAAGGTAAGGGAGGAACAGTTGCTAAGTGATGTGGAGTGTTGGTATCTAACTACTCAGTTAGAGTTGGTATTAGGTATCTAACTACTTCTCAAATAATTTCAACCCATTTATTATAACTGTACCCCAGTTTCCTCCCAGTTTCTTTTGCTGCCATTTCCTGGACCTTTTGTGGTTTCTGTGGTGTAAATAGGGTTGTTTCTCTACTTTTCCTCCAGTTAAGATTTGGCTTTCTTAGTTTCTCCTATGTCCCTTAACACTTAAGCATCGACTTTCAAGCTTCCAAAATTTGTTGCTGTTATTTCCTCTCCAGTTTTCTTTGTATTTGTGGGTTTATTTATTAAAAAAGAAAAAAACAGACTTTTTTTTTTTCCTGTTTTCTTTTTTGGGTAGTTTTAGTAGGGTTTTGGGAGGTAGCATATATACATGTATATGTTTAATCTGCCATCTTAACTCTAAATTCCTAAATCTTCATTTATAACTCCCCAATCTAAGTAGAGTTGAATATAGACTAAACAATATCTGACCGTATTTTCTTTTTTTAAAATCTGTGTTTCTATTATTTATAAATGATATTATCAACTATATTTTCCAGCAAATACTCAAACTTTACTAAATTTTTTAATTTTTGATTTTGAGAATGGATTTATATGTCTCTGATGAATATCAGGGAAAAGTGCACAGAGATGAGTGACTGAAGTGAATTCACTGAGTATGTGTTTGAATGCGTGTGATGACATTAAGTTTATTAGAAGCAACAAATATCATATTATAGGTGAAATTTATGCCCTTATGATAAAATATACTTTTATCTTATATTTATCCCTCACAAGTAAGCATATAGTCAGAGTTTGATCTGAACACATTTTGCTGAAACCAGAGAGTCTATTTCATGGATGAAAATTTCTTTCAGTTATTAGCAGAGCACTTATCCTATCTTTTCAAACTTTCTTATCCCAACTTTCCAAACAGGAACCCCCCCCCCAACAATCTTCTTTCCACATACAGATTATTGCTTTCATCTTAAATAGAGAAAAAAACTCTGTGATTAGTCACAGAGATAGTACTTACATTTTCCTTTCAAATATTATTATATTAGGATTCTGTGGTAATTCTTTTCATTTGTAATCAACTTCAAGAGTTCAAAGTTTTCAAGATTCATGTTCACAACACTTCTTATGTGGGGTGGTTCAAGCTGCTGGTGTAGGAAGATCCTGAATTCACCTCTTCCCATGGACACACCAAATCTATAGCTACCTATGGAACAGTTCTCTCTGAAAAAGTCCTGAAAACTAGCTGAACATCCGCACCACAACAATGGATAAAAAGGCCACATTGAGATGAGCAACAGAGGTAGAGACATGGTCTTGCCAAAAGTCCCTGCTGTGACAACTCACAATAGGAGGAATCTCACAAATACAGAGCTTTTTCCTGAGAAGCAAGGGGTTTATGCCCCACCTCAAGCATCCCATCCCTTGGGACTCACACTGACTTTTGCTGGAGAGATGAGCCTGCAAAATGTCTGGCTTTGAAAACCAGCATGCTTTACATCCAGGAGACCCAAAGGACTATAGGGAACATAGAAATTTCTCTTCTTAAAGAACTTATGCACACACTCACTCTCCTTGGGACCCAATGCAAAAGCAGCAGTTTGGAAAGCACTTAGACTATGAAGGAGATTAATTTGCTTATCTTAGAGTGTCTGCTGGAGAGCCAGGGGCTACTTGGGACTCTCTCAGGGAACAGAGGCACTGGTGGGTGCCAATTTTGCACAGTCCTGCCACCTTGCTAGGCACTGGTAGGTGTGTGCAATCACAGCACTCTCCAGCTTTCCCACTAAACCTGGGGGTGTGTCCTCTCTATACTGTACTGCCCCCCTGCTGAAAGCCCCCCTGCATTCTCTCACTGCCTTGTTAAGTCAGAGGGCACATCCATCCCTGCACTTTCCTGCTGTCTTGCCAAAGCTGGCAGGTTGTGCAGTCCAAACAGAAGACGCCCTTTTATCTCCTGGCTCTGGTGGCCAGAGGGGCTGTGTTTCTGGCCCCACAAGCCTGAAACATTTGGAGAAACAGTTCTTGGCAGGTCACTGCACAGACAGCAGACTGAAAAATACCCTCAGTCTTCCAGTAAAAAAGCTTATTTACTTGTCCTGGAACTTCAGTGTGAGGAGCATGCTTCAGGTTTACCACACATCTCGAGGCTATGGAGGTACTCTCAGGTAGCATAGGCTGGGGATGCCACCTTTGTGCTCTCCCTTGGCGTTGCTACTGCTCATTGGTACTTCTCCAAAAGGAGCTTATACACTTGTCTGAAGCCCTGATTTTTGCAACTGTTACCCAGGGGACTCCTCCAGATCACCAGGTCTGTAGGCCCATGGGGTCCTAGGACTCTGGTCCCAGAGGATTGTACGTATTTACATATTTTAAAGCTGTTGGCTGAAGATTTAACTTCCAGTGAGTCCAAAACTAAGTGCTGACTGAGATCCCTTCCTTTGGAACACTGATAGGTCCTGGCACACCCTCAACAATTGGAACCTATCAAGAATGAATCAGGTTATTTAGAGAATCACAAGGTTTAAAAGACAAATCCAGAGCCAGGGCAAGGTTAAATGATACAGTTCCTCTACACAGGTCCACTCCTACAGGACTGGGAGAGGTAGCTGTTATGTGTAATACACAGAAACAAAGAGTGAGGCAAAATGAGGAAACAGAGGAATATGCTCCAAATGAAAAAACAAGATAAAACCTCAGGGGGGGAAAAAAACCTTAATGAAATGGAGATAAGTAATTTACCCGATAAAGAGTTCAAATTGATGGTCATAAAGATGCTCACTGGACTCAGAGGAGAAATGGATGAACATAGTGAGAACTTCAACTAAGAGAAAGAAAATGTTAAAAAGTACCAAACAGAAGTCACAGAGCTGAAGAATAAAATAACTGAAATGAAAAATGCATTAGAAGGGTTCAATAGCAGACTCAGTGAAGCAGAAGAAAAGATCAGTGATCTGGAAGACATGGCAGTAGAACTCACAGAACAGATTAGCAACAAGAAAAAGAATTTTAAAAAGTGAAGATAGATTAAGAAACCTATGGGACAACATCAAGCAGAATATCATTTGCATTGTAAGGGTCACAGAAGGAGAAGAGAGAGAAAGCAGAAAAATTTTTTGAAGAAACAATGTCTGAAAACTTCCCTAACCTGGGGAAGGAAACAGATATCCAAATCCAGGAAACCCAGACATGTCTAAAAAAGATGAATCCAAAGAGACCCATACCAAGACACATAATTAAAATGTCAAATGTTAAAGAAAAAGAATCTTTTTATTATTATTATTATTATTAATTATTATTATTATTATTATTATTTTAGAGAGAGAGAGCAAGAAGGGGGGATGAGGCAGAGGGAAAGGGAGAGAGAGAATCTTAAGCATGTTCCACACCCAGCACAGAACCTGATGTGGGGCTTTCATCTCATGACCCTGAAGTCATGACATGAGCCAAAATCAAGAGTTGGACACTTAATTGACTAAGCCACCCAGGCAGCCCCAAGAAAAAGAGAGACTCTTAAAGCAGCAAGAGAAAAACAACTTGTTATGTATAAGGGAACCCCCATAAGACTATCAGTTGATTTTTCAGAGAAACCTTGCAGACCATAAGAGAGTAGCATGATATATTCAAAGTACTAAAAGGAAGAACCTTCCAATCAAGTATACTCTACCAAACAAAATTATCAATCAGAATTGAGGGAGAGAGAAAGATTTAGCCAGACAAAGGAAAGGTAAAGGGGTTTATCACCATGAAACCAGCCTTACAAGAAATGTCAAAGGGACTTCTTTAAGCTGAAAAGAAAAGCACTAACTAGCAATGAGAAAATATATAAAAGAAAAGGTCTCACTAGTAAAGGAAAATGTGGAGCAAAGGTAGTGGATTAATTATTTATAAGGCTAGTATGAAAATTAGTGTAAAAAGAACTATAGCTACAATAATTAGTTAAGGGATACACAAAATATGAAAAATGTGACATCCAAAACATAAAATCTGGGAGGGGGGAGAAATGTAGAGTTTAGGATGCATTCAAACTTGCTATCAATTAAAAAAACATATATATACATATATAAATATTAGACTATAAATAGGCTGGAAAAAGATATTCCATGCAAATGGAAACTAGAAGAAAGCTGGAAGAGCTATACTTAATATCAGACAAACTAGACTTTTTAAAAAAAGCTGTAATAAAGGACAAAGATGGACATTACATAATGATCAAGGGCCACTCCAAGAAGAAAGATATAAGATTTGTAATTGTGCACCCAATGTAGAAGCACCTAACTATGTAAACAAATATTAATAAACCTAAAGAGAGAAACTGACAGCAATACAACAATAGTAGGAGACTTTAATTCCCCAACTTATATCAAAAAATAGATCACCCAGACAGAAAATCAATAAAGAAACATCAGCCTTAATAGAAATATTAGCCCAGATGGACTTAATAAATATACACAGAGTATTCCATTCAAAAAGAATAGAATATGAATTCTTCTCAAGTGCACGTGAACATTCTCCAGGACAGATCATATGTTAGGCCATAAAACAAGTCTCAATAACACTAAGAAGATTGAAATTATGTCAAGGATCCTACAACCAAAATGGTATGACACTAGAAATGAATTACAAGAAAAAACCTGGATAATCACAAATGTGTGAAGATTAAACGACATGCTACTAAAAAACCAGTGGGTCAACAAAGAATCAAAAGAGAAATTAAAACTACCTTGAGACAAATGAAAATGAAAATACAGCATACTATGGGAAATACTACAAGTCTATGGGATATGGCAAAAGCAGTTCTAAGAAAGAAGTTCTTAGTGATCCAAGCCTACCCCAACAAACAAGAAAAACCTCAAAACAATATAACTTTACATCTAAAGGAACTAGAAAAAGGAGAACAAATGAAGCCTAAAATTAGTTGAGGGAAGGAAATAATAAGGATCAGGGTGGAAATAGATTAAGTAGAGACTAACAGGACAGTAAAAAAGATGAATGAAACGAGGTGCTGGTTCTTTGAAAAGATAAACAAAACTGACAAACTTTTACTAGACTCAATAAGAAAAAAAGAAAGAAGCCTCAAGTAAATAAAATTGTAAATGAAAGAGTTGATTACAACTCATACCACAGAAATATAAAGGATCTTAAGAGACCATGATGAACAATCATATGCCAAAAACTGGACAACCTAGAAGTAATGGATATATTCCTAGAAACATATAATTTTCCAAGACTAAATCATAAATAGAAAATATGAATAGACAGATTACAAGTAAGGAGATTGAATCAGTGGTCAAAAACCTCCCAACAACCAAAGTTTAGAACCAGACATCTTCACTGGTGAATTCTACAAAACATTCAAAGATTTAATATCTGTTCTTCTCAAACTCTCCCCAAAAACTGAAGAGAAGGTAACTCTTCCAAATTCAATTTATGAAGCCAGCATTACCCTGACACCAAAAGCAGACAAGGATGCCACAAAAAAAAAATGAAAATTAAGGGCCAATATCCCTGGTGAGCATAGATGCAAAAATACTCAACAAAATATTAGCAGACCAACTCAACAATACATTAAAGGTATCATAAACAACAAACAAATGAGATTTATTTCAGTGATGCAAGGATGGCTCAACATTCACAAATTAGTGTGATACACCACATTAACAAAATGAAAGATAAAAATCATATGATCATCTCAATAGATGCAGAAAAAGTATTTGACAAAATTTGACATCCATCTATGATAAAAACGCTAAACAAATTTGGGTATTGAGGGAATGGGCCTCAACATAATAAGGCCCCTATATGACAAGCCCACAGCTAACATTATACTCAATGGTGAAGATCTGAAAGCTCTTCCTCTAACTTTCATTCAACATCATATTAGAAGTTCTAGCTAGAGCAGTTAGTCAAGAAAAAGAAAGAAAAAACATTCGAATTGGAAAGGAAGAAGTAAGGCTGCCATTTTTTGCAGATGGAATGATATCATATAGAGAAAACCCTAAAGACTACACCAAAGAAACTGTTAGAACTAATAAATTAATTCACTAATGTTGTAGGATACAAAATCAATAAACAAAAATTGGTTGTGTTCGTATAACTAAAACAAACATCAGACAGAGAAATTAAGAAAACAATCCAATTACAACTGCATCCAAAAGAATAAAATTTAGGAATTTTAAATCCCAGAATTTTTTTTTAAAGATTTTTTATTTGTTTATTCATGAGAGACACAGAGAGAGAGAGAGAGAGAGGCAGAGGGAGAAGCAGGCTCCCAAGGAGCAGGCAGCCCGACACAGGACTCGATCCCAGGACCCTGGGATCATGACCTGAGCTGAAGGCAGACACTTAACCATCTGAGCCACCCAGGCACCCTAAATCCCAGAATTCTAAATCTAGGAATAAATTTAACCAAGGAGGTGAAAGACCTATATACTGAAAGGTATAAGACATTAGTGGAAGAAATTGAAGAATACACAAATAAATGGAAAGATATTCTGGGCTCATGGATTAGAATAATTAATATTGTTAAAATGCCCTGTCACCCAAAGCAATCTACAGAGTGAATTCAATCCCCAGCAGAATTCCTGTGGCATTTGTCACAGAAAAAGAACAAACAATCCTAAAATTTGTATGGAACCACAAAAGACTTCGAATAGCTAAAGCAATTTTGAGAAAGAAGAACAAAACTGGAAGCAGTAAACTTCCTAACTTCAAACTATAATATAAAGCTATAGTAGTCAAAACAGTATGTTATTGGCATAAAACCACATAATTAATAGGCCCAGAAATAAATGCACACAAATATGGTCAATTAATTCACTACAAAGAAAGAAGAAAATACAATGGGGAAAGGACAGTCTCTTTGATAAATGGTGTTGAGAAAAACTGGACAGATACATGCAAAAGAATAAAACTAGACCACTATCTTATACCATACATAAAAATTAACT
This sequence comes from Zalophus californianus, assembly GCF_009762305.2. Taxonomy (NCBI): domain Eukaryota; kingdom Metazoa; phylum Chordata; class Mammalia; order Carnivora; family Otariidae; genus Zalophus; species Zalophus californianus. Next base: position 41,777,173 of record NC_045596.1, on the reverse strand, counting down.
CAAAATTGGTTAAAGACTTGAATGTAAGACCTGAAACCATAAAACTCTTAGAAGAAAATATAGGTGGTAAGCTTCTTGACATCATCAGTTTGGGGATGAGTTTTTCTTTTTTTATTGGATCTGACTCCAAAAGTAAAGGCAACAAAAGCAAAAATAAACAAGTGGGACTACACCAAAATAAAAAGCTTTTGCCCAGCAAAGGAAACCATCAACAAAACAAAAAGGCAACCTACTGAATAGAAGATATTTGCAAATGACATGTCTGATAAGGGGTTAATATCTAAAATATATAAAGAACTTATACAACTCAACACCAAAAAAAAAAAAAAATCTGATTAAAAAATGTGCAGAGGACCTGATGAGGCATTTTTTCCAAAGAAGACATACAGATGGTCAACCAGTGCATGAAAAGATGCTCCACATCCCTAATCATCAGGAAAATGCAAATCAAAGCCACAATGAGATATCACCGCACACCTGTTAGTATGGCTATTATGAAAAACACTAGAAGTAACAAATGTTGGCGAGACTGTAGAGAAAGGGAAGTCCTTGTGTATTGTTGGTGGGAATGGAAATTGGTGCATCTGCTCTGGAAAACAATATGGAGGTTCCTCAAAAATTAAAAATAGAATTATCATATGATTCAGTAATTCCACTTCTGGGTATTTATTTAGAAAATGAAAACACTATGTTCACCGTAGCATTATTCAGAATAGTGAATAATATATGCAAGCAACCTAAGTGTCCATTGATAGATGAATAGATAAAGAGATGTGGTATATCTACAAGGGGATACTTAACCATAAAAAAAATGAAATCTTGCCATTTGTGACAACATGGATGGATCTTGAGGGTATTATGCTAAGTGAAATAGATACCATATGATTTCACTTACATGTGGAGTCTAAAAAACAAAATAAATGAACAAACAATAAAAGTCATCGGTAATAGGGAATAGATTGGTGTTCACCAGAAAAAAGGGGGTTGAGGGGGCTGGCAAAATGGGTGAAGTTAAGTCAAGAGATACAAACTTCCACTTATAAAATAAATAAGTCATGGGAACGTAATGTACAGCACGGTGACTGTTGTCAATAATACTGTATTGCATATTTGAAAGATGCTAAGAGTAAATCTTAAAAGTTCTTATAAGAAAAAATTTTTATAGCTATATATGTATTTGTGTATATATATGTATGTATATGTATATATAAATACTTTCTATATCCTAGAGTGAGTATTTTGTTGAGGGTGAGTGTGGAGTTGGAGAGGTGGAAAGAGGAATAGGAGAAATTGCTAGACAGGAATTAAATGAACCTTTATTACAATGAATCTAGAGTTGACACAGTTTTTTATATTCTGGTTTAAAGGTTTTACATACTGAATGGTTACCCACTCATACAAAGAAATATACAACTATAAACTGTATTTCTGATTTTGGCCAACAATCTCAGTTCTATAGACTGAATTGTGTCCCCCTAAAATTTATATGTTAAAGCCCTCAACCCCCCAATGTGATGGTATTTGGAAATGGGGCATTTGGGAGATGATTAACTTTAGGTGAGATCATGGGGGTGGGACCTCAGGATGGGATTAGAGCCCTTATAAGGAGAGAAAACAGATGTCCTGCTCTCTTTCTGTCTGCTGCATGAGGACACAATGAGAAGGCAGCTGCATGCAAGCCAAGAACAGAGTCCTCACCAAAACTCAATGATGCTGGCACTCTGATCTTGGACTTCCAGCCTTCAGAACTGTGAGAAAATAATTTCCGTTGTTTAAGCAACCTAGTCTCTGGTATTTTATTATGGCAGCCCAGGCTGATAATACACTGGAAAATTCTCTTATTAGTCATATGGGAGATACCTGGCTTTAACTCATCCCTACTCTGGGTATATAGCTGGGGATGTTTTCTAACACCAACCAGTTCTATATTTTTTTCTTTATTTTTTTATTATGTTCAGTTAGCCAGCATATAGTACATCATAAATGTTTGTATAGTGTTCAACGATTCATTAATTGCTTATAACATCCAGTGCTCATTGCAACACGCGCCCTCCTTATTATTACATACACACCAACTGGTTATTCAGTAATTCAGTTCAGTTCTGACACTCTCTACCTGGAGTTGCCAGCAGATACCCCAAGTTATAGTGACTCAGTCCTACAGACTACCCTCATTTCGGATGCCAGTTGCAAGTTTCAGGCCAACCATACTTCTGACCAACTAGCTATAAATCAGAGCTCCCATGACCCCTTTTCAGGTTCAGTAATTTGCTAGAATGGCTTATAGAACTTAGTGTCAGTGAGAAAAACATTGTGTCTTGCTTGGCACCAATGCAATAAAGAATTAGAGATTGGCACCCAAAGTGAAAGGAACAAGCTTTATTAAGGACTCTCAAGGTGGGATCCTAGGCAGGCCCAGAGGTAGCAACTGCCCGAGGCTACAGAGGTCCTTTCCTTTTATGTGAGCAGGGTCTTGTCTCATGGACAGGATGGTTTCCAAAGGTGGCTGCTTCTAATCATTTGGGGGACTCCTCCCATAGCTTGGGAGGGGGAGTTTTTGACCCTACAGGGTTGGAACCAGAACCATCATGAGAGCTTACTCCATTGGCGGGGGGGGGGGGGTACTATAACCACAATGCAAATGCTTTATAATGATTCTAGGGGTACCCTGAGTCAGAGGTGGAAGAAGAGAACTCATACTCTGTAGCTGTGGCTCTTGGTCTGTTAGCCCCAGGGTCTTGGAAGCCACAAAGTCAGGATGTTGTGCCCTCAGGCTTCTAGTGTGTAACCTCCTTATCGGAATCCTTGCCTCCAGCTCAGGTCTAGCTAACTGCCTACTCTATCGTTCCCCACTCAAGGACTTGGGACTCTAATCTTTCAGGTCAAGGGATAAAGTTCCAGTTCCACAGGGCGTTCCTTCTACTGCTCATATCTAGCTTCTACCTAACATTAGGAAAACCCTTTTTTACATATACCAATTATTATAAAGGATACAACTCAGGAACAGCCAAGTGCAAGAGCTGATAGGGAAAAGCATGGGAGGTTTGGGAGGACACAGAGCTTCTATGTCCTCTCCAGTGCACCACCCTTACAGCAAGTGGATGTGTTCACCAACCCAGACACCCATCAAATCATCAAACCTTGTTGTTGAAGAATTATTGTAGAGCTTATTCTCCAGCACTCTCCCTTTCCTTTAGGCCTGGGGGTGGGGCAGAAAGTTTCAACCCTCTCATCCCTTGGTCTTTCTGGTGACCAGCCCCATTCTGAGCCTGTCTAAGAGCCCTACCCGAAGTCACCTCATTAATATAAACTCAGGTGTGACCCTGCAACAGGGCTTGTTCTGAATAGCAAAAGTCACTTTTGTCACTCAGAAAATTCCTAGGGTTGTAGGAACTCTGTGCCAGGAACCTGGGACAGACACCAAGTACAATTCTTTATGACACTTCACATTTCAAAGGTCATACCTTGTTGTTCGTGGGTCAGCTCCTCAGTCATTCATCAGGTATGTTAGGAAGGGAGGCAAAAAAGCAAGTAAACCACTGCGGTATGTCAGGATGCTTTTTGACTATAGGTGACAGAGAAATGGCTTAAATAATAAGGAAAATATACTATTAGGACAAAAATGCTGTACCCTTCTCTGCCACAAATGCCAGCATTTAGAGATAAAATAATGCTTGCCTTTGGAGGAACTGACTGGGTACATTAGCTTTGCTTCAGAAGAACTTGGGCCCCTGCATACTACTTAAAACAACTTTGGCAGTGATATTTTTTGGCTGGTGAGAAACTAATTAGAAGATGGGACCATTTTACATACTCTTGAAATGACCCAGAGTTTCCACAGATGTTTCAGGGAAATGCATACCTGGTGCTCTTCCATTAGCCAGTTACTTTGTTGCAACTGTCACAGGCTCTTTCATACAACAGTTATGAAGAATTATGTCCCAACTGGCATCTCAAATGTACAGTGTTTAGCTCAATTTGAGGGAAATTTGGTGGTAATTATAGGCACAGTTTTTGTGTTAAGTCTTGAAAGGAAACTATCACAATGGTTGTGAAGACATTGGCATTGGCAGACCACATTCTCCAAGAAGCTTCCCTAGTAGTCTTGTAATCCTGTATGCGTGTGTGTAGATATACCCACTTATTGACAACATAAAACCAAAAACGCCCCAACTCCAAAACAATTTAAACAAAAATGGAGAGGTAGAAAAAGAGTAAGGAATAAGCTATAACATAACTTGGAGTACTGAAATTTAAAATTTATAATATTTTTTTAAATTTATAGCATTTAAACATTGCATGAGTTCTTGCTGGCCTCTTATGATTTCTCAAGTGTTTTGCTTTTTAGGATCTCTTTTTGTTCATTTAAAATATTAGCTTATATTACATAAAGGAATAGTTTTAAAATTGTATTTTTCAGTAGAATTACTAGATTGGAAAAAAATTCTCGTTGGAATCCATAGCATCTCACTCTCTTAAAACAAGCAAACCTGAGTTGCAATTAAAAACAAAGATAAGTATAAGCACTTACTAAGACTGTATGAGGCTTGATTTTTTTCAAGTCAAATAATTAGTTATTGTTTAGTGATGTTAAGGCTTTCAAGTATTAAAGTTTTAATCACTCAGATTTACAGAATTTAGAGAAAGTCATATGGATTATCATTATGCATGGTAAAAAAAAATCCTATTATGTATCTATAGGTTTTGTTCTTGAGATCTGGCAAAGAATTTGCTTTTTCCCCTCTGCAAACTCTGAAAGCATTGTAAGTCATTGGAAGCCAAGCATTCAGTACAAACAAGTTTCAGTTTCCATATTTCCTATCAGTCCAGCCAAGAGCCATCCTGGGCGATGGAAAGAAAAAGTTTATTTCTGGAAAATACGAATACATTCTTGTACTTGTAAATATTTTCTTATCCCATATTTTTTATATTAACATCAATTAACATAGGTCACATTGACTTGTGTTATAAACCAGCTCCACATTTCATTTTAGACCAATATGAAATAATTCATTTTTTTTTTACCATCTCCCAATGTGATATTATATTTACAATAAAGAACATCTGGATATTTGCAATTGGAGAAGTCTTCATGCTTTTGAAATATGACATTCAATAAATAGTTCTCCTTTCACTGTTAAGTAGCAATCAGCACGCCTCAGACATTTGGGTAGGTTTTTTATAAAAAGCATTTGCTTTTTGTATCATTTAAGGCATTTTACTATTATAGTTAGGTGATGCAAAAGCAAGTTGGATTTCAGGGGGAAAAATCTAGAATTTTGTAATAAATTAGGAAATTATGCCAACATGGTTAAACCTTAATGAAGAATAATGATCTTTTTTCCTTCTCTGGTTAGGCCTTGAGTGGTTCAAGCATGAGCATGATGTTACAATACTGCCCCCTACTGTAAGATTTTTGCTTGGCCCTTCCAAAGGAACATCAAGGGAGAAATAGGAGAATCCAACAGGAGGCTGGCACAAGTATATCTTATTACATTTGGCATTTTAAAAAGTGTATTCAGATGAATAGTTCAGGCCCCTTAAATGCAGAAATCTGGAATAATAGTACAATCTATACTTTTGTTTTCTTTTGAGTTAATGTTGCCACTCTGTTCCTTTGAGTTAAACAGAGGAAACTTCCCTCCCCTGACATACTTTGAGATGATGGATCTTATTTGGGTTTTGTGAGTGTGTTTTTGTTTTAATTAGCGCTGGTTTCAAGGAATTTTGCTTCTTTGAAAAAAGCACACAGGGTATCTTTGAGGCTGCATAAAGAATGATGGTTTTGTCTATCTTCAGTGTAGCTTTGGTATTTTTAATAATAGGAACAAGTCTTGTGGTAAAATATATCAACTCAACAAATCATATCGTGAATTCATCCAGTCTTAGATCTAACTGTCTGTAAACAACTTTGTGTTCTTTTCTGTTGAGCAAAACTACACATTCATGTGAATAAGACTTCGGCATGAATAAGATTTAGACTGCCTCTTTTTTTTTTAGTTGAAATCTTTTCCCCTTTTTTATGGGTATTGCTTTAACAAAATGATTTTGATGACATTTCTTTTGCCAATGCATATTTTCTGACATTAAAAAACAAATCAAAAACCACTTATCATATGAATCATTGTTAAAGTCAGCAGTAATCCACTGTGTAAAATCTCCCTGTAAAGACACAGAGGCTGGGGGCTTAAACCTGGAGCACATTAAATTAGTTCCAGTCTCTCGCGAATGGGCTTTGCCTGGCTTGCTTAGGCAGGCAAAACGGAAACAGGCAGTTTATAACAAGAAGTCTGCTTTAAAAACCATGGGGTTCATTGGAGAAAGATTTATATCCCCCACTTATATAAACATTACAAATGTGGACTGCAAGTAGGAGGGAAACCTTTATCGAAATCTCTTGAAGAGCTTTCTCATTGTGAGGAAAATGGACAGCTTGCACTGTTGTTTGAAGATACGCCAGCATTTCGACAATCATCTTTTTCACTGCTTTGTCTGATTAAAATGTAGCATTGTGAAGATTAACCAGACCACCTACTTTTAATTTATTTTCATGACGAGACCATGTTGGCATCAAAAGTAGAGCCAACAAACTCTGTGCCAAAGGAGAAGATTGTCATTTCAGGATTAAAAAAAAAAAAGACAATATAATTATCTAAAGTGTTGGGGTAAGGGGAATCTAAATGTCAGTTTATATCATCTCCTGATTTAAAATGATTTTTATATATAAACATGATCCTAGATATCATGTTACCTTTAGGATTATAATAGAACACAGATGAAGTTTGAAATATTTGTTCGAATAAAATGAGAAAAGCTTCAAGGAAAGATTACCATTTGAGATTAGAGCAGCTATTTATTTGATATTTCACATATGGTGATTTTAGGTCCATGAGCTAAATATCTGTTTTCCTCTCATTTGTTTTTAACCTCATTTTTAATATCTTGAAAATTGCCATAGAAATGTACTTTCCTTTGCCCCAAATACACCGAATGCTTACTAAGATTAAATTATCTTTTTTCTTTAGACTTGTTAATGATAGCTACTATTTGATGGGTCTTAGTCACAATCTAGGTCGTACTGAATCTGTTTTTCATGGGATTTCTTTAGTCTCTCTGAAAGATAGCACATGCATTTTTATCATTCTTAGCTGGTTCCAAACATAAGGTTATTTCAAATGCATCTTAAAAATCAGGGCTGACTGTGAGAGGTGACATGGTGAAAGCATTTGAAGGACATAACACAAAGCCAGGATGCGCAGGAGTGCGGGGCTTCACATCTCTAGGAGCTCTGCCCAGGAAGGCCAGCAGGGGCTGTTTGCCCACCAGAACTATTAGCTGTGACTGCAATTAAAGATAAAGGCAGTTTTCTGAAAAGGAAGAATAGTCGTTTGACTTCACCAGGTTTGCAGAAATGAAAGATGTGATTAGGTCCAACATAAAATTAGCTGTCTAATAATAATAATAATAACAACAATAAGAAGAATAATGTTAGTGGGTCTGGTTTGTTAAGCTCTTATTATATGCCATGCACCATGCTAAATACTTTACATATATCATTATTTTTCATCTTTGCAACCTGATTTCCTTTTGTTTGTTTTTTGTTTGTTTTTTGCAATGACTTGATTTCTTAAATGAGAAATCCAGGCCACAGAGTCTTGGGTCACATGCTTGGGGAACAAAACTAGTCATTGAAACCAGGCATTCTGACCTAGAGCTATGCTCTTAGCACTTTACCATGAATTTTTCTTGTTTTTAAAGATACCTGGGATTTCCATACTATATCTCTAACTTATAATCTTATTAATGCCAAACCTTGTCCAGTTTAGATACATGGACTTTTTATCAGCAGCTCTCTCTGTACCCATAATACTTAGATCAGTGGCCCTGAGCATGATAACAGACTCTTTGGTGTTGTGAACTGGGGTGGAGGCAAAAGGGATACAGGATAATTTGTGCCCAAGGCTCTCAGATAGTGATGAAAAGAACTCTGGTCAAGGGAGCCTAGTTCTCTGTATGGAAGGATTATTGTAAAGGATGATTCTTTCTAGTCTATCACAGTAGGAAGCCGATAGATAATGTCAAAAAGCAGATTTATAAAAGAAGTGGTATAATTATAACTCATTATTAAATTACTTGTTAATGATCCCCAGATAAACTGAAACCAAAAATCAACCCAAAGTGGTTTGTTCTGAGAAGTATGAGCTAGTTTGAGGGGTGGGGCAGGTGGTGAGGTGTACGACTGTTGCGTTTTGTTACAAACCCTTCTGTAGTATTTGAACCATGTTCATGTTTTACCTTAACAAGAATAAACATGTTTTTAAGACATTAGTGAGAGAAACAAAATAACACTCAAGGTTCTACTTTAAAAAGAGAGAAGAAAAATCTCTTCACGTACCCCATTGTACTTTCCTTTCCCCCTCTAAGCAGAGATCTGAAAAATTCAGTAGAATACGGCATGTAAGTAACTGTTCTTGGTTTTGTTTAGTCTCAAAAGTTCCCTTTGTTGGTAAGGTGAAGGTTTCCAGAGAAGACATTTTTCAAAACTGTTTGGTTAATTAAGCCAGCTTTTTTGATGACTAAATAAACCTGACCAATGACCTGTGGACCATTTGATTAATTTTTGATCCCAAATTACTGAAGTCCATAGATTTAAGTGATGGATGTAGTGCCATGATGCCTCAAGGACTTCTTAGATTATCTTTGCCTTTTCGTTACCGTTACCGGAATGTACTTGTGTAGGTCTGTTTCTTTGTAACAGATAATCACAGTAACCTTGACTGTCTGGAATCTTAAAGTTGGTTAACCACTTATGAAATCCTGCTATGCTCTCTTTGGAGGTGGTTGGTAATCCCAGCTCATTACATACCTTTTCAAATCAGCATTTGTCTTAGTTTCCTTTGCAGACTATTTTTGCTCATTTCTTAACATCATCTTTCCTAGATAGACTTTTTTTAAATCATATATATTGTTCCTGAAAACCTTATTTGGCTGAACTTGTTTGACCTTAAACTTATCTTTAGTTCTCAGGAAATTCAGTCATTTCCCAGTTTAGCAACCTGACAAGTTAGATGTTATTTATGCTTGAAGGTTTTTAAAGTAAGGAGATGGTTTTCAGGGTGTGTGTGTGTGTGTGTGTGTGTGTGTGTGTGTGTGTGTGTGTGTGTGTGTGTGTGTGTATCCTGAGTATGTAGTCTTAGGCTTAATAATTTCCTTTGTTAGTCATTAACTGTAAATAGAAAATCAAGCTTTCTCAGTGTGCCATCTTTAAAGATTCCCATACAGTGCTGTTGTCTTATAATATTTTTAAAATGCACTATCCTATCCAAAGATTAACATTTACTATATGGTGACACCTTTTTTCTGTAGAGCACTTTTACATCCTTATCCTGTTTAGTTATCCCAGCAACCCTGTGATGTCGGCAGGGGAGGACTCATCATCCCCATTTCATAGACTGGGAGAGGAGAAGGTGAATGACTTGCAGGCAGTCCCACAGTTAGTGGTAGAACAACAATTCAGTGCTCTGAACTTGACTTCATGTTACACTGCAACAGGATTTAAATCTAGTGCAGGAGCCAAGGGTTTAAGGAAATAAGCAGCAGAATGGAGCTATCAGGGTTCATGCTTGAGAGCTCTAAGGAGTTGTGCTGGGCTATGCAGAGCAGGGCTTTCAAGCTCACCAGGAGCCCGGTAGGTAATATACACGAGGTGTAAGACAATGGGGAATTTCAGGGACAGTAGTGATGCTGACAGCAGGTACCCAGAGGAGGCAATGGCTCTTTAGATCTTCCTTTTGTTCAGCAGTTTAGCCTTAGTATGGCTTAAACTTGCAGATTTTTAAGAGAAAACTTTCTGTATGAATGTTTTATGGGAAATTTCCCAATTTTCAAACACCCTTATTGCTAAACAAAATATTTGACTCTCAGGCCTTTAGCTTAGGACCCCTGACCTAAATGTTACCGTTGCTCTGTTTAGGCATTTAAGGGAGCCAGTGGTGAGGCCACTCCAGGGGCTGAGCTCATCTTTCCTTGCACCAGGGTGATCTTGCCCGGTGAGGAGATCTTGAAAGGGGTGCTCTTGGTACAGAAGGTCACAGGTTGTGGACCTGGAACCTGCTGCATCTAGGAAAGCCCTTTCTAATTGGCATTTTTCGAAGCGTGAGCCTATTGTTTTCTAGATCTTTATTTATTTTTATTGAAAGGCCACATAACAATGGTCATTTTTGATGTATCTAGGAAAAAATAATTCATGAATATTTTCAAATGTGATTTTTCTGCCAGTAAATACTGGTCAACTTTATATTTAATATTGTCCTAGATTCAAAGTAAAGTAAATGCAAACCTTATACTTTTTGGTTATTGGTATAGTTTTTCTGTGATAACATTTATATGTCTATTTTTGCTATGTTGGGGGCCTTTTTATAGCAACTGTGGTTTTAAAAATATTTATAGCAACTGTCCAATTTCAACTCCTGGAAGAGTTCACAGGCGTAACCTGCTACGGTTTATTGGATTGGAAAATATTTGTATTTAATTTAATTTGAATCAGAAGACTTAATAATCCAGTTGTGGTTATATATTGGTTCATATGTCTTCACTCATTTATTTAGTACTGATTACTTCCCTGGCATTGGGGTTTGAACAGAGAACAAAAAAACACAGAAATCTCTGTTCTCCTGGAGTTTATCTTCTAGCATGGAGAGAGAGATGATAAGGAGAATAAAGAAGTTAAACATGTAGTACATTAAAAGGTCAAAAGCTACAGAATAGGAAGTATTAGTGGTGGAGAAGTTTATAACTGTAACTAGAACGTTCAAGAAGGCCTCACCGAGAAGGTTGACATTTGGGCAAAGAATGAAGAGAGAAAATGGGTAAGCCATGTAGATCATCTGCAGGCAGAGGTTATAGCAAAAGCAAAGGTCCTGAGGTGAGAGATGACAGCTGTTTTCAAGGAAGAAGGAAGCCTGTCTGGCTGGGGCAAAGCAGGCACGGGAAGGACGTGAGATCAGACAGAGCCTGTAGGGCCTTATAGGCCATGATAAGGACACATCCACAACACACACACACACACACACACACACACAATCATCTGTCTCCACTAAAATTTCAAAGCTGTTTCCCTTGTTGATTAAATGGAAAAGGCCAGTGATTGGGGGTTATTTTCCATTATTAAGGTATTCTGTGCCTGTTGAATATTGGGCTAAAGAGAAGATGAAGAAATTGGTTGGCTATATTAGGAGCAATTCAGATTAATTAAGGGTTGGAATGTGACTTCAGAATCTCTAGTTTCCCATGTAGAATTAGACCCCTCCTGTGTGTTTTCATATCATGTTGCTGATACCTTTATTGTATCATTCATTTTATTGGTTATATTGAAAATAAGTCCCTGAAGGATTAGTTAATTTGCATATTCATTTTCCAGCAAATACTTATTGAGTGGTATTACGTGGCAGGCACTGGATTAGGCTATGGGGTAAGAAGTAGTGTGCACTTAAGGGTATAGCCTACATTCTAGTGACAGATTCTTGTACAACGAAGGTTACACAGATGTGCTTGGACGTAGCATAGAATAGTCTCCTCCAGTCTAATTTTTTGGGTGTCCAAAAGCAATTTAGCTAGCGTTATGGACTGAATGTTTATGTCCTCCCTGCCTCCATTCATATGGTGAAGACCTAAAACCCCCAATGTGATAGCACTTGGGGATGGGGCCTCTTGGAGGTGATTAGGCTTGGATGAGATCATGATAGTGATACCCTCTTCATGGGATTATGATAGGAGACCTCACACCATGTGAGGACACAGCAAGAAGCCAGAAAAGTCTGCAAGTCAGGAAGAGGATCCTATTGTAACCTGACCATGCTAGCACCCTGACCCTAGACTTCCAGGCTCCGGAACTGCGAGAAATAAATGTCTGCTGTTGAGGCCAGCCAGCCCATGGTATTTTGTTAAAGCAGCCCCAGCTAAGATAGGTCGACAACCATCCAGCCTTTCACCATATTTATTGTCTCCTTTTGGTTTCACGTGACAGAAATTTAAATCAAATGGTGATGAATGGTTTCAGGCATAGTTGGATCTATCTTTAAAAAATAACTTATCAGGAGGGTGCCGGGGTGGCTCAGTCGTTAAGCATCTGCCTTCGGCTCAGGTCGTGATCCCAGCGTCCTGGGATCGAGTCCCGCATCGGGCTCCCTGCTCGGCGGGAAGCCTGCTTCTCCCTCTCCCACTCCCCCTGCTTGTGTTCCTGCTCTTGCTCTCTCTCTCTCTCTCTGTCAAATAAATAAATAAAATCTTAAAAAAAATAAAAATAACTTATCAGGAGACTGTTTCTGCTCCTTGGTTCTCCTTTCTTTATTAATGTTTAGGTAGATTCGTCCCAAGGGATAGCAAAGATGTTGCCCAGCAGCAATAGGCTTATATTCTCTCAGTATGGAACTAAAGAAGAAAGACTGTGCTTCCTTCCCAGGAACTTAAAGAAAAATTTCAAGGCTGATGATCTTTGCCCCCAAAGAACATGACTTGGGCCGTGTGGCTGCTGAATATTCATTCTATCTAGGTGGATGAATATATTGCATGACTGACCATTCCTGGGTTACCCTTCAGTTCCTGAGGTTAGCAAATGAGGTCAACTCCACCCGTATGAGCCAAAATGTGAGCTGTAGTCCCTCAAAGCAAAACTGGGTGTTGCTGACCAGAGAAGGGGATGCTGGGCAGGAAAAAACAAGGGACCGTATCTGGGAGTAGACAATGGATAGCAATTTAAGCAGTTATTTACTTAGCCCCATTTTTTGTTCTTGTTTTTTAAATAATTTTGTGTTTAATATTTACTAGATGAAATGAAGAAACTTTAGTTGAATCTATTCTTTCGGTTTTAAAGAGTGACAAGTCAATAGGCTGCTTTCAATCCTGTAGTATTATGGCTGTACTGTTAACTCTTGGGGTCTTTGTTCAGCAATAGTTGTAGAATTAATCAGTGTACCATCTAGAAACACAGCGCTGGGCCTGCTCCCTCTTTTCCATGGCAGTCAGAGGGGTGGGGCTAAATGTATTTGTATTCAGACTGGTTTCATTATGAGGTTGGACCTTTCTTAGATTTATTATGAAGTTGGAAAGCCATTAAACACATACACACCATTTTTGAATCATGAGGACTTTCTCCTCTTGTCGATTACAAACTGGTTGAACAGATTTTTTCCCCTTAACTGTGACCAAGCATTTGAATTGTCAGCCAAGAGGTCCCTTTAAATTTGCAGAAAGCAATGAGTTATAGCATAGATAAACACACACTGGAAGTGTTTCTAGAATTCTAACCATACAGATCACTAAATCTTCCATAATTAATGTTTGTTTTTGTTTTTTCTTTTTGCTGCTGAGTAAGCATGAGATTAAGGTTTTAGTTTATCCCGTACTGCTTGGTTTTGTTTTGTTTTTGTCCCCCCTAATGCTATTCAACCATTAAGCATATGATGTTCCTTTGAGTTGCTTTGGTATTTAATTGAACTTTCCCACTGAGCTACTTGAACTGCTTGCATACCCACAGAACCTGAGGGCTGATGCTCATTATTGTGCGCCTCTTCTGAGAGCACAGTGTAGCCGACGTTGAGGATATGTTCTAGTGTCGGGGTATCCTGAACAATGGGGCAGGACTGTCTCCTTCTGTTTAATTTTTTCTGTTGGAAAAAAATAATTTTTATTATTTTCTTAATTACAAAAATATATTTCTCATAAAAATTAGAGTATGTTGCATCTTCCCAAAGTCACATATAATTTAATTATCTAGAGATTAAACAGTGTTAGCATTTTGTACATTTCCTTTCAGATCTTTTTACTCTATTATTTTTGCTTTTTACTGAAAATGGAATCATGTAATAATGTTCTGTCATTTGTATTTTTCATCCATGGCACTAAATATCTTCCATGAGATCACAGTATTCACAGTGTTGTAAAGGTGTTATAATTTACTAACCATTCTTATTGTTGAATCACTAGGTTATATCCAGTTTTTTACTCTTATAAACAAGGCTGCAGTTTATGTACTTGTGCATAATCAATGATTATTTCTTTGGTATAATTACCTAGATTTCCTAGGTCAAAAATTTTGTACATTTTAAGGCTTTTGATGCTTCCTGACAATACCCTCTAGAAATGTCTCAATTCGAACTCCCCACAAAGCTCCATAAGCATGCCATTGCTCCATACCATCATCAGTATTGCTGATTTAATGTGCAATTTTTTATTTTATTTTAACAAGCATCTTTAATCAATTAAGGCCAATGTTTCTTCATGTTTGCTCATTTCATTGTCTGTGTTCCTATTTTGTGAAATGTTCAATTATACTTTCCAATTTTCTATTGGGGTTTTCATCTTCTTGTCAATTTGTAAAAGTTCTTCATATATTTATGATATCCATCTTTTTTGATCCTGTTATTTGATATTTATTTATTTACTTGTATTTTAAAGTATACAATGACCATTCTTATGCAATCAAGTCTATCTTTTCCTCCCTTGTCTCATTTTTAAACATTTTTGGAAGACATAGTATCAGACATTATCGTAAGAACTCTACAGTCATTATCTCATTTGATCCACCCCACAAATTGTATGAGTCAAGTATTACTATTATCACCCCCATTTTACAGTGAAGAAATTGACTGCACAGTTGGGAATGGATCCATGCAGTCTGACTCAGAGCTGGCTCCCTTGACCATTTATCTAATTCCTCTCTTGCTTGATTTTGCTCTTGGTGTCATGTTTAAAAATGCCTCTACTTCTCAAGATTATGTAAACATTCGCCTGTATTTTCTTTCAGTATAATTATGGTTTAATATTTATCTGTTATTTAGTTTAAATGTTTTTATCCCATAATCTCTGGATCTCTGTTGTTCTCTCATCTGCAGACACAGAGAATAATTGCTTGTTGCTTTCTTATTCAGGACTCTCTTTGTTTTTAAATCTGCTAAACTCCCTTCTCCTTTCTTCTGCTGTTAAGGCCAGTGTTAGTTCAACAAACATTTGCTGGGCATGTACTTTGTGCAAGAATCTCTTAGTCAGGGTAAGGATACAAAAATGAATAAGACAAAATCTACCTCTCCAGAGCTTGTGATGTAATGGTAAGAAAGAGAAACATACATAAAGAACTCTAAGATGAACTATGATAAGTCTTATAAAAGAGAGACACACAAAATAGTGGGAGGAGGAGAGGTAGAAAATAATTTGAATTGGTGAAGAAGGAAGGAGTAATTAAGGAAGAACTTGTGAGGAAGTGAAATTTAAATCAGACCTTGAAGGATGGGAAAGACTCAGACTATAACACAAGGCTGATCTTAGAACCATCTCATAGGGCTATTGTAAAGATCAAATGAGTTAATATATGTAAAGTGTGTAGAACAGTGTCTAGCAGGCAATTGGAGCTGAATCAGTGTTGAGCATAGTCTTCATGTTCATGACTGGAGCAAAACCTTGGGAAATACTGATCGTAGAATAAGTCCTACCTTCTAGATGTCTATTTATATATCGGAGTATCCCTCTTGATTTTTTTGTGTTAGTATTGCTGGTTTGTATGTTTCATGATTTTCTACCATGCTTTCACAAGGCTATTCATGTTGCATTTGGAGGAGGGCAGGCTGTTTCTAAAGAAAAATAAGTTTAACTTGGAGCTAGTTTTATTGACTTTTATATATCATGCTTTTGTTACAAATTAACCGTAGACTTCTGTTTAATTAAGAGTCTGATGGTCTCACTTAAAGACTGTGATCACAATTTGAATATCTTCAAACAGTTGTGTGTGTGTGTGCATGTGCATGTGCATGTGCTTTCTCTTAGTAACTAAAACAATAGCTTGAAATAATATACTGGAATCATTCAAGTTTAAGTCAGACAGTGAATAGAGTTTTTGAAAAACTGTGTTTGATACCTTTGCTTTTGGGTCACTTGGGTGCTTGGGGGACTCTCCTGATTGGAAGTCAGCCCTTGTCAGGAAGCAACAGTCACTAGCAGAGGTTAGAAAGCAGGAAGCTCGAGGCTCAGAATGGAATCTTGGGGGCAGCACCGTATAGCAGTCTGAACCCTGGGACCAGGACTATGTCAAATAGATGGTGACTGCTAAGCCCATCTCTGTCTTACCTTGAGAACAGAAGCCAGTGCCCCATGGCTTGAGGACAGGCTATAAGCAGAAGTTCAATGCAGATGGACCAAGGGCTAGTTGCAGTTCTTAATGATCTTTAACATTTATGGAGCACTTGAGTGGGACCCAGTGAAAAACCAGACCATCTCCCCTCTCTTCTTTCTATCCATGCTCTCAGAACTATCACTCCCTTCCTCACTGGGACTGTCATGGTACATGTGTGGATTTGGAGAGAGAAACACAGAACTACCACTAGCCCATTATGGTACTTTTATAGCACTAAGAAAAGGCTGTTCTTCCTCAAGACACTCTACTGCTTCTGCTGGAAAATTGTCATAATCAATATACAAATCTATGATGTTTATGATCTGAATTGTGTCCCCTTAGGTGTATAGTGTACAACCATGTGGTACTACCCAGGAAGTAAAGCCTGCAGGTTAGGAAAGAAGGGAGGGAAAATGTTAAAGGCCATTTTGAAGATACTTTCATCCTTATAGTCTTTTATCTTACCATATAACTTTACCTGCTGTGTCCTCCAGTGGAGGGGCAGTTGACATTCTGGACTTCCCAGTTCTTTGTTGTGCACAATTGCCTTGTGTACTGAAGGATATTAAGTGCCCTTGGCCCTCTTTCCACTTCCTACACGAGATACCTGCACTGCTCCTCTGTTATTGTGTCAGCTCAAAACACCCACTCCCGTTTCCAGATGCCCCTAGAGAGACAGTTATCATTCAGGTCGAGAACCCCTACTGTGACCTCACAGTACTAATCCTTCACTCTCCAGGATGCCATATATAAAAGCTTACCCTTCATGTCACCTCCTCTGCTCATATTTTCAGTTTTCTGTCTAGACAGAAATGATCCCCTGCTCTGTGCTCCCACATAGCACCTTATGATTGACACCTGTTAGGGCAGATACCACACTACATTGTGGTTGGGTTTGGGGGCCTATCTCTGTCCCTCCTTTAGACTTTGAACTGTATGAGGTTGGGGATAATGTTGTTATCTTGGTATCCATAGAGTCTAGCACAGTCCCTGCATCTTCTTGGGAAGCTTTTCCTCCCCTTTCCCTACCAGGTCAACTAAAATTTTAAAATCTCAAAAACTTATTTTAATTTGTGAAAGCATTTTGCTTAATGAAGTACCTCTTGAAATCAACCAAATAAAGACATAATGTACTATCATTCAGAGTATTTGGGAATTCCTTCTGTAATATATCTAAAATGTTAGTTTCCTATTCATACCAGGATTTTCAGGTCTGCTGGACTAACGGTGCTAGTGTAAAATATTATTCCAAGTCAAAGGTGCCATCGTTCTCTACCACTTTAATGGAATGAGATCAGATGTTTTGTGATATGGTTTCTGTATAAGTGACTTGTCTTAAACTTAATATTGCAAAGGATTCTCATTTCCAGATAATTTTATCACTGTCCATACTTCCCTTTGTGTTGAAAGTTCCACTGAGTCAGCCCCTGGGGCCTGAAGTAAGTGAAGAATATTTTTCTATATTATCACTCTGTGGTGTGTGAGAGTCAATTAACTATGGGTAATGTTCATTGGCTTCGGTTTGGGGAGGGCATTTTTATATTTCATTTGATTTGTCTTAAATACTTTTTTTCCTAGCAAGACATGGGTCAAATTCATCACAATAAATCCCTCTATGAAAAGAATGCTTGCTTATCAGGAAAGGTAATTTCTTATAGCTGCTAAAAAGATTGTTTCATGGATGGCCAGGGTGGGTATCTTCAAGTAAGAAAAAAGTTCCCAAGCTTCTGCAAGGACTCATGGTAACAAACAAAGGCTGTTCTTTCTGCTTAGCACTATTGCCATTTGACAAGAAACAAATAATAAGTACACAAGTGAGCCATCGATGACTTGAGTTCTCTGTTGCCAAAGTTTGCTTAGGGGTACTGCACCAGCCATCTGGAAAGGTCTTTGGACACACGGGGCCAACAACAGTTCAGTTAGTTAAGATAAACCATAGGTTGCTATAGTAAATAGACTTTAAAATACAGTAGACACAAGCAAGATAGAAATTTCATTCATTCTCATGTAAAAATCCCCATCAGTGTTCAAGGGCTAGTAAAGAAGCTTCTTGATGCTGGGGACCCAGGTACCCTCAATTTGGTTGTTTTGCTGTACACACTTTCATTTTGTGGTCTCACATAGCTGCTCCAACTCTTGCAAGCTTTCCTTATTCCACACATCAAAAATAGGGACAGAAAGTGATGAGTACAACATGATCCCTTTAAAATCGTGACCTACCTATCACCACAGCTCAACATCCCACTTGTCAGACCTTAGTTGCTTGGCCTCACCCACTTGCAAGGGAGGCTGGGAAATGTAGTCTTTTTTCTGGGTGGCTATGTGCCAGGCTAAAGTGGTGGTCATGTAACCAAATGAAGTGAGGCAATTGAATATTGGGTCACAAGAAACAAGGTCTGCTAAAATGGTTCTTGCTATTAGTTATAGTACTGAAAGTCAGTGAAATGTATTACATCTTTTGATGAAACATTTCTGTGGAGTAGAACCCTTTTCCTAGCTCATTTCATAATCTTTGAAAGGTCTTTTTTACATCAGGTGATGCTGATGGAATTGGCCATGTCATTGTCTTTGCTTAGATCAACTGTTGTGCTTGCTCAGAGTAACTGTTTTGTGTGTCAATGTTGTGTGAATGGGAAACCAGAAGCAGGCAGGCTGCCATACCCTCAGGCCACCTGTGGGTATAGAAATGGAAGCTGGTACACCTTTGTTCTTAAAGGCGTTGTCTTCTCCCTACTAAGTAGTCCTCATCATCCTAATAACCCAAATTTAAGGGAGATGGAAGATTTCACGAGTCCCAAAGTTTGGGCACATTCTTGTAATTCTATTGAATGTTAGTTTTCATTTCTTAAGATTTTATTTTGGTTTGGTTTTCCTCAGTTTACTTTGACTTCCAAAAAGATATTCTATTTTTTTAAATTTTTTTTCCTGTTATGTTAATTACCATACATTACATCATTAGTTTTTCATGTAGTGTTCCATGATTCATTGTTTGTGCATAACACCCAGTGCTCCACGCAGAATGTGCCCTCTTTAATACCCATCACCAGGCTAACCCATCCCACCACCCTCCTCCCCTCTAGAACCCTCAGTTTGTTTTTCAGAGTCCATCGTTTCTCATGGTTCGTCTCCCCCTCCGACTTACTCCCCTTCATTCTTCTCCTCCTGCTATCTTCTTTTTTCTTTTTTTTTTTTAACATATGTTGCATTATTTGTTTCACAAGTACAGATCTGTGATTCAACAGTCTTACACAATTCACAGCGCTCACCATAGCACATACCCTACCCAATGTCTATCACCCAGCCACCCCATCCCGCCCACCCCCCACCACTCCAGCAACCCTCAGTTTGTTTCTGAGATTAAGAATTCCTTATATCAGTGAGGTCATATGATACATGTTTTTCTCTGATTGACTTATTTCACTCAGCATAACACCCTCCAGTTCCATCCACGTCGTTGCAAATGGCAAGATCTCATTCCTTTTGATGGCTGCATAATATTCCATTGTGTATATATACCACACCTTTTTGATCCATTCATCTGTCAGTGGACATCTTGGCTCTTTCCACAGTTTGGCGATTGTGGACATTGCTGCTATAAACATTGGGGTGCATGTACCCCTTTGGATCCCTACCTTTGCATCTTTGGGGTAAATACCCAGTAGTGCAATTGCTGGATCGTATGGTAGCTCTATTTTCAACTGTTTGAGGAACCTCCATACTGTTTTCCAGAGTGGTTGCACCAGCTTGCATTCCCACCAACAGTGTAGGAGGGTTCCCCTTTCTCCGCATCCCCGCCAACATCTGTCGTTTCCTGACTTGTTATTTTTAGCCATTCTGACGGGTGTGAGGTGGTATCTCATTGAGGTTTTGATTTGGATTTCCCTGATGCCGAGCAATGTTGAGCACTTTTTCATGTGTCTGTTGGACATTTGGATGTCTTCTTTGGAAAAATGTCTGTTCATGTCTTCTGCCCATTTCTTGATTGGATTATTTGTTCTTTGGGTGTTGAGTTTGATAAGTTCTTTATAGATTTTGGATACTAGCCCTTTATCTGATATGTCATTTGCAAATATTTTCTCCCATTCTGTCGGTTGTCTTTTGGTTTTGTGGACTTCTTTCTTTTGCTATGCAAATCTTTTTATCTTGATGAAATCCCAATAGTTCATTTTTGCCCTTGCTTCCGTTGCCTTTGGCGATGTTTCTAGGAAGAAGTTGCTGCGGCTGAGGTCGAAGAGGTTGCTACCTGTGTTCTCCTTTAGGATTTTGATGGACTCCTGTCTCACATTGAGGTCTTTCAACCATTTGGAGTCTATTTTTGTGTGTGGTGTAAGGAAATGGTCCAGTTTCATTCTTCTGCATGTGGCTGTCCAATTTTCCCAACATCATTTGTTGAAGAGACTGTCTTTTCTCCATTGGACATTCTTTCCTGCTTTGTCGAAGATGAGTTGACCATAGAGTTGAGGGTACATTTCTGGGCTCTCTATTCTGTTCCATTGATCTATGTGTCTGTTTTTGTGCCAGTACCATACTGTCTTGATGATGACAGCTTTGTAATAGAGCTGGAAGTCCGGAATTGTGATGCCGCCAGCTTTGCTTTTCTTTTTCAATATTCCTCTGGCTATTCAGGGTCTCTTCTGGTTCCATACAAATTTTAGGATTATTTGTTCCATTTCTTTGAAAAAAGTGGATGGTATTTTGATGGGGATTGCATTGAATGTGTAGATTGCTCTAGGTAGCATTGACATCTTCACACTGTTTGTTCTTCCAATCCATGAGCATGGAACGTTTTTCCATTTCTTTGTGTCTTCTTCAATTTCTTTCATGAGTATTTTATAGTTTTCTGAGTACAGATCCTTTGCCTCTTTGGTTAAATTTATTCCTAGGTATCTTATGGTTTGGGGTGCAATTGTAAATGGGATCGACTCCTTGATTTGTCTCTCTTCTGTCTTGTTGTTGGTGTAGAGGAATGCCACTGATTTCTGTGCATTGATTTTATATCCTGCTACTTTACTGAATTCCTGTATGAGTTCTAGCAGTTTTGGGGTGGAGCCTTTTGGGTTTTCCACATACAGTATCATATCATCTGCAAAGAGTGAGAGTTTGACTTCCTCTTTGCCGATTGGGATGCCTTTGATTTCTTTTTGTTGTCTGATTGCTGTGGCTAGGACTTCTAATACTATGTTGAAAAGCAGTGGTGAGAGTGGACATCCCTGCCACATTCCTGACCTTGGCTTTTCCCCATTGAGAATGATATTCGCTGTAGGTTTTTCATAGATGGCTTTTAGGATATTGAGGTATGTACCCTCTATCCCTATACTCTGAAGAGTTTTGATCAAGAAAGGATGCTATACTTTGTCAAATGCTTTTTCTGCATCTATTGAGAGGACCATATGATTCTTGTTCTTTCTTTTGTTAATGTATTGTATCACATTGATTGATTTGTGGATGTTGAACCAACCTTGCAGCCCAGGGATAAATCCCACTTGGTCATGGTGAATAATCCTTTAATGTACTGTTGGATCCTATTGGCTAGTATTTTGGTGAGAATTTTTGCATCCATGTTCATCAAGGATATTGGTCTGTAATTCTCCTTTTTGATGGGGTCTTTGTCTGGTTTTGGGATCAAGGTAATGGTGGCCTCGTAAAATGAGTTTGGAAGTTTTCCTTCCATTTCTATTTTTTGGAACAGTTTCAGGAGAATAGGTATTAATTCTTCTTTAAATGTCTGATAGAATTCCCCTGGGAAGCCATCTGGCCCTGGGCTTTTGTTTGTTGGGAGATTTTGGATGACTGCTTCAATTTCCTTAGTGGTTATGGGTCTGTTCAGGTTTTCTATTTCTTCCTGGTTCAAGTTTGGTAGTTGATACATCTCTAGGAATGCACCCATTTCTTCCAGGTTATCTAATTTGCTGGCGTAGAGTTGCTCATAATATATTCTCATAATTGTTTGTATTTCTTTGGTGTTGGTTGTGATCTCTCCTCTTTCATTCATGATTTTGTTGATTTGGGTCATTTCTCTTTTTGATAAGTCTGGCCAGGGGTTTATCAATCTTGTTAATTCTTTCAAAGAACCAGCTCCTAGTTTCATTGATCTCTTCTACTGTTCTTTTGGTTTCTATTTCATTGATTTCTGCTCTGATCTTTATGATTTCTCTTCTCCTGCTGGGTTTAGGCTTTATTTGCTGTTCTTTCTCCAGCTCCTTTAGGTGTAGGGTTAGGTTGTGTACTTGAGACCTTTCTTGTTTCTTGAGAAAGGCTTGTATTGCTATATACTTTCCTCTCAGGACTGCCTTTGCTGCATCCCAAAGATTTTGAACAGTTGTGTTTTCATTTTCATTGGTTTCCATGAATTTTTTTAATTCTTTAATTTCCTGGTTGACCCATTCATTCTTTAGTAGGATGCTCTTTAGCCTCCATGTATTTGAGTTCTTTCCGACTTTCCTCTTGTGATTGAGTTCTAGTTTCAAAGCATTGTGGTCTGAAAATATGCAGGGAATAATCCCAATCTTTTGGTACCAGTTGAGACCTGATTTGTGACCTAGGATTTGATCAATTCTGGAGAATGTTCCATGGGCACTAGAGAAGAATGTGTATTCCGTTGCTTTGGGATGGAATGTTCTGAATGTGTCTGTGAAGTCCATTTGGTCCAATGTGTCACTTAAGGTCTTTATTTCCTTGTTGATCTTTTGCTTAGGTGATCTGTCCATTTCAGTGAGGGGGATGTTAAAGTCCCCCACTATTATTGTATTGTTGTCAATGTGTTTCTTTGCTTTTGTTATTAATTGTCTTATATAATTGGCTGCTCCCATGTTAGGGGCACAGATATTTACAATTGTTAGATCTTCTTGTTGGATAGACCCTTTAAGTAGGATATAGTGTCCTTCCTCATCTCTTATTACAGTCTTTGTTTTAAAATCTAGTTTGTCTGATATAAGGATTGCCACCCCAGCTTTCTTTTGGTGTCCATTACCATGGTAAATGGTTTTCCACCCCCTCACTTTCAATCTGGGGGTGTCTTTGGGTCTAAAATGAGTCTCTTGCAGACAGCATATTGATGGGCCTTGTTTTTTAATCCAGTCTGATAGCCTGTGTCTTTTGATTGGGGCATTGAGCCCATTTACATTCAGTGTAACTATTGAAAGGTATGAATTTAGTGCCATTGTATTGCCTGGAAGGTGACTGTTACTGTATATTGTCTGTGTTCCTTTCTGATCTATGCTGCTCTTAGGCTCTCTCTTTGCTTAGAGGACCCCTTTCAATATTTCTTGTAGGGCTGGTTTCGTGTTTGCAAATTCCTTTAGTTTTTGTTTGTCTTGGAAGCTTTTTATCTCTCCTTCTATTTTCAGTGATAGCCTAGCTGGATATAGTATTCTTGGCTGCATATTTTTCTCGTTTAGTGCTCTGAAGATATCATGCCAGTCCTTTCTGGCCTGCCAGGTCTCTGTGGATAGGTCTGTTGCCAATCTAATTTTTCTACCACTGTAGGTTACATATCTCTTCTCCCGAGCTGCTTTCAGGATTTTCTCTTTGTCTCTGAGACTCATAAGTTTTACTATTAGATGTCAGGGTGTTGACCTATTTTTATTGATCTTGAGAGGGGTTCTCTGTGCCTCCTGGATTTTGATGCCTGTTTCCTTCCTCACATTAGGGAAGTTCTCTGCTATTATTTGCTCCAATATACCTTCTGCCCCTCTCCTTCTTTCTTCCTCTTCTGGGATCCCAATTATTCTAATGTTGTTTCGTCTTATCGTATCGCTTATCTCTCGAATTCTGCCCTCGTGATCCTGTAGTTGTTTCTCTTTCTTTTTCTCAGCCTCTTTATTTTCCATCATTTGGTCTTCTATATCGCTGATTCTCTCTTCTGCCTCATTTATCCTAGAAGTTAGTGCCCCCATTTTTGATTGCACCTCATTAATAGCCTTTTTGATTTCGACTTGGTTAGATTTTAGTTCTTTATTTCTCCAGAAAGTGTTTCTCTAATAACTTCCACGCTTTTTTCAAGCCCAGCTCGTATCTTTAAAGTCATGATTCTGAACTCTAGGTCCGACATCGTACTAATGTCCATATTGAGTAGGTCCCTGGCTGACGGTACTACCTCTTGTTCTTTTTGCTGAGGTGATTTCTTTCGTCTTGTCATTTTGTCCAGAGGAGAATAGATGAATGAGAACAAAATGCTAACAGGTTAACAATATCCCCAGAAAATACACTCTAATCAAATCAGAAAAGACCTGAAACCAGGGGAAAAGAAAGGGAAAGAAAGGAAAAAAAAAAGAAAAAGAAAAAGATAAAAAACAAAAACAATACAAAAAAAAACCAGAATATGATCAAATATGATCAGGCTAGTGCATAGATCAGTGCCACACACTAGATTTTGGGCGTATTTTGGTCTGTTAGAAAAAAGTGCCTCCTAAAATTTTAAAGGAAGAAAGACTTATATATATACAAAATAAGGGTTGATACAATGAAGGGATGGAAGATGACTGTAAAGATGAAAAGTATAAAAGATTTTATAAAAGGAATTGATAAGATAAGACGTTGTTTGAAAAAAGAAAGAAGAATATTTTAAAAAAAAGAAAAAAAAAGGGAGGGAATGTGATCAGGCAGGAGACTAGAACAAAGCCATACACTAGTGATTTAGGGTATATTTTGATCTGTTAGAAGAAACTGTATCTCAAAATTTTAAAGAGAGAACATCTTATATATATATGCCAAAAATAAGGGTAACTACTATGAAGGGATAAAATATGACTCTAAAAATGAAAAATAAAAAATGTTTTTTTAAAAAAGGGATTGATAAGATGTTGGTTGAAAAGGGGAAAAAGAAAAATTAAAAAAGAAAACAGTTAAAAAAATTAACTTTGAAAAACTAATGAATCATGGTAAAAAAAAAGCCATGAATTCTATGTGCAGTATTCCCCTAGCGCTGGAGTTCTCCCGTTCTCCTTGATCGGTAAACTTGGTCTTGTCTTGCTGGCTGTTCGTGCTGATCTTCTGGGGGAGGGGCCTGTTGCCCTGGTTCCCAAATGTCTTTGCCGGAGGCGGAATTGCCCCGCCCTTATGGGTCCGGGCTAAGCAAGATGCTTGGGTTTGCTCTCAGGAGTTTTTGTTCCCTGCAAGCTCTCGGTACAGCTTTGGAGGACCAGGGTGAAAATGGTGGCCTCCCAATCTCCACCCGGAGGAGCTGAGCACTCGGGGCCCCGCTCCTCAGTGCGCCCCCAGAGAAAAGCAGTCACTCCCGTCTCCCCGGTCTCCGGCTGCACTCCGTGCTCACCCGACCTGTGACCGAGAGTTTCTATCTCTGGCACCTGACCCTGTGTGGAGTCTCCAAACCCAGCAGATCCCTGCGGTGTGCTCCCGCGCCGCTCCTCCCCAGGGAGGAAGGGGTGTCTCCCCGGCTCTGCCGCTTGTTGGGTCCTTGCTGGAGGAGCAGTGGCCCGACTGGGCCGCAGATCACGGTTTATGGCCACCCCGAGCTGCGAGCCCACGCCTCGGCTCCGTCTCTGCAGCCGGCTTCCCCGCTCTGATACCTGGGAGCTCTGCTGCACTCAGGCACCCCCGGTTTTTCTGTGACCCCGAGGGTCCTGAGACCACACTGTCCCGTGAGGGTTTCATCCCCTGCTTAGCCACTGGAGTGACGTCCCTCAGCGGAGCTGACTTCTAAAAGTCCCGATTTTGTGCTCTGCGGCTCTATCACTTGCCAGAAGCAGCCGACGGAGGCCTCCTCCCCTGCCATCTATCCTCCTGAATATCGCCTCCAATTCACTTCTCCGCACGTCCTACCTTCCAGTAAGTGGTCGCTTTTCTGTTCAGAGAGTTGTTGCTACTCTTTTCTTCGATCTCCTGTTGAGTTCATAGGTGTTCAGAATGGTTTGATCCCCATTCAGCTGAATTCCTGAGACCAGACAAAATCCAGGTCTCCTACTCCTCTGCCATCTTGCTCCGCCCCCCCAAAAAAGAAATTCTTAATCCCCTCTCTCCTCTTAATTCACTCTGTCTCTCCTACAGATTTTTGTGTGGTGTTCACTTTTTCTGGGAAACTTTACTTGATCTCCCAATTCTGGATTGAGTACCCCACATGTCTTCAGCCATAACACCAGGATTGCTATTTACTGTCTTCAGACCAACCCTCTTTATTGTAACTGTCTGCTCCTATGTTATTATACCCCACTAGATTCTGAGCTCTGCAAGGAATGGTTCTTGTTGTTCATTTAGCAGTGTTTCTCTTCTGTCTAGCACACAGTGCCTAGACGCACATTTGTTAAATAAAGGCAAGAATGAATGGACAAAGAAAAGGAAGAAGAAGGAGGAAAAGCTAACAAAAAGGGAAGAAGAAAATAGAAGAGGAGGAAATACATTTGATTTCATTTATGTTGACATGTTTGAAAATAGTTCCTGTCTGATCCACTTGCTGGCAGCCTCCTCACAGAGCAGCCAGACCAGTCATCTAGAAGGCTTTGTCCAGCAGATGCCCACTCGCTTAGCATGGTGGTCATTCCTTTTCCCCTATTCAGGCCCCTCCTCTATGCTTATGGTAGGAAGCAGAGACAATGTAGGCTGTGGTGGGAGTGGCAGGATTTCTGTGTTGGCTCACTGGCCTGCTGGCCAAGGTTTAAGAGTTCCATTTCCTCCCCAAGGCATCTCATCGGTTCATTCCCAGGGAGTTTCAGAAGGCTTAAGGAGTGTTTGGGTAATTCGTGGAGTATTTCAACCATGTAGTATATTCTACCAGTTCACAAATATAAATTTCCTTTGGCTGTTATCTGTATCTTAAAGCATTTCTAATTTAAAAATCATCTAGTGTTCGCAGACTTAACAAAATATATTCTATTTATGCTTTAAGTTGCAGACTTTTAAAAAAAAGATTTTATTTATTTGGGAGAGAGAGAGACAGAGATAGCGAGAGAGAGAGCATGAGTGGGGAGGAGAGGGAGAAGCAGGCTCCATCCCAGGACATGAACTGAGCCGAAGGCAGACGCTTAACTCACTGAGTCACCCATGCGCCCTGCAGACTTTTGAAAGTTTTTTTTGTTTTTTTTTTTTTTTTTGGTGCGTTTATTTCTAATTTGACTGTGTTATTTAATTTAATATATGTGCTGCCGAAGCGAGCACTGTGTTATTTAATTTAAATCTAGACATTCAATGATACATTTTTATTATAGTGCATTCCATTATTACCTTCAATATTGAATTTACTGTGCCTGCTCTGTAAAATAAAGTGAAAAAATATAATTTGAATAGATAAAAATAATTGAAAGTGGGCTATTTTGTGGAGGGTAGAAAGACTTGCAGAATGGGATGGGTGGAAAACCATCGCTATGGTTACAAATTCACAGCCTTGGTGATGAATTCTTAATGAATAATTAAGGAAGCTGGGGGCTTTGTATTGTGGGATTGTAAAGCTGGAATCAGGAACCTTGAAATCCTCTTGTGCGGTGCTCCCAGTTTACTGATGAGAGAGCCCCAGTCACATATTCAGTCACTGAAAGTGGCTGTTGCCTTTCTGGCTTGTTATTTAAAGCTCTCATAGCCTGTAATCATGTGGCCTGATGAAACATTCCATGGGGGCAAGCTTAAAGATGCCAAATGCTTCTAAGTCATTGCTCTTTTTTCACTTTAAATCATTTTTAGGGAAGAAAAGCTCTTTTAAAAAATACACAAACTAATAGTAAGTATAAATCGGATTCATGGTAGTATTTCAGTCAACTTTGGAGTTAATTGCAATCTACAATGAATGCTAAAGAAAATGGAATGATTTCATAAGAACATAGTTATCATGTAACTCATTGAACTACTTGCAGATTAAACCAATTATTTAGTCTCACTTCACGTGCAAATGAAATTTTAAATTTAGTAAGATTTGGGGGGGTTACATTTGAATAGTTTGGAAAATATTACAAATTTGTCTCAAGTGGATTTGCACATCCAATTTCTTCGACCCTAAAAAACCAAGCTAAAATATATCACATCACATGGCTTTGTTTTAAGAAACAAAATTTATTTCTGTATTAATAATATTTGCTTTTTACGTAAGTGGAAAATATATTAACTCTAAAAGAGATTTCAAGTTTTTGCTATGTGTTAGTTACCTTATGAGTTCCTGAATTTCAGTTCAAATTCCTGTGAAATTCTCTGGGGATAGCTAAATATGTGCGGCCATTGTTGGGGAAGAAAGTTTGATCTGCAGTCAGCAGAATATGAAACCCTAAAGTCAACTGAAATTGGAGTGGAATAAGGAGCCTTTTTCCAGTCAGCATGGTACAATGGTCTGTCACAAACATGCAGAGCAGTCATCTCTGCTACACAGCATAGGCAGCAACATTTGCATGGATGATATGAATCTTTATTATAAACAAAAACATTCCACGCCAGCTAGGCTGAATAAAAGGCATTTCTCTTGACTGAGAACAGGGGTGAGATGTGGGGGTGTAGGGACTCACTGTTTCATATTAGCAGATGTTTTTCACTTTGTGGTGAATTATTGTTGTATTCTCCCACCCCAAAGTTCTAACAAAATGAAGAAAATAAGCCAATTTCAGATCTCATTACTGTGAATCTTGTTTCATTCTTCCTAGTGACTAATCATTTAATTGGAGTAGAGATGGAAAATAGAATTGATTTATTAAACCAGCATTTTCCAAACACTTTAGGATGTGCTTGGCAATGTGATAGGAGCTAAGTGCACAAAGATGATTGGTACTCAGGACTTAGACAATATTTTTTGTTCTACCATATCCAGCTTCTATTTTTGCCATTGAGACATCTGTAGTCACTGTAATATAATTCCTTTCAATGTGATCCATTTTTCTTTGGCTGCTTTTCAGATGTGTACCTATGTGTACTTCTTAACAATTTCATTACAATGTTACGGTGTCTAATTTTGGATTTCTTTTCATTTGCCCTGCTTGGGATACGTTGTATTTCCTGTGTGGATTTATGTGTTTCTTCAGCTCCGGATAATTCTCATATATTGTCTCTTCTGGTTCAGATCTTCCTCAGCTTAGGCTTGAGTTGTGCCCCAACAAACCCATCATAAATTGAAAATATCACAAATCAAAATGTATTTTCATACACCTAGCTCACCAAACATCATAGCATATCTATGTGCTCTAAACACTTTGATTAGCTTATAGTTGGGCAAAACCTTCTAACACAAAGCCCACTTTATAATAAAGTGTTGAATAGCCCACATAATTTATTGACTATTGTACTAAAAGTAAAAGATAGAATGGTCATGTGGGTATAGAATGGTTGTAAGCATATTGATTGCTTACCCTTGAGATTGTGTGACCGACTGGGAGTTGCAGTGCACAGCCCTTGCCCAGTATCACTAGAAAGTATTCTACCTGATGTCACCAGCCCAGGAAAAGATCAAAATTCAAAGTACAGTTTGTACTGAAGGGACATGAATTTTACACCTTTGTAAAGTCAAAAAAATGATTAGTAAGTTGAGCCATTGTAAGGTGGGGACAGTCTGTATTATTTCTTTTCTATTTTTTTTTCATTCTGAGACTCCACTTAAATATATCTTAGACTTTCTCAATCAGTCTTCTCTTTTCATATGTTTTGTCTTTTCTTTCTTTACCATATTTTTGATAATATCTTCTGATCTATCCTCTGTTTCATTATTTTTATCTTTAGTATTTGAAGTCAGCATTTGAGTTTTTACTTTCAAATATTATGTTTTTCACTTTTAAAAATTCAGTTTTAATCTTTTTTAATTTTAATTTTTAATTTTTATATTTATTTTTTTAAGAGAGGGATGGGGTGGGGAAGGGCAGAGGGAGAGGAAGAGAGAGAATCCCCAGCATGCTGCATGATGTATGTGGGGCTTGATTTCACAACCCTGAGGTCATGACCTGAGCCAAAATCAAGAGTTGGACGCTTAACCAACTGAGCCACCCACGTGCCCCTTATTCTTTTTTTTTTTTTTTAAATAAAAGACTTCAGGTTATTTTTGATAGTTTATTAGTGCCACTTTAATTTTTTCATTTTCATCTTTTGTTTTTTGAACATTTTATATATTATCTGTTTCTATTCCTTAATTGATAATTCCACTCTTGAAGTCACTGGGATCTGAATCTGCTATGTAGTATGTCTGCTGATTCATCCATTGCTTGCTTCCTTGTATGTTTTGTAGTTTTTGGTTGTGAGCTCCTATCTGGCAGAATAATCTTTTGTAACTCTGCAGGTATAAATGAGGGATATGTTCCTTCAGAGATAATTTGGCTATACTCTTCCCCTAGAGCTGGGAGTCACTAGGAATGCTACCAATCTGTGACTGGTTTAGCCTACTTCAGTGTCCTGAATTAATATAGAAGTTGCAGGTCCAACTCTCCCACCCTGAAGGGTTCCCAAGGCCAAATATTTAGATTCCTACACAGAAGCCAATGGTACCCCCAAGACAACAGCAGCTATCTGTTGGCTTGTTATCCAAAGTCTAGTTTCAGCTAGACTTGTTGATTTGTGTTTTAGTGTTTTGGTCTGTACACGTTTTCTTTACTTTCTTATAAGCCAAGAATGAATTAAAAAGAAAGTTTGTTATCCTTTGTGCGTGATTTTATTGCATGTATGTGTTATTGTAGCAAGAGGGCTTATCATAGGGGTGCCTGGGTGGCTCAGTCAGTTAAGCGTCTACCTTCAGCTCAGATCATGATCCCAGACTCCTGGGATCGAGTACCACAACAGGCTCCCTGCTCAGTGGGGAGCCTGCTTCTCCCTCTGCCTACCAGTCCCCCTGCTTGTGCTCCCTTTCTCTCTCTCTCTCTCTCTAGTGCTCTCTTTCTCAAATAAACAAATAAAATCTTAAAAAAAGAAAGATGGCTTATCATAGTATTTAGCCTAGTGTTACTCCAGGACACTGTAATACACCTCTAATTTTAGCCCACCAGTAATCTGGGTTGTTAAGAAAATAAAGCAAATTACATAATCCTGAGAAATTTGAATATTGAGGCACTTTCATGTGGTGAAACATTATAAGTTTACAGAGGTTAGTCCCATATGAACTCCTCTTGATTGTGTTGGACAGTATAATCAATGCAAAATCTTGGCCTTTGGCACTGTCTTTATCCTAGGTTAACAGGTATTTTTACATGATTTTTAAACAAAATAAACACCCAAATCAAGTGTTTTGGTTCACTTACAAGATTATAGATATGGACTAGCTCATGAAGTAGTGTTTAGAAATGGCTGGGAGCAGCTGGCCAGCTGGATATTTTGAGATGAGACTGTTTCAGGGGTGGAATTTTTTGACCTGTTATTTATACTTTGGTCATGTCAGTGTTCCTGCTGAGTATTTGATTGTTTCTCTGTAAGTTAGTTTTGCCTTTCCCATCACTCTTCGAGTTCTGTTGGAGCAGTTACCAATAAATGGTAACCTACATATAAATGAAACATGGGCCTTGAACGTGGAAGTTAAATAGGAAAGTTGTGTACATAAATAATTATAGCACAGTAGGATAAGCTCTAGAGTAGAAGAAGATACAAAGTGTTAGGGGCATCCGTAGGAGGGAGCATCTATGCCTGTGGTGCAAAGGATCTGACCAGTCTGGGAAGGCTTCACAGATGAGGACATCTATAAGTTGGGTATTAAAGAATAAGTAGGAATTACCAGGTAGAGAAGAGGGAGGATGACAAATTCCAAGCAAAGGGTTTGTTATTAGATTGAGTAGGTTAGAAAGGTTTGTCAGATGAAGAGGAAAAGATGCTTAAAGAGATGAATATAAAACATTCATCTTTTTACAGGGAGTAAAAGCCATTGACTTAGTCTTTTACAACATCATAGCTCTTTTATTCCTCATATTCACCCCCTACTTCCTTTTCCTAAATGTCACTAAATACTTCATTTTTTTATGTGGACCTAGATTATAAAGAATCCACTATGTAGAGATCTTTTCTTTGTGGGCATCTTTGATATTATGGCATTTTCTGTTCCTTAGGATAGGATCTCTGGTCCTTCCAGCATCTTCAAGCCAGATCTTGATTGCTAGCTGCCCTTCTTGTGAATGGGCTCCACCTTGTTTCTTGTGTTCATATACCACTATTTGCAGCAGGAGTGGGGAAAATACTTCGCTTCACCTCAGGTTGCCATAATCCTTTTTTTCCCCCTCCTTTTTAGAAACTTTGCCTTTTTCAAGCTAAAGAATGACTTTATTTTTGTCTCAGTTTATTTTCTTATAACTTCAAAATTTTTCTCTTTCCATTATGTCCTCTAAGCTTTCATACCATTCTGTATACTTTGTCATAGAATAGGCCTATTTCACAAGCTTGAAGGGGAAAAGTATATAAGCCATTACCAATGCAAAATTAGTAGTTTCTTTTCTTCACGTGGCTTAGTTTTCTTCACAGATTTTTTTTCTTTTTGCTTCTAAGGCAAAGAAAGGTATTGGCATATTGACTTCCAAGGCCTCATCCTGTTTTACTTGCTATGAAAAGTACATCTGATACACCAGTTCATAGTAGCATTATTCACACTCGCCAAAAGGTGGAAACAACCCAAATGTTTATCAACAGATGAACAGATTTTTAAATGTGGTATACACATGCAATGGAATATTACCCAGCCTCAAAAAAGAAGGGAATTCTGACACATGCTGCAGCATGGGCGAACATTACTCTATGCTAAGTGAAATAAGTCAGACATAAAAGGACATGATTTCACCCAAATGAGGTACATAAAGTAGTCAAATTCATAAAGACAAAGTAGAATTGTGGTTTCTAGGGCTTGGGCTAGGGGAATGGAGAGTTATTGTTTAAAGGGTATAGTTTCAGTTTGGGGAGATGGAGAAGTTCTAGAGATGGATAGTGGTGATGGTTGCACAACAGTGTGAATGTATTTAATGTCTTTGAGCTGTACACTTAAAAATGTTAATTTCATGTCATGGGTATTTTGTCACAATAAAAAAAAGTACATCCGAGAAAAGGTGACTTGAAGAAAATCATATTGTGTCAGGGGTCATTATTTCAGAGACTTCATTGATTCAGTCATTCATCCATTCAAACATTCCTACCATGTATCACATATGTTTTAGACGCTAGGGACACAGCAGTAAACAAAACAGACAGCAATCCTGGCCTCACTGAGGTGAGACAGACGGTAAACGAAGTAAATCAATTTAAGAACATGTAGTGACTATGTAGTGAAAAGTTCTGTGGAGAAATATAAAACTGAGAAGGATAGGGTGAGTTGGGATTAGGTGAGCGCTGTTAAAATTTGTCAGGTTAGTTCTCTCTGAGAAGTGGCATTTAAGACCTGAAACCAGTGTGGGGTCAGCCATATGGATATCTGAGGGGTGAGTGGTCTAGGCAGAAAGAACAATTAGGACAGAGGCCCTGACATGAACTTAGAGTAATAACAGTAGATTTCATTTGCTGGGCACTAGTTTTATATAGTTTACTATTAATCTTTAAAATAATTCTGCAAGTAGGTCTTATTTTCCAGATGTGGCTATTGAAGTTCGTGTAAGTTAATACAGCTTGTACAAGTTCACGTAGCATGTGGCAAAGCAAGAATCTACAACCATGTCTGTCTGACTAAATATCTCTTTCTGCTTTTCCATATAGCCTTCTATGGCACAAAGGTAACAATATTAATTGGGTATCCCCAATGAATGAGTTGCTCAGCATTTAAAAGCATTCCCTTAGAATATCATGTGGGCTCTTTTAAATTATAGTTTGTGATAAGGATAATAAAAATCACACAAACAGACTTCCAGTTTCTGTTTTCACAAGTCAGGAACTTGGAAATTGCCACTCTGTCCTAACAAGTAAGAAGCTGAATGGACTGAAAAATCAACTCTTCTTGGATCCACCAGAGAGGAGAGGACAGAACACACAGGGCAGACTGTGTCCCTAAGATTGGAGAGACAGAGAAACAAATACAGGGAGTCCCAGCTTCTCAGAGCAGAGACTCACAGTAGAAACTGCCACAAGAACCAGTCCAGGTAGGGAAACCTGAACTGTAATTGATGAATTGCTGGAGGCTCAGTGCAAACAACTCTGAAAGTTAAGAACTCCAGAGGGACCCAGTTGGGGGTGGAGAGGGCCACAGAATTGTGAGATTCACCTCCAGGTGAACTTGACTACATTCACACAGCAAATACAGGAGAAAAATCCCCTCAGGCTTCTGAGAAGGAAAAGAACTATTTTGAAATATGCCAGAGCACTCTCTTCTTCTCAACAAGGCCTAACCTCAGGGGAAACTAGTTAACCAGAGCCTAACCTGCTGGGGTATTATCAGAGCCTAACTGACCTGGGGAAGTCAAATACACAGCTCCAGCCACCTTCAGCCATCCTGTTCCAACTAAGAGTGGTGAAAAAAACCTGAGAAACACTTGTGAAATTTACAGTTCAGAGGCACAGGCTCACTAAAACCCTGAGACCTAATCATAGGATTATAGAATACTCCAAACCCCACACCTCACTACCACACTACTAAAGGTCAATTTATAGCAGTTCTTTGTACCAAGTACTTCATATTGGCTATCAAAAAAATTATAAGGCATGCCAAAAGGTAAAAAAACACAATTTGAAGAGATAGAGCAAGCATCAGAACCAGACATGGCAGGGATGCTGGAATTATCAGATCAGGAATTTAAAACAACTGTGATTAATATGCTAAGGGCTCTAATGGATAAAGTAGATAGCATACAAGAACAGATAGGCAGTGTAAGTAGAGAGACAGAAATTCTAAAATGCTAGAGATAAAAAAATAATGTAACAAAAATAAAGAATTCCTTTGATGGGCTTATTAGTAGACTGGACATGACTGAGGAAAGAATCTCTGAGCTAGAGGATATATCAATAGATCTTTGAAAACTGAAAAATGAAGAGAAAAAAGAATAAAAAAAAAAACACCAAAAAAACAAGAGAATATCCAAGGACTGTGGGATAACTACAAAAGATAAAACATATGTGCAATTGGAATATCAGAAGAAGAAAAAGAGAAAAGAACAGAAGAAATATTTGAAACAGTCATGACTGAGAATTTCCCCAAATTAATGTCTGACTCCAAGCCACAGATCCGGGAAGCTCAGAGATCACTAAGCCAGGATAAATGTAAAAACAAAACAAAACAAAACAAAAAAACCCTGGGCATATCATTTTCAAATTATAGAAAATTGAAGATAAAGAAAATGAAATCCTGAAAGAAGCCAGAGGAGAAAAAAACACCTTACCTATACAGGAATAAAGATAAGAATTATATATAAGTTTTCCTCAGAAACCACGCAAATAAGAAGTGAGTGGAATGAAATATTTAAAGTGTTGAGAGAAAAAAGTCCATCAACCTAGAATTCTGTACCTCTGTGAAATTTTCCTTCAAAGGTGAAGGAGAAATAAAAATGTTTTCAGACAAACAAAAACTGAGGGAATTTGTTGTCTGTAGACTACCTTGCATGAAATGATAAAAGAAGTTGTTTAGAGAGAAGGAAAATAATATAGGTCAGAAACTCAGTTCCATAAAGAGAAGAAAAGCTTCAAAGAAGGAATAAGTCAAGGTAAAATAAAAACTTTTATATTTTTTATTCTTAATTGATGTAAGAAGCAACAGTTTTTTCAAAATAATGGTAGCAATAAATTATGTATGCTTATGCATAATTATGCTTATGTATGCTTATATATAAGTGAGATGAATGATAGCAATGATATAAGTAATGGAAGGGACAAAAAGAAGAATTAGGATTATTTTGTTATTATAAAGTACTCATGCAACCCATGAAGTGGTATAGTGCTACTTGAAAGTAGACTTGTATTAGTTGTAAAATGATATTGCACATTCTAAGGCAACCACTAAAAAAGGTTAAAAAAAAAAAAGGACAACTGATATGCTAATAAGAGAAAAATTGAATCATGTAAAATGTTGAATTAAAAGCACAAATGACAGAAAAAGATTGGAAGACAAAATAGGAATAAAGAAGAAAGGCATCAAATAGAAAACAGTAATGAACATGGTAAATATTAATCCAACTGTGTCAACAATCACTTTGAATGTCAGTGGTCTCAATGCACCAATTAAGAGAGATTGTCAGAGTGAATCAAAAAGCATATGACTCAACTATATGTTGTCTACAATAAGCCCAATTTAAATATGAAGACCCAGATAGATTAAAATAAGTGGGTGGGAAAAACATATCATGCTAACACTAATCAAAAGAAAGTAGTGATATCTATATTAATTTCAGACAAAGTAGAATTCAGAGTAAGGGAAGTTATCAAGTATAAAGGTGACTACATCATGATAAAGGGGTCAGTTCTCCAAGAAAACATAACAATTCTTAATGTGTGTATGCTAACAACAGAGCATTAAATTACATAAGGCAAAACTGATAGAACTAGAAGGAGAAATATATGAATCCACTATCATAGTTGGAGACTTCAACACCCTTCTCTCAGAAATGGACAGATCCAGCTGGCAGGAAATCAGTATATGTATAGCTGAACTCTACAATACCATCAATCAACAGGATATAATTGTCATCTGTAGACTACTTTATCCAACAGCAGCAAAAAACACATTTTTCCCTAGCTACATGGAAAATTCACACATGTAAGTGTTAGACCACAATCTGGGCCATAAATGTATCTTAATAAATTTAAAAGGACAGAAATCATATAATGTCTGCTTTTAAACCACAGTGGAATGAAACTAGAAATCAATAACAGAAATATAAGTGGAAAATCCCCTAACACACTTCTAAATAACACATGGGTTAAAGAAGAAATCTCAAGAGAAATTTAAAAATAAAGCACAACTTATTAAAATCTGTGAGATGCAGCAAAAACAGGGATTAGAAGGAATTTACAGCATTGAAGGCATATACTAGAAAAGAAGAAAGATCCAAGATCAACAATCTAAGTTTCCATTTTAGGAAACTAGAAAAGGAAGTGCAAATTAAATCCAAAGTAAGCAGAAGAAACAAAATAATACTGAGAGCAAAAACCAATGAAATTGAAAATAGGAAAGCAATAGAGAAAAATCAATGAAACCAAAGCTGATTCTTTGAAAAGGTCAATAAAAGTGATAAGGCTATAGCCAGGCTAAGAAAAAGACATAGGACACAGATTATTCATATCAGAAATGAAAGGGGAGACATCACTACAGATTCCGTGGAAATTAAAAGGATAATAAAGGAATACTGTGAACAACTCAATGCCTACAAATTTGATAACCTAGGTTGAAATGGACCAATTCCTTGAAAGATACAATCTGCCAAAATTCACACAATAAAAAATAAATGATCTGAATAGGCCTATACCTGTTAAAGAAATTGAATCAATAATTAATAACTTTCCAAAACAGAAAGCACCATGCCTACACGGGTTGACTGGTGAATTCCACCAAACTCTTAAGAAAGAAATTATACCAATTCTCTTCAATTACTTTCAGAGAATAGAAGCAGAAGGAGTACTTTCTAACTCATTCTATGAGGCCAGCAATACCCTAATATCAAACTAGACAAAGATATTACAAGAAAACTACAGAACCATATCTCTTATGAATATAGATGCAAAAATCCTCAACAAAATATTATTAGCAAATCTAATCCAAAAATGTATAAAAAGAGTTACACACCATGACCAAGTGGGATTTATCCTAGATGTGCAAGACTGATTCAACATTTGAAAATCAATTAATGTAATCCATCATATCAACAGATTGAAAAAGCAGAAAAATTATATGACCATATCAATAAATACAGAAAAGCATTTGATAAAATCTAATACCTATTCATGAAAAAAAAAAAAAACCTCCCTGTAAACTAGGAAAAGAGGGGAACTTTCTTAACTTGGTAAAGACTACTGACCCAAAATCCTATAACTAACATCATACTTAATGATGAGAAACTCGAGGCTTTCCCACTAAGATCAGGTGCAAGGCAAGGATGTCTGCTCTCACTATTCCTTTTCAACATTGTACCAAAAGTCCTTGCTAATGCAGTAAGGCAAGTAAAGAGAACTAAAGGTATACAGATTGAGAAGGAAGACATAAAACTGTCATTGTTTGCAGATGACGTGATTGTCTATGTAGAAAATCAGAAATAATTGACTACAACACTCCTGGAACTAATAAGCAATCATAGCAAGATTGCAGAATGCAAAGTTAGTATACAAAGGTCAGTTGATTTCCTATATAGTAAAATTGAACAATTGGAGTTTGAAATTAAAAACATAATACTACTTACATTAACACCCCCCAAAATGAAATACTTAGGTATAAATCCAATAAAATATATATAAGATCTGGGGCACCTAGGTGGCTCAGTTGTTAAGCGTCTGCCTTCAGCTCAGGTCATGATCCCAGAGTCCTGGGATCGAGCCCCACATCGGTCTCCCTGCTCAGTGGGAAGCCTGCTTCTCCCTCTCCCACTCCCCCTGCTTGTGTTCCCTCTCTCACTGTCTCTCTCTCTCTGTCAAATAAATAAATAAAATCTTTAAATATATATTTAAGATCTATATGAGGAAAACTATAAAACTCTGTTGAATTAAATCAAGGAAGAACTAAATAAATAAGGATAAGAACTGAATAATGGATAAAAAGACTCAATACTGTTAAGATGTCAGCTTTTCCCAAATTGATCCGTAGATTCAGTGCAATTCTAATCCAAATCTCAGGAAGTTATTTTATGGATATCAACAAGCGATTCTAAAGTGTGTATGAAAAGACAAAAGACCCAGAATAGCCAACAATATTGAAGAAGAATAAAGTTGGAAGACTGATGCTACCTGACTGCAAGTCTTACTATAAAGCTACAATAATTAAGATGGTGGTATTGGTGAAATATAGATTAATGGAACAGAAGAGAGAACCCAGAAAAAGACCCCCATAAATATAGTCTACTGATCTTTGACAAAGGAACAATGGCAACACAGTAGAGCAAAGATAGTCTTTTCAATGAATGGTGCTGGAACAACTGGACATTCACATACCAAAAAAAAAAAAAAAAGTCTAGATACACACCTTACACCCTTTACAAAAATTAATACGAATTGGATTATAGATGTAAATGTAAATTGCAAAACTATGCAACTTCTAGAAGATGAAATAGGAGAAAACCTAGATGACCTTGGGATGGTGATGACATTTTAAATACAACATCAAAAACACAATCCATGAAAGAAATAATTGATAAACTATACTTAATTAAAATTAAGAAATTCTCTGTGAAAGACAGTATCCAAAGAATTAAAAGTCAAGCCACAGACTGGGAGAAAATATTTGCAAAAGACACATCTGATAAAGGATTATTATCCAAAATACATAAAGAACTCTTAAAACCCAACAATATGAAAGTGGGCCAAAGACACCTCACCAAATAAGATATACAGATGGCATATAAACATATGAGAAGATGCTGTACACCAAATGTCATCAGGGATGTTAAAGGATATTAAAACGATGAAATAGCACTACACACCTGTTAGAATGGCCAAAATCTGGAGCAATGACAACACCAAATGCTGGTGAAGATGTGTGGCAGCAGGAACTCTTATACATTGTTGGTGATAATGGAAAATGATACCACCATTTTGAAAGACAGTTTAGCAGTTTCTTAGAAAACTAGCCCCATTCTTGCCATGAAATCCAGAAATCATGTTCCTTGGTATTTACCCAAAGAAGGTGAAAACATGTTCACACAAAAACCTGCACATGGATGTTCATAGTAGTTTTATTCACAATTGCCAAAACTTGGAAGCAATCAAGTTCTTCAGTAGGTGAATGGATAAATGAACTGTGGTACATCCAGACAATGGAATATTATTCAATGCTAAAAAGAGCCATCAAGCCATGAAAAAACATGGAAGAATCTTAAATGCATATATCTATGTGAAAGAAGCCAGTCTGAAATTTATATGACAATCTTAAATGCGTGTATCTATGTTAAAGAAGCCAGTCTGTCCATTTGTATGACATTGGAGAAAAGAAAAAGTATGGAGATAATAAAAAAAGATCACTGGCTGTAGGGAGTTGGGGGGAGAGATGAATAGGTGGAGCACAGTGATTTTTAGGACAGTGAAAATACTCGGTATGATATCATAATGATGGATACATGTCATTATGGTTTTATCCAAACCCATAGAATGTGTAACACCAAAAGTGAACCCTAAGGTAAACTATGGGGTTTGGATGATTATGATGTGTCCATGTAGGTTCATTCTTGGTAAAAGAAAGTACCACTCTGATAAGTGATGTTTATAATGGGGGAGGCTATTTGTGTGTGGGGGCAGGGGTATATAGGAAATCTCTGTACCTTCTTCTCAATTTTGTTGTAAACCTAAAACTGTTCTTAAAAAATAATCCTTAAAAAGTCACGTACTGCATGGAGCACTGGGTGTTATACAAAAACAATGAATCATGGATCACTACATCAAAAACTAATGATGTTTCGTATGGTGACTAACATAATAAAATAAAATAAAATTTTAAAAAAGATTTTAAAAAAGTCACATAAACATATATTTTTAGAGGGGGGAGCAAAGGGAGAGCGAGAGTCTTAAGTAGGCTCCCCGTCCAGCATGGAGCCCCACTCGGGGCTCGATCTCACGACCCTGAGATTATGACCTGAGCTGAAATCAGGAGTCAGACGCTTAACCCACTGAGCCACCCAGATGTCCCAAGCATACTTTATTTTTTATGTTAAAATAGACTCACTGGGCAAGTCTCATTTGTTCTGGGGATAAATTTATATACTAAAATAATTACAATCATTATTATTATTTTAACTATTCATCCTGGACATGGTTGCAATCTCATGCTCACCAGCTTCCAAATCCCTAACTCTACATTAGTCATTATATTCTGTGTCGGTTTCCTATTGCTCCTATAGCAAATTAGCACAAAGTCAGTGGCTTCAAACAAAAATTTATTATCTTACAGTTCTGGAGGTTGAAAATGGGTCTTGAAGAGCCAAAATGAAGGTCTTGGTAGAGCTGTGTTCTTTTTGAAGGTTCCAGGAAAGAAACATTTCCCTGCCTTTTCCAGCTTTTAGAGGCTGCCTGCATTCCTTGGTTCATGGCCCCTTTCTCCATCTTGAGAGCACATCACTCCAACCTCTCCTCTTCTTGTCATATGTTTTCTCTAACTTTGACCCTTTTGCCTCCCTCTTGTAAGAACCCTTGCGATTACATTGGGCCCACATGAATAATCCAGCATAATCTCCTCATCTCAAATTCCTTTTGCCATGTAAGATAACGTAGTCATAAGTTCTGGGGATCAGGACCAGGACATCTTTGGGGGTCCATTATCCTGTGGTCTGGATGGTCTTTTCTATTCTGGGTAATATGTGCCATCTCTAAACTTTAGTTTCCTTGCCAACAAAATAAAGATAATAATATCTTACTGTTAGGAATTAATATGAGATGTGAAAATATGTATTATATCTAATTCATAAGTGTTGAATCCCTGGTGCTGGTTTTGAACTTGGAGTTTGACAAAAGTACGAACTCAGCACTACCCAATGGAAATACAATATGAGCTACAATGTAAGCCACATATATTATTTTAAATTTGTCAACAGCTATGTTAAAAGACAAAAGGAAATGAGTGAAATACTGTTAACAATGTATTTTATTTTACCAAATATATCCATAATAGCCAAAATATTATCATTTCATTAAGCTACAATAAAAATTATCAATGAGTTATGTATAATTTTTGCATTAAGTCTTCAAAATATGGCATATGTTTTGCATGTAGAACAATGTGACATCAGTTCAATGAATTTCCACCATGGAAAGACCCCAAAAAGAGCATTTGGAGCACAGGGATTAAGTGCAAGTGCAAAGCCCCTCCTCCCCCCATACCTCATGGCACAGAGTAATTGACATGCTGAATGGTGATCAGTGTAGGTGGAGAGAACTGAAGGAAGGGAGGGAAGGGTGGTGGTGGGGTAGGAGAGGAAGACTGCTTGATAAAACCAGAGAGGGAGGCTGGTGATCATGTAGGGCTGTGCAGGTCAGTGCAGGGCACGTGGACGTCATTGTGCTCCATAGATCACTGGGACTAAAACTCCATCAGCCTTAACGTAATGATTAGATTCTTCTTTCCATCACTTGCTCAGTGTTTGTTTTTTGTAGATTACATAAGCACAGGCATAGATTTCACCTTCCTTCAGGACTTTCTATCCCCCAAATTTTACAAGGGTATACTTGTAAGTAACAGCACAGACACTCTCAAACAGCTGAGTGATACCAAAACCCTTCGCCTTGCCTAACCCTTCTTTGTGGCGTTTCTAATAAACTTTGTCTTCTTTTCCTAGGAAACAGAGTTTGAGGCAAAATCAACATGATAATTCCTTTAAAGGGGAAGGAGGTGGAATCTGAGAGCAACAAGAGTGAGGGAAAGGGAATATGAGTCAAGGAAGGAAGTAAAGCAAATACAAGGGGACACATTACTGAACTGGCTGTTGCCTCTTAAGAAACCCAGGTGGTTGCTCACTCATGGGAGATAACTCTGAAAAGACTTTATGTAACACTGTTGCAACCTGGATTTGTTCCTAGGGGAGAAGCTGGGCTAAGAATTTACCTGCCTTCTTACCAGTCGCCCTGCCTTTCACTGGCCTTAAAGTTTTTTATAAGGGGTGATACTACCCTTACTT
Organism: Zalophus californianus; assembly: GCF_009762305.2. NCBI lineage: Eukaryota > Metazoa > Chordata > Mammalia > Carnivora > Otariidae > Zalophus > Zalophus californianus. The sequence continues at coordinate 41,734,420 of NC_045596.1, read as the reverse complement.
TCAGGTGGTGTTCTCAGGGTCCTCTAGGTGAACATGAGAAAAGCCAGAGCCTCCATGAGACTAGTTGTTTGGATCTAGGCATGTTGTTGGTGTGGCTTCCACTGTGGTAGGTATGGTGAAGTCATGTCAGTGTCGTCCCCAGGGAAGTCTGGAAAAGTTGGCAGCGTGGGGATGAGGCAGTCCAGCAGTGGCCTAGACCCTCCATTAAGTATGTGGCCAAGTCTCAGTGGGCAGCTGAATCTTTGAAGGTATATAAATATATCTGGTATACCAGGCCTTTTTCTAAATAGAAGCATAGGTAATAAAATAGTAATAAATGTAATAGAGCAAATATAGACTACTTTATTGTTTATAAAGTGATTATCTCATTTATATTCCATGAAAGTCTGAGGTATGAGCTGAAAATTTGAGGTGAGGTATGTGGTATTATCTTCCTTTTATTCAAGAACTTGAGGCCCAGAAATGTCAAATGCCTCATTACAGTTAATGGGTAAGGTGAGGCTAAAATTACACCCTGTTATCTTGTTCCTTTAAGGAAACGAGATGTTTACTTTCTGAACTATACTACTGTGTTTTCAAAAGAGGAAGACAAAATAGTATCTTTCAGTTAATTTCTGTAAAATGGGATTGGAGGAGCTCCAGAAAGGCTTTCTAGGTCAAATTTCTGCCTACCACTGAACCCCAAATTTAACCATTATAGAGTCATCTCACTTCCTCTTGGATTCTCTCTTCTATTTATTTATTTATTTTATTATTTTTTATTAACATATAATGTATTATTTGTTTCAGAGGTAAGGGTCTGTGATTCATCAGTCTTGCACAATTCACAGCTCTCACTATAGCACATACCCTCCCCAATGTCCATCACCCAACCACCCCATCCCTCCCACCCTCTCCATTCCAGCAACCCTCAGTTTGTTTCCTGAGATTAAGAGTCTCTTATGGAATTCTCTTGGAAGAGTTTGGCCCTTCAGTCATTCATTTCGTAGAGGAGGAGTACCTCACTGACGGATGCTGGCAGGAGGCCCGTGAGTTCTAATACTTCGTGGGGGCAAGGGAGGGACAAAGTCAGAGAAAGGAGAGACCACTAAAGTCAAATTTGCTGCCTTCATGATCGTGCCTTTGGGTCCCCACTCTGGCATTAGGCCTTCTTTGGAGTTTGTCCAAACTTCCCCTCCAGAGCAGAGTGTTCCAGAATTGCTTCTGAATAAGATGGTCAGCCTACTGAGATTCTGGCTGGGATGCTTCGAGGAGAGGGGGCTCTGGCCTTGTCCCAGATCCACTGAGCTTGCATGTTTCTGCAGGCAGGTCACGGATGTAAGCATCGCTGCTTTGTAACTGAATAGAATTTCCACGTTGCTGGTCACTGTCATAAGGGAGCTTGAAGCCTTGGACAGCACAGCACCCTTCTTTTGCTTACTTTCTATCAAGTGATATGAAATATTTTGAAACAGTACTGAAGATAACTGTTCTGGTTTTCACAGACAACTTTTCAGCTGACCCCTTTTACTGGTGCCCTCACCACCTTTCTCTTCCTCCTCCCCATTCGGTATTCTTTGCTTGGCTCTGTGGATCCTGAAAGTCAAATTCTATCACATACTTGGAGGTGCAGTATCACTTTTCTCCATTAAGATAGCTAAAATTTATATTTTCATCTTCTCATATATCCCCTAATTAGCCAAAGTGTTACTCCTTTGCTGGAGTCAGCAAAATGACATCATTTCAGTTGTCCGCTAAGAGTTGCGAAACTGTTGCTTAGCCGAATTGAAAAGCAAGCAAGCAAGGAAGAAGGCGGGGTGGGGGGGGGGAAGATGGGTTCTTGGATAATATACACCTTCTATAGAATATTTTGTTACTAGAGGCAGGATTTACTTAGAGCTCAAGCAAAGACTGGACACATTGAGTTGGTGCTGATTGGAAGAGCGTGAATATTTTTATACAAGCTTCAGACAAGCCAAGCGTTGACCTGTTTTTATTATTTTTATTGGCTCTCTTGATGATAGACAAACTGGCCTAACCTGGGGCCAACAGAGCCAGCAGGAAATTTAGGTCACGGATAGTTGCATTTTAAAAACTCCAGTTTTTAGGGGCTGCTCAATCACTGTAATTGATTGATGATAACATGGCAAGGAGAGCTCTTAAATCATTAAAGGTGGCCCGATAAAGACAAATGGCTGGAGATTTTGTTGGATGCACAGTTCCCAACTCCCTGTGGTGTTTTGCTCTGCTTTCTGAAGAAGTAGTTTGTCCCTCGTTTCATGCAACTTATGGCCCAGCTGGCCTGTTTACAGAAAACAGCCTCTTAAACTTGGCAGTTCTGTTTGAAGCACAGTGTAACATCATTTCCCAGGAGATGGGGGGGGGGGGGGGGGACATTACAAAAAAAGTTTCTATCCCTCCTAAAACATATGTGTGTTTTAAACGGAACAGCTATTGAAAGTTGTTCTTTTTGTCTTCCTCTGAAATCAAGGCCTTAGCCTTTCCTTCTAGGCGAAGTTAAGTGTAACTGAATTAGATGATTTGATAACTCCTCTAAGCTTCCTGTACGTTTCTGCTCTTTCTCTGGATAAATGCTAATCTGTAATAAGAACTCCAAGTAGATAGCTCTGTTCTTCCCAGGACACAGGAAATGTGGCCCAGTGTAATGGCATTTTAAAAAGATTTTATTGCAGTAAAATATAATATAGAAAAGTTCAGCTTGATGAATTTTTACTAACTGAAGACATCTGTGTAATCAGCACCCAGATCAAGAAACAGAATATTACCAGCCACCGTGGAAGCCCCACTTTTGCTGCCCCGCCCCCAGTTACTCCCTTCTTCCAGTGGATAGGGACTTCTAAAAACATAGATTAGTTTTCCCTGGTTTTTGTATTTTACATAAATGGGATCATATAATATGTTCTTTTTCTATGGCCTCTTTCATTCAGCATTGTATTTGTGGGATTCAACCATATTGTTGTTGTTGTTTTAAGATCTTATTTATTTATTTGAGAGAGAGAGAGAGTCAGTGGGCAGGAGAAGAAGTGAGAATCTGAAGCAGAACTGGAGGGTATTATGCTGAGGGAAATAAGTCAGTCAGAGAAAGACATGTATCATATGATCTCACTAATATGAGGAATTCTTAATCTCAGGAAACAAACTGAGGGTTGCTGGAGTGGTGGGGGGTGGGAGGGATGGGGTGGCTGGGTGATAGACATTGGGGAGGGTATGTGCTACGGTGACCGCTGTGAATTGTGCAAGACTGATGAATCACAGATCTGTACCTCTGAAACAAATAATACATTATATGTTCAAAAAAAAAAAAAAGATAGCAGAAGGGGAAGAATGAAGGGGGGGGAATTGGAGGGGGAGACGAACCACGAGAGATGATGGACTCTGAGAAACAAACTGAGGGTTCTAGAGGGGAGGGGGTGGGGGGATGGGTTAGCCTGGTGATGGGTATTAAGGAGGGCACGTACTGCATGGAGCACTGGGTGTTATAGGCAAACAATGAATCATGGAACACTACATCAAAAACCATATTGTTGTTTTATGGGACTATGGATCATTCTTTATAGTTGCTGTGTAGTATTCCATTGTGTGACGATACCATCATTTTTCTCTAATGGCATTTTTAGTGGGTGAGAACATTTGTAGAATCTGTTTTCAGTGCCACTGAGGACTTCACTATTTTTCAGTGCCAAGGAATCATTTGCCCCACAGACATAGAATGCCAGCTACTTTCAGGTGCCCCTGACAGGGATAAATTTGGGGAAACAGATTCATACTTTGAGGTTAGACTCTCTGGGCTACTTTACACTGCTTATTCTTTCTATTAAGCCTTCCTGATACGTTTCTAACTTTCTTGTGTATCACTCATGCCATTATTTTGCTCACTCCAGAATCCTTCCATTCATTCTGGTCCCCTTTCTCACTGTTGAGAGCTTAGACATCCTGCTTTCTGAAATTCTTACATCTCTCCCATTCTCACATTTTCCTCTGAATCCTGCCCTCTCTGTCGTCTCTGTTGAATCACCTCCTTTTCTCTGAACCTCCTTCCAAAAACTTTGAAATAATTCTAGATCCGTCTCTTCTCTCACACTCTGTATCCAGTCCGTCAGCACATTCTGCTGCCTTTAGCTTCAGAATATTTCCAAATTCAGCCAATTCACACTACCTGCAATGTGCCTACTGCAAACCAAGCCCCCTAGTTTTGCTTGGGTTACTGAGCGAACTGAGTTGGGTTGCTTCCCAACTATACCCCTGCTTCTACCCTTGCCCCTCCATAGTCCATTCTCTTCACCACACCCTGTGTGATAGCCTTTTACAACATATATCTGATTTCCTTTGCCCCAAATCCCTTTCATCTGGGAAGGAAAGCAGAAGTTCTAACATTGGGCCTTGTGGCCCTGAATCATTTGCATTCTTCTCTGCCCATCTTACCACCTTCCCATTTCTCTTGCAAAGGGAACGGAGCCTGTCCATACAACCTCTACATCATTAATCCACCACTCTCTTTCTGCTGCTTCTCATCTGCAGCCCATGCTGCAGTTCCAATCTACTGTCTTTAAATCAACTGCTCCTGGAGACCATTTCTGCCATCTTTGATACCTTCAGCATCTGAATCCTTTTTGTGAATATCTCTTCAGTGCATCCTACCCTTTTCTTTACATAGTTGCAAATACACATAGGAAGCTATGCTGTTTGTGAAGGATACACTGGGCTAACAGCTACACAGAACTGGAGGCCACTTGCCTAGTGGTCTGGCTGCCCTAGGTCCCAGCCAGCTGTCACTAGTGCTTGGAATGGGAAGTAAACATGGCACAGTGACACCCTCAATGGGAAATTCTGCCTTAATATTTGTGGATGGTATGACATATCCCCCTACCAGAGGTGTTTAACCTCGAATGAGGTTCTAGAGCCTGTTGTGTACCTTTTTGGGGGATTCTAAGGAGTTGCAAGTCAGTAGATCACCTGTGAGTCATCTCATCTGCTGGGTTTCCTTGATGATTTGTTCTTAGTCAGAATCCTGGTATTATACTCTGTCGCAAGGGTTTGGATTTCCTTTCCCCATAAACTCTGGATTCCCTCAGACCACAAATCACTGGAGACGAAATGCATAGTAGCCAGATACAGGTTCTGGGGAAAGATAGTCCTGAATTGGATCCTAGTTCCACCACTCACTAGCTGCTGTCCTTTACAAGTAATCTTTCTCATCCTCAATTTCTGCCTCTGAAATAATAATACCTGTGTACAGGGTAATCAGGAAGATTAAATGAGATAATCTATAATTATATCTTTGTAAGTGTTCATTTCTCTTATTCTGGTGTCAGCAGCTTCATTATAGAGGTAAGTATACTTTTTGATACTATGTTCAAAAGGATGAATTAGGTACTGGAGATAGCTTTAGGAATAAGACGTGATTCTTGTCACCAAGGATTTTTCAGTCTTAGAAGGGAGCTAGGGGGTGCCTGGGTGGCTCAGTCATTAAGCTTCTGCCTCCGGCTCAGATCATAATCCCAGGGTCCTGGGATCAAGCCCCACGTCAAGTTCCCTGCTTAGCAGGGAGCCTTCTTCTCCCTCTCCCGCTTACCCTGCTTGTGTTCTCTCTTTCTCTCTCTCTCTCTCTCTCTCTCTCTCTCGCTGTCTCTCTCTGTCAAATAAATAAATAAAATCTTAAAAAAAAAAGAGGGGGAGCTAGACATGAATAATTCAATTCAGGGCAATAGAGCCATGGTAGAGGGAAATAGAGGCTTCTCCAGGATCACAAAGTAGGCACATTTAACACATCTAGGGAAGCTCTGAGGAGATAACGCTTGAGTTGAATCATGAAACCAGGTGGAGAAGAGGGAAAAGAACATTCTAGGCAGAGAGAGATGCACAGAGGCAAATGCAAGGAGTTCGGCAAAGCTGAAATATCACCTATAAGGAAAGGATTCGTGATGGATGAGGCTGAACAGTTATGTGGGCTATGAAGGTCAAAACAAAACAAAACAAAACTGCACATGTCAAATGAAAGGCTTTATTATCTTGAAGGCAGTAGAAACCATAAAGTAATTTTAGATTAAATTTGGGGTTTAAAATGAGATAAATCATGGTGAGAGATAATGATAGTTACAATTTAGGGCATCGAGGAAGGAATAGAGAAGAGCAGATGGAGATATAAAGTCATGAGGACTTGGGGGCTGATTTGATGTGGCAGGGACAAGAGAGAGCTGCAGTAGAGCCCAGGACCCCATTTTGGTCAGATGGAAGAATAGTGGTACCACAAAACAGGGTAGGGTACACAGATGGAAAGCAGATTTGGCAGTAAAAAACTTCATTTCAGTTTTAGATATGTTGAGTTAAATTTGCAGATGAGGGGCATCCGGGTGGTGCAGTCAGTTAACCATCGGACTCTTGGTTTCAGCTCAGGTCATGATCTCAGGGTCGTGAGATTGAGCACTGTGTCAGGTTCCATGCTCAGTGGGGAAAGTCTGCCAAAGACTCTCTCCCCTTTACCTCTGTCCCTCCCACTTGTGCTCCCCTCTTTCTAAAATAAATAAGTAAATCTTTAAAAAATCTGCAGATGAGATATATACGTGGAAAAGTCCAATAGACAGTTGAATCTGTGGGTAGGGAACAAAGGAGAGAAATTTGACTGGAGATACAGGTGTATGAATTATATTAGTTAGTATCCAGATTAAGGTGAGATACCAAACGAATCCACAAATACAGTGACCCAAAGAGGATATTTCTTTTTTTTTTTCTTAAAGATTTTATGTATTTATTTAACAGAGAGAGACACAGCAAGAGAGGGAACACAAGCAGGGGGAGGAGAGGGAGAAGCAGGCTTCCCACAGGGCAGGGAGCCCAATGCAGGACTCGATCCCAGGACCCTGGGATCATGACCTGAGCCGAAGGCAGACGCTTAACAACTGAGCCACCCAGGCGCCCCCAAAGAGAATATTTCATTTTCTATACACACAGCTGTCTAGAAATTGTTGGGTGGTCCTGTCCAGATGCCACTCAAACATGCTCCACTAACCAGCACCATTGGTATCAGCTGAGAACTTGTACGAAGTACAGAACCTTCAGGCCCTGTCCCAAACCTAATGAATCAGCATCTGCATTCAACAGGTAATCCACAGGCACAGTACATTTTGAGAAGCTCTGATTTAAAGAAGCATGTTGCTCTGTTTTCCTCTCAATGTAGTTAAAGCAATCTTGCCACTACTTTCTCTGCATTTTAGCCATAAGAAGGGGAAAAAGAGAGTAGAAAATAATGAGCTTTCTTTTTAGGATATGATAGATATCCTTACATTGGCAATTTACTGTATTAGAAATTAAAACAAAATTTTATTTCTGATTCCTTTAAAAATAACAAGCCTGTTACATGCTAACATAAATATTTTTGTGAAAAATAACTATACTTCCAAAACAAAAAGGAGTAAGTAAGAGGGACATTGGTTTGTATTTTCTCAAATCTCTTTAACATCTCACTGAGTAGAACACAGCTGGATTCTCATATTTTCCTCCTCCTTCAGTATGCTGCCATATGTTGTTTTGGTTGAGGTTTATAAAGAAAATCCAGTCTCATGCAAATACATAGTAGAAAAGGAAGGAATATTTTTGATAGCCTTTTTAGATACTCTTTTTTGATACATACCTAGACTCTACAAGCAGTGATTTCTTAAGGGTAAATTGTAATGTGGAATCTGAAATCATATCAGTGAGCTTTTTGTACTCTTCTACATTAAAATCCACTGGTCTGCCTTGTATTTGGATAGATCTTTTGTCTATTCCTGATTTTCTTACCTCATATATTGGTCATTTCCAAATATTGATGTACTGAGTTATGCAGATCTTCCAAATGTTGACATAATTCATTATGCAATTGAAAATCACAGTTTTAATGTCGCCATTGATCTCATCAGAGAAAATGTTTGAGTACAGAGAATCTGCCAGTGGCAGAAACAAGTTTTCCAAAATTTGAATTTTTGGTTAAGAGTCAGAATTTTATCATTGGCAATAAATATGTCAGTTGTTTTTCTTAAAGGAACGAGATTACTTTGTTCATTTTTGACAAAATGTTTGCCAAATACCTGAGTCTTAATAATCATAATTTCTCTGTCATTCTTTCAAGTAACAGTGATTTTACGTGACAGAAATAATTAGTTCCTTTCATAACCCAGATAATTGCATAGATGTTTTTCCTTGAGATAACCATTGTGCTTTAGCATACAGGAGAAATACTTTATGCATAGCTCCTACTTTGTTACACATAATATTAAAGAGACACTATTTAAGGGTTGAGGTTTTGTAAGATTAATAATTTGTACTGCTTCATCAATGGCATTCTTAAGTGAAACTGGCTTTTTAAAAATTCCAACTGTGACTACATAGTATAGTGGTAAGGAATACAGTGACCGTTAGCATAGTTTGGAACCATTCTACTCGTTCCATCAAGATACCAGCAATTTTACCCACCATTATTTTTGCACTACTAGTGCAAATGTCAACCCAGTGAAAAAGGCAGAGAATGTCCTAGTATCATGGTAAAAATAGTTTTGACATTCTGAAAAGCTCACTGGGATCTTGGGTCTAGAGACCACATTTTCAAAACCACTGTCTTATATGATTATCCTGAGCTCGATGAATATTAGCTTATATGAGATTGCATGGTTTTGGACTGACTAGTTCTAGAAAAAATTGTTAAGTAGCAAATTTAGATTTGGTGTGTCTCTATGCTTTCCCTTTTTGTGACACCCCTGAAGGCGCTCCCTAGCACCCTAGTGAGACAGATGGACCGCGTACCACCAAGGTACCTATTCATGTTTGCTCTTGTTTGTTTAATTAGTCATTCAGCAAGTATTGAGAGAGCCCAACCTTGTACCAGGTTCTTTGTCTCGGCTCTGGGCCCTGATGCAGAGCTTGTCATGCCCTACCTCACAAAACCACTTGTATTAATTTCCTATTGCTGTTGTGGCAGATCAAAACAAACCTAGAGGCTTAAAAAACATAGATTTACTATCTTACAACTCTGCAGGTCAGAAGTCCAACACTGGTCTCACCAGACAAAAATTGAGGTGTTGGCAGGGCAGCTGGGTGGCTCAGTCGGTTAAGCGTCTGCCTTCGGCTCAGGTCATGATCTCAGGGTCCTGGGATCAAGACACGCATCAGGCTCCCTGCTTAGTGGGGAGTCTGCTTCTCCCTCTCCCCCTGCCCCTCCCCCTAACTCATGTGCTGGCTCGCTCTCTTTCTCTGTCTCAAGTAAATAAATAACAATCTTTTTAAAAAATCAAGGTGTTGGCAGCACTGCATTCCTTTTTGGAGGCTCTGGGGGAGCATCCATCTCCTCATCTTTTCCAGTCTAGAGGCCCCTGCATTCCTTAGCTTGTGGCCCCCTTCCTCCCCCTTCAAAGCTGGCAGCCTTGTATCTCTCTCTGACCATAGCCAGGAAAGGTTCTCTGCTTTAGGGACTCACGTGAGTAGACCGGGCCCACCCAGATCATGCAGGCTAATCTCCATTGCAAGATCTGTAACCTTAATCACGTTGGCAATGACATATTCTGGGGTTAGAGTGTGGCCTTTTTCAGGGGTCATAACTCTACCTACCACACACTCTTAGTAAGTGGGTGTTAAATATTTGCTGAGGAAATGAAGGAAGGATCTTAGCCCATTGGTCATTTCTCGGAGCTGTGCTCCTCCCTGAGATGGCAGTTGATTGGGTAAGACCCAGTTGAGGTACCATCCTTCCCGGGCTGTCTCCAAAGTGGATGAAAACTTCCACTAAAGCACTTACTTACTTCATCTCCTCTACTGTTTACTCCTAGCCCCACTCACCTGTAAGCTCCTGGAATCTTGTGTCTTGCCTTGTTCTTTGTATGCCCAGAGTATAGCACAGTGACTGGCACTTCGTCTGTACACAATAAACATTTGTTGAAGATTCATGAGTGCATCAATGAATTATCCTCCCATACACCAAGTTCCATTTTTGCATTTTGCCTGGGGCGTATACAGAAGCCCATCCCCCAAAGAAGCAGAGTGGCTTTAATCATAGGAATCTAAAACCTGTGACAGGTATCAAAGCAAGGGTGGCAAGTGATGTTTGGGGGCAGAAGGGCCTTAGGCACTCCCTCAGGCCCTCACTGGCAGCATCCCATGAGGCCATACCCCGGGACTGAGCTGGACCTTGGAGGAGCTGCGGAGATGGGTTCTCCAGCAGCCCGTGAGAGTGGCTTTGAGTTTCATGGAGGGTCTGCAGGCTGCACCACAGAGGAGCAGGTGTGGAGCCAGCCCGGCCTGCTCGGCAGCCAGGAGGAATATGGCCTGTTCACTCCTCAGGCCTGCGGTCGTAGCCAGCACAGGACCTGACTCTGACTTCGCAGAGGTGTTTTAATTCAGCCCCCCCCACCCCCAAAATGGCTTTTCTAAAGGCAGCACGCATTTTACAGAGAGCCTTTTGTATGGAGTTACTGGGGACTCATTCAAAAATAACAGGAGCTCCAGACTGCAGAATTTAAAAAAAAAAAAGGTTCTGTCACTCTAGACACAGCTCTAGTCTTCCACCTCCTACTAGTTGGCCCATTTATACCAAAATGAATGAGAAATTTAATCCCTGGTACTTTATAAAGAAGCCATTTTTTTTTTGCTTTGCTTGTGGTTTGCTCTGTGTGTGCTTTTTTAATGGCAGTGTTTAATAATGTTTATATTGCCTTTAACCTTTGACTAACTTTGCAGTTAAGTTCCCAGATGTGGTGTCACATCCAATACTGGCAGGCTGCTCCTCCCTCCTTTGAGACCACGGACTTCTTATTCCTAGAAGGTCTTTTGTTCCCTACCGGTCCCCTTGATCACTTCTAGCAGGCAAGCAAGCATGGGGTAGTAGGCGATAGTGGTGGTAGGCATTTCATATTGATCAGAGGCTATGTACCAGGCACTGCCCTTTGTGATTTACTTCTGTTATTAGATCTTGAGAACAAACTTATGAAGCGAAAGCTATTATTGTCTGGCCTCAAATGTAAGGTCAAGTATTTTCCCCAAAATCAACCCTCAGAAGAGAGGGTGTCCTTTGATGTTTGGGTCCTCACAAAGACTGCCCCATTGCGGGGATTACTGTATTTTAAACCACAAAGTAGTTTAATTGTCCCAATATGAAAAGGAGTGTCTGAGGGGATGCTTAATTTTCAGACATTTGTGGTAGTTTGTCCATTCTCCAGGTGAGGAAACTGAGACTTGGAGAAGTTAATTTAAGTTGCCCAAGGTCACACAGCTTGTAAGTGCTACAGCTGTTTCTCAGGCATATAATTTTACTCCCGTAACCTCATTATCAGTCCTCCTCAGATTCTTTCTTTCAGCTTTAAAGAGGTTTCAATGTCGGATCTCGCTGATCTTTTCCTTTTTCTTGTTGAGGTTTCATTCTAAGAGAAGAGAGTATTGGAAAATTGATATACATCCAATCTGGAGTCATGCTTTTATGGATAGTCCTAGGAGGGTCTAATTGGCCTTCCAAGCCAGTGTGTATAGGATTCCCTGTCGTTCATCCGTGCCAGACGACCTCCCTGCCTCCCTTTGCCATTGATGGGAGGTTCATTGCTTCCTGAGTCAGTCCCTTACTTTGGTTCCTCTGTTTGAGGAGTTCTTATACTCAGCTGAAATTGTCTTTCCTGGAATTTTCAGTCTGACAGAAGGAGATCCAAAAGTACCTGGATTTGGCTCTTATTATCTTCCCTTCCCTCAACTTCCCTTTCCCTTTCTTCCCCTCATCTCGCCTCCCCTTGCCAACAAAATGTTTTATTGTAGATTATTTTAGATGTATATAAAAGTTGTCAAGATAGCACAGCGCTCTGTATATCCCTTACCTTATTGTAAAAATCTTAGAGTACTGTAGTGTATTTGTCAAAACTAAGAAGCCAGTATTGGTGCATTACTATTGACTATAAACTCCAGACTTTAGTCTGATTTTACTAGTCTCCCCCACCCTGCCCACCCCCATGCTCTGTCTCTGTTCCCAGATCCCATCCAGGACCCCATCACATTTTGTCATTAGTCTCGTCTGGTGTGTGCTAGTTTTTTAGTCTTTCCTTGTTTTTCATGACCTGACAGTTTTGAGGAATACTAGTTAGGCATTTTGTAGAATGTTCCTTAATTAGGATTTATCTGTTGTTTTTGTTGTGCGGTTATGGGCTTGGGAGAAAAATACCACAAAAGTGAAGTGCCATTCTCACCACATCATATTAGGGACACATGATATCATTTGCCTTATCACCCGTGATGTTAACCTCGATATTCTAAGGTAAAGTTCTCCTCCCTCCTCTTTCCATACACAATTTTTTAGAAGCAAGTTATTATGTGTAGCCCACACTCAAGAGGTGGGGGGATTAAGCTCTAACCCCTGGAGGGGGCAGTGTCTACATAAGTTATTTGGACTTCTGTAAGGAACATTTATCTCTTCTCCTACATTTATTTATTTATTTATATTTATTTATTTTTTAAATGTTTTTTTTTTTAAGATTTTATTTATTTATTCATGAGAGACAGAGGGAGGGAGAGAGAGAGAGAGAGAGAGAAGCAGAGGGAGAAGCAGGCTCCCAAGGAGCAGGGAGCCCGATGCGGGACTCGATCCCAGGACCCTAGGATCATGACCTGAGCCGAAGGCAGACGCTTAACCATCTGAGCCATCCAGGTGCCCCTATATTTATTTATTTATGCAATCACTTATTTAGATCAGTATGGAGTGAAGCACATTTTTTTTTGTATTTGGGGTTATAATCCATTACTACTTTATTTTTCTTACCCAAATTGTTTCAGCTTTGACCACTGGGAGGCCTTCCAGTTGTCTCTTGTGTCCTTTTGACATGGCCCATCCCTTTATTTTTTTAAGGACTTCCTTACTTTCTGGCACAACAAGATCTTCCTGTATTTTCCCCTGCCCCATCCCTTGAATCAGCCATTTCTCTGAGGATCCCTGATTCCTTTTTTTTGAGAATGATATTAGAAACCAAGATCTGGCCACTGGGTGTGCTCATTGCTACTGAGGTGTCATTACTTCTAGATTCTCTCGGTGGCAGAACTAGGAAATAGATGTATGTATATCAGCCCATGTCACACATGTATCTATGATATTTCTGTATCTACATTTGTTTCTGCAGTAAAGCTTTTCTTTTGAGCATTTGTATTTTTCTGTGTAGCCAGCAATGAAATGTGATTCACAGCCTACTATCACCAGTGGTAATGTTAAAGTTAAAGTTAAAATGGAGATCTTGGCATATATGTGGCTTAAGAACTGAGCCATCTTTTAGTTGGATCATGTCATTTTAGAGATGAAAAGATCCTGAGAAGTTTATTGGGATCCTACGAGGTTAAGGGGCTGCTTAGTGGTACAGTCAGGTTTGGAATCTGGGTGTTTGAAATGGAGCCTTTTTATTTCCACCATATCTCATGGCTCTTTAAGACTGATCAGTATTCTTCACTTTGTATTCAACTTAATAATTAGCTTTTGGGAATGCTTTAAGCAGATTAGAATGTAATTTTATAAATTGATGTGCACAGGTATTACTTAGCTAACAGATGTCTGCTAGAGTGTTACCAATGAGGTAGTTGGTTCTCCAGCAATATATCTTAGATCAACAATTTGAAAATGATGCTCTCATGGCCAGATGTTAGTGGGTGAACCTTTTCAAATGATTATGATGATTATTCTACCTTGTTTTACTTTTTATAACTATCTTTTAAAAAATCCTTTTGCTCTGGGAAGAGAATCATAGGACTCCTATAGGATAGATACTTGATGCATATACCTGCTTTTTAGAAATGGGATATAATGAAGCAATGAAGGAATCTGCTTAATGTTATCCAAAATGTGGGTGATAGGGTAAAAAGGAAAAGTGAAAGCTATAGCCCCCACAGCCCCACTTCTAACAGGCCAGCCACACAGCTCCTATATTTCAAATTGCTCTTGGCAGCTTGTAAAGCAGAGAATACTTGAATGCTTGTCTCCAGAGACTCCTGAGGTTATAGGACAGTCCTAGGATGCCTTCAAACATTCTAGCCATTTCCTTTGAGAAGTGGGTGTGTTTACACTGGGTAAATGTGTCTTGTCACCATGTAACACTAAAATCATCCTGTTCTTTTCCATCTGTACCTGTTCATTCCAGAGACTTATCATTTTGTTTTTGTTTGGTGCATTGTGAACATCCAAGATTTTTAGTGGAAATGAATGGTAACAGCTGTTTTTCGTGTACCAAATAATATAATTGTAAACCTTAGCCTTGAGATGCTATGTCCAAATTTTTCCAAGTGTGGAAATGACTTGACTTGAAAAGTTCGTTTTGGGGTAGTTATCCCAATACAGAATCACATCCATCTCCTTGCCATCAACTTCATTCAAAGAGAGCATTTCTGTAGGTTATTTTTTAATTCCAACACTCCCTTCTTAACCTGGCTTTTCCTCTTTAACATAGCGTATTTTCATACACATAAACATACACATACCCTAATGTCCCATCTTCCTTCTTTTCTACTTTATTCTTCTCCATAGCTCTCACCACCCTCTAGTAGACTATATATTTTACTCCTTTAGCTTCTTAATTGTCTGTTTCACCCAACTAGAATGTAAGCTTTATGAGAGCAAGAGATTTGTTTCATTGACTGCTATATCCCTAGACCCAGTATAATACCTGGAACATAGTAGATACTCAGTGAACCCCTCTGAATGAATGACATGGAAGTTGCAAGTTGTGATCATTTGGCCTCTGATTTTAATATAAATACAAATAGTTGAGTTTTATTTTCTAGGATTATTTTATAAGTGAAATAAAGTACATTATTTAAAATGGGGATTTATCTATTCACTAAAAATCTCAGAATTTGTATGAAACATGGTATATCTATTTAGAAGTGATGCGGTTACTCCAGAAATGCCGTGCTGTTATCACATGCAAGGAATTTTGAAATTCTCTGCTAAATATCACTCATGAAATGAGTGGAAGAGCTAAAAGGAAAAACATGTTTTAAGTTATAAAGTGGATTACCTTCAGATTTACCCAAAGATATCTTGAACCCTAAGTGACATTGCCCAGTTTGATCCCTTATTCTATTCACCAGGTTTAGCAGAAAATGACTGTTCCTTGTTATAAAAAAAAAAAAAAATCCTATGATCAATAATCGCACTACTGGGTATTTACCCAAAGAATACAAAAACACTAATTTGAAGGGATATATATACCCTTATGCTTATTGCAGCATTATTTACAATAGCCAAATTATAGGAGCAGCCCAAGTGTCCATCAATAGATGAATGGATAAAGAAGTGGTATGTCAGGGCACCTGGATGGCTCAGTGAGTTAAACGTCTGCCTTTGGCTCAGGTCATGATCCCGGAGTCCCGGATCAAGCCCCACATCTGGCTCCATGCTCAGTGGGGAGTCTGCTTCTCCCTCTGCCCCTCACCCCACTCTTGTACTCTCTCTCTCTCTCTCAAATAAATAAATAAAATCTTAAAAAAAAAGAAGTGGTATGTATATACAAGGAAATATTACTCAGCCATGGAAAAGAATCAAATCTTGCCATTTGCAACAGCATAGATGGATCTAGAGAGTATAATGGTAAGTGAAATAAATCAGTCAGAGAAAGACAAATACCATATGATTTTACTCATATGTGGAATTTAAGAAACAAAACAAATGAACAAGGAAAAAAAGGAGACAAACCAAAAAACAGACACTTTACTATAGAGAACAGATGGTTACCAGAGGGGGAGGTGGGTGGAGGGAGGGGTGAAATAGATGATGGGGATTAAGAGTACCTTTACCACGATGAGCACTGAGTACTGTATAGAATTGTTGAATCACTATATTGTACACCTGAAACTAATATAACCCTGTAGGTTAACTATACTAGAATTAGAATTTTCAAAAATTTTAAAAATAAAATAAAAATAAACTTTGATTTTGGAATAAAAAAATCTATTCTGACTAATATTTGCCAATATAGAGAATATTAAAAAAGAATATACTGTAAAATTCAAGGTAATTCCTCTAAAAGAATGTCAGCATTTGTTTGGACATATAGATGCTGACCTGTTTTTATTTTTACTCGTATTGCTTTAAAAATACACTTTTAATTTAAAATTTCTGGTATCTGAAGTACTTAACACTTATAAAACCAGTGGACTCTTACTTGTATAAGGTATACATAAGATAATATAAAAGGGCTTGCAACTTTACTAGCTGTGTTATAAACTAGATCATACCAATCAATCTAATGCCAGATTTCTTGCAGCATTCTCTCTAGGACAAGAAACAGACAAATAAAAAGCAATCTAGTCATGAACATCACAAACTTGTTTACAAGCCGTCTTTGGACTGATACATCTTTGGACTGTGCATTAATTACGTCTTTGTATAAGAATGACATATTTTCTTATTACCACCTTTTTATTTCAGAGCATTGGGGAGTCAACAATGTCTGTTGTGTTAAATCAGCTGCTGCCCATGATTAAGCCTTTGGACCAGAGGACCAATGATGACTACAGCCCTGAAGAGCTGTTGATCCTCCTGATATATATTTATTCTGTCAGTGGAGAGTTCACAGTGGACAAAAACCTGGGGGAAGCTGAAGAAAAAGTGAAGAAAGCATTGGCTCAGGTCTTTTGTGAAGAGTCTGAATTGTCACCTTTGCTACAAAAAATCACAGGTGAGTGTTTAATAAAAAATATAGGACATAAACATCACTGATATAGAAAAGGGTCTAAAAATAAAGGCATTTTAGAAAGAGGTGAAACCACCTTCATTGGAGTTGTTTGGAATTTTATGAGGCCTGATGAGTACTAGCCAGCCTTTAGGATTAGAGGTTTTCATTGCAATATTTTTTTTCCAGCTATAGTGAAATTATCTTCTAATTGCCCATCACAGCTCCTATTTCTAGAGCCTTGTTAAAATAGCAAAATTTTCTCAGGGTGTAATATCTTTAAGAAAAAATAAGATGTGCAGCCTATTCAAAGGGTTTCTGTTGACATAGTTTCTTTGAGATTGTCATTTCAAACTTAAAACACACACACACACACACACACACACACACACACAAAACTGTTTCCCTAAAATGTTATGCAATGTCATAAAATTGAAAATTGCAATTTTTGAGAGTACTTTTATACTTTTTACTTCTCATATTTCCTCTTGAATCTGAATTAATTGGTAGTATCCCAGATAATATCCGAATATCCCAGGAAAGGAGGCTATGCTGATTCGGGAAAGAAATATCATACACTCTAACCATTTTTACTTTTAATAAGAACTGTAATGTAACTCATAGAGACATTCATTTGTGTTTTTCTTATCAAACTCAGTATTATTTCTGTTTTGCACAAAGCTTATTTCCATTAGTACGGATGGAGCCTGGGTCTGTTTAAGAGTGGAAATTGTTAAAGCTTACACACAAAACTTAAATAGTCTAAAAACATACGTAGCTTCCATTCATTCATTCATGTGTGTGTGTGTGTGTGTGTGTGTGTGTGTGTGTGTAGGTATGTGCAGACCTCTCCATTCAGGAAGGCTCCACTGAGGCACATTATGTATTGCCCAGCTCCTCTTCCTGTTGCCTGTTGCACCTCACTGAGGGGAGCGTCCAGACCACTCCGAAAGAGGCTGTGTAGCTGTCCACCAAAGTGCCCCATGCATGGTGCTGGCCTTCATGCCCACGGCTGACCTTTTCTATGTTTGGCTATGGAAAATGAAACCCTGACGAGATGGAAACAGAAGTTTCCACAAAAATGAAACATTTCCTTGCTTAGTATAGAAACTCTCTGCCAACTTAAAATCTACTTAAGGAAAACTTGTGGAATTTGCTCCCATTTCATTAAGTTACAGCTCTATATGCGTCTACGTGTTTGTTTGGCTATAAATGAATATTGACTTAGAAAGGTTTAATATGGTTTATACAGTGCTCCGAAGAGTAATTTGATTCAAAGTAAATTTGAACGCCAAGAGAATTTAATTGGGAGTTATTCTTAAAATGCATAATTTCAGAAACAGACAACAAAGATGGTTTGTTTTAGCTGAGGTTCTTTGGATGGCTTTTCTGTAACATTAGTATGTTGCTGTATTATTTTGGGAATTGAAGTCATGCTGGAAGAGTATTCGTTTAATATTCACTCAAGGTGTTTATTGACCCAGCATTTCACTCTTTATTACTTTCTCTATGATTGCTTAGGATATTGCATTCTCTTGCTGTTAAATGTGACTTCACATTTAAAAACACTTCTGTACATTCATGCTTATATCAGGAAATTAGTAAGTTTAGCAAATGAAGCTTAAAAATAAGAATTTGTAGAAATTTTAGTATATTTAAAAATTTTAGAGACATTTTGTAATATGAAGTATACATTCCTACATCAGTAAACTTTGGATGTACAGTTTAAGCAGGGTGGGTAAGATGCACTACTTAAATTTGGCATAGGTGAACTTACTAGTGGGATACATATGCGTCACTCCACCTCTGTGGACACCAAAAGGACTTTTTTCCTGAAGATAGACTTTTACTTGGCCATAGACATACCCCTATTAAGTATCTTGGAAATCCAAATGTTCTGAGAAGTAGGGTTTATGTCTACAATTAGCTGCTGAGGCAACTGTTTACATCTCAGGAGAAAAGCACTAGGATGGTGTGGGAGTAGCAGTGACTCAATCTTGTAGAACAAGGTGGGATATTCCCTTATATATTGAAAGAATAGAATCACCTTCCAAATTGCCTTACAAATGCTTGGGCAGTTGTGGAACTAGGTTAACCTGGCTTTACCATGAACTTGTGCACAGTGTTGGGTTTATGTTATTCCAGTTTATAGTCTTGGCTTCCTTGTTACTGGGTGGCAGAATTTCTTTTATGGCTTGTGCACATTTTGGGGTTGATGAAATTTGGTTTAAAACTATTATTGAAAGCAAGCAATTAATCAGTAAAACTCCACTTTTCATATTATAATTTTATTAATCTTAATAGAATCAAGAAAACAATGCTTTTTCTGTACTGAAAACTCAAGCATGTGATCATCACCTAAAAGTGAAAGGATCAGAATTTGAACCCAGGTGTTCTGGGTCTGGAGCCCAGGTCTTGACAAGAGATTCTAAACTTGCTACCAGCTCACTTCCATAACCATTGCATTTATTATATTTTGTAACTGAGGCTTGCTTAAATTTACTGTTTTATGCCATGCATGCTCAGCCATTCCATCATGTTCGTATTTTACAAACAGTGAATTAATATTTGGTTAATGTTGTAGATATCGCCTGTTCTTTTTACTCTGTCTGTAATAGCTACTTATAGATGTTTCCTCATGCCTTCCTATTTTCATGCATGTATTCTCTTTGTTTCTGCATTGCCATTAAGAAATTAAAATATTATTTCTAGTCATTGAAATCTTCTGGTTGCTAGCTTTCTAAAATAGGAGTGGCAAACTTAAATTCTTTTTATTTCAATGATATCTCTTGACAATAATTGCCCTGTGTTTAAAATTCATATTTCCTTTTTATATGTTGAATATGTAATTTACTTTTGATGATTTCTTTCATTTCTCCCTATTCTTCCCTTTTATGGAAAGCACAATGAGAAATTGTAATTGGCAAAACATACCAAAACGTAAGCATGGTCAACGGCAGTGTACTATTTTCCTTTTGATAGCTACTTTTAGGGAGAATGGCAGGCAAAAACTCTCTTTTCTACTCACACAAAATAACAAGGGCTGGCTCCCTGAGTGTCAGGGATAGGAATTGTAAAAAGAAAATTGGTACGGCCTGAAAATGTCATTTACTGTGCTTTCTCAGTCTTGCTAAATTCAAAGAGATTATCAGTTTCTGTGTATGTTAGTGTTTGCCTAGCAGTCACAAGAGAAAACAAAGGAAAACCATTTGAACTTTCTTAAGAGAATGAAGTCAAAATTCTAATTTTAAAGATCTGTGTAAACTTGGAATGTCATCATACAGGGAGGTGTATCAGATAAAGCATAGAGCTTAGATGTAAAAATCCCTGATTCAAAAGTCCTGGCTCTGTCATTTCCTAGTGGTGTGTGTTAGTCATTGTATCGTCCATCTTTGAACCTTGACAATAAACATAAGTGCTATATTGGTGACCACTCAGTGATTTTACTAAAAATAAAATGATGTTATATGGAGCTAACATATAACAAATGATGTTATACGTGAGCTAATTTCCAGTCCATACACACTGTAAATAAGTAATCATCTCCTATGTCTGTTGTTATTTTGATAGCTTGTAGCTGTCATGTAGGGCAGTACTTCCCAACCTTAATCACATTGTGACACACACAGACAACGAGTATGCTTGCATAGTGTACTCAGGCAAGTGGACACAACTTTTTGGTCAGAAGCAACCAGCCCTGGGGCTTTGGCCAGTCCAAACCCTACCTACCTAACCTGTGAGCCGAAGTGAAACAGCTCGGCACACATGTAACCTATTAGGAGCAAGTCAGTACTCGAAGGGTATGTTGGTCAGCAGGTCCTGGAACCAGAAAAAAAGGAAACCAAAACTTGCATATAGTTTTTGACACCCAAAACTATTTTGGAAAAATTTTTTTGGTAAACAACTTTTATGTTGTTTATTGATTTGTCTCTGGATTTTTATACTATCTTTAAAGGAAAGGTCAATAGGGGCTAGATCTGTTGAGTTTAGTGTAAAGCTAGGGAATGAGTGATTCAAAGTATCTAAAAAAAATCTATAGTTCAAGATAGAGGTATAATGATACCATGGAAACTGTATTTATATTTATTACACTCTTATTCTTCTTCCTGTTGATAATTTGGGGTTATCACTTATTGTACCATTGTATAAGGATTACACCTGGATATATATAGTGGGAAATTTACCAGATTAGCTTAACAAATAGGGATTTATATTTTCTCAGCAGGAAGTTCAGAGACAGGCAGCAGAACTCATGTTCTTTCTGGCTCCTTTCTTTCTTGCTTGCTTGCTTGCTTGCTTGCTTTCTTGCTTGCTTACTTGCTTGTTTTCTTGCTTTCTTTCTTGCTTGCTTTCTTGCTTTCTTCTTTCTTTGTCATCATGGTCATGAGGTCGTCACTTCTCCTTGACTTAGTATGTCCATGCTTGAAAGTAAGAGGCATATATTAACAGAGGCTGCCCTTTTTATATTAGGGAACACAATAACATTTCTCCTCTCCTACTTGTATCATTGGCTAGAACTGGGTTTCATGATCACCTCTGGCTCCTAGAGTATTTTTAACTGGGCATCTATTTCTCATGACCAAAGTCAGAGTTCTGTTAGAAGAAAGAAGGTGAGAATGGACAGTAAGTAAAAAACTTGTATTTGCTGCAGTTATCATTTTAGGCTTCTCTGATAGGGAAAATTGTAAGGGAAGATAATATACTGTGAGGTGGAGTGATGCCCATGGTACTTTAATCCACAGTTATAATATTAACGTTTCTTTTACAGTATAAACTGAAATAATGTGCTATTGTGTGCTAGTATCACTGGACTTACATCACAAATATTTTCAACCTATCAATATTTGTTGAATATGTCTACATACCTGGCATTATTCCAAGCTCTTGAAGCATAGAACCCCTGGGGGCAGTGGTAGTGAAATGTAAAGGTTCTCAGCACAGGATTAGGAGTTGTGTGCCTGGGTTTTAGTTCTGACTCTGAATTTTAGTAGTTGTGCCATCTTGAGTAAGTCATTTAACTTCACTGATTCTCAGTTTCCTCATAAATCAAATGGGGATAGTAATGATAGTACCAAATTCATGAGATAAAATAGTCAAAGTGCTTGGTGCAGACCCTGGCGCATGTGCTGTCAGTTGGTGTTCTCTACATCATTATCGTTATTATTTTTTTTTAAAGATTTTATTTATTTATTTGACAGAGAGAGAGAGAGAGCACAAGCAGGGGGAACAGAAGAGGGAAAGGGAGAAGCGGGCTCTCTGCAGAGCAGGGAGCCCGATGCAGGGCTCGACCCCAGGACTCCGGGATCATGATCTGAGCTGAAGGCAGACGCTTAACTGACTGAGTCACCCAGGCGCCCAAGGATATTTAGTCTTAATAGAGAGAGTGATAGGGAATGGCAGGGACTGTGTCAAACTGGGGCTCCTCTGATTGTTACCAGGAGAGCAAGAATCTGATACTCTAATCTCTCAAGAAATCAGGAATATTATTTTTTAATGAAATATGAAGAGTAAGTTTTGTGGAAGGAATGTTGCATAAGTTCTTCTCATGTAAAGATGTATTTTTCTCACTAGATGTATAGTTGTGCTTCCTTTGCCACATAATTCCCAGTACTTTTGCATAAAGTAATGGCAGGATTCCTGTTACTCTAACTGGAATAATCAGAACTTCACATTGATTTGGGTAAAATGCATAAGTTCTCTTCATGATGGACCATGATTTTTTGAATCATCTCAACTTTGTTAAAGTTTCATTTTAAGGGATCTTGTTTCCTAAGTTTTTTTTTCCTCTATCCCTTCTCACTTGTCCAATACCCTTTTAAATATCAATCACATGTAATAAATGAGGAAAGGCAGGTCCAGTTTGGAAAGCAGTGTTCTTGAGGACACTGAGAAGATAAACATAGTCTAGGGAGCTCTCAACCAGTTCCCTTGCATCCCCTAGAGGAAACCTAATAGAGGAGAGTCTCTTCAACTCTGAGTGAAGAAGAAGCTGAGAATTTGTTTTTCAATGGGTTGTGGAAGGTACCGACATGATACTTTCAGGTCTACTTTCCAAATGGAAAGCACTTTTGTGCCCTTATCCATAGTGAAACAAAGCCATATTCTACAGCCAACAGTAAAAATCTAGTTGCACTGATTTATGACATCTTTCCTCTTTTGAAAAGCTCAGGTAAACATAGACCATATAAAATTATTATTGCTATTCGTGTCTGCCACTTTATTATAAAAACTTTCATCTCTGTTACCACAGGGCCTAGATGTTTTATTATGTTAGTAGAGATATGTCTTTCAAACAAAGCATTTTTCATAGTTGGCTGAGTACTTTTCCCAGCCTTGTAGAAAGTTAGTCTCCTTAGTAAAATATGAAGTACTTCCAAACAGAAAATTGTAAAAGACGAGGAGCCAATAAGAAGTTCTCCTCTTAGGCTTCCTTTACTTCATCACCTCTGCATTCTTTCCTCATCTCACAGGTTTGCCTCAGTAATTAATCAAATTTCAGACTGTACATTTCTGCAGATTATTGCTCCTGAGGGCACTATTCCAATTGGAATATCAGTTTTCAAAATTTCAAAACTCTTTCTCTTGGGAAGTTGTTCCTTAAACCTTAAGTATCCCTCCTGGTTTGGCAATGACAAGGCTGTTGCTGTGGTAACTGGAAGAGTGATCCTAAAAACTCATTACCAACCTTCATGTTACCCACACTTGAATGAAAACTTTAGCTCATTACAGTAGGTGCCAGTGTACAAAACCATGATTATGGAATCTACCCACTCAGCTGGAGGAGTTCAGGAAGTAGGGTAAAATTTATTTTAGAAAGGATTCTACCTTATTTCTTGGTTCTAGTTTATGGATTTCCAGTTGTTGTGACATTCCAATATTGGACTTTGCATTAAGGAATACACCTTCATTTCTAGTGTTTCAGATTTTTTTGTTTCAGGGCTGCCAGAAGAAAAC
Source organism: Zalophus californianus (assembly GCF_009762305.2). Lineage (NCBI taxonomy): Eukaryota > Metazoa > Chordata > Mammalia > Carnivora > Otariidae > Zalophus > Zalophus californianus. The sequence continues at coordinate 41,710,817 of NC_045596.1, read as the reverse complement.
AAAACAAAAAACAACTTTATGACTGTTGCTGTCCATTATGGTTTGCTACACAGTTTGGTATAATAAGGTTTATTTTTCCTCTTGATTTCTAAGATTTCTGCTGGAAACTCTGATGAAGAACATATGTCTGCCCTAAATCTCTCCCATGAGAAATGTTGGAACTGTTACATTTAGTTTTACTGTCCAACATATTAAAATAGTTAACCACAGCACATATTACAAAACAGCTATATCAAATGAAGTTTAAAAGGTTTATTCCATATTTAAAATATATCACAGGCTATGTAGAAAGATATTTAGATCTGCCTATTAAGGTAGCCTACTAGTTAAGCAATTTTGCTAACATATTAAGGGATCACTACAAATTACTTTCTCAAGTACTTAATTTTTCCATGTCACATCATAAAAATAGTCATTCTTAACTAAGACACTGGGACAGATATTCTTGCATTGGTATTTAATGTATGCACGAATGTGGAAGACATACTGTCCGTATCACTAATTTTTGTGTCTGCACATGATGTCAATAGTAACAATTGTTAATGCTACAGATGGATATTAATTATTGATGATTCTTATTAATTGTACATTATATGTGGCATAAATTTCTCAATCATGAAAAGAAAAAGTGGCATACATGGAATATAAGAATAGTTTTCTTGAACATGTAGCTATGGATGAAATAGGAGAGATGGGGTGATATGGTTGAAAAGGGTGCAGCTGTGGGGGGGTTGCTGATTTTTAATCCTAAATATGCTCATATCATAAAGCTAGTATGAAGGTTAAAAGACAAAAATAGTAAAAATAAGTATGATCATAATGATTAGTTAAGGGATACGCAAGATAAAAAGATGTGAAATGTGACATCAAAAAACATAAGACGGAGGGGGGAGAGTGAAAATATTTAGAATAGAATAGAACTTAAATTATTATCAACTTAAAATAGACTGCTAAAGATATGAGTTGTTGTATGTAAGCCTCATGGTAACTGCAAAGCAAAACCTATAGTAAATACATAGAAGATGAAGTGAAAAGAATATAAACATACCTCTAAAGAAAGTCACCAAAGAACAATGGAAGACACCAAGAGAAGATGAAAGGAACAGAGAGGAGCTACAAAAATAGCCAACAAACAATGAACAAAATGGCAATAAGTAATACCTATCAATAAGTACTTTAAATGTAAATGGACTAAATTCTCCAATTAAAAGACATAGAGTGACTGAATGGATTAAAAAAAAAATTACCCATCTATATGCTGCCTGTAAGAGACTCACCTTAGATGTAAAGACACTCACAGACTGGACATGAAGAGATGGAAAAAGATATTCCATGCAAATGGGAACCAAAAGAAAGCTGGAGTAACTGTATTTATATCGAAAAAATAGACTTTAGAACAAACTTTAAAGACACAAAGATGGAGTTACACAATGATAAATAGTCCAACTAGAGGATATAACATTTGTAAATATTTATGCACCTGATATAGATGCACCTAAATATATAAAGAAAAAATATTAACAGACCTAAATAGTAAGCAAGACAGTAGTAAGGAATTTTAATACTCTATTTACATCAACAGATTATCCAGACAGAAAATCAATAATATCAGTGGCGCCTGGGTGGCACAGTTGGTTAAGCTTCTGCCTTTGGCTCAGGTCATGATCCCAGATCCTGGGATCAAGCCCCATGTCAGGCTCCCTGCTCCACGAGGAACCTGCTTTTCCTTCTCCCTCTGACTGCTGCTACCCCTGTTTGATCTCTCTATCTCTCTCTCTCTGTCAAATAAATAAATAAATAAATAAATAAATAAATAAAATCTTAAAAAAAAGAAAATCAATAATATCAGCATTAAGTGACTTTAGAACAGATGGACTTAACAGATATATACAGAACGTTCCATCCAAAAACAACAAAATACATATTCTTCTCAAGTGCATATGGAATACTCTTCAGTGTAGATCACAGGTTAAGCCACAAAACAAGTCTGAATAAATTTAAGAGGATCAAATCATATCAAGCATCTTTTCCAGTCACAATGGTATGAAACCATGTATGAAATCAATTACAAGAAGAAAACTAAAAAAATCACAAATATGTAGAGATTAAACAACATGCTACTGAACAACCAGTGAGTCAATGAAGAAATCAAGGGAGAAATTAAAAAACAAACAAACAAACACCAAAGGAGAAATAAAAAAATAGAGACAAATGAAAATAATATAACATATCAAAATTTATGGGATACAGCAAAAACAGTTCTAAGGGAGAAGTTAATTATGATATATGCTTCAAGAAATAAGAAAAGTCTCAAACAACCTAATTTCACACCTCAAGGAGCTAGGAAAAGAAGAAAAAATGAAGTCCAAAGTTAGAACAAGAGAAATTACAAAGATTAGAGTAAAAATAAAAAGACATTAGAGAAGAGCTGGTTCTTTGAAAAGATAAACATATTTGAGAAGCTTTTACCTAGACTCATCAAGGAAAAAAAAGAGAGGGCTCAAATAAAATCAGAAATGTTAGAGGAGATGTTACAACTAATAGTATAGAAATACAAAGGATTATAAGACACTACTATGAACAACTATATGCCAAAAAATTGCAGAACCTAGAAGAAATGGATGAATTCCTAGAAACGTACAATCAAGACTAAATCACGATGAAATAGAAAATTGGGACAGACCAATTACTAGTAAGGAGATTGAATCAGTAATTGAAAACCTCCCCCCAAACAAAAGTCTAGGACTAGGCAGCTTCACTGTTGAATTCTCCCAAATGTTTAGAATTAATACCAATCCTTCTCAAACTTTTCCAAAAAAATAGAAGAGGAAGGACCTCTTCAAAACTCATTTTTCAAGGTAAGGATTACCCTGATACCAAAAGCAGACAAAACACAAGAAAAGAAAATTAAAGGCCAATATCCCCGATAAACTTAGATGTAAAAATTCTCAACAAAATGTTAGCAAACTGAATTCACAATACATTAAAAGGATCACACATCATTATCAGGTGAACTCATTCCAGGAATGCCAGGATGGTTCAACATCCACAAAGAGTCAAGGTGATACCATATTAACAAAATGAAGGATAAAAATTGTTCATCATCTCAATAGATGTAGAAAAACTATTTGACAAAATTCAACTCCCATTTATGATAAAAATACTATGATTAAAAAAAAAAAAGGAATGCCAGGATGGTTCAACATCCACAAAGAGTCAAGGTGATATACCACATTAACAAAATGAAGGATAAAAATTGTTCATCATCTCAATAGATGTAGAAAAACTATTTAACAAAATTCAACTCCCATTTATGATAAAAATACTCAACAAAGTGGGTGGATAGGGAATATACCTCAACATAATAAAGGCCATATATGACAAGTCTACAGCTAACATTATACTTAATAGCAAAAAGCTATTAAAAGACAAAGACTTAAAAAGAAAGGGAAAAGACAAGACAAGACTTAAAAAGAAAGGGAATAAGAGAATTTTTGTACATTGTTGGTGGGTATGTAATGGAGCAGCCACTATGGAAAACAGTATGGAGGTTCCTCAGAAAATTGAAAATAGAACTAACTATATTATGAATCAGCAATTCCACTTCTGGGTATTTACCCAAAGAAAATGAAAATACTGACTTGAAAAGGTATATGCACCCCTGTGTTCATTACAGCATTATTCAGAATCGTGAGGTTATAGGAGCAACTTAAGTGTTCATTGGCAGATGAATGGATAAAGAAATTGTGTGTGTATACACGCATACACACAATGGAATATTATTCAGCTATAAAGGAATGAAATCTTGTCATTTGTGACAACATGGATGGACATTATACTAAGTGCAGTAAGTCAGACAGAGAAAGACATACCAAATGATCTCTCTTATGGAGCCTAAATAAACACACAAAAAAACAAACTTACGGAGACTGATGGTTGCCAGAGGTAGGGGTTACGAGGTGAGAGAAATGGGTGAAGGGGGTCAAAAGGTAAAAAATGAAGAGAAAAAAAAAGAAGAAAAAGAGCCTGGCAGGGAAGGGTCTGATTTTTACTCCTAAATATGACCATAGGTATGTAACCCGAAAGTAAGTCACTGATCTTGCTTTGGACTCAGGATCCTCATCATAAAATGAGAGCCTTATTAGGTGAATCTAAGGTCTCTTCTTTCTCTACCATTCTATGGGTCTAGCTTTATATGCTTTTTATTTTAATCTGAATCAGTATATTCCCTTCCTACTTCTAAATCAGCTTCTCCTCAATACCATTCTGTCTTTTTCAGGATACCACTGTCATCTCAGGAGGGAAGCAATGGAGTCACTGACTCAATTTCACCCCCTACAGGAGGTGGCTATGTCTGTTGTCTTTGAGATGCTGTTTACATCTCTCCAAAGATGCTCCCTTACCCCAGGCACATATCGGCCATGGCCTTTTCTCTGTGTCTACCCACCCATTCATCATGCCAACTGATGCCAGGCTAATATTCTTAAATTTAATTTTATACTTTAATACCTTTACTTTATAGTTCTTCCTCCGCTATTACAGTCAGACTTTTTCTCATTGTAGAAAATTTGGAAATGGAAAGAACAGTGTAGGGGCCATATATAAATTGCATTTTATTGAGTACTGATGAAAAACAGATTTTGCCATTTGTATTTACTCTTTTGTCAATTGCCTGTTCATGGTCTTTCCTTTTTTTTCTACTGTATTATTCATTTTATTCTTAATGATTTAAAAATTAGAGCATTTGGATTATTAAGGTTATTAACACTTAGTCATATGTTTTGCTAATAGGTTTTCCTACTTAGTATTTGCCTTTCATATTGACTCATCTGGGAAGCCCAGAGATGGAACTATATTTAGGAGAGTTGGGGTAGGGGCTCCAACAGTGTGATCAGGACTCTTTGCATCTTCTAAGCTTTTCTTCCTTCAAAGTATTGGCCTCATTTTTTCAAATTACAACTGCCTCTGTGAACTTCTCATTCCTCCCAGCCATTCCTGGCTTATATCATTCCAGAATAGCAACCCAGGAAAAAAAAGGAAAGAAAGAGCTTTTCTGATCAATCCTAGGAAACAAAGCTGACTGACTTTCAGCCACTGTTGTCAGGGGAGTGGGGTCTCCTCTGGCTATGCTGAGTCATGTGGCCATCACTGTGTTGGGAAGCAGGAGGGAGGGAGGCAGGGGCAGGGATTTGGAGAAATGGACAGTGGACTATGATTGACAATCTATCATTGCCACTTAGAATGGGGGTTGGAGTGGTTCCACAAAAGAAGGGATACTGACATCCAGTCCTGACATACTGATATATGCATCTTGAGAACATTCACTAATAAGCCAGTTTTGCATCTTTATAATTAGACAAATACAACTATCTTGTCCTCTGTCTCCTGAGTTTGATATTTTACCTGTAAGTGGACCAATATGTCATTGACACCTGAATAATGGCTTTGAGAGTAAGAATTGGTATGCCTAAAAAGAATTGGCCGGAATTTTCACTAGTGTCTCAGAAAACAGTATCAGAGCAACTGTCAACTAAAGTAATTCTTAGAACTAAAGCTGCTTTCACCATGTGATTGCCCCTCCAAACTCAAGTAGCAGTAATTGTGCCTGTCATGCATCGCTGTGTAATTACTTATAATTCTTAGAATATAAGTTTTAGAAGGGCAGGGATTGTCATTTGGATGAATCGGAAAATTCCACTCATGTTATACGTTCTTAAAATATCTATAATTGGATTTTTTTCTGATTACAGAAATCATTTGTTCATAGAATACTGTAAAGAGCCTTTGTACCTTAACAAACACAGAATAAAATAAAATAAATTACCCATAAACCCACTACCCAGAGAAAACTACTATTAGTATTTTGATGTGTGTTTGATGATCTACTGCTAAGTACAAATTCAGATTCCACATATGCTTCACAAGTAAAGGTATCAGGTAGGCTTTTGTTTTAAATCTTTTAGACAGTTTGTCTATTAAGGTCACAGTGCCTAGAATAAGGAAGGTGCAGGTATATAGTCAACATAAGGTTTTTAAAACGAACATTGGAAAGGAAGTTGTTGAGAATATGAGTGCTGAATCCCTACTCCAAGTCCTAGGAAACAGTGTCCCTCAAAAGTAAAATTACCTTTAATCACAATATAAAGGAAGACCATGTAAGCCCAAAAGGAGATTCTTAAGGACCTTGGGTAAAAATAAAAATACTTAGGTACAAGCAGTTCAGCCTAAAATTGGAGCAGAAGAAAATTTAAAAGGGACACAGCCGGCTGTAGGCTTTGACTTATATTAGTTTATTATGTGAGAATAAAAGATTAATATTTAAAAAACCAGAGGGAGAACATATGTGTACAGCCATGGTGATAGTGATTTGTATTTTGAAATTTAGTTTTAAATGTAACCAGGAATGTAATTCCCATAGAAGCCTCACTTTTTCTGCCTTCATGTGTTGCCTGTTTATTCTGTCTTTAGCACCTGGACTGAATTGGTCCCAAAAGGAATGGTAATTTTCACTGAAGTGTTTATGAAATGAAACCCCCTTCTTTTTTTTCCTTTCATTTTAAACACGACACATATGCCTGCACCTCTTCGTCAGGCTCTTGACTTGTTGCCAACCCAACAGAGAGCCATCTGGAACAGGAAACTGATACGACACAGTGTTCATTAACAATTTACATTTTCTAACATGCAAATGGTTTGAGGTTTTAATTTTAGAAGCTGTGCTTTTGTCCAAATGATACTCTAATATAATTGGGCTCTTTATTTCCTTATTTTTGTTGTGGTAGTGAAGAAAAACGGTTAAATCTGGTTTGTTCTTTTGATACCGTATTGTAGGATTTGGGGTTTCTTCACTATACAGATCACCAGCTTGCAAAGAATTCAATCTTTGGCCAAGAAAGATTTCTTCAGAGTTAAGATGTGGTTGGATACTTCCTAAGTGGGAATGCAGACCCTTTCTGTCAAAGTATAGAAACAATGCACGAAGTAAACAATAACACTTTAGTTATAGTTCACAGTGGATTGGACATTTCTTTGATGTACAAGAAGTGAAGCATATGTTTTCATCTATTTAAAAAGCTTACAATGCTTTCTTAGAATGCTTAGGCTTTTGTTCCCAGACACAGATTTCAAGGCACAAATTGATTCTGTAATTGTATCTTTATTATTAAACTTTAATCTTTTACTTACCATCCCCCTGCTTCCTTCCTCCCTCCTAATCTCACACTTATAGGAGAGAAATCAGAAAACTGGTCACCTTGGGAGTCTGTACACTATATTCCTGATTATTTCACGTGTTCTCCTTGAGAATGCAGAAGCCCAGACAAAACGACATCATCTGAGATGAGGATAGCCTTTTATTTTATAAAAGGATATTTAATGGCCTTTGACTTTAGAGAGATGATAGTATTTCAGAGCGACAGCCTTTCCAGATATTAGAAGGCAGGTGTTGAAGCTGTTGTATATCAGGGCAGCTATCTACAGAGTTTAGAATAGAACAAAAGCCACCAGGGTGGTATTTGTTGGAACTTTTTGGTAGAGTATATGCAAATCAACATCAAAATATCAAATGCCTGTTACTTCCTTACCGATATAATCTTGGCAGTTCTTTCTTGAGCTAACTTATGCCTATATTTATTTTAAATTCAGATTCAACATGAAAAACCAGTGATAAAAATCTGGGAGTGTGTGTGTGTGTGTGTGTATGTGTGTGTGTTGTGTTTTGACTGGCTTTTTTTTTTTTTTTTTTTAAGGACATGGCTCTTGTTTTGTTATTTGGCAGTGAAAAAAGTCAGTATTTTGCTTAAAATAATAGAATAGCGAAAATGGACATGATCAGGCTGAAAAAAATCTGGGTCATTACTCTCCAGGGTAGGGAGGAGCTAGAAACGATTACCAAATAGTGTGTTACACCCACGATGTTCTCTTGTGTCTGGACCAAAGCGACAGGCCCTCTGCACTGGACTTCCCAGAGCAATAGAATGTCATTTTTCTGTGATCACCTTCTCACTCTAGAAGCTGTTTTATTTTTTCATAGCCTTTGTTCCAGCCACAGGCTTTTCAGTTCCTTAAATGCATTACAGTCCCTCTAGATTTGAGTCCTTGCACGAGCAGTTCTCTCCAACTAACTCCCCACCCCAAGGCCAGTTAACCCTTTTGGAGCTTGATTCAGACTGTAGGGCCTGGGGTCAGCCTCCTCTGACTCTCCATACTAGCCCAGCGCTCCTCACCTCTGTCATGCGTCTACAGTGAACAGTTTGTTATATACTTATGTGATAATTTGATTAATGTCCGCCTTCCCTCCCAGACAATAACCTGTATCAGTTTTGCTCACCATTGTATCTCAAGGGCTGACTGTGCTTGGGGGCATGTGGAAGGCTCTTGAGTATTTATTGAATGAATCAGGGAATAAGAAAGATGCTCTGACTCACCTGCAGTATTTTATCTGACACTGCAACATGGCAAACATGTTGCAGCTTTACTGGAGGAACTCAGCTTTGGAGAGTAGAAGGGTTGGCTGAAGAAGAGAATGGAACATCCAAAGAAGCCAGGACACAGAAATGAGAGTTCTGACATCCCATTGTTTGAAATATAGTGAAGAAAATACTTCACACGGTGAAAACAGAAGATATCAGCCATTAATAAGGAGCTGTTTTTGTGTTTTAGTATCTTTACGCTACCAGATTTTAAAACATGGAGGGTTTTGGTTAAATTGTTGCTTTCTCCCATTTCTCCTTTTTTTTTTTTTTTTTTTTATTGCTTTGCTCTTCTTTTTCATCCCCTCATCTTGTTTTCCTGTCCAGCTTCTCAGCACACCATTCAGCCACACCTGGGATGCAAAAATGTTTTTAACCTTAACTTTTAAACCTCTGGGTCTCTGACAGTTCTTCTCCAACTTGAACATAACAAAGATGGACTTCTGTGGCAGTTCTTGGCCTGTGGAAGGAACCATGGGGAGCAGGGGAGCTTCCTCTCGAAATGGTGTTTCTTGGGAACCCCGCTTTCTCTTCCATGCAGCTCATACTCTGTAGTTAGGTGGGCAAATTATTTGTCCTACAACGTAAGGCAGCTTCAAAGGACCCATTATATGAAGGAAAGTAAATTCCACATGCGCCATCACTTGAGAACCAATAGGATGTAATCTAACACAGTCTGGCTCTTTATTTTTTATTTTTTTAAAGATTTTATTTATTTATTTGACAGAGAGAGAGAGACAGTGAGAGAGGGAACACAAGCAGGGGGAGTGGGAGAGGGAGAAGCAGGCTTCCCGCCGAGCAGGGAGCCCGATGTGGGGCTTGATCCCAGGATCCCAGGATCACGACCTGAGCTGAAGGCAGACACTTAACAACTGAGCCACCCAGGCGCCCCTCAGTCTGGCTTTTTAAATGGGCAGTTCTTCCACCTTCACCCCCTTCTCTCTTCTTTCCTTTCTTCTTTCACCCAGCTACGAACAGGAGTGGATGTGCTTCTGAGGGGTGCTCAGTATAAGAAAGGGACAGGGTAGGCAAGGTGTCTGTTGTCCTGGGGTTTATTTTACATGAGGAGCATCTCTCTTCCATGCCATAGATACCCCTTAGTTTTGGCTTAACCTCTCTGGTTTTCCCTCAGACCCCCCCCCCCAACATGCTTCCCTTCCCTTAATCCTCAGCAGTAGGAATATCTGTGGAGAGTTCCCAGTTGTAGTCTCTCTTAGCTAACATTTCTTAGCACCTTTCTCCTCATCCAGCTTCTATGGTCCCTCCTGGCTGCTCTGCCAAACCCTCCCAACCTGGATGGAACCATTTGTCCAGAAATGTTTTCTAAAACAACTTTTTTTTTGTATGACCTCTGCCCCTCCAGTCCCACCAGTAATCAGGCCCTAAACCATGGGAGTCAGTCATGAAATCAGCATTCCTAAATCACAGCATTATATTAGGTATTCATTGATAAGGAAAATACTTAGAGTATATGATGTTTAATATAAAGTGTAGGAGGGAGTTTGCCCCTGGCGCCATGTATCTGTTTGTCTCTTTATGTGTAACCTGGGGCCCCATCATCAGTTATGTCTACCCGTTGATGGAACTGTGAATATGCATCCTGGCTTCTGAGTTTAGCTTCTCAACAGCAGGAGCCAACTAGCCTGAGGACCACCTTTGGCTTTTTCGTACATACAGGAGAATATCTGATAACTTTCTGTTGCCTACAATGAATTGGGAAATTGCAAAATGCTAGTGAGGGAGAATGAGAATGAGAAAGGTTTTAGATGCAGGTAAACAATATGTTTAATAACCCTTCATTTTCTCTCTTCAGGGTTTAAGTAATTTTATTTCCATCTCTACAGTAAAGTATTTTCCAGCTGTGCTATATTTTAATACCATTTCCTATATGTAAAATGCATCCCCTGCCCCCCATTCTTACCTGTAAATCTCCCACCTATTCTTTCTTTTTTAAGGTTTTATTTATTTGAGACAGAGAGAGAGAGAGAACATGAGAGGAGGGGAGGGGCAGAAGGAGAGGAAGAAGCAGATACCCTGCTGAGCAGGGAGCCCAGAGGGCTCGGTCCCAGGACCCTGAGATCAGAACCTGAGCCAAAGGCAGACGCTTAACCGGCGGAGCCACTCAGGCAGCCCTCCCACCTATTCTTTAAGGTGCAACACATCATCGCTTTTCTTATTCCCCACCCCCCCAATCATCCCAACCCGCAGTGACCCTTGCCCCTCACTACCGGTTAGTGACAATCCTAGGACACGCTGATTTGTATTGCCTCATAGGATTGGTATTTGTACATGTGTGTTCCTCCGACCTGGTGATTTGGGACAAGTTACTTAATCTCTCTTTATCTCCACTCTTCCATCTTTTAAATGGGATATAATAATACCTATCTCATGAGATTGCTTTCTATAGCACTTAGCCGTATATAGCTATTGTTGTTTCTATTGCATTAAGTTCCTTGAGGGCAGAAACCATATATTATTCATCCTTGCATTCTAGCTCCCATTTTAAAATGGTGCTGAATGAAGAAAGGGATAAATACTGGGTTTTGTCATTTTCATGATGCTCTCCACTTTTCTCTGTTCCTACACTTGGTTCAAACTGAATGGAGACTATACTGACAGCTCACCCTTTGAGGTCTAGAACTCATTCTGAGATGTATAGGTGGTGGGGAGGGAGACATGAGGATCAGGTCCAGCCCCTACCTCACAGGTTTCCCTAGAAACTACCCAACCCGAATCCCAGAGATGCTTGGATGGCGTATAGATTGTACTGAATGGAGTGGTGGACTGTGGTGGGGGCCACAGGGGCCCCTTGCAGGTCCCATTCACTGTCCCTGTACCCCCATCCTCCAGCAGCTGAGGGCGCTGGCTGCTGACTCCCTCAGTGAACTGCACCCCATCTCTTGTTTTTCTTTCACACATACATGTTTGGAACTAAAATATTTTTTTTTAACTCCATAAGGAAAAAACATTTAACCAATGCAGAGTTATGATGAACTTACTTTCTTACACTTCTTTTCTCTGATGAAAACCTTATGGTTGGGTTATAATCACCTGAGCCTCAGCTTTCGTTGGCCCAGACAGGTGTACTTGGATTATCAGACACCAGTGCATTTGCCTACATGAGAAAAAGAGGACTGATAGAGTTGGTCTCTCTTTCTCAAATATTTGGTCCCATGTTCCAAGCACACTAACCAGCACTAATAGGAATTAATGTTTATTTTATACCAAAAATGTCTAGACACAGCACCAAAACTATCTTGTGGAATGATCTAGCTAACTGGGCTCACAGTATATAATACAGTAAGATATTGGGCCCTCTAATAAGACAGAGCCCTACTCCAGCAATATTCTATTCCAGTAGGCTTATCGTTGAGGCACACAGGCCTTTGGTCTCCTGCTCACCTGGATGGGAATTCTTAGGTTGTTGTTACCACAGATGTGCCTGTGAAGATCTATTTGAATTCTTCTCTAGAGTGGGTTTCCAAGCAGTATTTGCAAACCAGCTGTGTTAGAATCACCTGAGTTGTCCAACATTTAGCTTTGCAGGTCCTACCCCAGACCTACTGAATCAGAAAGTTGAGGGATCAGATCTGGGGATCTGAATGGTACCGGAGCAGTGTGTTCTATCTGGAGCCCCCTCGATCAGGCATGGGGAGGGGTTTTCCCTTGAGATATCAGTCATCCTGCTCGAGATATCTAGGACCTCACCCTTTTCTCTGGAACACTTAAACATGGTCCAGAGTCATCAAATGGGGTGGGAGTTGGCTACTTGGAGTGGGTCAGTTGCCGCAGTCTTGGGTATAAGCAAGCATCACTTCCTCAGGCACTCAACTGGTGGTGTCTGTCAGTGCCCATGACACAGCTATTGAGTAAAAGAGCTAGAATTCAGACCTAGGCCCTCTGGGGTCAAGGCCAGACATATTCATGTCTGTGCCGTGTTGCCTACCAATTCCAGACTAGGCTGCTCCAGCCACTCCTTCCCACCTATTTATTCTGTTTCTTTCTCATTGTTTACTGTGACATAGCTCTTCCATTTGATGGCTGAAGTTCTTGCCAGGACAGAGTTTGTGCTGGGACTCTTTCTTCCTATTTATGATGAGTGAGCTGGAGCTTGTCAGCATGTCAGGGTTCCGAAGTCACAGTCCAGGATTCTTTTCCCTGCAGATTTTTTTATTTGGCACCAAAGTAAGTGAGTCTTGGGAAGTTGTTCCTTGGGTGATCCCATTAGGTCAGGACCTGGTTTAAATGGATGATATGATGTGATGATGGCAGCTGAAATACTAAAAGCAACAACACATTTTGGAAAGAAGATAAGAAAAACGAGACCAATCTTGGTTTAGCTACTTATATTAGTGTTCTTGATTAATGTCTGCTTTTAAAAGAATCAAACTGCTAATGCATCTCTAATCACTGTACCAGTCATAGCCAGTTAGTTGTGTTTATGTAATATTACACAGTACACAGGCAAGCCTGGCTGGAATGTCACTTTCTTCCACAGAGGGAGTCAAGAGTACATGCCTCGCTCCTTCTCTCCATACCTCATCTTTGCAGCCCACCATCCTGGTTGTGACCAGGTCATAGCACTCGCTCAGCTCTGCCAGTAAGTCACAGTTGGCTTTTTTGTGGACTTAGAAGGGACCCCAAGGAATTACCCATGACAGCATTCTTCCCAGTCAGGCTGCTGCTTTCCTGCTACACCTCAGAAACAAAGTAGATTGCAGATTCATAACCAGCAAGCCTTAGCTGTTCTGTGGCACTGTTTTGTTTGGCCTACTCAGTGTTTGTGAAAACTTTCCAATGAAAGCCAAATTAGAACCCTAGAGAGACTTCACATTGCTGGAGATAAATACATTTTATTTATTTATTTATTTTTATTATATTGTGTTCAATTAGCCAACATATAGAACATCATTAGTTTTTGATATTTTTTAGTTTCTCTTTGAAACTATATTTTAATTTCTCTTTGTAAAATGTCAAGAATGGCAGGAATTGGTCAGAACCGAGTCATGGCTGCCCCTTGGAAGGAGCCTGTGTTCTCCAGCTGCCCCTAGCATCCATCCCTTGCTTCATTCTCTGGTATTACCTACAGGCCCCCAGATGCAGGGCAGTTTGTGGCCTCTGCCTTATCATCACTGCCTTGTCCTTTCTCCACCTCCCTGTTAGTAGAATAAAAGAACAGAAATAACAGCAGTTGATCAGGCGGATGGTTTGCTTATCATTGTGTCACTTTTTTGTGAACAGAAACTCAAGATGCACACATTTATTAGTGTCCTTAGGGGCCTAGAAACATATCAAACACAGACTGTGGCACATAGTAGCCCCTTAGTAGACATCTGTTGAATGATTGAATCTGTAACTACAAGCCATAGGTGCTTGGGGACTCAAGGTCATTTATTTGGCTGGAAGAGGAGACATCGTGGGGCAGCTTGGGGATATTAATGGCACTCTTAAAATACAAACAAAGCTTGGATGACGGCTAGCAATTTTTGAGTTTCCATGAAATACAGGACTTTATTTTTATTTTGTGATGGAATACCTTGGCCACTTTATACTTAAGCCCTTGTGGGGACATTAAACTTTAGCGACCTTATAAAATTTCAATAAATTTTCTTTCTTCTCATCCAAACAAAAAAGTCCTCTTGGGTTCGGTTGGGTCTGATAGTCTCCCTAACCTGATACTGCCTCTCTCCCAGTGTGGGCTATGAAACAGGGACTGCATTCCACATCTCTCTTGTCTCTGTGCTCCAGAGACATTGGGAGTTAACCATGAAATCTTGTTTTGTTACTAACACACAGCTCTGCCCTACCAGGCCAAATACACATTATTAATGCCACTGTCACAGTACTTTAGGACTAGGATTCCCAAAGATTGCCTGGGTTGGAATCCTGGTTCTACTCCTTATTCATTGTGTGGCCCTGCAAGGTATGGGTCATTTCTGTGTCTTAATTTTCTCATCTGCAAAATGGGTATCCTGGTAGCACCTACATCATGGTATTGTTAGAATAGTGCCTGGCTCATTATGAGTGCTCAGTAAACCAAGAGTTGCTGTTTTGGTGGTGGTAGGGACAGCGGCAGTAGTATCTGTCTTAAATTATAAGAATGTAGCCACTAAGAACTTTTGTATGATTTAGTTTTGTCTTAAATGCATTTAATACTTCAGGAATTACAAAGTCCTTTTGTCACCAGACTATAAAAATATCAGATACTTCCCCCACCCCTTAATGTGTGATCAAGTTTGATTTGATAAAACAAGAACATTTCAGCTATGCACAGCTTTCCTGGTCATGTAAGGCAGATGAGGCCTGTGTGAGGGAAGGTAATTACCTTTCCATAGTAATTACTATTCTGTAAAACTCTCTCAGCCCGGACTACTGGAGGAAGACAAGACTCTGGTTTCCCTAGGAGCCCCTTGTCATAAAGGCTGCCCTTGGAATGTGCTGTGATATCCCTGCTGATTTGCCATAGGGATGTGGGTTTCATCTATGGTGTTGGAATACCTCAGTTTATCTGCTTTCTACAGGGGATTACAGCACTCTTCAGGGGTTTGAAAAGTTCTGGAATGAAAGCATCCTTCGGAACTAAGACATGCCTATCGCAAACACTGGCGGTCCTCAGAAGGTGTGTGTTAACAGTGTGTGTGAACCTTAAGGAGCTCTTTTTCTTAGCCATCAAACCACAGGACTTTTAAACTGGCTTTTTTTATTTATCTCTCCCTCTAGTCTGCCCCTCTTACTTACTTTGGCCAGAAACTGGATTTCAGGGGGCAGTGTTATAAAGAAAATGTTCATGTTGGGCCTTCCCCCACCTCCCCGCCCCACTTACTTAAAGATTCCTTTCAGGTCTACACCAAGAGGAAGTGAATTCTATCAGTTATAGTTGGTTCCCAAAGTGGCTTTTGAACCTCAGGTGCTATGGACACCACTAAAAAAAAAAAAAGAAAGAAAGAAAAAAGCCTTCCATTAGGGAAAAAAAAAAAGTGGATGCCTTGCTGATTATAAGAGGAAATAAATATAGTATGGTGATTATAAGAGAGAGGAGGGAGGTGTGGAAGGAAGTTTCTGAGAGTCAGAATTGAGAATGTTCCTGCCAATTAGGCCGGTGACCTTGGCTAGTTCTTATCTGTCAGTTTTTTCCTCTGTGAAGCTGGGAATCACAAGTACCACCCTTATACAGGAGCAGTCAGTAAATAGTATGTGACCCTTATCATCATTACTATTATCATGACTTGCTCTAGACTGAACCTGGAAGAAAATTCCACTTATTCAAATTAGGAGATCTTAAGTTGTCAAAGCGTTTTTTTTTTTTTTAAGATTTTATTTGTTTAACAGAGAGAGACACAACGAGAGAGGGCACACAAGTAGGGGGAGTGGGAAAGGGAAAAGCATACTACTGGCTGAGCAGGGAGCTCGATACAGGGCTCGATCCCAGGACGCTGGGATGATGACTTGAGCCGAAGGCAGACACTTAACAACTGAGCCACCCAGGTGCCCCTGTCAAAGCATTTCTAAACACAATTTTTTTCTGATAGAAATATTTGAATTAGCTCTCTCTTTGTGATCATATCTCATTTCAAATTTTATTAATCACCAAGCCTCTTGATCTAATCAGTAACTACTCACAGATGGAGAAATGCAGTCACTTATACGACTAGTGTTATGTACTTCTAACTCCTGGTAGACCTTGAGCTGCTTGGGCCAATCATTTCATCAGTCATCACTTGTTTCCAGAGTGCCTACTATACACCAGGTAGGAGTGGGTTCTGGGGATATGGTGATGAACAAGAGAAAGCCCATGCCCCAAAAGAGCTTGTGTTTTAGCGGCAATGTTGCTTCTTACTCGTATTTATGTCCTACTCATACTGTACCGTACCTGGCATACAGCAAGTACTCAGTAAATGTGAGGTTGTTTGGTGAATTGGGTGTGACTTACTGAAATGGAAATACAATGTGCTCTTTTGGGAAATGTATCTTTAAGAAAAAAAATGATCTGAGATTTTTCCGTAAAAAGGCCACCTTGTCTTTATGTTATTATATTTATTAAAAATCTCCATCAGTCTGGTTAGATGGAAAAATTGATAGCTGATTACTGTCTTCTTGCTATTTGAAGAAGCTCTTCACCATGATCCTATTTATGTAAAATTACCTGTGGTGTTTGTGTGTGTAAGGAAATGCATAAAGGAGGTTTAACAGAAATACAGACCACGGTGGCAGACTCGCTCTTGAATGTTACCAGACTTTGCAAAGCTTGACAAGAGCTCTTTCTCTAATGTACATGAAACTCCTAGGCTGCCTGCACACTAGCAGCCTCCCCTTCTACACTTGCAAATAAAGAAAAAAGACAGTAGGCAGTAGAGTGGGAAGAAGGTAGCAGGGGAAGGCCTCTCCGATGCTTGGCCTTGTATAGAATGTTTTCCATTTGTTTAAAATCACCTCTTACCTCTGAGGTAGATGCTCTCACCACTCTGCCTGATACAGGTGAGGAACCTGAGGCTCAGAGGCCAAAGAACTTCTAAGGACACCCGGTGGGAGATGGCAGAGGCAGGATTTGAGCCCAGGCTTGCCTAACCAAAGGTGCTGTCTATGACAAGGCCACACCCCTTCTCTACTTGATTGATATTCTTGCCTAAGTCTTCCTGAAGTCAAGACTCTCTTCCTCAAAGCTGCTCTGGGGTGGGTGAGACAAATCACAGGATGTAGTAGTTGGAGTGTGCTTTTGTGTTTAGCTTTCCTTAGGCTGGGACACGTGGACTCTAGTGGAGCCATCATGGCCTGGAATTCTCTCAAGGTCCATAGTTTTGGAGCCAACGTGGGTTTTAGCCACACAGAATGCTACTCTCCTGTAGGAAATAAAAACTTTCCTCTCGGGCGCCTGGGTGGCTCAGTTGGTTGGGCGACTGCCTTCGGCTCAGGTCATGATCCTGGAGTCCCGGGATCGAGTCCCGCATCAGGCTCCCTGCTCAGCGGGGGGTCTGCTTCTCCCTCTGACCCTCTTCCCTCTCATGCCCTCTGTCTCTCATTCTCTCTCTCTCAAATAAATAAATAAAATCTTAAAAAAAAAAAAAAACTTTCCTCTCCTTGATCTGTGTTTCAGAGTCTGTCAAGATAAGATGCAGAAATTTTGTCTAGGTGCAATAAGAATTAATGCACCTTTGGTTTTCTTTCTCTAATAGACTTTTCAACTTTTATTCCACACAGAATCTGAGTTATCTCTGAAAAGGTGATGGCCCCTAGAGGCTCTGGGGTTGCTTAAAAACCTGTTGGTATTTCAAGGGTAGGTTAACATCCTTCCATCTTCTACCATATCCATCAAAAACCAAAATTACTATCCGGCTCTGTTGTTTGTTGAGGAACATGTGGCTCAGGATGCTTCCATTTGTCAGTTATAGAAGAAAACCCAACTTCACTAAGCGAAAAAGGGAGTTTATTGTTTCATATAAACTAACAGCCCCAGGCCATCCTCCTTCAGGCACAGCTAGATCCAGAAACTTAAACTGTATCACTGGGACCCTGTCTTTCCCTGCCTCTGCCAGTGCTCTTCACAAGCTTGGAAACTCCAGGCTTATATTTATATAATTATTAGTTGTTCACTAAATATTTCCAGCTTTCCTTCATCTGGGTACCTAGTAAGATTATGCTCTTCTGTTCCCTGAAGTTAGATGTGGCAGTGTGATTTGCTTTGACCAATAAAATGTGAACATAAGCGGTGTATGTAACTTCTGGACAGAAGCTTTTAAGAACCATTGCATTATTCACTATGTCCCTTTCTCCTTACCATGGTGATTACTGAAGCATGTGTCAAGATGGGGCCTCCATCAGCTTTGGTCCCTAAGTGACTTCAATGAGCAAGGTTCCTTTGTTAATCCATGATGGATGTGTGGGTGAGAGAGAACTTTTTTGTTGTTGTTATCTTAATCACCATACATTACATCATTAGTTTTTGATGTAGTGTTCCATGATTCATTATTTGTGTATAACACATTGTTTGAGGGAGAACTTTTAAGTCACTGAGGTTTTCACATTTTACTATGACATAATCTAGCCTATCCTGACTAATACACATCCTCCATGTATATATATTCATATACAAGGAAAAACAAAAGGTATTTCTATCCTGGTTTCTCAAATAAGAGTCTTAGTTACTTACTCTGAATAACTATAGTTAGATGATGTACCCATCTCTGAATCAATCCTGTGGCCTAGGAATGCAGTGCTCTGAGTGGCCAGGCTAGGGTATCATCTTTACCCTTGAGTCAGAGAGACAGTCAGCCCACCTAGTGCTCATGAACAGAGTGAAGGACATAGAGGTATCAGAAAATGGAAGATGATGATCTCAGGGTCCTGGGATCGAGCCCTGCCTAGGGCTCCCTGCTCAGCGGGGAGTCTGCTTCTTTGTCTGTGCCCCTCTCCCCCACTCCTGCTCTTTCTTTCTCTCTCTCTCAAATAAATAAATACAGTCTTAAAAAAAAAAGAAAATGGAAGATGAATACTGGGTAGATTAAAACTAAATATGTCCTCTATGAGAAGTAATAAAAAAATTCTCCAGCATTTTCTTTTTATTCTGGAGCAAGCATCCCTTTTGACCTTTAGAAGGCCAGTGTCTCACAAGCTTGCTGAAGAGAGTTTTTCAGTCTTCTTTGTTTCCATACTATAAATAGATATATCAGGGAAAAAATGTAAATTAGCAAGCCTAAAGTGGAAAAAACCTGTCAGCCTCATATCCAGGTGTCATAATAAAATAAAAGATTTAAATATTAATGTAATTGCCATTCCTTTCCATAAGTTCCTCCCATAGTATCCCCCCACCTTCAGTATTTGTCCAGCTCTAATACAAACACCACCAATGAGAGGTTAGGTCTTGGGCTCTCTCTCTCTGTCATTCTTTGGTTTCTTACAATGACTGATGATCTCTCTACCTCAAATGACACTCATTCATTCTAGCCTCTGGAAGTCAAGATGAAAGCACATCTTATACCTCTTCCACATACGTGGAAGCTCCTAGCATGGATCTGGTGTAGAATAAAGAATCTTACTGTAGATTTCTTAAAAATTTAAAGATACCCTGTCCCAGTCTTTACTTTTTTGAGTTGCGTTTATGTGTTTTCAGTTTTTCTTTGAATGGTATGCTTCTGAGTCTCCTAACTATACTGACTGTTTTCTTCTTCTTGTGTTCCAATTTGTGTACATGTTTTCCTTTTATTTTTTAATCTATTCTATAGTCTCTTTTAATTTAGTATGTTTAGATCATTTAGATTTATTGTAATTCTTTAAATGTTTAGATATAGTCTACCTCTTTATTACTTGTTTTCTGTTTCTTCCTTGTGTTTTTCATTCTACTGTTTTCCCTTTCCTTCCTTTTGGGTGGTTTGAACATTTTTAAATAATCTATTTGTATAGTGTTGTTAGAGGTTGCTCTAGGGATTGCAATATACATACTTAACATATCTAATTCCTATCAATATTTTACTACAAATGGAATGTAGAAATACTATTCATATATCTAAGTCCTTTTATGTTTTAGTTCTCTTATATATTACATCTATGCACATTAAAAGCTTCATCAGATCTTATAATTTTATATTTCAAACATCAAATGTATTTTAAAGAGCAAATAGGAAAAGAATAATCTATTACATCTACCAAGATATTTGCCATTTCCATTGTTTTTCCTTTATTTCTAATGTTCTAAATTTACTTCTGATTATCATTTCCTTCTGATACCAAGTTTCCTTCTTTCTGAAAACTGCTTTTAGCCATTAAAAATAGATCCGGCAGAAAGGAATTCTCTTTTGTTTCATCTAATAATATTGATTTCACCTTCAATCCTGAAGGATATTTTCACTGAATATAGTTTTTTGGCACTTAAAAAATGTTGTTTCACTTCTTTCTGGCTTCCATGGTTTCTGATGAGAAATCTACAGTCATTGCGTATGTTCCACATATGAGTGAAACCATAGGGGAAGGGAGGGAAATTTGAAGAGGGAGAAATCAGAGAGGGATATGAACCATGAGAGACTATGGACCCCGGGAAACAAACTGAGGGTTTCAGAGGGGAGGAGGTTGGGTGTAGGGGGTAACAGGGTGAATGGTATTGAGGGGGGCACATGTTGTGATGAGCACTGGTTTTATATGTAACTAATGAATCATTGAACACTACACCAAAAACTAATGATGTACTGTACAGTGACTAACTGAACATAATTTTTAAAAAAAGAAAAAAGAAAGAAAAAGAAACTAATAAAAACAAAAAAAAAGAAATCTACAGTCATTCTAATTGAATTTCTTGGTTTGGGACTGTTGAGTTCAAGCTGGGGGAGGGAATGCTTACCATCAGCTGGACAGGATTTCCAAGTCTAGTCTCTCACATTCTGGTTTCATGTATTCTGTGTGGGGTTTGTAGTTGCATGTAGTGGGAGAGAAATAATAGAGTGTGTTTACTTCATTTCACCCAGAGCCTCTCTGTGCATCTCTTTTGGGGAAGACTGGATATATAGTTCAATGCGAGCTGCTAAAACCCTTTTTATATTAATAAGTTGTGTGTGGTATGTATGCATATATGTAGGTATTTACCAAACATATATTACTTATTATGTGCCAAGCATAGTTTTAGTTGTATTACAAATTAATTTATTTAATCCTTATGACAGTCCTATGAGGTATGTATAGCTTTGTCCCATACTTTACAAATAAGGAAATTGAGGGGCAGAATGTTTAAGTTAATTGCCCAAGGTCGCATAGCTAGTAATTGAGGGAGTCAGGATTCAAATCCTCAGGGAGTTTCAGAGTCCAAATCTTAATCATTACACTAAGCTGTCTCTAATTAAATTGTTATAATTATATAATAAAATAATAAAAACAAGAGGAAAAGAAGAAATAATAGATCATCATTATTGAGCATTTTGTATATCTTTGTTCTGTACTAATAATTGTATACACATTATCTCTTGAATTTGTTCATCATTCAAATTTTTGTTGAGAATTATGTTAGATACTATGCTAGGTGTGTGGGCACCAAAAGTGAACACCTTATAGTCCTGGGATCCTGAGCCCTACTAGCAACACAGTAAATCTCAGTTGGGTTTATATCTATATGATGTTAAAGTGAAAATTTAGAATCTTATGTAAATGCTTTCATTTAAATTAATGTATGTATTAAAGCTAGAGGTGTGATGTTTTGAAGTTGGTTAAGGTGCCTTAGAGATATTAATGTATCCTAAAGTCTACCTTTCCCTACCCCTCCCTTCTTCCATTCTATGTTCCCTTTATCTTTCATCCATTCATGTGGTCATCAGTCATTTTTTTGAGTGACATTTATTGCATGCAATACAGCAAAATGATTCATAATGTGGACCCTAAGGTCCTTCTATAAAAACCCTTTCCCTACCTTCCATTGACATCAGAATTCTAGGCCTACCTCAATATCCACCAATCCGTGAAGACTTTCAGCCTCTGTCAACCAGTTTTGAAAGACTTTCACTTGTAGTTATTTTAAGTACAATTTATCCTAGACTAACTCTACTGCTCTGTGTAGTCTGTTCTCCTTGAGAATGAGGAGCTCATTCTTTATACTGCTTTCACTTTCCCAAATGTACTCATCACGGTGGTAAGTACACAGTTACTTCCTAATGCCCTCGATAATAGAAGAATGAATGATGTTTTATCTGAATCTTTATATGGGATTGACTTTTGAACATAAGCTATGAAACACAAGTGGTCTTAAAATATAATCAGTAATAGAATTTCATATAAGACAAATCAGAAACCAAGTTAGTATATTTAAATATGAAAAATTTTAAATGGTAAAATTATCAACATTGCCTAGTATCCTTTTTCTGTTCCAAGATCCCATTCAGGATACCATATTACATTTAGTCATCACATCTCCTTAGGTTTCTCTTGGCTGGGACAATTTTTCAGACTTTCAGTATTTTTGATGACCTTGACAATCTTAAGTACTGCTGAGACATTTTCTAAGATGTACCTCAACTGGAATTTTTCTGCTGTTTTTCTGATGACACATAATACACTGGTATTATGTGTTTTGAGGAGGAAGACCACAAAGATAAAGTGCCTTTTTCATCACATGGTATCAAGGGTGCATACTATGAACATGATGTTGACCAGGTGGCTGAGATAGTATTTGTCAGGTTTCTCAACAGTAGTAACTCTTTTTCAACACTTTACATACTGACCTCTTTGAAAAGAAGTCCTCTATGCAGGAGTGAGGAATTACACTCCACCTCCTTGAGGGCAAAGTATCTACATAAATTACTTTAAATTCTTCTACACAGGAGATTTCCATTTCTCCTCCATTTGTTAATTTATTCAGTTATTTATTTATATTGATATGTACTAATGAAATATTTTATATTCGGGGCTATAATCCAATACTACTTCATTTTTTTGTTGCTCAAATTGTTCCAGTTTGGTGTTTGGGAGCTTTTATAGTTTGTTCCTTGATATACCCTTATGGGATTTTGTTTTGTTTTGTTTTTTGAGCTCTTCCTTACTTTCTTACACTACAGGATTATCCAGACTCATCTTTATATTTCATGCCTTAGTCCTAGATTCAGCTATTTCTTCAAAGAGCCCTGGTTCCTTTTACTGGAATAATATTAGAAATCAAGAGCCCTGGTTCTTTTCACTGGAATGATGTTAGACAAGCTCATTGCTACTGGGATGCCACTGGTCTTCTAGACCCTCTCAGTTGAGAGAGTAAGGAAATGTGTGTATGTATACAAATTTGTATGTATACAAATCCATGTAAATACATATACTTATAAATATTTCTATTATGAGACCATCAGTGTTCAGATTAAACTAAACATTAGTTTACACTCATGTCTCCAGCTCTAATCCATTACCACATGGATCATTCTAGCTTCACTCCCTTGTTTATTTGTACACTTCCACACCAACAGTTAGAAACCTGGCTCCTAAGCATCCATTTATTTAATCGTTTAGATTCAGTTTACACACCTCTCCCTCCAACCAGAATACTACATAAGTGAAATTGTAACATTCTGAGCATAGCATATCCAGAGCCATCCTTCTTGAGTTGTGATGTTAATTTTGATCACCATGTCAAGGTATTGTCTGGTTTCTTCCTATAATATAATTACTATGTTCTCCTTTGCAACTAATAAGCAATTTATGATCATTTACTTTGAGACCGTACAAATATCCTACTCCACATAAGCATTCACCCATTGATTCTTGCCCAAACCAATCTTATAATGATGGTTGTAAAAGGATGATTTTTCAAGTCTACTACTCATCAGTTGACATCTATTAGAAAGAAAAGCTCTCTTCTCCCATAGCTGTCTATGTATTTATTTATTTATTATCAGTATGGACTTATGGATTCCTATTTAATTAAATGTGTTGTAATTCACCGATTTTGGTGCGCAATTGACTGAGATCTAGCAAGTGTTAGCCTCTTCAAGCTGGCTCCCGTATACATTTGACATACCCCATTATTTGAGGACAACTTTCTTACTTTCTGACACAACAGATGTTCCAGGCTCATCTTACACCTTTTATACTTCATCCCTGGAATCAGCCATTTTTCAAAATTCCCTGGTTCCTTTCAGTGGGGAGTGGTATAGAGGAACCAAGATCTAGTCACTAGGTATACTCATGGTTACTGGGTGTCATTGCATACACACACACACACACACACACACACACACACACACACACACACATACACACACATACATATCTACACTATATATATATATTTTTTTTTATTTCACTTGTTCACAGTGAGAGCCTTGGCTCTCAGCAATGTCTCCATATGTATTCCATTTGCTTAATCCCACAGTACACAAAGTAGTTTCACAATTACTGTAGTCATACCACTATGAAAAAGACACCTACTAAAAATAGTTCAGGATTTACTTACAGTTCTTTTTTTCCTAAACCAAGGGTATTTATCAAAGCATTGTGTTCTAAAGTTACTTGGATCAGTTTTTCCCTAGCCTCTCCCCACCCCAGGTGGTTCTATTATTCAGTTGGGATCATTTGTTTATTTCTGTTTGCATTCAGCTTTAGGGCTATTTCCTACGCTTATTAATTTAATTGTTTTTGAATATATGCAACATTAACATTCTTCCAAATTAAAATTATACAAAATGTTGTATTCAGAAATGTTACTCCTCCATCCCTTCCACCCCTTTTTCCTCATGGGTCATTTACCCCTTTGTAGGCAAACAATTTCATTGGTTTCTGATTTATTCTTCCTGTGTTTCCTCTTGCAAAAATAAATTGGGAAATGAATGGCTTCTTATTTCTCCCTTTTTTCTTACTCAAAGGCAGCATACTGTGTGTACTCTTTTGTACAGTGCTTCATTTACTTAATAATATAGCCTTGAAATTATTCCATATCAGTTCATAGAGAGCTTTCTTGTTCTTTATTACATTTGCCTAGTATTGCATTGTGTGAATGCACCATACTTTATCCAACCATATCCTGTCTTTGGAAATTTAGGTAATTTCCAATATTTTGTGGTTACATATAATAATGCAATGGATAACCCATTTAAAAATTGTTTGATTTTATTTTTTAAATATCTGGTCAGTTTAGAGTCTGTACTTATGAATAGCATGAAGAATGGATCAAAATTTATCATTTCTCAAATGACTGTCCAGTTATCCTACACCATATATTAAATTAAGGAGGGCATGTGATGTGATGAGCACTAGATGTTATATGCAACTAATGAATCATTGAACACTACATCAAAAACTAATGATGTACTATATGTTGACTCTTGACTTTAAATAAAAAAATAAAGGAAAATAAAATTTTATTGATAATTTTTAAAAAGTCCACCTTTGTCTCCACATATCGAGAGGCACCCATATCATATATTAATTTCCATCTGTGGTCAGGTCTCTTTCTGGACTTGCTGTTCTGTTTCATTGGTCTATCTATTCATGTTACACGATCAAACTGTTTTAGTTATTAAAAAACCTTGTAGTAGGTTTTAATATTTTGTTTGGCTATTCCTCTCTCACAGATCTTCCTTTACATTGTTTTCCTTAGATAATCTTGTGTTGTTATTTTCCTCATATGAACTTTAGTATTTCATAAGCTCAATTTGTTTATTTCCAGAAGAAAAAAAGGTTTATTGGTATTTTTATTGGGATTTCACAAAATTTAGAAATTGACTTAGCACAGGCATCTTTGATGATACTGAGTTATCCTAACCAAGAACTGGGCATGTTTTTCCATTTGCTCAAGTCTACAATTATATTTTACAGGAGCGTTTGAGAATAGTGTTTTTCAAATAAGTTTTACACTTTTTAAGTTTTTTTCTAAGTTTTGTATCTTTTCTTTGTTATTATAAATGGGATTTTCTCTACCATCATACCTTTTAACTTCAACCAGTGTTTTTAAAATTTCTGCTTAAAAACCCTGCTTAACAACAATGTCCACAATAGCCAAACTGTGGAAAGAGCCAAGATGTCCATCAACAGATGAATGGATAAAGAAGATGTGGTATATATACACAATGGAATATTATGCAGCCATCAAAAGGAATGAAATCTTGCCATTTGCAACGACGTGGATGGAACTGGAGGGCATTATGCTGAGCGAAATAAGTCAATCAGAGAAAGACATGTATCGTATGACCTCACTGATATGAGGAATTCTTAATCTCAGGAAACAAACTGAGGGTTGCTGGAGTGGTGGGGGGTGGGCGGGATGGGGTGGCTGAGTGATAGACATTGGGGAGGATATGTGCTATGGTGAGTGCTGTGAATTGTGCAAGACTGATGAATCACAGATCTGTACCTCTGAAACAAATAATGCATTATATGTTAAAAAAAAGAAGAAGAAGAAGATAGCAGGAGGGGAAGAATGAAGGGAGGGAAATCGGAGGGGGAGACGAACCATGAGAGACGATGGACTCTGAAAAACAAACTGAAGGTTCTAGAGGGGAGGGGCGTGGGAAGATGGGGTAGCCTGGTGATGGGTATTAAAGAGGGCACGTTCTGCATGGAGCACTGGGTGTTATACGCAAACAATGAATCGTGGATCACTACATCAAAAACTAATGATGTAATGTATGGTGATTAACATAACATAATTAAAAAAAAAAAGCCCTGCCTAACACATTTTTTTTTCATTTTAAACAACTATCTCAGCACAGCCAGACTGTATGCTATGGATCAAAGATAATTATTCCATGAGTAACTTCCTCTGTATCAGCAAAAAAGTTTAAAACTTTACACATGTAATGTGGACCAGAACCCACTGGAACCATCACCATCCAGAATTTAGAAGATCAGTTGTTATCATTCTGGGAGCTCTGTGAGTTGCACTTTGGGTTAGTACAACAGGAATGTTGTAACCATGGTAAAAAAAAAAAAAAAAAAAAGGAAAAGAAAAAGAAAAAGAGAAAAGAAAGGAAGGAAGAAAGAAAAAGAAAAGGAACAGGACCAGAGATCAGCACCAGGTCTTACTGAAATACCAGCATCTGAATGCACAGCTCTTGCGCTGGGTTTCTGTACAACAAACATGGGAGTGACTAGCGCAGTACCATGCAGCCATCCTGAGTTTCTGCAAGCCAGTCCTTTTTACCATGCACGAAGGGTGAAGTGTGGCAAATATTTTACCACGTAGAACATGTTGGCGGGTTCTTGCTTGTCCTGGGAGCTGCAGCACTTCAGTGGGGACTTTGTGCCTGACATTTTTCAGTCTCCACTGAGGCATTTGAAGTCGTGCCAGAAGCTGAGCTCTGTCTTTCCTATGCTTCATCTCACAGCTGTGGGTTTTTGTGATTCATTCTACAACACAGTTTGGGGCGGGGGGGAGTGGGAGGTGGTGGAGATTATTTATGCTGGAGTTCTGAACATTTGCATCGTCATGAGATTTTAATGGAAACTTACAAACCATTTTTTACCAATTACTTCCAGCGTTATTAAAGTATACTTTATACTCACTGGAAAACTAGATACTAGAAAATACGAAAAAAAGAAAGTACATTTTCAGGACCCAGAATGCTGCTGAAATGAAAGCAGAAGTTCAGTTTCTGTAATCTCGTTACTTGTGGAGTTTGGGCTAAGGCCATATGTGATTCCATAGGGAACCTTGTGCGTTTGTTCGCCTACACTATTCATCTCTCATCCAAATCTGATTCTCACAGGATACTTTGTCAGAATTCCTATTAACGCATCTTTTTAATAATAACAATTTGTCATGTAGTCCTGATGACCTTTCAACACCTAATTGAATGAAGCCAATTAAATTTTGCTCTCTAGCAGGGATAAATAATGGCTATTATGACTAATGAAATAATCAGATTAAGAAACCACTTCTCTCTTTTCACATATACACACATGCATGTGCATACATTTGTTTATTTTTATATATAATTTATTTAGTCTTTCACAAGTGTGATGGAATTTCTGATCCTTAATAACCTCAGGGCCATCACCAGAAATGCTAATCTTTTTAGAATGTAATAAATAATAATAATAGATAATATTTGTTGCACACGTCTGTGCCAGGCACTATTCCAAACAATGTACTTATTCCTCAGAGGAGCCCTATTAAGTTGTGGCTATTATCATACTTCATTGAACAAATGAGGAAACTACCAACTCACCCTGTAGTAGGTATTGGTAATTTATTTCCTGGGCTCTTTAACCACCAAAGAAGTGACCACTTAGCAGAAGGGAAGCCTAAGAGTTCTGGGTGTCAATCAGCAAAAAAAATAAATAAATAAATAAAAATTAAAAAGCCAAAAGCCATGCGGCTTGCTACAAGGCCCTTCATGGTCTGCCCTTGTCTTCTCAACCTTCTCCACCATCTCTTCCCTGTCCACCCTCCCTTATCCTGCCGCACTGATTCAGATACACTGAGCATGCTCCTGCCTGGGGCCTGGCTCTTCCATCCTCCGGTCCTCGGACACCCACGCAGCTGGCCCTCCTTTCCCCCAGAGCAGCCTTTCTGACCATCCTGTAAAAAAGAGCAATAGCCTTCTCCCCAAATGGGCCCTCTGCTTTATTCTTTCCACTGCACTCCTCTGACAGAGTATAGTTTTACTTTTACCATCTCTACCTCATGTCAACCATTCGTCTGTTTGCTATCTCTATAATTTTATCATTTCAAGAATGTTATATACGTGGAATCATATAGTAAGTGGCCCTGAGATGGGCTGTTTTTGCTCAAATGGCCGTGAGGTCTAAGTTGTGGCATGGATCAATAGTTCATTCCATTTTGTTGCTGAGTGGTGTTCTCTGGCAAATATGTCTCACCAGTGGATAGACAGATGGGTGGTTTCCAGGTTGGGGCTATTATAAGTAAAGCTGTTATGAACATTCATGTACGGGTTTTTCTGTGGGTGTAAATTTTCATTTCTCTAGGGTCCATACCTCCAAGTATTATTGCTAGGTTGTATGGTAAGTGTAGACTGAGTTTTATTTTGTTTATTTTATTTATTTGTGTGCGTGTGTACATATATATTTAGTTTTAAAATAAATTGTCAAACTGTTTTCCAGAGTAGCTGTACCATTTTTCATTTCCACTAGCAATTCAAGGTCATTTCCTTTTTAAGATGTAGAAAATACATGGAAACTTTGTATTATGTATTGTATTATAATGTGTTTTATCAGACAAATTGTAGCATAAGTCCATCAAAGACTGGGACTGGGGCATTCTGTCTCTGTCTACAGGCTTGTCACACAAAGCCTGGCATATTGTACTCTGCAAATATTTGTTGAATGAAATGAAGCACAAATATGGGCTGCAATTTACATAATACATCACATGGCAATTCTAAATTAGCTTTTGATTCCCTAGGATTAGTGTGCATTATAACATTCGGTCATGATTTTGATGTCTCCTTTTCTGCCACGCATACTAAAAACCTGAAGTGATGTTGACTTTGACTCAAGGATTTATATTTCTTCAATTATTGAGTCATTACATCTTTTGAGACTTGATATCCCCATAGAATATAAACTAAAAAGTGCTTTTAAGAGAAAAGCAATAAATTATTAGAATTGGGGGAAAAAAGCATGACCTACTGTGTCTTAATAGTGAAGATGCAACATTGCTAAAATGGATTACAAAGTCGCAGACCCCATAGCCGTATCCTGCAGTGTATTTTTTCTCCCAGGAGTCCTCAGTCGGCTGAGCTCTATCACAGTTCACCTAAACAGTGTTTATGAAAATTGTGGCCGTGAGCCTCCGGAGGGACTTCTGGTATTCTAAATTTGAACCGTTGAAGGTTGAACTAAACTGACGTTAGATGAGACAATGTCATAATTAGCTTTTATTTAGCAATCAGATTTCTGTAGATCTTCTTGGAGGATTTTGTTAATATAAGGTATTTTCCAGGGTCTGAGTTACTGAAAGACCATCAGAAATAATATGTAGTTGAATGGTTTTTCAGTTTTTTTACACCCTCAACCTCTTGTTAATAATCACTCTGTGACTTATACACCTCCCTAGCATGGAGTTTGCCAGATTTCTTCTTTCACCTCTTTTCCCTGGGTGCTAAAGGTCAATTCTTTATCCCTAATGAGAGATAGCACTTTTCCATCATAGAAAAACTCAGCATTACTCCCTCTCACATGAACATCTCTTTATATCTCCTAACTCCCTCCTCTCTCCTTTCAACAACCATCAGAGACACAGAGTTCCCTTTTTGGAGTCCATGGATTGAAACTTTACAAATCTTGAGGCTTTCTCTCTCATCTATAAATGACTGTAATGTAGGGCACGATGGTACAACACTCATTTGTATGATTGCCTTCCCAAATTAAGCAAGGTGCAGCAACTCTAAGATTGTGGTCTTAGAGTCACATGGGGGAACCTGTGATGGAGGGAAGATTCAGAGGTTCAGTGGTGAGTCGGCATGTCTCTTAACCTAAACCTCTATTGTCTCATTTGTAAATGAGACAATAGAATTGGTGTGAAGATCCAAGGAGATAATACATATGAGCTCTGAATACAATGTTTGGCACAATTCTGTGCCTCGTAAGTATTAGCTTTTCATTGTAAACTCCGTGAGGGTGGTGATCTGTCCTGTTTTGTTTATAGCTGTTATCCCCAGCACCTCAGACAGTCCCTGTGGTTAAGTCCTCCGGAAATAGCTGCTGAATGAGTGAAGGAATGGTCATTAAAGACCTCACTCTAGAATACCACTTCCACCGTCAATATTTTTCCCTACTCTCTGATCACAGACTGTAGGTATTTTCTTTCAAGCTCATTTCTCCCCTATCTGGACCATACCATCCTTTCCTATTTCTTCTAACATACTTCACCAGCCCTGATGTTCTAAGACTACAGAGAGAAGATGGTCTCTGCCCTCAAAGAAATTCTGCCCTTATGAGGAAGCACAACTCAACAGACAAGCTACTTTGTGAAAAGGTGTCCCTTCCTGGTTTCCTTCCATTCTTCGTTCTCTCTCTTTTGGCACTTTGAATGAGGTTAGCATGTGCATTTTCTAAACATTGTTGTCGTGTATGATTTTAATCCAACAGAAAATCTAGCTGTTTATGGGGAGATGTTTGTTTTGGGTTTCTTATTTTTTGTTTTGTTGCCAAAATAGTTTTCACTTGTTATCCTCTTTTGACTGGCTTCCAGTAGAATTTCAGATACAAAGCAACAGATGGCTAGAAAGAGGGTTTCACAATGTCCCCTGGGCCCTAGTGAAATCCCACTTGCCACCCAGGCATTGCAGTTTCTGACAAACCTTCAAAGCTTCTCCAGCTTGTTTTCCATTGCAAAACTATCCAGTGCTTGGAAGTCACCAGAGCATATTTTGTTATTACCCTAGTGAAGTTCTGGCAATTGCAGCTCTCTGTAGAAGGAGCGAATATATCATACATATTGGCACAGATGTCTTTAAAATTAATTTTCTTCTAATGATTGCGAATGTTTTGAAATGTCACAGGGGAAATATGTTTGTATAACTCCACATCTTCAGAAATGATGCCAAGCAAAGATGTTGTGTGAATTAATAAAATTAACATGTAGTCTAGATATAGACTCCAAAACTTTTAAAAATACAGAAATTCTGCAGGCAGATAGACCATCTAGAGATGGTCCTCACTTCTATCCATGGTCAAAGAAGTTGTTCAGATTTATTTGGATGTCTCGTCAAGCAATTTTGCCCTAACTTGTATAGGAAACATTTTTTTATTTCCGTGTCTCATGACAAAATGAATGTGGTGTCTTCTGACTATGCAGTCTTTAATTTATCTACTTCAAAGATACTGTTGCTTTTGTAACTATAGGATTAAACAGAAAAATAAATTAAACCAGAAACCTAGTCATTGACATACCTCTTAATTGAATAAATCAGCACAATTGGACCTAGTCAAAATTAAAAACTTGTTTGCTTCTAATCAAGAAAGTGAAAAGACAGTCCACAGAATTGGAGAAAATGCTTGCAAATTATACATTTGATACTAGTATAGAATTCAGGATATATAAAGAACTCTTACAATTCAATAATAAAAAAGACAACCTAATCAAAATATGGGCAAAAGATTTTAGTAGCCATTTCTGCAAAGAAGGTGACCAGTAAGCATATCAAAAGATGCTCAGCTTCATTAGCCATTAGGGAAATGCAAATCAGACCATACTGAGACACCACTGCTATTGTACTAAAAAAGGTACAATAGCAAATGCTGAGGATGTGGAGAAATTGGAACCTTTATACCTTGCTGGTAGGAATGTAAAATGGTGAAGCCTCTTTGGAAAAGTTAAACATAAAGTTATCATATGACCTAGAAATTCTACTCTTATATCCAAGAGAATTGAGGGCATATGTTCACACAAACATTTGCATGTAACTTTTGTTAGTAACAGCACTCACAGTTGCCCCAAAGTAGAAGCAACCCAAATGTTCATCACCTGATGATTGGTTTAACAAAAGGTGATGCATCCATGCAATGAAATACAATTCAGCCCTATAAAGAGATGAAGTACTTACACACACTACAACCTGGATAAACCCTGGAAACATTATGCTAAAAGAAAGAAGGCAAACGCAGAAAGCCACATACTGTATGATTCCATTTATACGGAATATTTGGAATAGGCAAATCTTAAGGGATAGAAAGAAGATTAGTGGTTGCCTGGGGCCGGTGGAGTGGGGAAGAAGGAGGAGGGAAGGGGATAGGGAGTGACTGCTAGAGTCTGGATTTCTTTATGGAGTGATGAAAATATTCTGGAATTAGATAGTGGTGACAGTTGCATAACCTTGTGAATATGCTAAACTCCACTGGATTGCATGCTTTAAAATGGTGAATTTTATGGCATGTGAACTATGTCCCAGCTTTTAAAAAATTAGCTCAGAAGACCTGTTAAAAATCGCTTACCAAATTAAAAATCATCTTGATATGAAAATACAGTCACCCAAAGTTGTGATTTTCTCTTCGAGGTCTTACTAAAAAATTGTTTATGAAAACAAATATCCCTCCCAGGATATAAAGGGTAGATTTTACAGAAATCATCTAGACTTTGTTAACCCACACACTAAGATAATTGCCTGAAATTCTGTCTTCAGTGTGGTCAAGCGTAGATTTCAGCATGTGTTGCATTTACAGGGCACTAGGAGGTAGATTGTAGTTTGCAATACTAATTGAAATAAGATAGTGAATAAGCCCTGAAGCTGGAACTTTCACATACTTATTGTATATCATCTATTCTAAGATGTACACTTTTTTTTTTTTTCAAATGTTAACATCTTTGGGACGTATCTTACAATCGATGGTGTCTTGAATTTGATGAAAGATGGCAGTTTTGGATTGTGTGTGTTTGCTTTTAATACCTCTCTAGAGTGGTTAGGCATACAAGATTAACTTTGCTGTTCCCTAAAGGCCTATTTATATTAAAATATCATTGCCAGAGCACCCCCAGTGGTATGTTTATTTTGAGGCTTTGAAACCCGGTTGTTGACATATCTCCTAATTGCATAAAAAATAGTTCTCAGAGGTTAAATGAAAGCTTCCCACACCCCCTCCCTATCTTTTTGTATTGTGAATACTAAGAATGATTTCTCTCCTTTGTTTTCTTTATGAACTAGAAGGAGAAAGGCCTCTCAAGTTGTCCTGCCTTCTTATTCCCTTCTGTCACATTGGGCCATTTGAAGGAAGTGAAAACTTGAATTAATAAGACATTTAAAAAAATCCTATTTCTACATGTGATATTTGGATTTGAAACTTTGAAAATGAAGTCTTCAAAGTTTCTACGATTGACCATAACATAATAGTTTTTTAAAAAATTGCTGTAACATATTCTAATCATACCACAGCTTCCTACAATAGAAGATAGTTCAACTTTTGCCCAGGTTATCTTCTCTAAGGCCTTTGGATCCAGAAGGTTTTGGATTCCTGAGTGGAGATTGGGAGGATGTTGTTAATCCATAGGTTATGAAATGTTTGTTTTACCCCTAAACACAAAGAGGACTTGGTAATTACAAATGACGATACTTCTTAAAAATATAAACATGAGATGAAAACTCAGAGCATACTGAGCCTAAGAAGCAGTTGTCAAAGGGAGTAGAGAGGGAGGGGATATTTTCATTATTAGAACACTTGGTTCTGTGTGATAGTATCCTTTTACAAAGGCAAAGCTTTGCTGGCATTGCCTTTAAACAAATATATTAATCCTAACCATCTGTTTATATGTGTTATACAACAGGAATACCTAACTATTCCCATAGTGAAGAAAGGAATTTCTTCATGTATATATTAAAATGTGTATTTATGCATATATATCTTCATGTGTGCTTTCTATATAGCATAGATATGTGTCTGTGTATGCCATACGGCCATCAGATATTCTCTGGGGTCCTAACTCAATGGTGATTTGTAATTCAGAGAGTGACTTTCTCATGCTCTGGGTTGAGGATTTGAAATTGGATAGTAAGTCCAAGTTATTAAAGCTCAATGTGAGGGGGAGGAGAAGCATTTATAAGAGCCTAATAATTGCTTGTCAGGAACCATATAATAGTAATAACTGGGTGCTTTGAATACTCTTTTCAGTTTGGATTCTTGTTAAAAAGTCTTGGGTGCTTGGATGAGCAAGGTACTGGACAATCTATCGTCTCCCATTTTCCTTCCAACACTGTTCAAACCCCTCCTGGTGAAAGGGGAGTAGCTTTTAGAGGGAAGGGACAGCCACAAGAGGTCAATAAACTCTCAGTTCTGTGTCTCCCTAGCTACCTGCCTAGGCATTAGAGCCAGGATGGCACATGTGGCCTAATTGCAGGATATCTTATGAAAAACTCATTTCAGACCCAAGATAAGGCAGTGTTCTTGCCTGATTTATACCTCATTCTGTGGTTCCATCTTTACTCAGCGAGTAAAAGAAAGGAACAGGTTGTAGCCACATGACAGATTGATAGTTTTATTACATTGGGCAGTACAGCATTGTGGATAAGACCATGGACAGTAGAATCAGATCATATGGGTTCATATTCTGATTCTCCTGTTTCCTAGCTCTGTGACTTTGGGCAAGCTATTTAACCTCTCGGTACCTTAGGATTCTTATCGGTAAAGTATGGCTAGCAATAGCATATGCCACATAGTAGTGGCATATAATAAAGTTTCATTATATATAAACCACTTAGAACATTACCAGCACTCAGAGTAAATTGCTTCTTGATTTACTACAGAAAAAAGGACTTCTAATTTAGACCTTATTTATAGAAGCACACAATGTGCAGAATAAAAATGGAAACCTTGGGAGTATTTTCTCACCCAAATTTTAAAAAATGACTTATAAAGTAACAAATTTTCTCTTTTTCAAAAGGGAACCTTTAAAATCAGGCTTTGCCAAAAAATGTTTATTAATTAACTGATTATGACAGCTCTCTTTCCATTTCTAGAACGAAAATAGATTTCTGACCTATGAATGCTTTGGTAATTTGAATTACTTGCTATTAAATAAAGGATAAATAAGACAAGGTAATTTAGTTCAGTAGAAAGAATATGAACTTGGGAGATATAAAGACGTGGTTATAAAGTTCCATTTCACCACTTATTGCTTTATGATCCCAAACAAGCACTTCTCTAAGCCTCAGTTCCCAGATTGTAAATGACACTAATAAGGCATTCGGTCTATCACAGTTCAAGGCATAAGATGGTGCTCAGAAAAAGGCTCCTATAATTTAGGAAATAGGAACCAATAACTAGTTCCTATTAACCAATCAAAAGATTTTGAAAAATCAACGAAGTCTTACGATAGTTCCAGTGGTGATGATTTTTTTTATTATTGAAGGAGAGTTGACATACAATATTAGTTTCAGATGTACAAACTAGTCATTTGACAATTATATGCGTTATGAAATGCTCGCCACGGTAAGTGTAGTTACCATCTGTCACCATACAAAGTTAGTACAGTATTTTTTTAATTTTTTTAATTTTATTTTTTTAATATTTTTATTGTTATGTTAATCACCATATATTACATCATTAGTTTTTGGTGTAGTGTTCCATGATTCATTGTTTGTTCATAACACCCAGTGCTCCATGCAGAACGTGCCCTCCTCAATACCCATCACCAGGCTAACCCATCCCCCTACCCCCCTCCCCTCTAGAACCCTCAGTTTGTTTTTCAGAGTCCATCATCTCTCATGGTTCGTCTCCCCCTCTGACATACTCCCCTTTTCTTCCTCTCCTGTTATCTTCTTCTTTTTCTTTTTTCTTAAAATATGTTGTGTTATTTGTTTCAGAAGTACAGAACTGTGATTCAGCAGTCTTGCACAATTCACAACGCTCACCGTAGCACATACCCTCCCCAATGTCTATCACCCAGCCACCCCATCCCTCCCAACCCCAACCACTCCAGTAACACTCAGTTTCTTTCCTGAGATTAAGAATTCCTCATATCAGTGAGGTCATGTGATACATGTCTTTCTCTGATTGACTTATTTCACTCAGCATAACACCCTCCAGTTCCATCCACGTCGTTGCAAATGGCAAGATCTCATTCCTTTTGATGGCTGCATAATATTCCATTGTGTATATATACCACACCTTCTTTATCCATTCATCTGTCGATGGGCATCTTGGCTCTTTCCACAGTTTGGCTATGGTGGACATTGCTGCTATAAACATTGGGGTACACGTACCCCTTCGGGTCCCTACATTTGTATCTTTGTGGTAAATACCCAGTAGTGCAATTGCTGGATCGAACGGTAGCTCTAATTTCAACTGTTTGAGGAACCTCCATACTGTTTTCCAGAGGGGTTGCAGCAGCTTGCATTCCCACCAACAGTGTAGGAGGGTTCCCCTTTCTCCACATCCCCGCCAACATCTGTCGTTCCCTGACTTGTTAATTTTAGCCATTCTGACGGGTGTGAGGTGGTATCTCATTGAGGTTTTGATTTGGATTTCCCTGATGCCGAGCGATGTTGAGCACTTTTTCATGTGCCTGTTGGCCATTTGGATGTCTTCTTTGGAGAAATGTCTGTTCATGTCTTCTGCCCATTTCTTGATTGGATTATTTGTTCTTTGGGTGTTGAGTTTGATAAGTTCTTTATAGATTTTGGATACTAGCCCTTTATCTGATATGTCATTTGCAAATATTTTCTCCCATTCTGTCGGTTGTCTTTTGGTTTTGTGGACTGTTTCTTTTGCTGTGCAAAAGCTTTTTATCTTGATGAAATCCCAATAGTTCATTTTTGCTCTGGCTTCCCGTGCCTTTGGCGATGTTTCTAGGAAGAAGTTGCTGCGGCTAAGGTCGAAAAG
This sequence comes from Zalophus californianus, assembly GCF_009762305.2. Lineage (NCBI taxonomy): Eukaryota > Metazoa > Chordata > Mammalia > Carnivora > Otariidae > Zalophus > Zalophus californianus. The sequence continues at coordinate 41,673,624 of NC_045596.1, read as the reverse complement.
GTTGCTACCTGTGTTCTCCTTTAGGATTTTGATGGACTCCTGTCTCACATTTAGGTCTTTCAACCATTTGGAGTCTATTTTTGTGTGTGGTGTAAGGAAATGGTCCAGTTTCATTCTTCTGCATGTGGCTGTCCAATTTTCCCAACACCATTTGTTGAAGAGACTGTCTTTTTTCCATTGGACATTCTTTCCTGCTTTGTCAAAGATAAGTTGACCATAGAGTTGAGGGTCCATTTCTGGGCTCTCGATTCTGTTCCATTGATCAATGTGTCTGTTTTTGTGCCAGTACCATACTGTCTTGATGATGACAGCTTTGTAATAGAGCTGGAAGTCCGGAATTGTGATGCCGCCAGCTTTGCTTTTCTTTTTCAGTATTCCTCTGGCTATTCTGGGTCTCTTCTGGTTCCATACAAATTTTAGGATTATTTGTTCCATTTCTTTGAAAAAAGTGGATGGTATTTTGATGGGGATTGCATTGAATGTGTAGATTGCTCTAGGTAGCATTGACATCTTCACAATGTTGATTCTTCCAATCCATGAGCATGGAACGTTTTTCCATTTCTTTGTGTCTTCTTCAATTTCTTTCATGAGTATTTTATAGTTTTCTGAGTACAGATCCTTTGCCTCTTTGGTTAGATTTATTCCTAGGTATCTAATGGTTTTGGGTGCAATTGTAAATGGGATCGACTCCTTGATTTGTCTCTCTTCTGTCTTGTTGTTGGTGTATAGGAATGCCACTGATTTCTGTGCATTGATTTTCTATCCTGCTACTTTGCTGAATTCCTGTATGAGTTCTAGCAGTTTTGGGGTGGAGTCTTTTGGGTTTTCCACATACAGTATCATATCATCTGCAAAGAGTGAGAGTTTGACTTCCTCTTTGCCGATTTGGATGCCTTTGATTTCTTTTTGTTTACTAATTGCTGTGGCTAGGACTTCTAATACTATGTTGAATAGCAGTGGTGAGAGTGGACATCCCTGCCGCGTTCCTGACCTTAGGGGAAAAGCTCTCAGCCTTTCCCCATTGAGAATGATATTCGCTGTAGGTTTTTCATAGATGGCTTTTATGATATTGAGGTATGTACCCTCTATCCCTATACTCTGAAGAGTTTTGATCAAGAAAGGATGCTGTACTTTGTCAAATGCTTTTTCTGCATCTATTGAGAGGATCATATGATTCTTGTTCTTTCTTTTGTTAATGTATTGTATCACGTTGATTGATTTGCAGATGTTGAACCAGCCTTGCAGCCCAGGGATAAATCCCACTTGGTCGTGGTGAATAATCCTTTTAATGTACTGTTGGATCCTATTGGCTAGTATTTTGGTGAGAATTTTTGCATCCATGTTCATCAAGGATATTGGTCTGTAATTCTCTTTTTTGATGGGGTCTTTGTCTGGTTTTGGGATCAAGGTAATGCTGGCCTCATAAAATGAGTTTGGAAGTTTCCCTTCCATTTCTATTTTTTGGAACAGTTTCAGGAGAATAGGTATTAATTCTTCTTTAAATGTCTGATAGAATTCCCCTGGGAAGCCATCTGGCCCTGGGCTTTTGTTTCTTGGGAGATTTTTGATGACTGTTTCAATTTCCTTAGTGGTTATAGGTCTGTTCAGGTTTTCTATTTCTTCCTGGTTCAATTTTGGTAGTTGATACATCTCTAGGAATGCACCCATTTCTTCCAGGTTATCTAATTTGCTGGCATAGAGTTGCTCATAATATGTTCTTATAATTGTTTGTATTTCTTTGGTGTTGGTTGTGATCTCTCCTCTTTCATTCATGATTTTGTTGATTTGGGTCATTTCTCTTTTCTTTTTGATCAGTCTGGCCAGGGCTTTATCAATCTTGTTAATTCTTTCAAGGAACCAGCTCCTAGTTTCGTTGATCTGTTCTACTGTTCTTTTGGTTTCTAGTTCATTGATTTCTGCTCTGATCTTTATGATTTCTCTTCTCCTGCTGGGTTTAGGCTTTATTTGCTGTTCTTTCTCCAGCTCCTTTAGGTGTAGGGTTAGGTTGTGTACTTGAGACCTTTCTTGTTTCCTGAGAAAGGCTTGTATTGCTATATACTTTCCTCTCAGGACTGCCTTTGCTGTATCCCAAAGATTTTGAACAGTTGTGTTTTCATTTTCATTGGTTTCCATGAATTTTTTTAATTCTTCTTTAATTTCTTGGTTGACCCATTCATTCTTTAGTAGGATGCTCTTTAGCCTCCATGTATTTGAGTTCTTTCCGACTTTCCTCTTGTGGTTGAGTTCTAGTTTCAAAGCATTGTGGTCTGAAAATATGCAGGGAATGATCCCAATCTTTTGGTACCGATTGAGACCTGATTTGTGACCTAGGATGTGATCAATTCTGGAGAATGTTCCATGGGCACTAGAGAAGAATGTGTATTCCGTTGCTTTGGGATGGAATGTTCTGAATATGTCTGTGAAGTCCATTTGGTCCAGTGTGTCATTTAAAGTCTTTATTTCCTTGTTGATCTTTTGCTTAGATGATCTGTCCATTTCAGTCAGAGGGGTGTTAAAGTCCCCCACTATTACTGTATTGTATTCAATGTGTTTCTTTGCTTTTGTTATTAATTGCCTTATATAATTGGCTGCTCCCATGTTCGGGGCATAGATATTTACAATTGTTAGATCTTCTTGTTGGATAGACCCTTTAAGTAGGATATAGTGTCCTTCCTCATCTCTTATTACAGTCTTTGTTTTAAAATCTAGTTTGTCTGATATAAGGATTGCCACCCCAGCTTTCTTTTGGTGTCCATTAGCATGGTAAATGGTTTTCCACGCCCTCACTTTCAATCTGGGGGTGTCTTTGGTTCTAAAATGAGTCTCTTGCAGACAGCATATTGATGGGTCTTGTTTTTTAATCCAATCTGATAGCCTGTGTCTTTTGATTGGGGCATTTAGCCCATTTACATTCAGGGTAACTATTGAAAGGTATGAATTTAGTGCCATTGTATTACCTGTAAGGTGACTGTTAACTGTCTGTTGTCTGTGTTCGTTTCTGCTCTTTGCTGCTTTTAGGTTCTCTCTTTGCTTAGAGGACCCCTCTCAATATTTCTTGGAGGGCTGGTTTCGTGTTTGCAAATTCCTTTAGTTTTTGTTTGTTCTGGAAGCTTTTTATCTCTCCTTCTATTTTCAATGAGAGCCTAGCTGGATATAGTATTCTTGGCTGCATATTTTTCTCGTTTAGTGCTCTGAAGATATCTTGCCAGTTCTTTCTGGCCTGCCAGGTCTCTGTGGATAGGTCTGTTGCCAATCTAATGTTTCTACCATTGTAGGTTACATATCTCTTCTCCCGAGCTGCTTTCAGGATTTTCTCTTTGTCTCTGAGACTCGTAAGTTTTACTATTAGATGTCGGGGTGTTGACCTATTATTATTGATTTTGAGAGGGGTTCTCTGTGCCTCCTGGATTTTAATGCCTGTTTCCTTCCTCACATTAGGGAAGTTCTCTGCTATAATTTGCTCCAATATACCTTCTGCCCCTCTCTCTCTCTCTTCTTCTTCTGGGATCCCAATTATTCTAATGTTGTTTCGTCTTATCATATCACTTATCTCTCGAATTCTGCCCTCGTGATCCTGTAGTTGTTTCTCTTTCTTTTTCTCAGCCTCTTTATTTTCCATCATTTGGTCTTCTATATCGCTGATTCTCTCTTCTGCCTCATTTATCCTAGCATTTAGTGCCCCCATTTTTGATTGCACCTCATCAGTAGCCTTTTTGATTTCGATTTGGTTAGATTTTAGTTCTTTTATTTCTCCAGAAAGTTTCTCTAATAACTTCCACGCTTTTTTCAAGCCCAGCTAGTATCTTTAAAGTCATGATTCTGAACTCTAGGTCCGACATCGTACTAATGTCCGTATTGAGTAGGTCCCTGGCTGACGGTACTACCTCTTGTTCTTTTTGCTGAGGTGATTTCTTTCGTCTTGTCATTTTGTCCAGAGGAGAATAGATGAATGAGAGAACAAAATGCTAACAGGTTTACAACGTCCCCAGCAAATATACTGTATACAAATCAGAAAAGACCTGAAACCAGGGGAAAAGAAAGGGAAAGAAAGAAAAAAGAAAGAGAAAAAGAAAAAAAAGATAAAAACAAAAACAAAACAATACAAAAAAGGCAGAATATGATCAAATATGATCAGGCTAGTGCATAGATCAGTGCCACACACTAGATTTTGGGCGTATTTTGGTCTGTTAGAAAAAAGTGCCTCCTAAAATTTTAAAGGAAGAAAGACATATATGTACAAAATAAGGGTTGATACAATAAAGGGATGGAAGATGACTGTACAGATGAAAATTATAAAAGATTTTGTAAAAGGACTTGGTAAGATAAGTTGTTTGAAAAAAGAAAGAAGATTTAAGAAAAAAAAAAAAAAGGAAAAAGGGAGAGAATGTGATCAGGCAGGAGACTAGAACAAAGCCATACACTAGTGATTTAGGGTATATTTTGATCTGTTAGAAGAAACTGTACCTCAAAATTTTAAAGAGAGAACAACTTACATATATATGCCAAAAATAAGGGTAACTACTATGAAGGGATAAAATATGACTCTAAAAATGAAAAATAAAAAAAATTTTTTTTTTTTTAAAAGGGATTGATAAGATGTTGGTTGAAAAAGGGAAAAAGAAAAATAAAAAAAAGTCAACAAAAATTAACTTTGATGAAATAATGAATCATGGTTAAAAAAAAAAAAAAAAAAGCCATGAATCTATGTGCAGTATTCCCCTAGCGCTGGAGTTCTCCTATTCTCCTTGATCGATCAACTTGGTCTTGGCTTGCTGGCTGTTTGTGTTGATCTTCTGGGGGAGGGGCCTCTTGCTGTGGTTTCCAAATGTCTTTGCCGGAGGCGGAATTGCCCCGCCCTTGTCGGTCCGGGCTAAGGAAGCTGCTCCGGTTTGCTCTCAGGAGCTTTTGTTCCCTGCAAGCTCTCGGTACAGCTTTGGAGGACCAGGGCAGAAATGGTGGCCTCCCAATCTCCACTCGGAGGAGCTGAGAACTCGGGGCCCCGCTCCTCAGTGTGCCCCCAGAGAAAAGCAGTCACTTCTGTGTCCCCGGTCTCCGGCCGCACTCCGTGCTCACCCGGCCTGTGATCGAGCGTTGCTATCTCTGGTACCCGACCCCGCGCGGAGTCTCCAAACCCAGCAGATCCCTGCAGTGCGTTCCCGCACCGCTCCTCCCCGGGAAGGAAGGGGAGTCTCCCCGGATCTGCTGCTTGTTGGGTCCCTGCTGGGGGAGCCATGCCCTGACTGGGCCGCAGATCACAGTTTATGGCAACCCCGAGCTGAGAGCCCGCGACTCTGCTCCGTATCTGCAGCCGGCTTCCCCGCTCTGATACCTGGGAGCTCTGGCGCACTCAGGCACCCCCGGTCTCTCTGTGACCCCAAGGGTCCTGAGACCACACTGTCCCGGGAGGATTCTACCCCCCGCTTAGCCACTGCAGTGACGTCCCTCCGCCGAGCCAACTTCTAAAAGGTCCGATTTTGTGCTCCGTGGCTCTATCACTTGCCAGAAGTGGCCGACGGAGGCCCCTCCCCCACCGTCTATCCTCCCGAATATTGCCTCGGATTCACTTCTCCGCACGCCCTACCTTCCAGTAAGTGGTCGCTTCTCTGTTCAGAGAGTTGTTGCTACTCTCCTGTTCGATCTCCTGTTGAGTTCGTAGGTGTTCAGAATGGTTTGATCCCTATTCAGCTGAATTCCTGAGACCAGACGAAATCTAGGTCTCCTACTCCTCTGCCATCTTGCTCCGCCTCTATTTTTTTTTTTATTTTTTACTTTGTTTCTGATAAGTTTTTTTAAAATTTTTTGTTATGTTAATCACCATACATTACATCATTAGTTTTTGATGTAGTGTTCCATGATTCATTGTTTGCATATAACACCCAGTGCTCCATGCAGAACGTGCCCTCCTTAATACCCATCACCAGGCTAACCCATCCCCCCACCCCCCTCGCCTCTAGAACCCTCAGTTTGTTTTTCAGAGTCCATCGTCTCTCATGGTTCGTCTCCCCCTCCGATTTCCCCCCCTTCTTTCTTCTCCTCCTGCTATCTTCTTCTTCTTCTTTTTTTTAACATATAATGTATTATTTGTTTCAGAGGTACAGATCTGTGATTCACCAGTCTTGCACAATTCACAGTGCTCACCATAGCACATACCCTCCCCAATGTCTATCACCCAGCCACCCCATTATTATATTCCCTACGCTGTACTTATTCTTAGACTTATTTATTTTATAATTGGAAGTTTGTACTTCTTAATTCCCTTTATCTGTTTCATCCACATCCCCACTCCCTCCCCTCTGACAACCACCAGTTCTCTGTATTTATGACTCTGTTTCTGTTTTTGTTTGTTTTGTTTTTTAGATTCCACATATAAGTAGAAGCATATGGTATTTGGCTTTTTCTGTCTGACTTATTCCACTTAGCATAATACCTTCTAGGTCCTTTCATGGTGTCAGGAATGGCAAGATTCCTTTTCTTTTTTATGGCAGAATAATATTCCATGGTGTGTGTGTGTGTGTGTGTGTGTGTGTGCGTGCGTGTGTGTGTGCGCGCACGCACGCACGCACTACATCTTCTTTATCCATTCATTTATTGATGGACACAAGTTGCTTGCAAATCTTGGCTGTTGTAAATAATACTGAAATAACATAAGGGTGCATGTATTTTTTTGAATTTTTGGTTTTGTTTTCCTCAGGAAAATACCCCTCAGTGAATATTTACCCAGTAATTCCAGTGGTAATGATCTTGACTTTACCTAAACATGCTGGTGCTTAACAATGACCATGGTACATCTGGCTGAACCCGATGTACACAAGTTCTCATGTAGAATATTGGCCTGAAAAGAGAGACAAAGTATATCACAAGGAAAATCGGTATATATTTTAGATGTAAACTAATAATAACAGCTAATTATATGAACTTGTGTGAGTTATTTAATTATTCTATACCTCATTCTTGATATGAGGTGATTAGCCTAGATGACTTTTGAGAAATAAATGTCCACAAGTTCAGGAAAGATAGAATAAGCTTTAATACCATAGAGATGATTGAGCATTTATCAAACAAGGATATAAATATTAGTGGAGTTTGCCATGATTTTTTTTTTTCTGAAAACTTGTGGGTATGAGGAAGGGAAGAGTGAAAATTACATCTTAAAACTGCATCTAAACTGTGAAACAGTCAAACACTTAAAGGAATCATATGAATAAAGTTTTAAAAGCAATGATCTAACATTGAAATAACTACATGTGGAAAAACTTCTATTTTTATGTTATTTTTACTGTCATATTGTGTTGTCTTAAAATTAATTGTGATCACACTTAGGGTGGTTACCTATGTACGTACCCACCCAATGCTAGATTTCCTCAGAAGAACAAAGGAAGGTTCTTTCTTACAGGAAGAAAATCTGGCATAAGTTCCATAATGATTCCATTGGATGCTAGAACAATATACATCTTATAGCTGAATTGTATTCTTAGACCTTTTCTTGGCGAAGTTTGAGCAATATATGAAATGTCTTCTGATGCTTTTAAATTAGGGTAATTACCAAGCCTATGTCTCCAGGTTCTACTCTGCTGCTAAAGGAAGAAACAATTTGTTCTCAAAAAAAAAAAAAAAAAAAGGCAAATAGGGAAAATAAGCCCCATTGGATAACCCCAAGTATTCCAGCAGCCTGCTCTGGGCCAGGATAGAGAAGCATTGCTGAAGAGCCCTTGTTTTTCACCATAGAAAGTTCATCAAAT